>NC_046327.1:6184478-6856256 GCF_009819535.1 Lacerta agilis | reverse complement strand
AGAACTGAAAGCAGAGGAGAGAACGGGGGAAGTCCCCCTAATTAGATTGAAACAAGATTATAATTAAATTAAAGAAGTATTGGTGTGTTCCGGTGTAGGTGTTAGGTATGTATGTAGGTATGTATTTTCTTTCTTTCTTTTATTTTTGTTTTGCTTTTGTCTTTGTATTGTTTTTTTATCATGTGGTATATTTGTTTATGTTTGTTGTGGAAAACCAATAAATTTTTGTTATAAAAAAAAATACAAACAATTTTTGGAAGTCGAACATCCAACAGGGCTTCCGATTGGCTACAGGAGTTTCCTGCAGCCAATCAGAAGCCACACTTTGGTTTCAAACGTTATGGAAGTCAAACGGACTTCCAGAACCGATTCCATTCAACTTCCAAGGCATGACTGTATTTGGAATGAGTCTAGACAAAATTTAGTGAGCCATTAATATTCCCATATGTATTAGGATAATAACATCATATAGATAGATAGATAGATAGATATTTATTGTCATTGTCCGTATATACACAGTATACACAACAACGAAAATCAAACACCCAAAGACCGGATTTACCATACACATTTGCACATATCTCCAACACTCTCATCATGAATGGGTTTGGGTATTTTTCATATATATTCGTATATTGCGGGTTTCCCCCCTACACATTTTTGTGCCTTTTTATTTCTCCTCTCTTTGCATCACTTTATTTCTTTATAACTGAAATATTTTCAATAAAATATGAATACCAACATTGCATTTTGTTGATGTGAAACTTAAGCAGCTTTCTCGTACAGGAAACTCTAGAAACTTAAGCCTGTTTGGGGGTTACTGGTTAGTTTGCTACTTTATTCCTTGGGTTATAGCTTTCAAAGTGCTGGTTTGTGTAGTGCTTCTAAATGGCTGCATGCGGAACCTCTGGAGAAAAAATTATCTTAAAGGACTCTACCACAAGCTTGGGTCTTTTAACAATGTGGTCCAGTAGATCCTTTTCAATTCCTGTTATTAATTATCACATTTACAGGCAGAATTTCACTACCCTAACCCTTTCTTCATAATTTCAGTGCAATAAAATAACCAGTAGTATACATACCTTTGGAGTCTCTGTTGGCAGTACAGTCGAGAGCGGGTTTGGTGTAGAAACAGTAGCATTTTTGCCTACTTCCGTTGTGGTCTTTATTTCTACACGCTTGGTCTTATACTGAAAGTTAAGAAAACATGCATTACATTCTTAGCATATTAAGGATTGACAAGGAAACTGTTTTTTAAACTTTTTTTCAGGATTGGGAAGGCGTTTAGTGAGGCCTAGAATGCTGACACCTACTATTTACAGTTTCAACATGTCAACAACAGCTGACATGCAGATGCATCACAATGTGTACAGATAGATAGAAATACTTAATATGCTATTAGGAAATAATCATGAAAGGTTATTGTTAGAACAACAGCCAACATTGTATGGAATAAATGATTTGTTTTCTTTATACCTACTGTGCGGAAGTTACCAAAAAGACAACGAAAATGGATTTTACGCTCTCTAATGGTGGCCAAGAGGCAGATATTGATGAACTGGAAGAGCAAAGATATGATCTCCTTTAATCAGTGGATTGATATTATGATAACACTCGCAACCGGCGAATAGACTGCTTACAGACATAAACTCTGCTTGGATAAATATGACAATATTTGGAATGAATTTATACAAAATGCAGCAGACTATTAATATTTCTATTAGGATTAGGATAACAATATCAAATTTATAAAAGAATGTATGGGTTAGGGTATTTTTTGTATATCTGCATATAATTTTTCCGCCTTTACGCAGTTCTGTGTTTTGCTCTTTTCCTTTCTCTTTTTGTATCTACTGCATTATATTTGATTTTTTTAAAATAAAATATCTAAATAATAATATAATAATAATGTTTGTTTTATGAAATATTTGTTTAATGCAGGGTTTCCCGAACTTGGTTCTCCACCTCTTTTTCTGGACTACAGTTCCCATCATCCCTGACCACTGGTCCTGCTAGCTAGGAATGATGGGAGTTGTAGTCCTAAAACAGCCGGAGACCAAAGTTTGGGAAACTCTGGTTTCATGTTTCCCTTTTGGGTTTATTGTATTTCACAAGGCTAGCTGCCTGTGTGAAACAGAGTACAGGCAACTCCCCATTTACACAGGGGTTGTGTTCTGAGGCACCGTACCGCATGCATCGGTGGGACACACACAAGCCCGCCATGCCCCCTTGCGGTGCCAAAAAAAGCAGTGGTTGCGAGCATGCTGACTGCAGTCAAATGGGGAGTTGCCTGTATAAATAACTACGACGAAGCACTGGCGGGCAGGGTGGTGTTGCCCACCTGGCTCCCCAAGTATCCCTGCTGCTTACCAAGAGAGACGCAGAAGGGCAAGGTACAGGAAGCTCGGCAAAGCCAATCTGATGCTCCTGTGCTGAGCTCCGGGCAGCGCCCCTGCTGGGGGTGACACACCGGGGGGCCGCCCCGCCTCCTGGGCTTTTTTTTTACTTTAAAATTATTATTTATTTAAAAAAAATATTTTAGGCTATTTTCGGCACTGCCGAGGTGGAGCCGCAGGGGAGGCCAGCGAGGAGGGATGCCACCCCCCCTTGCTGGCCACCCCTGCGGCTCCGCCCCGGCAGCGCCGAAAATTGGTCCCCCCTTCCAGCGGCGGAGCTCGGCATGGAGGCAAGGGGTGGGCCCGCAAGGTGGGGTGCCCCCCCCTCCTCGCTGACCCGCCCCTTGCCTCTTTGCCGAGCTCCGCTGCTGTCTGGCTTGCGGAGCCGGGGCATGGAGAGGGGCGGGCCATCGAGGAGGGACACCCCTCCTTGCTGGCCCGTCCCTCTCCCTGCCCCGATTTGCGCTCCGCCAAGGGAGCCCGGCCGGCGGATTCGGGAGTCTTTGCAGCTCGCAAAGACTCCCGAATCTGCCGCCCAGCACCCCTTCGTGCCGCGGCTGCTCACGCAGGCACGAGCAGCTGCGGCACGAAGTGGTGCCGCCCGGCACCCCCGGGGGCGGGGTGTCACGTGCGTCATGACATCATGACGCACGCACCGCGATGCCCCGCCCACCAGGGGTGCCTCTTGGCTTCCCGCCCCCGGCAGCCAAGGGGCTAAGAACGCCCCTGGCTCCTCACTTGTTGCTCCTCCCCATCCACCTCTTGGTAACCAGCAGCAATGCTGCTGTTGGGAAGCCCTGCCTGCCCTGTCCTGCCGACTGCTGTTGTGTAAGACGATAAGTGTGAGACTGTTCCAGAAAACTTTGCCAAGGGAGTTGGAGTGTTGGGAAAGGGGCAGTTAAGAGAGAACGCACACGGCATCCTCTCCGAACAGCCAAATCTGAGCCATTCTTACAGAGGGGTCATGTCCTCGTGTTGGTCTATTTCTACATTCCTTATTCCTTCTACCTAACGCTTCTCCTCCTTCTCCGTAAGTGCAGGTCACCACTCTTCTGGTGATGAACCCACAACTGCAAGCAATCATAGAATCATAAAATTCCCTCTCATTCCTCACTTTCTTTTTGTGAGCTGTAAAGATAACGCCTTGCGGGCCAATCCCAGTGCCGAGGAAGTTGCAGCCATGAAATATTTATGCACCACTAGAAAAAGGGAACCACTTGATCTATATAGGCCTTTGGTTTTGTATCTTAATGTCACCCCGGAATGCATGCTTTATTATGTTGCTTTGGTTCTGAAAATTGCCGTCTAAAGTGCTAGTAATTGGAAATGGAAGTGAATTTTTGGAGACCCTAATTTTTCCTTCATTTTTCATTAGGGGTGTGGTTTTTTGTTTTTTTGCCCACAAAGTATCATAGTATCCTACAGTATAAGCACCACAATATTGTTTTATGGAGGTGGAGAAATAAATGCAGAGTAGGGGTTAGTAAATACCAAGGATCAACCTACCTGTTGGAAACAGGCCTGCACAAGGTTTTCTGGGAACATATTCCTGCAGAAGGATTTTAAGATCCTTTAATGATATTGCAATGTAACAATACAAAATATATTCAAGAAACAATAGGGAATGCTGGTGATAATGTTTTTTTCTCTCTCTCTGCACATATCCCAGGATATATTATATCAAGGCTCAAAGTTCTAGGAAGATCTGTTCAAGGTGAAACACTTATGTAAGGCCTTAAGGAGTCAACGTTTTAACAAATGGGTTCACAGCAGACTGGGATCTTTCTTCCGTGCTATATTTGTCATTCAGTCGGGATTCAGTGCATGGGATATAGATAAACAATCTTACTGGACTGACATAGTAGGATAAAAATGTCCCACCCAGACTTAGTAACACTTTCTCCTTGTTGTGTTTAGTGATTATATCATTTTGTTTTGGCAGACAAATGGTTCCAAATACTTCCTGCATTGGGCAGGGGACACCTACCACCTGAGTATGAATTGCATACGCTAGCCTCTGTGCTTTATCAAGAAAAGGAACTGCATAATTATAAACAGTCCTTTATATTGGTCAGAATTCAACATTGCATGAGCAGATTTCCACTTGGGCATTGGGACTTCAACATCTCTGCTTCTCCCCACAAAATATGCTCCAGAGAAACCCACACCTGGAGCAGGTGACTGAAAGCACTCAGAGGGCTCCGCGGGGAGAGGAAGAATGTGAAGTCTCGCTGTAAAAGCAGAAGTTTATTCTGCTCTCTCATGGTCTGCAGACAGCATTGAATACAATCTATTGAATACAATCTACACTACAAGCTTTTCCATCTCTCAGATACATATGGTTTGACAGCTTAAAACTGAGACAGTGGCATTTATGGTGCAATTGGTTTAGCAACAGAACAGAATCTGAAAGGCTCACCTAATCAAGTCTAACATAGCATCCACCGTGGAGACCACAGGTGTACTGCCCATTCTGTCAATATCCGCAGCATTCTGGGACACTCCTGGTTTGATAGCCACAACCAACACAATCCCTGTAATGGAGGAAAATAACATTCTGAACAGATGGAAATCTTGCACACAGCATTTTTTTAAAAAACAAAACAAAACAAAACAAGGTGTACAATGTCTGTTTCCAGAGCACAGCAAATGACAGGCCAGGATTATGTCAGCTGTAGAATCAGGGACTTTTCCTTCCAAGTTTGGTGGAAAACTGAGTTCACTGTTACAGGATACAAAGTCACCACAAGATCGTGTTAAGGAATGCAGCTTAATGGGTTAATTCCTTTAGTGAAGAAACAGCTAACTCATTTCTGAGCTTCTGTGGCACACACAACAGAGAGTAAGCTTTATAGGAGGTGGAAAGATAAACACAACCCACCAAGCCATTCAGCCTATTGACAAACCAAGGCTGCAGATGGACACAGGGGCCAAAGTTGCACATTCACAATAAGCAAAATGATGTTTTATGTGAATGTGCTGGATCCCAAGGAGGAGATTGCAGCTGCTTTGCTCCTGCCTGGTCCTTGTTTGCTCAGTAATAATAATAATAATAATAATTTATTATTTATACCCCGCCCATCTGGCTGGGTTTCCCCAGCCACTCTAGACGGCTTCCAGCAAAATATTAAAATACAACAATTCATCAAATATTAAAAGCTTCCCTAAACAGTACAGGTAACAGTACAGGTACAAGTAATCCCATGGTTAAGTATTATATTGTTAAGACAATCCTGTATGTCTATGACATCACATATTGGGAATGTAGCATGGAGCAAAAAAAAAAATAATAAACTCCTACTCCATGAGAATGTCTCTAGATGTAACAGTTTATCCAAACATGCTTTTTCTAAAAAATCTGGGTGAGGTGAAAAATGACTGTTTACTTCTGATGTGCATTTAAAATAAAAACAAAACATCATTGTACAATGGAAATAAATTTAAGGATTATAAAGATTCTAGGATTACCTAGGATTACGGCTAAAGCTGTAGTGAAGAAGTAGTAAACAATTGCCCGCAAGCCAATCTTTCCAGAAACGCCGGAGTCCAAAGCAGCAACACCTAGGGATATTTGGAAAATAATGAGATTCTAGTTCATAAACATTTGTAAATAAATGCAGTTCATGTCTAGATCAGAGCAGAAGAATCTTTATTTGCATCAGCCACTAGCCATAGCAATAAAATAAAATAAAATGTACTGAAGACAGAGTTGAAAACTCAACTATACAAAATACATTTTGGAAGTTTACATCAGTAATAAAATAATAGATCTTATTCTAATTCTAAAAACCTTACAGTTTTTTGCTGCCACCTGATCATCTTGATCTGCTAGAAGAAAGGGCACAGTAGCAAGGGTTGAGTGACCTGGCATGGATAATAGTAGAGAAGCAATAACCTCACTCCTCAAATCCTTTTATAAAGAGTGCAAGCCAGAAGCACATGAACCACCGACTCAATACTGCCATCTCCACATGGACAGTTCATATCTACATTTCTGATATTTGCTTTACCTATTCTCCTTGCATAGTGGGTGGCTTCCAATTAAGCTTTTCCACTTGCAGAAAAAGCTTTTGATACACATGAAGGGCCGTACTTAGTTCAGTGGCAAAACAGTCATTTCACATGCAGAGGGACCCAATCCCTGGCATCTCAAGGTATGACTGAGTATGTGCCCTGCCTGAAACTCTGGAGAGATGCTGACTGGAGACTAAATGCACTAATCATGGTTTGATTTGGTATAAGATGACTTCCTGTGTTGTTCATATGAAATGCCTAATAACATAAGAGTTAAGGGAACCTCCAAGATAGTGTGGAAGGGGCACAGGTGGTTGCAGAAGGAAGGGGAAATTGGCTGAAATCACTTGTTAGTAGTAGACACTTCTGTTTGATCAACCAGAATGGCAGCATTACCCTCTGTTTACAAAAGCTGTCAAGCAGATCCCTGGAATCTCACAAGCACGGCATCAAGGTGTTGGTTCTCATCTGTTGCCCCGCCTTCAGATTGGGTAATCAAAGATATACCATATTTACTCGAGTCTAATGCACCATCAAATCAAATGCGCACCTCAATTTTCAGAACCTGGAAATCAAAAATGTATTTGCTGGTGGATGTAAATGTGCCATCGAATCTAATGTGCACCTTAATTTTTGCAACGTAATTTGGCCAAAAAAGGTGACCATTAGATTCAAGTAAATATGGTATTACCCTGAACATACAGGTTTCATTGGGTCATTGTGGCTGATAGTCAGCATCCTAGCCTGATAATCATTTGTGCCATTTATCTATGTCGTACATGCCACCCTTTTAACTTGCAGAGGAAAATCTAACTGCTTTTAAAAGTGACTCAGTGGCATGGGAAATTATTTTATGAGAGGGATGTTAGCCTGTCTTTTTATCTGACAAAATAAACTAATCAGTTTTAGAAATAAGACATCATTTCATAATTTCAGATAGGAACATAGTACAATGACGGCTAGGAGGCTTTGCCTCTGAAATATATTGATTAAAAATAAAAATAGACAGGAGGACATAGCACTGGTTCATCAATGGCTATTTCCGCGCTGCTCCCCCCCCACCAAGGAATCCTGGGAACTGTAGTTTGTTAAGGGTGCTGGGTATTATACATACATGTAAAACTACAGCTCCCTTTATTCTTACAGGATGGAATAATGTGGTTTAAATGGTGGTCTGTGCAGTCCTCAACATGAACGTTCAGTCTTTAAGAGAATATATATACCGTATATATCCGAGTATAAGCCGACCTGAATATAAACCGAGGGACCTAATTTTCCTACAAAAACCTGGGGAAGCTTATTGACTCAAGTATAAGCTGGTTCACCTTTGCCGCTGTGGAGGAGGAGGAGGAACGAGCAGCCCGAAAGCAGCCCTTTGGGCTGCTCCTTCCTCTTCCTCCTTTGCCAAGTTTGCATTAATGTGAGCAGTTCAGGAATGAAACAAGCTGCCTGGGGAGAGTAAAGAACCACCGTTCTTGTACGCTTCTTAAGGAATGGTTGACTGGGGAGAGCGGGTGGCGGCACGAGCGGAGAGAAAGGGCTTCTTTCTCGTCGCCCCCACGGCCTGCCTCACTCGAGTATAAGCCGAGGGCAGCTTTTTCAGCACAAAAAATGTGCTGAAAAACTAGGCTTATACTCAAGTATATACAGTATATGAGGATAATATTGCACTGGAACAGGGAGGAGAAATCTGTCGTCCTCCAGCTATTTTGGGATTCCAACTACCATCTGAGTTAAGTCGGCACAGCCAATGTTAAGAAAAGATGGAAGTTGTAGTTTAATAATGTCTGGCAAGTTACAAGTTCCCCATCCCTGAAGTACCAGCATCCATAAACAAGTTTGCAAGAACTCAGTCTGAATCAGGACAACTAAGGAACTCCATGGGCAATGAAATGTGAAGGAAGCGCTGTTGCATTTGGGGGTAAACAATGCTTTCTTGACATGGAAAGTTTCACCTATACTGGTTACAAGTCCACAGAGGTAGCAGCAAGGAAATTGTGGCAGTACAACATCTAGCCAATAGGTGAATATAGATGGGAAAGTGAGGCCAGTGGTAACATACAGAGAAACCTTCTGTGGGGAGTTTCTAACCTACAACCATACATTCCAGAAACATATGAATAATTGGTGCATTGATCATTTTGTGCTTTATGAGCAATTAGGTTAAAAAAAAAGCAACAACCCCTCACTTTCTACTTGTAATTTTTTTAAAAAATTACAACATTGCAAATTATACACCCCTCACAATGAAAAAAAAATAAATCAGAAATGGAACATGAAAGCTCATGAGGTTTGTTTGTTGGTAACTCATGCCTATTTTCAGGGAATTATATTGCACGTGGATCTGAAGATGGGAGCTATAGCTTTCAAATTACTGGGCAAGCATGCTTAAGCAGAACCAAGTGAAGGGCAGAGAAAATACCACAAAAGAAGAGAGCGCAGCAACCACAAACGAAATGAAAAAGGTTCAGTATTCTCAAAATCCTCCCTCATTTCCATTAAGAAGGATTTGTGAATCACAGACTTATTATGCTCAAAGAGACACATATTGTTCTCAAAAACAAAGCAAAACCTCCCTCTTCCACTTAATAATAATTCTGTTAAGAAATGTTCCTGGAACAGCAGTCAAGAAGGAAGTACTTCTGTCTATTTGTTAATGCTAAGAGATTTCATTGCTCAGCAACGCAGATAAAGCTTCTTTAAAAAAAACAAAATCAAGCAAACCCTGGGACAGTGTTCAAATTTCACAAGGTTTTCCAGTTAGGAAAAAGCTGCAATAAGCTCAATTTAATAAGCAAGGTCTGCATTACATACCAATCACATACATTCATAGTTAAGATCTTTTGCTTTAAAAATTCCAAGCATTTCAGTGGTTTTCAGAGAGATAAGACTCTGAAGACCTATTCCTATGGACAAATAACCGAAGGACAGAGGATCAATCTATTTCCTAGCTCCATTGCAGGGAGATCTTATCACTTGATCATGTTGGTGCTAGGCACTCTGGCAGGGCAGCTGTGTTTAAATTGCTGGACCAGTGCTTTCCTCACAGCCCTTCTTCTATGCAAAAGGACAAATATGCAGTTATGGCAGGAGCTCCTCTACCTCCATTCTTCAGTGTCCTGGCTGGTTTGGTCCTACATCCCCTTAACTATAACCAGTACAAATTTCCAGTTACAGGTAGGTAGCCGTGTTGGTCTGCCATAGTCAAAACAAAATAAAATAAAAAATTCCTTGCAGTAGCACCTTAGAGACCAACTAAGTTTGTTCTTGGCATGAGCTTTCGTGTGCATGCACACTTCTTCAGATACACATGAAAGCTCATACCAAGAACAAACTTAGTTGGTCTCTAAGGTGCTACTACAAGGAATTTTTTATTTTATTTTGTTTTTTCAGTACAAATTCACCGCTGTTGCAACAGCTTCAATAAAGATCAAGCTTACTAGCTGCTTTGCTTCTCAATCTTCTCTGGTTGGCCTCTGTTTTTTACTCCTACCAATGGAGAACCTGCAAAGGACTTTGCAAGGGCTCTTGTGTACCCCATAAGGGAATAAGGGCAGATTTTTTCTTACAACACACTCAATAGTTCCTTTAAGGGACAAAGACCCAAGTATTACATAAGGGGATTGGAGAGGCAGTGGTGGAGGAAGGGGGGTGCGGTGGGGGCAGTCCGCCCTGGGTGTCACCACTGGGGTGGGGGGGACAAAATGCCAGGCAGCGCTCACCGTGGGGCCTGCAGCACACCCAAGCCCACATCTCTCCTGGGAGTGACACGGTGGCTTCAGCACCCACAGGCTCTGCGCTGCCCCCAAACAGTCCACCCACCGCCTCCTCCTCAGCTGTAGGGGCCGCTGAGTTGGAGGAGCAGGCAGACTCTAGAGGCCTCGTGGAGCGTCCTGCCCCGGCTGGCTCCACTCCTGGGTCCAGGGCATCGCACGCCGCCCCAAGCACCCGATTGGCTTGCTTCCCGCCGCTGTGGAGAGAATCCTGTCATTCCTTGCACTCCAATATCAACATAATTGCCACTGGTGTAGCCATGTGGGCAGCTGCCAGTATAGTGTATTAGTGGCTTAATCCTGCACTGTTGCCAGAATTGTGACTGTGTCCCAGTACAAAGCTGTAGAGGCTCTGTTCTTGTTCTTTATGGGGCAGTGCCTTGGCACGTGACTTCTACCGCCATGTGTAAACATTTCAGTGTTTTAGAAAGTTCTCAACCAGATGGGTGGAGTACAAATAATAAATTATTATTACTGGTATTATCGTCAGTGGTATTATCATCACTAAATTACTAGATGGAGACCCAGAACCAGATTTCAATTGAGCAAGGCTTCCATCATGAATGATGTTGCGAGATAATAAGATATGCGTGCCTCTGCACATGTGAGAGTTCATTCTCTGTACAGTGTGACCAGCGTTAGTCCCTCAAAACACCTGATATTAGGGAGAAGATCAAAGTGTGTGACTTTCAGGCAGGCTTGAACTCAAAGCAGCTCTCTTTCAGAAATTAGCCACTGATGAAATCTGAAAGTCCATCACTGAGTGTGAATCAGCAGTACTTCTCCTCCCTTTCTCAGAGCTTTCTAGCAAGGCCCGAACAAGTCACCTAGCTATTAGAGGGTAACTGACAGGAATCTATTTCTTCCTCCATTCCATTTAGCCCACACAATAAATTGGTCATTAAAGAGGATCAGCAAAAGCCTGGCCTGTTTTAAACTGCCTGTGCCACACTGCTCTATTTGATGATCAAACCATAAATCCCTCTCTACAGAGATTGATTTCATACTGCTACTTGGCCAGTTCCCGAGACAGACAATAGGTGGTTGTTGTGCTTGCACGAGATATAGACTGCAGAGACAAAATACATGACCTCAAGCACACATGCCACATTATTGAAGAGTGTGGTTACTACTTGACCATAGCTCAATCAAGCTTTAAAATGAGCTCTGCTCGAAGAGCACGTGCATTAAGAACCGATTCACACAACCACTCAGTGTACAGTTCGGGAAAGTAGGTTGCTACGTATAATGTTGGTTGAGCTTTGTGAATGTGTCAGCAGAATGATGTGGATGATCTGGAATTCAAAAGCAGCCTGCACACAAACTAGGATGCATTGGTGTGCAACTCATCAACTCACATAACCTAATTAGAGGGGGGAAATTCTAGTTTGCCTACATTACAGAAACATTCACATTACCATCTCTTTGAAAACTGCATCACAACCACCTTTGCAAATTTCAGACAAAGACAATCACTGTCTTTCCCAGAAGATTGTGAGGATTTACACATATCTTCTATGATTCAAGAGCCTAATGCAGCCTAGCTGAAGCATGGCCCATTTCCTCCCTTAACTCTCATCTGATGACTGTCAGAACAAGAGGGAATCTTGACTTAAACAGAAGGATTTGTGGGGGCACCCGGCTTGATAGTAGTGCATATAAAAGGATCTAAGGGTCTTAGTACACCACAAGCTTAACATGAGTAAACAGTGTGATGCAGCACCAAAAAACAAAGCTAATGCATTCTGGACTGCATCAACTGAAGTCTAGTGTCCAGATCAAGGGCCACCAAGACTAAATAAGGGTCTGTTATTTTCAAATGGCTGAAGGGCTCTCATATGAAAAATGGAGCAAGCTTGTTTCTGCTGCATCAGAAGGTAGGACCTGAACCAATGGATTCAAATGGCAAGAAAGGAGATTCTGACTAAACATTAGGAAGAACTTTCTGGTGGTTAAGAACTGTTTTGGCAGTGGAACGGACTACCTCAGAAAGTGGTGGACGAGATCTTCTTCACTGGAAGCTTTTAAACAGAGTTTGGATGGCCATCTGTCAAGGATTCTTTAGTTGTGATTCCTGAATTGCAGAGGGTTGGACTTGATGATCCTCAGGGTCTCTCCCAACTCTACAGTTTTGTGATTCTATGATTGTTAAGTTCTGAATTAGAGGGACATGGGTGGCGGCTGTGGTCTAAACCACTGAGCCTCTTGGGCTTGCTGATCGGAAGGTTGGCGGTTCGAATCCGTGCGATGGGGTGAGCTCCCGTTGCTCTGTCCCAGCTTCTGCCAACCTAGCAGTTTGAAAGCATGCCAGTGCAAGTATATAAATAGGTACCGCTGTGGCAGGAAGGTAACGCTGTTTCCGTGTGTTCTGGCACTCGTCACGGTCCTCCGTGCGCCAGTAGCGGTTTAGTTATGCTAGCCACATGACCAAGAAAGCTGTCTGCGGACAAACGCCGGCTCCCTCGGCCTGAAGGTACGGTACTCCATTTAGTACCAGTCTTTGTCCTGTTTGCCCTTCGTCATAGTCATTTCCTTCCACTTCACACCAATGATCAGAACACTTTTCTTCCTTTCCTTGTAACATTTTAATAATTCAGAATATGCAAACTTCCACCTATTTACTACTAAGACATCTCAGATATCTCACACCGTAAAGCCACAACTACTTTCTTGTAGAGTATCTAGCAGGGTGCACTGCAGATGTTGCTGGGACTAGACAACTGAAATGGATACAATACAGTACTAGCCGGTTCCAACATCAAATCTTTAAGTAACTTTTTCAGATGATGATTATCTGTAGAAGCACACTTATTTGTGTATACAGCTCTTCAGGTTCTCAAAAACTAACATGTCAGCAATTTCCAGCTTCTTAATTTCCCCACCTGAAGTGTAATATAGTAAACCAAAAGTGTACATTCCTGAGTTGTCATATCTTAAAATATTTACAAGTATCAATTTTTTTAAAAAAAAACAAGCAAAACTTGGGATTTCTGTGAATAAAACATTTAAATGATGTTAAGTGCACCTTTGCTTAGGTCCCCCCCTCCATTAAAAAAAGTTTAAATATTTTTGGATGTTCACTTCATGTACAATTAATATGGCATACATTTTTGTTTTTGCTTTCTGGGCTGTAATCCGATGGTCCCTGGGAAGGAGTGTTTCCAGCTTCAGAGAGTGAGATCTAGTACAGTCATACCTTGGAAATCAAATGGAATCTGTTCCGGAAGTCCATTCAACTTCTGAAACGTTCGGAAACCAAAGCGCGGCTTCTGATTGGCTGCAGGATGCTCTTGCAGCCAATCGGAAGCCACAGAAGCCTCGTCAGACATTCAGCTTCCAAAAATAGTTCACAAACCGGAATCGTCACTTCCAGGTTTGCAGCGTTCAGGAGCCAAAACATTCAAGAACTAAGGTGTTCGGAAACCAAGATATGACTGTACTAGATTCCCTCTTCCCACAGTTCTAATGAAGAACTTCAGCGTCATTAGGGACAAAAGGGGGACATGCCAGGGTACAGTTTGGGATGTATGCTGGTCATCACAAGGCACTAGCATTTAGGCTATGCTGTCTTGTGCCTTAATAGGATGGTTCTTTAAGCTTACTGGATTATTTGCTTTTAATTCATGCCTTCTGACTACTGGAGCGCTAAAATGTATTCACTTCTCAAAGGTTTGTTACTCTGAAACAACACAAGACATTTGTTTTCCGCTTGGAAGACAAAACACTCCCAGCTCTTTCTTCCAGAAGCAAAACCAGAGTTTTGCCTGGTACATACAAGGAAACAGCACTGGTGTGTCTCCTTCGGAGGGTTTTCTATAACGGGGGGTCCATGTCTGACAAGGTCCTCTCTCTGACCACCCCACCTCTGGCAGGGAGTTTGCATGAAGGAGGATCTCATAAGATGATTTTAGAGGATGGGCAAATTGATATAGGGAATTAGGTACTCCTCCCCTCACCCCCAGCAATCCAATTTGGGAGGTTATAAGAGCATGGTTAGGCTATCCCTGTTGAGAAGTGGTTGCAGTTGGTGAAGCAGCTGCCTGCAACTGGCAAAAGACAAGAGCCCTCCTGTGATGCCAGGAAAAACCCTGAGCTGAGAAAACCGCCCTAGAGGGGGTACCGCCCTAGAGGGTGACACTCAGGGCGGCGTCCCGCCCCCACGATCGGCGCCGCCGGCACGCGTGAGGCACGGCAAGTTTTAAGGCTGCAGCGCGTGAACAGCAGCACAGCTGTTGTTCACGCGCTGCAGCCTTAAAACTTGCCATGCCACAACACAGTCGGAAGGGTGCCGCTGCCAGCCACTCATGCCCGCCATCTTGGCTGGACTGTGCATGTCCGCACATGCCCAGTCCACCCGGGATGCTGCGCTCATGCCGTGACGTCACAGCGCGCGCGCTAGGGAGCAGCGCCCCGCCCCCGGGGGGTGCCCCCGTGTTTGCCACCCCGGGCGGCAAGGTAGCTCCCTATGCCCCTGGCTCTACAGTTGTGTAAACTTCACAGTTTGAGCTTCCTATTGTTAAGGAACAATAATCTAGAAATAGGAGGTGAAGGAAATGCTTTGATATTGCAGGGAACATGGCAGAGGGCCTTCTTGGTGGTGGCGCCCGCCCTGTGGAATGCCCTCCCACCAGATGTCAAGGAGATAAACAACTATCTGACTTTTAGAAGACACATGAAGGCAGCCCTGTACAGGAAAGTTTTTAATGTTGATGTTTTATTGTGTTTTTAAAAGTCTGTTGGGAGCCACCCAGGGTGGCTAGGGAAACCCAGCCAGATGGGTGAAGTATAAATAATAAATTATTATTACATTATATTCTTAAAATATCATCAGTGTAAGACTTTAGAAATGTTACGTTTGAAAGTCATGGGAGTAAGTTTTAAATGCTTAATGCTATTTTTTTAACCAAACAAGATTTTATTTACAGAAATAAGAACATATATATATTGGTCTTACCTGTTATCATACTTGATATAATTAATGGCAATATGATTAGCTTGAGCATCCTCATCAGAATTTCTCCCGGAAAGGCGAAGTAATATTTATCCAGATTGGAGAGATTTCCATATTCCCTAACAGTAACACCCAATCCAATACCTAAGGAGGTAAGAGTGAAATACAAAACTAGATTTAGTATTCGGGGGGAGGGGAAGGAATGAAATCATGTTTTGAATATAATTTTAGTCAGCATAAAGCAAATTATTACAATGCTGGAAAGGTATGTTCTTCACATGTATGTTATTCAAAGATGGCAGAAGGTTCCTTCAGGTGTACGGACAAGTGAGGCAACTCAACTATGGACCCATGCCTAATCTTGGAGCATGCTCACCTAGCCACCAATCCCATGGTTTGAAACCACCAGCATCTCCTCATGCTGCCCCATTGTTCCAACCCTCAAATGTGTTTTCTGCGTGTGTCTATGCAATATAAAAGGGACGCGGGTGGAGCTGTGGTCTAAACCACAGAGCCTAGGGCTTGCCGATCGGAAGGTCAGCAGTTCGAATCCTTGCAATGGGGTGAGCTCCTGTTGTTTGGTCCCAGCTCCTGCACACCTAACAGTTCAGAAGCACGTCAAAGTGCAAGTAGATAAATAGGTACAGCTACGGTGGGAAGGTAAACGGCGTTTCCGTGCGCTGCTTTGTTCCGCCAGGAGTGGCTTAGTCATGCTGGCCACATGACCCAGAAGCTGTACGCCGGCTCCCTTGGGCCAGTAAAGCGAGATGAGCGCCGCAACCCCAGAGTCGTCCGCAAATGGACCTAATGGTCAGGGGTACCTTTACCTTTACCTAATGCAACATAAAGTTTGGAAACGGAGCAGTCTGCTTATATACACAAAAATATAAAGGAAATGGAAATGAGTAGGGCTTCGATTCTCTATGCTTTTGTTCTGGAGACACATTTTCTCAAGAATGTTTCAGCTCAAATGTGAAGCTTCCAGATGAAAACCATCTGTCATCTGTCTTTGATAAAGAAAGACACATTCTTCTTTCTGCGCTCTTTCCTCATTAACATGCTAAATTTATTTTGTTTTAATGAAGTACGTTATGCTATATGATGAAAAGGAGGCAACATAAAGCATCTCAGTTGTTTAAGGAAGTGGTCTAGTGTGCGGTGACATTCTGTGCGATTTATCTTGCTCAGTATCACAGCAGGAAGAAACTGAATCCTCTCCTTACATTCCCAGACTATCATACTTTACTCAGAATGTCTGGTCTGCACATAGTAAATTTCAAATTGTTGTTGTTGTTGTTGTATTTGTACATGTAACTAAAGGAAACAAATGTATATGAATGCATGCTGGATGGTGGTTTCATAATAAACCTTTTGGAATAGTTGGTCATATGTTAACCAGGTTTTCTACGTACAAATTCATTCCTAAAGTTGAGTTCACCCTGTTTTATAAGCGCTCGCAGTCAGCCCAGGAAAAGGAATGCAACATTAAAAACATAATGTTGAAACATGAAAACACTTAATGATATTTTGAGTGAAAATAACATTCACACAAGGAGTTTCTCTTATTCTAGAGTGGATTTTATCTTCTGTTTATTGCTCTTAGCATAGTTATAGGCACATTATCTCTCACATGGCATAGTATGGTAGTTTTCAAACATTCTACCTTGTGAAAACACTTTTAACCAAATTATTTACATTGCTCCGTTTCATTTGTGGTACACAGTTTGTTCTAGTCTTTAGGATTTTTAAAAACTGAAAATCATTGTTTTTTAATGGTTTTTATGTAAACTTCTTAGAACTTTTTATTATATTTGTTGTTGTGGGGTTTAGGCCTGATCTCTTGGAGTATAGGCTTTGTTTAAATGGAGACTGTGATGTGCAGCAGATGCAAAGCTCTCCTGTAGCTGGAGAGTGGATATACAGGTGAAACTTGAAAAATTAGAATATCGTGGAAAGGTTCATTTCTTTCAGTAATTCAACTTAAAAGGTGAAACTAATATAAGAGATAGACTCATGACATGCAAAGCGAGATATGTCAAGCCTTTATTGGTTATAATTGTGATGATTATGGCGTACAGTTGATGAGAACCCCAAACTAACAATTTCAACTTTGGGGTTCTCATCAGCTGTACACCATAATCATCACAATTATAACAAACAAAGGCTTGACATATCTCACTTTGCATGTCATGAGTCTATCTCATATATTAAACTCCAGTAGCTAATGAAAACAATTGCTTACATAAATGGACTTTTCCACGATATTCTAATTTTTCGAGTTTCACCTTTATAAGCTCGTTTAAATCTGTAGTGAAGACACCCCAGGCGGGTTGGAGGAAGGTGGGTTTGGTGGGTGTGTGGCTCCCTGGGTGTCACCACTGAGGGGGGTGACAAAATGCCGGGCGGCACTCACTGCGGGGCCTGCAGCACGCCTGAGCCATGCATCTCTCCTGGGAGAGACGCGGTGGTTTGGGTCCGCCCGCTGCCTCCCCCCCCCCAGCTGTAGGGCAGCTGAGTGGGACGAGGCAGGCAGACTCTGGAGGCCCTGTGGTGCGCCCCACCCCTATGGGCAGCTCACCCCGTCCCTATGGGCGGCTCGCACTGCCCCTGGGCGTGCCACCCCAGGCACCCGAGCGGCTTCCTTCGCTGCTGACCCCGGGGAATACAGCTGTCAGTAAACAACTAACCCATTAGCCCAGTAACAGAAGTGGCAAGAACTTGTAAGAATGCAGACTCTACAAATGAAAAGAGGTGGGTACACTTCTGCTTGATTTAGGATAATTTAGCCCATGGGTTGCATGCGGCCCTCAATGCCTTTTGGGGGGCCCTTGCTAAGTATCAAAGAAGCATCACTAGCTGCAAAAGGAGTCCCAACGTCCAGGATCACTGCTGCAGTTAATGATCGACAGCAGGAGTGGCAGCTGCTGGAGAATGCAGGATTATGATGATTCATGTGGGGTTGTGGCGATCAGCAGGCAGGTGAGGAGGATAAGGCAGCCCTGGGGGAAAAAAGCTCAACAATTTTGAGCCTGATTTTTTCTTTTTCAATATGGCAACCATACATGGCCCAGCTGCACCCTTATCTGGACAGGGATAGCCCACCTTATGTCGCCTGTGCTCTGGTAACCTCTAGGTTGGATTACTGAAACGTGTTATACGTAGGGCTGCCTCTGAAGATGGTTTGGAAACTTCAGCTCGTCTTTTTGGCGTTTTTGGCTCAACAACATTCGGGGTGTCCTGGGTTTTTTTTACTTTTTGAAATATGGCAACCCTAGTGGCCTGTGGATTCTGCGTCAAAGTACTACTGTGGCCCACTTGGTCTGAGAGGTTTGACCGCCCTGGATGTTGGATGAGGATGGAGAAGAAGCAATGTTATACTTCTCTTCTCTCCTACTTGTGGTAGGTTGGAAGGCCCCCCTACATTTTATTATTCAAATTGTTGTTGTTGTTGTTGTTGTTGTTGTTATCATCACCACTGCCTGCAGCATACTATACTCAAAAGTGACTCTCTTTTGATGGTTGATAGTAATGGGTGAGTTTGGCCAAACTGCGAAAGGATAGGTGTGCCTGGCGTGCTCTGGTCCATGGGGTCACGAAGAGTCGGACACGACTGAACGACTGAACAACAACAACAACAAAGTAATGGGTGATGATATTAACCACTATATTTATCAACAACCATTTAAAAGGTTCTGGGCATTGCACAGCATATGAAATTATTAGGACTTTACTATGGAATCCCATGATTTCTGTCCCTATTTGTCTCTAAAGCAAGGCATTGCTTCTGTGCTTTATACTCCAGTCATCTCTGTTTTTCAGCACACTGACACCATGTGCCTGTGATTCTTGAGCTGGAGGCGGCTTCTCTGTGCTGTGTTTTGTCTGTCATAATGGTTCTTATGGCGACCATCAGTTTTATAAATGTATGGAGGGAACCCATCTGGGAATTCTGGCGTTAAGGGCTTCCTGTTCTGGAAAATTACTGCCCTTGGCGAGTAATGAATATATATTACCCATAGATGTACAAATAAAATTAGAGCTCAGTTTGTTTGTGGAATTAAATTCTCACAATTACGGATGGGGATTTGTTTTGTTAAATCTAAAACCTTTCTATAACAGATTCTTTTCAAAAAATAAATAAATCCTGCACCTGCACTGCTCTTGACTGATCCATTTTCAAATGCCATTACAGCCATTTTGGGGGCTTTTTCTATATTAGCAGTTTATAGCAAAACAAATGCACAGCTGTCAAGACATCCTCCAAAGAAGCACTTCAGTTTCAGGGATGTTGCATCTTCCAAGTACCACTGTAGGACTAATGCTATTCAGAATACTCTGTGGAGTGTGGTTGCTCAAACGCTATAGAAACTCACTGGATAATGCCTGTTGAAAGGTTCATACATGCCTCCACAAATGCGTAAGGGCAGTGCCAGATTTACGTATAAGCTAAACAAGCTATAGCTTGGGGCCCCACTTTCTTGGGGGCTCCCAAAAAATGTAAAGAAAAAAAAAACCTGGATGTACATTTCCAAAATATACTGGTAAGATAAAAAAACCAAATAAAATAAAACCTACATACAGCAACAGTGGTTTGTTTGTGTAGGCTCCTATGATGTAAGCAATGAGCCCCACCTGCTAGCCCGCTCCATAAAATATCATTGGTTTGCTCATTTCTATAGATAGGGTGCCTATATTCTGCATGGACAATTACTTTGATAAAATACATATTTTGTTATGTGCAAATGGCTTTAGATAACTATTAGGCCCATAAATTACCATATAGCATATATTCAACACAAAAACCAGCAACAATTTGTTGTTGACAAAGGACAGCTGGACATATAAAGGGTCCCATTACCTTCAGTAGCTTAGGGACTCATCAAACCTAAATCCGGCCCTGTGTAAGGGGGCAGAATAATTATTCCTACTGGCCACATCCCTGTATGCTAGGATGTGTGCTGGACACACACCCTAGCTGTCCGTTAGGATCCTCCAGGCAAGGGGGGAATCCTGGGACAATTAAGATGCTTCCTATGTTTGTACATCTGCTTGAATGCATGGTCAATCACAATGGTGAAGAATGCAGAGACTAGGGAACGAAGGTGGCATGCATGTGGGAGCCTAACCAGTGGGTATAACCTCACCCCTCTATGCATGCAGGGTGTCCTGTGCAGTTTTTATGAAGTTGCTGGGCCTTTCAAAGCCAGAGTGCACCCACACTTTTAAGGGTTAAAAATCAAAACACATTTCCTTCCTTCCCTTCTCTCCCTGCTTCAGCCCTAGTTTAATCAACAGTGTCTCAAAGAGGAGGAAAATGTTATAATGCGCTGGAAGACTAAATGAGATCACATACTGTGCAGAAAAAGAATACTGCAATCTTTAAAAAACGGCATCCTTAATGTATGGGAGGTCAAGAACAAATAGTGTCAATCTAGCAACTTTTGCTTCTGTGGAATGCCCTCCCATCGGATGCCAAAGGAAATAAACAATTAATTGACTTTTAGAAGACACCTGAAGGCAGCCCTGTATAGGGAAGTTTTTAATGTTTGATGTTTTGTTGTGTTTTTAATATTTTGTTGGGAGCTGCCCTAAGCGGCTGGGGTGCCCAGTCAGATGGGCTGCATATTATTATTATTATTATTATTATTATTATTATTATTATTATTATTTACAAGGAATCTGGGAAATCAGATTATGCTAACACCACGTCTTTCAACTTGCAATCCATGTGGAGAGGGCAAGGCCAGCAGCCATTCTTCCACCCTCTTCCTCAGTGTGTGAGAGACCAGGAATGGATGGATCTACCCATTTTGGTTTCTCTCCATTTCCCATTTTTCCAGTCTGATGTTTTCCACATTGCCACACAGAAATTCACGGATATCTTATATATTTATTGGTTAAATTTATATACCATCCTTCATCAAGAGATCCCAGGGTGGTTCACAGAATAAAAGACAAGATAAAACACAAGATTAAAAACATTCTTAGTGTGAATTTCTTCTGATATACACATGCTTGTATGCAATTTCTCCTAATGTACAAATTTTGCAAAGCGATTTCGCCCAATATATTCACCTTATGCACACTTTACCCTAGTTTATGCAATTTTGTTAACATTGCTTGGCTGGAGAGCTGGAATGCAAAATTTGGAGAGGTGCAAGTCTTGTATTTCTGTCCAAATGTTTTTCCCCGAGATCGTGCAAGTTAGGTAGGTTCCCCTTTAAATGCAAACTGAATTGAATTCCTTCCCTACCTCTACTTATGACTCTACCACTCATGAGTGTAGTAGTAGTTCCTATAACACCTGCACCAATTCATGAACATTATGCAATTGCTCAATCTGCAAAGAGAGGGCTCGCATGGAAGTACAGTGGTACCTCGGGTTAAGTACTTAATTCGTTCTGGAGGTCCGTTCTTAACCTGAAACTGTTCTTAATCTGAAGCACCACTTTAGCTAGTGGGGCCTCCTGCTGCCCCACCAGAGCACAAATTCTGTTCTTATCCTGAAGCAAAGTTCTTTACCTGAAACGTTATTTCTGTGTTAGCGGAGTTTGTAACCTGAAGCATATGTAACCTGAAGCATATGTAACCTGAAGCATATGTAACCTGAGGTACCACTGTAGAATTTGCAATGGAGTTGCAATTTCTTGGTTTCAACCAATGTGAAATCTTCACATCAGCACTGTACTTAATGTCAAGACCAGGCATAGGCAAACTCGGCCCTCCAGACTACAGCGCCCATCATCCCTAGCTAACAGACCAGTGGTCAAGGATGATGGGAATTGTAGTCCCAAAACATCTGGAGGGCCGAGTTTGCCTATACCTGGTCAAGACTAATGGATGTTTGGAGCTGCCAGAGCAGATGTTTACTTCCTTTCTTCCATTCCACTGACCAACACTGCTAGCTTGGTGCAGTCATTGTAGACAAAAGTTAAGCTTTGCCCCTGACTCTTAATGGGGAAACATTCCATCAAGACAAAGAAGAAGCTGAATCATAGTTATACAGTTCACAGTATATTATGTCTATTAGTTATATATAGTTCAGCTACTGCAGTACTGCTTACTCAAAGCTTGGTTGCAAAAGTTTTGAAAGGTTCCACAGACGCATTCTTTTCTTTTCTTTTATCTTTAAAATAATTAAATTATTATTTTAAAGATTCTTAAGCAAATTAAGTCCCCAAACATCAAATAGCATTTTCCTCCTATGCCATATTGTTGATTGAACTAAAAAGGATGCAATTGTATTTTATAATTTACCTTGAAAAAAGTGTGATTAGTACACTTTCAGCTATGAAAAGGTTTCCAATTGAAATGTTGTCATATATTCCCCCCCCCCCAAAAAAAATTAACATTGCACAGAAGGGCATGTCCTTGTACCAAAAAAGCAATTAAACTGCTTTCTTTGAAGTATGACACGCTTTATCATCCGAAATACCAAAAATACACTAAGCATAGCAGTTATCCTTAACAATGTTCTGAAGTACTGAAGTATAGCAGTACATATTGATCTTAATATAATGCTATATGGAAAAGCTATTTTCATACCCAGACTATTCTTCATTAACCCATACCCACAATTTTTGCCTTTAATTGCCCAATTCTTTGCTAAATTGAGACAATTTTATGATGTCCATACATTTCAGTTCTAATAGATCTTCATGCTTCCTTCAAAATATCTATTAGAATTCAAATGTATGGACATAAAATTGTTTATATACATTAAAATTTGATGCTATGAGTTTCTGGAAAATTTACCAACATGTTTTTTTTTTTAAAAAGAATGTTATCTTTTCACAACCATTACTTATCTAAAGTAGATTTCTTTAGGAAAATATAAAACTTAAATGACTTCCATGTGAAATATATAGCTGCTTTAGAAACAAAGTATGGTAACTTGCAAACAATCAGTGAAGACACAACAAATTTGCCAGTAGATTATATTTGTATGTATTATTTTAAATGATGGTCAAAAGTATATTTAAAATCTCTAAATTTCTCCCTGCATGAAAGCGGTGGGTGAGATCAACAAATGAGCATTGCATGTGTGAATTTGCCTTCTGGATCAAATCCTGAATGTACAAAACTCAGAAAAGTAACTGAACTGTAGCCAAGATCCAAATAATCATGAAACTCATCCCAACATCCCAAGGTGTACCCTCACACGCAACGAACGGCAACCTCCAAGGTCACCTGAGAAGATTCTGAAGCAGTATGTCCTATGGCACAGGGAAGAGTTGTTCAAATGAAAAATGAATAAGAATTTACAAAAGATGTATTCAAACCCCTTGTGCTCAGATCCTGAGCCACATATGCAGAGTCCAATGGATGACTTGCTTTGTCAAATGATATAAAAATGACTCCAGAGACACTCCTCTCCCCTCAAAAAGATCTAGTCGAATTCTCCCCACAACAGGTGTCCTAAAGTCAGTGCCGGATTACGTATAAGCTAAACAAGCTATAGCTTAGGGCCCCACTCTCTTGAGGGCCCCCACAAAAATTTAAGGAAAAAAACCCTGGATGTACATTTCCAAAATATAAGATAAAAAACAAATAAAATAAAACCTACATACAGCAACAGTGGTTTGTGTTGTGTAGGCTCCCATGATGTAAGTAATGGGCCTCACCTGCTAGTCTGCTCCCTAAAATAAAACTTCTCCTTAATTGTATTTCAATTCAACAATTACTCTGAGAAAATAACTATTTTGTTATGTACGAATGGCTTTAGATACCTATTAGGTCCATAAATTACCATATAGCATATATTCAACACAAAAATCGCAACAATTTGTTGCTGACAAAGGACAGCTGGACATGCCCCATTACCTTCAGTAGCTTAGGGCCTCATCAAACCTAAATCCGGCCCTGCCTGAAGTGTGAGACCTCAACAATCTACTCTGAAAAAGGAGAGGATACACAATAGATCAGGGCCTGAGAACATACACCTGAGCATTTGTCTAAGGAGTTTTTATACCATACCACGGTCCTATACAGGTCCACTTAGAAGTATCACCAAGTTCAATGCAGGAAAGGTAAACGGCGTTTCCGTGTGCTGTTCTGGTTTTCCAGAAGCGGCTTAGTCATGCTGGCCACATGACCCGGAAGCTGTACGCTGGCTCCCTCGGCCAGTAAAGCAAGATGAGCGCCGTGACCCCAGAGTCGTATGCGACTGGACCTAACGGTCAGGGGTCCCTTTACCTTTCCATTGTGTGTGTGTACACATACACAGTGTTGTTGTTGTTTTAAAGCTGCCTGTTCAGAATGGCTTATTCTTTAAAACAAGAACAGCCAATTTAAACATGCTTTTAAAAAAAGAGTATTTCATGCAGGGTGTAGCTTGGTTCCAGCCTAACTGTTAAAGGTACTGCAGCCTTTGCTGCAATTTATGGATTTAACATTATCTATTTATGTTCTTCATTGAAACAAATTCCTCAAAGTGGCTCAACACATTCATAAAATACGAAACAGTATTTAAAACTACCATGCTGTTGTGGGGGAGAGGACAATCCAATGGCACCAGAAGAGGGCATGGGATGTTGCTTTCGCTTGCTGTCATAAATTGTTTAAGAGTGGGAAATGTACGCTATGTGATCATTTTGAAGCATCCAAAGAAATAGAAGGGAGTAAGGGACTTTCCTCATATTTGCATAGTCTAGGGGCACAACCCAGCCAAATAAGTGGGTTTTTGTGTGTCATCTTGATTTTACAGGATATTTAAGCATGTGAAGTCTCTCAAGTTGAAATCAAGGGTGCTTAAAAGATTGCCTGGATTGTGGCTATGGTCCTCCCCCCCCCCGACAAGCCTATAAGCAGAAAATAAAATGAATCCAGCTATTAAATACCATTCATTTAGCACAATATTGCAGCTCAGTATGCACACATGCAATCCTATACACACTTACCCGCTGAACGCAATGGAATGCACGTCCAAATGAAGCTGCACAGCATTATACTAAGGAAACAATCCTATGTACCTCACTTGGGCATAAGCTGCATTAAGTACAATGGGATCTTTGGCCAAATAAATATGTATACGCAGGGCCGGCGCGTCCATTAAGGTGAACTAAGCAATTGCCTAGGGCGCCAAAATGGAGGGGGCGCTGGCCAGGTTTGGGCGGGACGGGCTAGCAGCAGCTTCTCCGCTGTAGCAGAGAGGTGCTGCTTGCCCCCTACACCACCCCCCGGCTCCCGCTAAAGCGGGCTTTGGCGGGGGGTGGGGCGGGTGAGAAGCAGCTTCTCCGCTACAGCGGAGAAACTGCTGCTTGCCTCTCCACCACCCCCACCTCCCGCTAAAGCAGGCTTTGGCGGGGGCGGGCAGCGGGGGGCATCAGAAGGTGGTCTCGCCTAGGGCGCAAGAAACCCTAGCACTGGTCCTGTGCATACGCGGGTGGCGCTGTGGTCTAAACCACTGAGCCTAGGGCTTACCGATCCGAAGGTCGGCGGTTCGAATCCCCGTGGCGAGGTGAGCTCCCACCAACCCAGCAGTTCAAAAGCACGTCAAAGTGCAAGTAGATAAATAGGTACCGCTCCGGCAGGAAGGTAAACAGCGTTTCCGTGCGCTGCTCTGGTTTCGCCAGAAGCTGCTTAGTCACCTGACCCGGGAAAACTGTCTGTGGGCAAACGTCGGCTCCCTCGGCAAGTAAAGCGAAATGAGCGCCGCAACCCCAGAGTCGTTCACGACTGGACTTAACTGTCAGGGGTCCCTTTACCTTCACCTTTTAAATATGTATACGCAGTCCAGATGCATGCTCCTTTGCCTTTCTAGATCAGTTCTGAGAATATGCGAAACTAGAGCCTAGACACATTCAAAAGTAGTTCCATGAAGCCCTTATTTCTAAGCTAGTGTACACTAAACTGTAAGGCTCATCTTTTGCTATTTCTGACGGTTAAAGCAGCAATCCTAACTATGGGAAGCCAGATTACTTACCCTTTCTTAATTTAAGTCAGCCTAAGGTAAGACAGATCCAAACCCCATTTGGGAGCAAGACTACTGCCAAGCGAGACTGCCCAACCCTGTTTTGAGGGAGTTTAAAATAATGGCCTTAAACAAGCTGTAATTAAGAGTGTGACTTACACCCCCCCCTTTTTTTTGCTAGAATAAGTTCTGCTCGGATGCTAGGCCACATGATTGAGATGAACAGAGTTAGGATCCCTATGAAGTCTCTTCCCTGCCTGTTCCTGTCCCCAACATGCTTTCCTAGGGACTTAATACCAGCCTCGATCCAGTCAGCTTTGGGTCGGCTGGCTGAGCGTGGTCTGAGCCAAGACGAGCATTTTGCACTAGTGCATCTCCAGCTAAGCTAGGGTTGGGGACTTAAACCACTGCAGCCTCAGCTGACTGACCCAGAGATCCGCTGCATCCTAACACACTGGAGGATCTTGGGTTAAAGTTGCACCCTAAATCCCCAATCAGACTAGGATGTAGGAGACCAAAGTTCAAATCCTCAGTCAGCCATGAATCTCCCTGAATGACCTTGGGCCAGTTGCCCTCTCTCAGCCTAACCCATGAGTAGGCAAACTAAGGCCCGGGGGCCGGATCAGGCCCAATTGCCTTCTAAATCCGGCCTGCGGACAGTCCAGGAATCAGCATGTTTTTACATGGGTAGAATGTGTCGCTTTATTTAAAATGCATCTCTGGGTTATTTGTGGGGCTTGCCTGGTGTTTTTACATGAGTAGAATGTGTCCTTTTATTTAAAATGCATCTCTGGGTTATTTGTGGGACATAGGAATTCATTCATTCCCCCCCAAAAAAATATAGCCCGGCCCCCCACAAGATCAGAGGGACAGTGGACTGGCCCCCTGCTGAAAAAGTTTGCTGACCCCTGACACACAGTTGCTGTGAGGATGAAATGAGGATGAAGTTGTAAGGATGAAATGTAACCCACTGGACTACTTGGGAGGAAATAACTGTGGGATATAATTGTAACACTAAAGTAAACAAACTGACTTCAAAGGGAATTTATATGCTCACAATATTTATATTGATTTAATTTCTTCAAGAAAAATAGCACTGCTATTTGTCTTTTTATGGCAACATGACTTACTTGCGGAATACTAAGGGCTATAATTTAGGTTGTGGGAAACCAGTATTGAGAGAAATGGAAAGGGAAGAGGCATGTTTGTCTCTAGTATTAATTTGCCCACATCATTATGAAATACACTGAATGGATGGTATTTAACAAATATTAATATTGCATGAGAATGGTGCTGGTTGGATAAGCGTGATTTACACTTCTAACAGCCAGAGTAACACCAATAACTGAATGCAGTCAAGTAAATGAGATTACTGAAATGAATTATTTAACAAATGCTGTCTGGAAACAATCATCAAGGGTGCTTTATATTTTTTGACAGCAAGGTAATTCGTGCTGGAGTGAGAGTGTACTGCTTATATACAAAAATACTTGTCTGTTTCTAGTTTTTTTTAAAAAATACACAGAAATAACTTCACATACTAGAGGTGGCTTAGGAGATTTAAGAAAGAAAATGGGGTTCATTCTTCCTGGAAGGAAGGGAAACTGAGGCTGTAGTGCTTCTCACATTTATTTGGGTGTGAGTTCCATTTAACACTGCTTTGAAGTTTTTTTCTACAATCAAGCAGTATATAACTTTTATCAAACAAACAAACAAACAAACAAACAAACAAACAAACACAGAGCATCTACATTTGAGTACAAGTGGTTAGGCTCTCCCTGCCTGCAATCCTAAACCTACTTGACAAGTAGCAAGTACCTTTGAACTCAGCAGGGTTTATTTGCAAGTAAATATAATGTAAATCAGGTTACACAGCTCCAATGCAGCATTCACAGAATGGTCTTCATCTTTAAGCTTTACTTGGAAGAAACATTTCTGAAATGAGCCTCCTTTCCAAGATTACTAGGATCATGCGGGGCCAGGTACTAGTATAGGACAAGTCAATGATTGCTTAGATGAAGAACGATTTAATGATCTGCAATGGGGCTAGACCTGGGCAAGCTGCTAATCAGCTCTCCTTAAGGTTTCCTTTACTTCTTAAAATACTTGCCAAGTCTGGTTGAACTTAGTGGGACTTACACCTGAGTAAACGTATTTCGACTCAGGAGCCACAGTGTTTTACTTTTATCAGCATTCTACAGATGCTCAATGAATGCCAGATCAACGCTTAAACATTAGTAGGCTACCATTTTCATCACAGTGGCAAAGATTTGCTCACTGCTAGCTCTTTCCTTTATTTGAACAGGGCTGAGGAAACCTCCATTCACCCCACAAAGAACAAATCTGCATCTGTTTCCAGGGAGATATCCATTCTTTTGGAAAGGGATCTCCACGGAGGGAAACTCCTATACACCTTCATCATGTGATATTCGAGGGGTGTGTGTGTGTGTGTGTGTGTGTACACTAGGTATTATTAAGCTCAGCTGGGGGTTTGGCAAAGAGCTTAGAATAGATAGACTGCAATCCTGCCCAAATGATAGCAGGGGTCCTTTATAAGTCCTGGAACCAATCCCAGCTGGGTTACCTTTCTAGGATGCTCTTAATACAATGTTACATTTCACCCATGGTGGCTGAGCATTTGGTGTGTGTGTGTGTGTGTGTGTGTGTGTGTGTGTGTGTAGAGCTGTAGCTATGGGGGTAGCCAGGTTTTTTGACCTGGGCGAAGCCCCCTGGGGCACCATTGAGGCTCCCAACCTGTGTGTTTGTACGCAAATGCGCTTGGGGGGTGCCAAGCTGGGTCTTTGACCAGGGTGAAATAAAGCCTTGTCTGTCTGTCTATCTCAGTGTTTTTCAACCACTGTTCCGCGGCACACTAGTGTGCCGCGAGATGTTGCCTGGTGTGCCGTGGGAAAAATTGAAAAATTACTTTATATATAGTCAATATAGGCACAGAGTTAATTTTTCTAACATTTTCTAATGGTGGTGTGCCTTGTGATTTTTTTCATAAAACAAGTGTGCCTTTGTCCAAAAAAGGTTGAAAAACACTGATCTATCTATCTATCTCTAATCTTCTTTGTTCATATGTGTATACACGTCTCTCTGTGTGTATTCACATACAGTATATATCTTCAATGTTAAGCAGGTGGAACTATTTCTTGTCATGACACCCCCTATTTTCCTGCTTTACAACCCCACCTTAAGGAATACTACTGTACACGGCTGGAAGGAGGCAAACTTGACCCGGAGAAGCCGCCAAGGATTCCCTCCAAAGGGAAGAGTTGCCTTTCCCACCCCCTAATGAAAGAGGTTTCCACGCGCCCCCGCGACGCTCCAGCTTCCTTCGCTTGCCTGCCTCCTTCCTTCCTTCCTTCTTTCCTTCCTTCCTTCCCCCTCTTCTTCCCTGCCCGCCAACTCACCCAGCACCACGGCGACGATGGTGGCCATGAGGAGCAAGTTCTTCTTCATGAAGCGACCGCAGTTGAAGCCCCTTTTCCGGACGATCTGCTTCGCCATGGTGGCTCTTGGTGGTGATGGTGGTGGGAGAGAAAAGATGCTCGGGAAGGAGGAGGAGGAGGAGGAGGAAGAAGAGGCCGGCGGTTTGCGTTGCGGGGCGAGAGACAAGAGAGACACGCGCGCAAGAGACGGAGGCGACAGAGAGAGAGGAGCCGGCGAGTCTTTCCCTCAACGGCAGAACGGCTCTCGCTCGCTCGCTCGCGTTCGGCCGGCTGCTGGTTTCGCTGGAACGCGCGCGCGCGGGCACGTGGGGAGGGAGGGAGAGAGAGAGAGAGGGAGGACGGGGCGCCTTCGTCACGCTGCGGGGTCTCTCGCGTCTCTCTCCTCCTCCTCCTCTCGTCGCCGACGCTGCTGCTGCTGCTGCTGGCGGAGTCTGCCTGGCTCTGCGGCTCCGAGATAGCCAGGCGGAGAGGAGGAGGAAGAGGGGAGGAGGAGGAGGAGGAGGAGAGGTGTGGTGGCGGCAGCGGCGGTGCCTCTGCGCGTGTGTGGCGGGAGGGCAGGGCGCGCGCTGTCTCTGCCAGGCGCATCCAAAACACCTGGCACAAGGCGCGGCGGCGCGCTCTCGCTCCCTCACTCTCAAAGAGTCTCCACACGGCCCTGAGGCGCTTGCGCTTCCTCCTCGGTGCCCACAGGTGCCAACAACTCCCTGCCCACCCCCCGGGGGTGCCCGAACAGCACCCACAAAAATGCTCCATGAAAGGGGCCGCGGGGGGGGGGGCGAAGCTGGCCTCCCCCCGCCCACAGGGCTGTGGCTCAAGAGCCGGGGGCTCGGTGTTCGTGTGTGTGTGTGTGTTCGTGTGTGCGGCTTCGGCGCCCTTTCGTGAGGCGCTCGGGCGACCCGCGTCGGGCGCGAAAAGGCGCGGCTGCTGCTCTGCGCTAAGCGCGCTTCGAAGAAGCCGCGAGTGAGCTGAGGGAGAGGATGATGGCCGGGGCATAGGCGGCCAGGGAGACTTTCCTCGACCGCCGCTGTTGCAGCAGCGCATCTCGTTCTGGGTGCCCATTCCCGGGTTCGAGTCGAGCAAGCGGGTGGGAGAGCAAGCGAGCGAGGGGCTTCCTCAGTTTCTGAGGCGAATCGCCACCCGCGACTCTTGGGCGACCCCGCTCTGAAAAACGAAACGGAAAAGGCGGGAATTTCAGAGTAGAGAAGCGCGCGCGAAAAAAAAAATTTCGGTCACCTCTCTTCGGTGCTCCCTTAGTTTTGTTCACTCTTCATATCTCATTTCATTTCTCACCACCTTTCGATATTGCTATACACAAGGCGGTTTACAAGGCTAAGAAAACGAATTCCCGCCCTACATTTATATGCCACCTTTTTCTCCTAAACAGCTTCAGGTGGAGTACTTGATTCTTCTGCTCGCCATTTCATCCTCACAACAACCCTGTGAGGTAGTATAGACTGAGAGGCAAGGACTGGCCCCAGGTCCCCAAGTGAGCTTCATGGCTGAGCAGGGATTTGAACCCTGGACTCCCAGGTCATAGTCCAACACTAGCCATTATGCCACACACAATGCCACATGTGGTATATTATATGCCTTGCTCCTCTACCTCCCTCAAGATAACTGCTTAAAGAGGTTTAATGTACAATTAAGCAGTATACAATTCTGAATACAAAATAAATAAAGACAGGCTTCTTCCCTGATCCCACTTTTCTCCTCACATCTGTAAGGCAGATAAGGGTCGAACACCATTTGTGAGCAAGCAACACTCTGGTTTCATGCTTTGAGATTGTGGTGGCAATATAGTCAGGGTCAGCATTGAAAGCAATCTTGAGAAATTGCTTTAGGTAGCAGATGCCAGACCCTTTCCAATTTCCTCAATCTCTTCATGTCAGTAAAAACTCTGTTGTTTTTGACATGTTAACACAAATAAATGTTGAAGTCCAGCTTAGTGTAAATAGGTCATTTTGATACTGGTGGTCGTTTCTTGGCAAATCCACATTCACAATCCCTCAGGTTCTTCATCCCCATTCTCCGCAATGTGCCAAGTAAACAAATCTGTATGTCCCCTTAGAATAAAAAAGTTGGCACCCTCTGAGTTAATCATTGCAATGACCATACGGCCAGGGCTTCTTCATTTGTAAATTAACATAAACCCAAGCCACTTTGCGAAAAATCAGTCTCTTGCAGTATGCCCCCTAGCTATTTTCAACTTGTTGGAAATATTTACAAATTTCAGTTTTAAAAAGGCGAATGAGCCAAGCACTTGCAGCAATGTACAAAATGCTTACCTGCTTTGTTTCACATCTCCCTCGCCGCAGAAACAAGGAAGAAAGCAGAAAAACAAATAAAGGAAAACAACAGCGTACACCTTTCCAACTTGTGAAGCAAACAATTTGACAGTGAACAAAGATGCAGATGGATAAACATTATGTTTGTGTAGTTAGAGACTATTTATTTCATTTCATTTCTGATCAACCTTTCAATTGGCAACCAGGTCCACAAGTTGTCATATCAATTCCATCAGGCATGGTTTCTCCCAAAACACCCTGGGAACTGTAGTTTGTTATGGGTGCTGAGAATTGTTAGAAGACCCCCTATTCTCCACACAGACCTACTGTTCCCAGGGAAGAGGGATTGATTCTTAAAACATGCTGGAAATTCTAGTCTTTGACTGTTTTAAGTGATACGATACTATTCTGAATGTATATTGCGGGTGGAACTGAGAAAGGAAATCTTAGAGTGTGTTGCAGGGGGTAGTGGGCTGGGTTCAAGTTAAGGTTTAGCTGTGAAGTCACTTCTCAGTAGTTTATTAGGCTGTTATGATAAAATGGGATAACCTCATGGACACTACCTTGGCCTCTTTGGAAGGAGTAATAACTTTAAAAAATGAAATTAACAAATAGTTATATTAGAAACGGGCAAAACACAAGAAATAAAAACAATGCAATGCAAAATATAAACATTTTTGGTTAGTTATCATCTCCCTCTTATGGTTTAATTTGAATGTCATTAAACAGGGGTTTTTTTGTATTAAAGGTTGACAGATATTGGCTCCCATCCTAGATGAAGATTCAGTTTGGTAGTTTTTGTATGGGTAACCAAACACAAATCTGTAATAAAAATGTCTCAATAAAATGAAAAAGAATTAAAGGTACCCCAGGCTGATGGATCACTCCTAAAACTGCTGAAGTTATTTAAAAGATGAACACAATAATGGAAAATGATGGTAAGAGATTCTATTTTGGAAAACGTTTGCAACTATCTATATCATGTCTGCAATGAACCTACTGTACTTGGTCAGCAAACAAAAAGCAATATTTTATTATTTGGTGTGTTCCCCCCCCCTTTAAATCCCTTTTTGATCTTTGTACCTATTCTGCAAGAGTTCACTTCCAACACAACATTTTCCTCAAGCACAGACCCTTAGGAATTAATCCCCAAAGGAATACACATGGGGGGGGGGACATTACCGGTACATTGGAATTACCACTGTCAGGGGGGGGGGGAATCTGTGAGCTGCAGGGAGAATATTATTCTGCTCTCAAGATTATAAAAATGATAAGATCATCGCTTGATAACCAGAGATGTAGTGCTTGACCTGTGACCTCTCCCCCCCCCAGCCTTGGCACTCCCAGCTGAGCTACACCACAGGTAATGTGACTGAGTGAAGGAGCTCTGGTCTTTCTAATGGGCAGCCGAAGAGTGGGTGCCCATGTACACACTGCAGTCCTGGGTGTGGGGTACTGCCTAACCAAGAGCTAGGCAGTCCTACATAGGTCTGTGTGCCCTTCCCTCTTGCCTTGCAGGAGTTTCTTGGAATCCAGCCTGGCGTTCTGTTCTGCTACTGTCCTTTAGATGCTGTTATAGGCACTCAGCTCCATGCTGTTGACCCTTGGCTCTGCAGGCTGGTTTGAGGGTTTGTCCAAAGCCCTGATGTTGTCACAACCTCTCTCCTGCCTGTTGCCTTGCAACTTCTTGTTCACATCTCAACCCCCAAAACTGTACCCTGCCCATCTGACTGGATTGCCCCAGCTCCTCTGGGCAGCATCCAAAAAATATAAACACACGATAAAACATCAAACTTTAGAAACTTTCCTGTACAGAGCTGCCTTCAGATGTCATCTAAAAGTCAGATAGTTGCTTATTTCCTTGACATCTGACACATGGGCATTCCACAGGGTGGGTGCCGCTGTGGAGAAGGCCCTCTGCCTGGTTCCTTGTAACTTCACTTCTCACAGTGAGGGAACCGTCAGAAGGCCCTCGAAGCTGGATCTCAGTGTCCGGGCTGGACAATAGGGGTAGAGGCACTGCTTCAGGTATACAGGGCCGAGATCTAATTTTTATGAGGGTATAATGTAATAATAAAAAACCACGTCATTGATATACACAAAAAATGTCACGCAGTTACACGTATGACAAAGTAATTTATCTCAGATATTTTCAGATGTATTTATCTCAGATATTTTCAGATGTATTTTCAGACGTAGCATAGCTGTTGAAACTTTTTTTTGCACTGACTGGGCCAGTGACACACCTAGGGTTGCCATATTTTGAAGAGCAAAACAGAGGACACATTGGTTGACTTCTACTTTTAACTATGGATCACTATGATGACTCTCATTTTACATACCCATGAAAAAGAGGATGTGTCCCAGAAAAAGAGGATATATGGCAACAGCAGACAATGTTCTTTACTTTCACTCCTCCTTGCTTTCTAGCAGATCCAGAATCTACCCATGGTTGGTTGTAACCATGTGACAAATGGCAAGCCTGTATAAGTTCTTGTGTAGATTGTTCCTCAGGTAAGCTTGATGCAGGGGTGGGCTTTGGTAATATGGCGCCCTGAGAGAGGACAAAATTTGGCACCCTCCTCTAAATGTTTCTTAATTCCACATAATTCATTTTTGTACTGTTGCTTTTTTATGGATCTTCTCAATAGACTCACTGAAACATCACATTATTGCAGAAACAGTTGTTGTTGTTGTTTGTCCCCTTGGCTCAGTGCCCTGTGCAGGGCAACTGGCTGTGGTGCCCTAAATCTGGCGTTGCTTGATATCTGATGGGTTCCCACACTTCATCTAGGATAAGTTTGAACTTATTGTCCAGGAGGCCTCTGGTGCCATTGCTTTTGTATTATAGAATCTAAGATAAGATATGAAAAATCTGATAGGTCTGCAGGAATTATCCAATAGTAAAGATTGCAAAATAGTAAAGATTGCAAAATATAACATTTTAATTACAAAATTACAACAGAGGATTAGTAATCCTTTGTAGCGGAAGGTAAACAGGGAAAGGTCTGATTCTGGCCATTCTTAATAGAATCATAGAATATAGAATTGTAGAGTTGGAAGGGACCCTGATGATCATCTAGTCCAACTCCCTGCAATGCTGTCCCTTATGGGGATGCAGCCTTGGCATTATAAATTGTCATGCCCTGGCAGCAGAATTTCCAGAACCCATATTTGAAAAATAAAAAAAAATCCATCTGGAACAATCAATAATACATTGCATGCAGAAGGTTCCAGTTTAAGCCTGTGGCATCTAGTGGTTGGATTGAGAAAGATTCCTTTCTGAGACAGCTGCTTCCATTCAGTACAGACAGTAATGAGCTAGAGAAACTGACGGTCTGACTTGGTATAAGAAAACTACCAATGTTCCTAAGGGTCTCTAGCTGCATAATAATTGAAAGAATTTCCAATGGTGATAATTTTGCAGACATTTTTAATTTCTTAGTTCAGTATGACATGGCCAAGACTTGCTGGGTGCAAACATTTAAGGGGAAACGTACTACAAGGTAACCGCATCACAAAATACACCTTGAGTTTTGGAAATGTGCTCTTTATAAGCAGGGGAAAAGGGAAAACAGGTCTGCTATGCATTGTTCTCCGAGTTCTTGTCCTGGAAACATCTTGAAGATGCTATGAACTGGAAGTGAACACTATGTGCTGGCTGTTAACTGCTAGGAATAAGACAGTGATTAGCAATGAGCAAAGAGCAGATGAAATAAATGAGGCAGATACAATAATGTGGATTTCAGTTTCTCTCAGGTTCTCATTTCCTGCATCTTAAGTTCAATTTAGCATTTTGCCACATCTGTTTACTTGTTTAAAACTAATCAAAATTAATCAGCATTTTAGTGCACATTTTTCCTATTATATACAATTTGTATGCAATTTGCCCAATACATGTCTATGCTGTTTCTCCTAATATCTGCATTGTTATGCACACATTCCTAAAATATGCATTTCTGAAAACTCCGCCCCATTTTTGGAGAATTGCATTGCACATATTATTTTCAGAAGCTGGTAGGTTTGCATTATAATGTGTTCTGAACCAAATTTCTCCCTCATCCCTAACTGTGAGTTGCTTTCTATTCCTGATTGCTATCTGTTTTCAGTGCATGCCTTGCATATCAGTCCCTATTCAGTCAGGTGTAGAGCTCACGCAGACCCTATATGTGTCCCTATTTTCCAGTGACGTCCCTGATTTAGAGAAGCCATCCCAGTTTCTGATTTGATCCTAGAATGTCCCACTTTTCCTTAGGATTTCCCTATTTTCATTGGAGAAACGTTGGAGGGTATGGAGTTATCCGACCGCCTGAGCCGTTTGAAGGCAATCTTGTATAGGGAAGTTGTGTTTTAAGAAATGTTTAATGTTTTATTGTGTTTTTATATGTGTTGGAAGCTGCCCAGAGTGGCTGGGGCAACCCAGTAAGATGTGTGGGGTATAAATAGTAACATGGTCATTATGGAATGGGACATCCCTATTTTAATCAAATAAATGTTGGAGGGTATGCATCACATGTAAAAACAGCAGAGCACCATAGGTCTTGAACTCAAGACCATTCCGCCATGTGTAAAATGACCTCAGATGCTGGATTGCAGAACCTTAACCAACTCTCTATCCATTCTGCCTATATTCAGCTATAACCAACCAATCAGAACTAGCCTTATCACAAGGCCACCTAAGACAGATGCCTAAAGCAGCACCATATGGGGGACAGTATGTGCAATTGCCACTGCCTTTCTACTGCTTGCCAGCTACTTAATCTCCAATCCATCTGCTTCAGCATCTGAGGACAGTAAGAGCTTAGCAGAAGGAAAGGTAGGGTAGCAATGGTAAACAGATGAACTCAGAGGATGCATCATCTTATCAAGCAGGATAGGAAGGAGGTTCTACATGGCTGTTGTGAAAATCTGAGTTCTTCAGAAAGACCAATCAGATACCAAGGGTGTGGTATCTGAGAGGCTACATGCCAATAATTCAGAGTGCGAAGGTAAAACTGGCACTCATTGTAAGTGTAACCAGCACCTTCCAATCCGTCTTGAAGTAATTGGAACAAGACACACTTTCTTAATTTGTTCTACGAATATAATTACAGTGTCAGTTGACCTTGCTGTAAGGTCAACCTGGATGGGTATTCTCAGATTCTTGTAAATACATTGCAAAGCTCTTAAAGATCATGGCAGTATTGCTTACATTCACATCAACGTTGATGTATGAGCTTTAGGAACAAGAACATTTGGTTATAATCTCATGGAACCTTTTCCATAAACGTGAGTTAGACCTTCATTGTTTAGTGAGAAGGGAATACATTCAGTAGGTTGTATGAAGTTGTATACCTGTATATCTGAAGAAGCGTCTCCAATCCCATCATCTAGCCCAGACACTGAGGTCCAGCTCCCAGGGTCTTCTGGTGGTTCCCTCATTGCGAGAAGTGAGGTTACAGGGAACCAGGCAGAGGGCCTTCTCAATAGTTGCACCTGCCCTGTGGAACACCCATCTGATATCAATGAAATAAACAACTATCTGACTTTTAGAGGACATCTGAAGGCAGCCTTGTACAGAGAATGTTTGATGTTTTAATTTGCTGGAAGCTGCCCATAGTGGCTGGGGCAACCTAGTAAGATGGGTGGCATACAAAATAATAATAATAATAATAATAATAATAATAATAATAATAATAATAATAATAATAATAATAATAGCAAGTTGGCAAGAGTTTGTCTTTACTTCTTTTAAATTATGCAATGTGTAGTAACATATCATAATAGGACACTAATTGTCTATTGCCTTTCTGCACTTCTGTACTATTATAAATAATAAAATAATATTGGGGGTCCTACGTGAAGTTATGTAAATATTTATACAATTAATGATTCCTGTAGGCAATGGGCTCTTAGCTTCTCTTTGCAAGTAGTACTGTGATGAAGAACTTTGTCCATTCATAAGGTTTAATAAGGGCTGTATAATTGAAGCATTAAACTTTTCCAAAGATAAAGCAATAAATTGAATTTTAAAAGATAACATTTGAATCACCAGGAAACTGACAATGATTTTGATGGACATTTGCACCTTGAGCAAATTTCAGAAAACATTCCCTCATGCACTCAAGATGCTCAGGAGAAAATAGGGAAATACTGGATTGTGAAACAAGCCCTAGAATATTACAGTCACCGGGCCAGATGAGTCATAAGAACTCAGTTAGGGGAAACAGTGATATTCCGTTTCACACTAGAAAGCTGGCTACAGGGGCAGAGGAAGGGTGTGTGTGATGGGTCCGGGCCGCCCCGGGTGTCACTACTGAGGGGGATGACAAAATGCCGGGCGGCACTCACCATGGAGCCTGCAGTGCGCTCGAGCCACACGTCTCTCCTAGGAGAGACACAGTGGCTTGGACGTGCGCAGGCTCTGGGCTGCCCAAATGGTTCGTCCGCTGCCTCCCCCCCCCCAGCTGTAGGGCAGCTGAGTGGGAGGAGGCAGGCAGACTCCGGAGGCCCCATGGTGCACCCCGCCCCATTGGCAGCTCGCCCCGCCCCTGGGCGTGCCATCCCAGGCGCCCAAGCGGCTTCCTCCGCCAATGTTTGGCCAGACATGAAACCTCAAGTGGCAGGCAAAAGTATAGTTGCGTGCCACCCCAATCTCTGAGTGCTGCGAGATTCCAGGGGTTCCTGGCTCTTACCCCGGGGTTCATGTTTCCTTCAGAATGAAGTAGAGTAGAGACTGTGGTGTATCAGTTCAAAGGCTCTCGGCGGCACTTTTGCATTTGCCTACCTGCTCATGTAAGTACAACTGAAGTGAAAGAGATGCAGTGCTGGACTTGATGTGTCAAAAGATTACGACAGCACAAAGTAGTACTAGGGACAGGCTAGCTCAGCACATATGATACCAAGGTATGGTGCTAACTCAGATACAGTACCTTGTTTCCTCCATCCCAATATGTTTTCGTTCCAGATCTTGTAGGTCAGTTACTGGCAATGTTATTTAGGAAATGTGAGTAATAAACTTCTGGATATACTTTTTATTGCTTTGCGATGCCACCCAGAAACACCCCTGCCTGTGAAGTTTCATCTGTTGGCATCATTGCAACTGACTCTGGTTTTTCTGGTAGTTGCTTAACTAGGTGTGTTTCTTATCCATCCTGTTACGTCCTCCCAATTTCTGAGATTGCATCACACCCATGTTTCCTCAGAGTTATTTGCAAGTCACACTGAAAGCTGGGTCTGGTTGTGGAATTTCCACACTGAAGGCCAGCAGAAGAAGAAGAGTTTGGATTTGATATCCCGCTATATCACTACCCGAAGGAGTCTCAAAGCAGCTAACATTCTCCTTTCCCTTCCTCCCCCACAACAAATATTCAGTGAGGTGAGTGGGGCTGAGAGACTTCAGAGAAGTGTGACTAGCCCAAGGTCACCAAGCAGCTGTATGTGGAGGAGCGGAGACGCGAACCCGGTTCACCAGATTACGAGTCTACCACTCTTAACCACTACACCACACTGGCTCTCACAGCACTGTTTCCTTGTCCAGATCTAACCTCATATGTGGCATGGCACCTGCTATCTCTAGGCCTGGCTTGGACTTCAGATGGTACAAATGTTGACCAGCCTATAATGTGGCAAAGGAATCCACAGTGTTTTCCAAAACGTATGGATTTGCCATCCTCTGGGATGTTAACGGCTCAACTCTCCAGGGATGATGAGTGTTAAAATGATTTCTCCTCTGCCCTGACTAAGCCTGAGACCATTTTCACATGCTGATGCCTACATCAGTTTTAGCACATCCTGTCAGAAACAGGAACATGAAGAACCTGCAGTGTATTGAATATACATTTGATTTAATATACATTTTTTAAATTTAATATACATTTTGATTTCCCTTCTGTTTTGTATTATACCTTAATATCTGAAATAAGCAACACATCCCACAGACATTCTTAGAAGTAAAAATAGCTGAGGGGAGTTAGGTTGTATGAAGATCGTACACATGCCCCTATTTTCCAGGACAGTCCGAGATTTACAGGAGCTGTCCTGGTTTCTGATCTGATCCCAGAATGTCTCGGTTTTCCTTAGGACACCCCTATTTTCATCAGAGAAATGTTGGAGGGTATGGAGTTATGGGACCCCCAAACCAAGGAGATAAGTAACTACTTGGTTTATAGTGTTGCCCCATAGCAGAAGAACTCTAGTAAGCCAGTGTGGTGTTGTGGTTAGAGTGTTGGACTAGGATCTGGGAGATCTGCATTCAAATTGCCACTCAGTCATGAAGCTTATAAAGGTAAAGGACCCCTGACAGTTAAGTCCAGTCGTGAACGACTCTGGGGTTGCGGCGCTCATCTCGCTTTACTGGCTGAGGGAGCCAACGTTTGTCCACAGACAGTTTTTCCAGGTCATGTGGCCAACATGACTAAGCTGCTTCTGGCAAACCAGAGCAGCGCACGGAAACGACGATTACCTTCCCGCTGGAGCGGTACCTATTTATCTACTTGCACTTTGATGTGCTTTTGAACTGCTAGGTTGGCAGGAGCTGGGACTGAACAATGGGAGCTCACCCCGTCGCAGGGATTCGAATCGCTGACCTTCCAATTGGCAAGCCCAAGGCTCAGTGGTTTACACCACAGCGCCACCCGCATCCCTGCTCATGAAACTCATAATGAACTGCATTTGCCATTTCAGTGCCTATTCCCCCAGTTTGGAGTGGTGCTTTCGGAGCTCTTCTCTATTCCTTCTTGTTTCATCCACACTAAGAAAATGGGCTGTCCTCAGCAAAGTCAGATCATTTATGAACATGTTTAAAAGCACCAGCCCCAATGCAGATGTGCACAGCCATTGGCAGAAGGAAATGGTTGCACCAACTGGCTGAAATTTCATGGTATGCCTTGCATGCTATTAACTGTAGAGTTGAAAGACCAGGTAACAACTGCTGAGTAATAGTGAAGTGAAAAAGAATGCAAATTCAGAATACGTGGTGATGGAGGGTGTGGAGAGAAATGAAAGGAAGAACCAAATACAGTGACGTGATGTTCATTTGGGGCAGGGCCATGTTTCCTTACAATATATACCAAACTACCTTTTAATTCATGGTGCAGATTTTTCCTGGTGCATATCCAGAAGGACAAATTTTTTAAATGCCTCTCTCGCAACTGCCAAAGCGTTTTGGAAATGAGTGGTCCAGTGGTCATGCAATTAGCTTCAGACAATACCTGCCAAATAGGACTTTGGACAACAGAGGCAGAATGTGCCCGAGAAGATTATGATTCATAGGTAGAGAATGTCAAGACACAACTTGGAAGCGGCGTTTCATCTGAACCATGTAATACCCTCTTCTCAGTCTTGTGCAATGTAATTCTGTACATTTGACAAGGATTACCTCTGCAATGAAGTTAACTTCACACAGCTAGCCAAGTAAGATTAGAAAGAAAGAAAACTTCCGCCTTGAGGAATCTACAGAGACGTTGAAAGACTAAGCTGTGTTCATATCACTTGAGAAAAGGTTAGGAGGAATCTCATGACTGGTTTATTTCCTGGATTATTATTTTTTTGTAACAAGATATAATAGACAAAACTCAAGTTATTATATAAGGTTTGTGTTTAAGAGAGGGAGTATCTTAGAACTCCTATATCACTTTTTATAGATGGTTGTACTGGACATATCATGGGAAATTTATTATCACATCTATCCACAATTTGTTCAAGTAAGAACTGGTAAAATGTGGGCTGGACAAGGCTACCATTCAGTGGATTTGTAACTGGCTGACTGACCGAACACAAAGGGTACTCATTAATGGCTCCTCTTCATCCTGGAGAGAAGTGACTAGTGGGATGCCACAGGGTTCTGTCTTGGGCCCAGTCTTAACATCTTTATCAATGACTTGGATGATGGGCTTGAGAGCATCCTGATCAAGTTTGCAGATGACACCAAATTGGGAGGGGTGGCTAATACCCCTGAGGACAGGATCACAATTCAAAATGACCTTAACAGATTAGAGAACTGGGCCAAAGCAAACAAGATGAATTTTAACAGGGATAAATGTAAAGTACTACACTTGGGCAAAAAAAATGAAAGGCACAAATACAGGATGGGTGACACCTGGCTTGAGAGCAGTACATGTGAAAAGGATCTAGGAATCTTGGTAGACCATAAACTTGACATGAGTCAACAGTGTGATGCAGCAGCTAAAAAAGCCAATGCAATTCTGGGCTGCATCAATAGGAGTATAGCGTCTAGATCAAGGGAAGTAATAGTACCACTATATTCTGCTCTGGTCAGACTTCCCCTGGAATACTGTGTCCAGTTCTGGGCACCACAGTTCAAGAAGGATACTGACAAGCTGGAACGTGTCCAGAGGAGGGCAACCAAAATGGTCAAAGGCCTGGAAACGATGCCCTATGAGGAACGGCTTAGGGAGCTGGGTATGTTTAGCCTGGAGAAGAGAAGGTTAAGGGGTGATATGATAGCCATGTTCAAATATATCAAAGGATGTCATATAGAGGAGGGTGAAAGGTTGATTTCTGCTGCTCCAGAGAAGCGGACACGGGGCAATGGATTCAAACTACAAGAAAGAAGATTCCACCTAAACATTAGGAAGAACTTCCTGACAGTAAGAGCTGTCCGACAGTGGAATTTGCTGCCAAGGAGTGTGGTGGAGTCTCCTTCTTTGGAGGTCTTTAAGCAGAGGCTTGACAGCCATCTGTCAGGAATGCTTTGATGGTGTTTCCTGCTTGGCAGGGGGTTGGACTGGATGGCCCTTGTGGTCTCTTCCAACTCTATGATTCTATGATTCTATGTTCTTTAGTTAAAAGCAGCTGCAGTGTGTTTGTGTGCGAATGCCCTCAAAGGCTCTTCATTGAAAAATGCTGGTTTTCAAGTAAGGACATAGCTCTGGATTGTGTTTGGGATTAAGTGTTTGTCTTAACTCAAGACCAGCCCCTGCTGTTGGTAGATTGCCCTGAATATGTCTGCAAATATGTCTGAACTCTTCAGAGAAAATATGTTAAATTGTGAAGTGAGATGATTGCTCCAAAATGTTCAGACCTTTGTAGATCTCCCAGAAACACCTGTGATTATAGTATTCTCTTGTAATATGTCATGGGTTAGAAGAAAACTGCCTTATATTTAGTCTTCATTTCTATGCAAACACACACATGTACACACAAACATACATTCATTATATTTACACACACACACACACACACACACACACACACTCAGAGCCAGATTTAGGTTTGATGAGGCCCTAAGCTACTGCCCTTTATATCTCCAGCTGTCCTTTGTCAACAACAAATTGTCACTGTTTTTTGTGTTGAATATATGCTATATGGTAATTTATGTACCTGATAGGTATCTAAAGCCATTTGCACATAACAAAATATGTATTTTAAAAACAACAACATTTTATTAGTTGAATATAAGAACAACATATAATCAAATACAAGCAATCAAATACAGTTTCCCCCTAACTCCCCCCCCAAAAAACAGCCCCAACTACATCCAGATAATTACATTAATAACATAGTCAAACAGAAAATTATTTCTGCAGTTGCTGGTTTAAAAAATATCATTTCACATGCTCCCATGTGTCTTAGGTGTTTTAAATGCATGTTCTTTCTTTGATGCATATGTAATAAAGGAGGATGACATTATGTAATAGTTATGTAGTTTCTCACGTTGTTTTCTTTCTTGTACCCTTTCTGTTAACTTTTCCATCAAAATTAATTCCCAAACATAAGCATACTAAACTTCATATAGGTTCATGTTTAATGTCCTCTAATGTCTAGCAACAGCAAGACATGTTGCAGTTATAAGATGCACAATTAAGTCTTTGTCTCTAAGATTTTTGTGCTTCATCTGCAAATATAGAAAGCAGTGCTATTTTGGGATCTAAATTGATCCATTGATATGTAATTTGTTCCATTTCCTGAAATATTTTTAACCAGAAGTTTTTAATCAATGGGCATTTCCACCACATGTGTATAAATGTTCCTTCATTCCCACAATTTCTCCAACTTTGCGGAGAAATATTTTTGTCTATTTTGTTTAGCAATGTGGGATGCAGGTACCATCTGTGGGTTAGCTTTAAGGTGTTTTCTCTTATTTGGGAAGAAATAGCTTGAAAGGGGGCTTTTTGCCACATTCCTTCCCTCAAACCATCATCAATCCCTTCAACCATCATCAATCTCTTCTCCCAAGTCTCTTTCCCATCTAGTCTTCAACATGGAGGGTTTTGAGGTTGAGAAATTTATAATCACTTTATAGATCAAAGCAATTAGACCTTTACCTCTAGGATCTGTGATAGATAAAATATTTTCAAATGCAGTTACTGACATCATCCCTTGTTTGCGGATTTCTGTGCTACTTAAGAAGTGGATGACATGATGGCTTACCATCCAATTGTGGGAAATTTTTTTGAACAATTTCTTGTAGTATTAATCCAGACAAAGGGGTGTTTTTTTTTGTAAAAGTCTTTAAGACAAAACAGGCCCACATTTTCCCATTTTTCAAAGGGGAATGTTCTGTCTCTATTATAGAAAGTAGGGTGAAATGTCAATGGTATTAAAGGAGAAGGCTGAGAGGCCATCCGTGGGAACCATTTCTTCCAAACTTTTAGATTAGATAATAAAAAGGGGTTTTCTATCTCAATAAATGTTTTATTTATTTATTTGCCAAAATGGGTCCCCTCTTATTGAATTCTGTTCATTTGGGTTTTCCATATTTAGCCAAGCTATTTGTTGAGATCCTTGAATTACCAGAAAAAATGCTATGTAGATGGGCCGCTGCATAGTACCACATGATATTAGGTACTGCCGCGCCACCTCCTTTGGCTGGTTGATAAAACGCTTTATATGGTAACCTTGGCTTTTTATTCTGGTCTATAAATTTTAGAAGCATGTTTTGCCAATTTTGTAATTTTTTGTCTTCTATGGCTATTGGTAAGACTCTAAAGAAATAGAGGAGGCACGGCAGCACCATCATTTTTATAGTGGCGATTCGGCCCAACCATGACAGCGAACCCTTGCTCCAGGTTTTCAATTTTTGTCTAATCTCTCGGATCAAGACAAACTGATCTCACGCAGAGCAGAAGCCATCTTGTGGGATTCTCGGTCCATTTTTCTTCTGCATTGGATTTTTCTTTCCTTTAATTTTCTTCGCTGTCTCCCCCCCCCCCCTTGTTGTTGCCATTCAAAGGGGTATTTTTCTGTCTCTTCACTGGCGCTTTCCTCCACTCCTTCTGTTGCCGTGTCTTCAATAATAATAATAATAATAATAATAATAATATTTATTATTTGTACCCCGCCCATCTGGCTGGATTTCCCCAGCCACTCTGGGCGGCTTCCAACAGAAATCAAATACAAAAATATCAAACATTAAAAACTTCCCTAAAATCTGTACATCGAGCTGTTTAAATAATTTTTTTAGCTTTTACATGCGAGGCTGCTACCTTGGTTATTCCATTATGAGTGATGATCAGCTTAAAGGGGAATCCCCATTTGTATTTTATCCCTCCATTGAGAAGTGATGTGGTGTATGCTTTGAATTCATGATGTCGCTGCAAGGTCCCAGGAGAAAGGTCTTGGGAGATAGCTATAACAGAGTCCCCATATTGCATTTTCCCCAGTTTTCTGAAATGTTGCATTAAATCATTTTTCATCAAGAACGTGTTAAAGCGGACAATCACATTTCTGGGGTCCCCCCCTTTTTAGGTTTAGGCCTCAAGGCTGTGTGTATGCATTCTATATTTTCTGCATTGATTTTGCAGTCAGGAAATAATTATTGAATCCATGCGAGGAAGGCCGCTTTTAGATGAGTCTCCAAAATTTTCAGGTAGGTCCCTGGCCCTCAAGTTAAGTCTCTTTTCCTGATCTCAACAGTCTTCCAAATGAATTTTAAGGTCTGTTTGCGCATGTTTCTGAGTCCTAGTAGATGTTTTATTTTTCAAGCTTACCGTATTTTACGCTCCATAAGACGCACTTTTCCCCTCCTAAAAAGGAAGGGAAAATCCCTGTGCGCCTTATGGAGCGAAGGCTTCACTCCCACTGCCTCCCCCCATCCCCCGCCGTGTTCGGCGGGAGGTGGGGGGAGGCAGCGGTGATGTTGCTGGATCATGCCAGCACCTCCGTTCACCGAAAGAAGCTTCTTTCGGCGAGTGGAGCTGCTAGCACAATCCAGCAACATCTCCGCTGCCTCCCCCTACCTCCCGCCGAACGCGGCTGGGAATGGGGGGAGGCAGCGGGAAGCGAAGGGGATGTTGGTGGATTGTGCCAGCAGCTCCGTTCACGGAGCAGCTAGCATGATCCACCAACATCTCCGCTGCCTCCCCCTACCTCCTGCCGAACGCGGCAGGGGATGGGGGGAGGCAGCGGGAAGCGAAGGGATGTTGCACGATCCAGCAACATCCCCTTCGCTTCCCGCTGCCTCCCCCCATCCCCCGCCACATTCGGCGGGAGGGTGAGGCAGCTGCGATGCCTGCTTTTGGGATCGGTGGGCGGCAGGGAGGTTGGTAGAGGATTTCCTCCACCACCCCACGCGCTGCCCGCCAATCCCAAAAGCAGGCTTTTGGGATCGGTGCAAGGCATGGGGTGGTGGAGGAAACAGCGGGGATGCTGCTTCTTTCTCCACCACCCTGCGCCCCGATGCTAAAAGCAGGCTTATCCCCTGTTGCTTTAAAGTGACATGGGGAGGAGGGGAGAAACCTTCTCCCCTCGTCCCCATGTCCCTTTAAGGAAGCGGGGATGAGCTGCTGTGAAGGGAGAAGGGGCTTCCCCTGCAGCGCCCCCCCCCCCCCGTTTTTTAGAGGAGGAAAACCAGGAAAATATTTTTTCCTGGTTTTTCCCCTTTAAAAAACAAGTGCGTCTTGTGGTCCGGAGCACCTTTTGGACCGAAAAATACGGTAATTCCATCGCTGTGTTAGCTGCAGTTTTAACATTATTCACAGTCTCAGTTAATTTAGCAATGTGGGAGGAGTGCTTTTGCCCAGTCTTGGGCTAATTCCTTCCTGATTAGGGCTACTAGGCCTAGTGCATTTTCAAGGCCTATCAGTTTCCCTGCTTCTGCTTTTTCATTTTTGGAAGCTTTGGCAGCCATTTTGGGGCCTGCTAGTGCTTGGCCAGTGCCTGAGGGAGATTCTTTCGAAGGTAGTGAAATCTAAGGTCCCTTTAGCAATCCAGGCTTGCTAAAGTTCATAGCCCAACAGGGAGAATTATTTTTAAAATGCTTACTCGCCATTGTCTCGGTTTGTGCTGGTTGTTGTTCTCAGGAACACCCTCCCATCAGATGTCAAAGAGATAAACAACTACCTGACATTTAGAAGACATCTGAAGGCAGTTTTTAATGTGCGACATTTTAATGTATTTTTAATCTTTGTTGGAAGCCGCCCAGAGTGGCTGGGGAAACCCAGCCAGATGGGCGGGGTACAAATAATAAATTATATAAATTACATAGGAAGGAGCTCAGCGGCGATTTAAGGCACCATCTTGGTTGATGATGTCACCCCCCCAAAATATGTATTTTATCTTCTATTTGGAAATGTACATCCAGTTTTTTCCCTTCCATTTTTTGGGGGCCCCCAAGAGAGTGGGGCCCTAAGCTATAGCTTGTTTAGCTTATATGTAAATCTAGCACTGTATATACTAAATCTCCTATTGACCACTTGTAAACAAATTAATAATGGAGTGAACAGGTTTGTGTTCGTAACATTTTGCTGTAAATAGCATATGCTTTTTAAAAAAATGACATTTCTGTGACCTATATCCTGAGGAAGTGGTACTATGTATATAATATTTAGCACTTAATTAGGATCCAGTCAGGAACAGATGAACTGACAAATCCTATTAGAGAAGACCATTAAAAGAGCTGGCCATGCAGATGGGATTCCTTGCAAACAAGATTTTGCTATAACAAGATTATTTACTCATGACTCCTGGCTCTCATTATATAATCCTCAAGGATGAAAAATAAGGAAAAAACCAGTTGTTTGATGAAGCATATATAATGTATTTACAGCAAAAGAGAAGCAGTTTTGACCCTATATAGCCTTGAAACCTTTAAACTAGAGCACATTAAAAACCAGCAATTAATTCTTCTAAATATTTACTATCCATAAATAAGTTTGATGTGCAGGTTTTAAGAAAGGATTGGAATAAAGAATTGGAAGTTTCAACGTTCTCTAGACAGTGGGAAAGTGTCTAAGCTTCAGTATCAAACATGTCAATGGATCTTAAACTAAGACTTATACAACAGAAAATATTATTTAGAATCTGTTGCACTCTCTTATGTTTGCATAAGAAAGGTCTATTGCGGGGATTCTTTGCTGGAGATTCCCACGTGCAAGTATAGGCCACCTACACGTGGGATTCCAGTTGCCGGGGAAATGCGGCCAGCACCTCACATGCGTCTCCGCACGGGCGCCGGCCAAGCCTGCCAACGGAACGTATCACTGTTCGCCAGGCCAATCTGAAGGTGCGTGAGTCGTTCGGTTCAAAATGCCTCGAGAGAATGGTTAAAGATACTTGCGACCTCCTGAGTTACACTACGTTACACCTAAGCATGAAGGCTAAAGGAACTTAAAATTTTTATACCCCAAGGGTTAAATAAAAGACAGACACAGTACTTCTTTTGAATGGCTTTGGCTGACCCGCATAGGCTTTTCTCTTTCCTAAACCTATCACTGGTCCTAAACTAACAATCCCTGCACCGCCAAGATCTTCCGCAATGCTAGGCTAACTAAAAACTATACACGCCAAATCTTCCGCGATCTAAACCTATAATAAACTAAAACTGTCTAAGCCTTTACCGAGAATCTTCCGCAAACTAAAATCCCTAACTAAAATAACGCGCGCTCCCAAACAATCCAACCCGTCCAACCCAGCAACCCAAAGACCCAACTTAACTTAACTAAGGAAAACCTAAAATAAAGATCTCTAACTGAACTGCCTAAGCGGGGAGCCGCAGCCTTTTATTGATAACCAAGCGTGACATCATAACCAATATATTTACCAATAGGAACGCTGTTGCTGCCCCCAAAAAAGGCGGGAAGCAGAATAAACGACCATTGACAATTGAAAACCTCTGGAACTAGAATTTTAGGCGGAGTGATATCAGCGGCAAAATGCCCACTGAGCCTCACTTTTACTTTCACTTTTGTGAGGAAGTATACATAAAATAGTACCTAAATAACTTAAATTAAAGCAAATAACCCTGGGTTCAAAGGAACCCACGAAGTGTATTCCCACAGTCTATGTAGAGTAGCTCTTTGCTGAAGATGTAATATGGACAATACACTTTTACCGTGTCCCATACTTACTAAGTTTTGGGATTCAGGTAGGTAGCCGTGTTGGTCTGCCGCAGTCAAAATAAATTAAAAAATTAAAAAATTGTCCATTAGCACCTTAGAGACCAACAAAGTTAGTTCTGGGTATAAACTTTTGTGTGCATGCACACTTCTTCAGATACCAAATATTCTTCAGATACCAGATAAGTTTGGGGAGAAAGTGCTGGACTAAATACATAAGATGCTATGGAAGAACATAAGATTTTCAGAGGTGAACTATATACCCATTGTATGGAAACTGACACCGGGACAGTGAAAACGGATTCTACAAGCCCTAATGGTGGCCAAGAGACTGATACTGATGAAATGGAAGAAAAGATACACAATTCCTCTTAATGCTTGACAACATGACAATACTGGCAACATATGAATAGACTGCTTATAGATACAGACTTTCTTTAAATAAATACAATGGTTTTTGGAATGTGTTTCCACATAACATATAAGGTTATTGATAACTTTATGTGTATTAGGAGAATAAGATCATACACATTATATGTATTTCTCTCTTTTTCATTCTCACACACTCCCCCCTTTTTTTCTTTTTGTCACTCTTTTTATAAATGAAATTCTTCTAATAAAATGTTAATATATAAAAAAGTGTGATGTGGAGATTCATTTGTTTGAGTTGAACAGAGGTTTTATTAAATAAGTTTCCAAAGGGTCAAAATTAGAAATAGGACTGGTTCATCGGCCACAACAGTGCTGTGGAATACATTGCCTCAAAATGTTTGGATGGCTGCATCTTTGACAACCCTTGCAAAGTTGTTGTTGTTGTTGTTGTTCCACCAGATTTCTAATTTGTCAGGCTTAAGTCGGTTTTAGTGGAAACCAGTGTTTTATCTGCTGTGTCTGTTACCTTCCCCCTCAGGCCTTTTGATAAGCTGACACAGTGTTGTTAGTGCCAAAAATATCCTGTGGCTGTTATGAGGGTAGCTTTGTTTTAGTGGTACAGTGCATTTATATTTATGCTTTAAATGTATTGCAAATCTCTTGGAGACCTTTGGGTAACAAACAACTAACAAGTCATCATCATCATAATATGGGAAACTGAAAGAAGCTGAATTTCACATCCATCGCTACTCCTTTCTTCCGCTGTGCAATAAAGGGCCTTGCCCTGTATTTCAACCTCCCACATCGGTGTTTGTTCCAATTTTAAAGGAAAACCTGCCATTCTTTGCCTCTGTTGTTTCTTGCAGAACATTTTTTTTCAGGGCACTGTGCCCTACATATTTGATAAGAGAGGAATGATGTATTGAGAGGAGATCTAAGGAAACAGCAATTGCATGTCGATATCCCGACCCCTCCCGTGAATAAATAAGACACAAGACACCGTATATAAGGTTAAATGGAGAATAAAAGGCCACAACTTTATTGGTTCCGGATGTTGAGCGGTATTGGCTTTAGGCATTGGATCTAACTAGACTATATCCGACTCCAGTACGACGTGCTGGCAGTCCAGGAAGGGATAACCACTGTCGGGTGAGCCCCTGCTGCTGCACATCAGCTAAGGACTCACCCTGTGATCACCGATCTGGGGCGTGCCTTAGGCCCTCACCACCCACGGCTCTGGACACGGACACGCCCCCCGGACTCCTTTACGAAGTACCCTTCATCACTTGGGGGGAGGTGTTGGCCCGTCCCCCCCCCCACCTCCTAACCTTCCTGACTTTATCCAATGCCTAACCGCCAAACCAAAGTTGTGACGAGTTGCTACGAGGTAGGCGAAAACCACAAGGCGGAGCCAATTTGCCAGGTGGAAAAATTCCTACCAGGCCCCTCAACGGCGACCAACCGTGGTCCATAGCAAGGTCAAGGAAAACCTAACCTAAAGGGAGGGTGGGAAGGGAAAGCAGGAACGAACGGGAGCCCAGGGAAAGAGGGCGAGCTCTGGCTGCGAGCCCACTTAAGTGCAGTGGGCACGCCATAGCCGGCTGCACCAGTTGGTCAGCCAGCTGGGCACCGCACCCAGAGCTCACCCAATAGCGCCAGGGGATGCAAGCATCCCCGGTGCACGTGGAGGGCTCGTGCTAACTGCAACCCCCCTCCTTTCTAAGGGCGGAAGGGGCTTTCTCCTCACAAGACATAATTCCTCTCTTCAATTTCAGTGTTGCTACAGTAGAGTTCCCAGTGTGGAAAGGCTTCTTGGTACTCCTGTTCAGGCTTCAGTATCTGAGGGAAGGGGGTTAAATAGTGCAAGGTGTTCCTTCTAATCTTTCTTGAAGCAGCTCCTAGGCAGTTCTGGAGGAATTCTCCTTTGTCTGGTTGCATCTCTAGCCCTTAAACGCGGTTTCCTTTTTTTTAAAATAAGAATTTTATTGGTTTTTTACAAAACAAAGAACAACAAAACACATACAACAACACAAACACAACAATCAAAACATAATGAAAAACAAATATGAACCACCACTAAAACACCAATAATTCTTTTTCTTGTTTAGAAAAAATAATAATTCTTGTTTGAATCTGTACTGGGTGACTTCCCCCGTTTTCTCTCCTTTGGTTCCACTTCTAATTTACTTTAATAACTTCTCATCTCTAAAGTTTAAATCATCCAAAAAAATCTAAACATACTTCTTAATATTTATTTTTACTTCAAACTAACCTATTACTTCTTAACTCACATCATACATCTTATTTCACTTAAACGCGGTTTCCAAGCTAATACTCACTTCCTACTTTGTCCTGAGCTCACCCATTTCCCTTTAACCCCCCCCCAACCCTTGAAGCTGTCATATGTTGCAAGACCAGGGAATGCATTTCCACCCCTTAGCACTGAGACCAGTGCCCCTCTGATGCTCCTGAGTGTTGGGTGAAGCTCAAACGCCATTGTCATAGCAGCACTAATGATCAGCTCTACTTTGTCCCATCTCCTTGAATTGCAGCTTTCGTCCAGCCTTGGCTGTGTGGCAAGTCTGGACACTGGCCTCATTCCAGAAAGCAATACCACCAACAAACTTAAAATATTTTGCCTATACTATTTGATACATACATCCAATTTAACCTATTTATCTTAATAATTCACGCTGTTGCTCATATCTCAAGTCCTGCTTGTGTTTTCATCTTGCTATAGTAGTTCTTTAAATACTCAATAAAAGGTCTCCAGTCCTCAAGGAATTTTTCGTCATTTTGGTCTCCAATCTTTGCTGTTAATCTTGCCAGTTCTGCGTACCCCATCATTGGAACATCTCCTTTCTTCCACCTTTGGGCATACAATATTCGCGCTGTTGTTATTACATACATAAATAAGTTAACCAGCTCTTTTAGAACATCATTGTCTATAATTCCTATTAAAAAAAGCTTCAGGTTTCTTGGGAATCATCAACTTAAACTTCTTTTAAATTTCATTATATATTGTTTCCCAATAGCACTTAGCTTTTTTGCAAGTCCACCACATATGAAAACATGTTCCTTCTGTCCTTCTGTCCTTTCAATGCATACTTGACTTAGTTTTATACAATTTGGCTAGCTTGTTGGGTGTTAAATACCATCTATAAATCATCTTCATATAATTTTCTTTTAAAGTATAACAAGCAGTAAATCTTAGATTACCCTTCCACAATTCTTCCCATGAAGACAGTTCTATATTATGTCCCACGTCTCTAGGGCAAACTGTGCATGGCAATGCATATATTGGTTAAAATAGCACACAAAGGGGCATTTTATACAGGAAATTGCTTTGCAAAAATTAGTCAAAATTGCAATACAAAAATATGTACATTAGGATAAATTTTCATTAAAATGTTGGTGAATTTTCATGAGGACCTTTTTTTTAAATAATAAAAATTGCAGACAGATGTAGAAATGTGGAGAATGAACTCAAGCCTGGAAAAACGAGAAACTGAGAGCAATTGAAACTGACATATTCGTTCATCCCTAGCAGAATTTGGGACAGAGTGTCTGTTCTAGGCAGCTCCATGGGCTGAAGTGTTTCCAGGGGTGTCTGCAATCCTGTACAGTGTTACCTCTGGTTACAAACTTAATTCGTTCCGGAGGTCCGTTCTTAAGATGAAACCGTTCTTATCCTGAGGAACGCTTTTGCTAATGGGGGCCTCCTGCTGCACACGTGCCTCTGGCGCACAATTTCCATTTGCATCCTGGGGCAAAGTTTGCAACCAGGAGCAGCTACTTCCGGGTTAGCGGAGTTTGTAACCTGAAACGTTCGTAACCAGAAACATTCGTAACCAGAGGTACCACTGTATGTGCAAAAGTGAGAGTTTGCTTTTTAGTTCCCTTGCCCCTTGACTGCAACTAGAAGAGCATACACTGGTTTCACATGTTTGTGAACTAGCGAGAGAAGCGATTATCTCACAATTTCACACGCTGAAAACCTGGAAGTAAGTATTCCGTTTTTCAGAAGCCTCACATCTGATGCAGCTGTCGGCTATTATTTCTGGGGCGCCTGCACCAATCAGAAGCTGCACCTTGGTTTTCAAACATTTCGGAAGTCAAACAGACTCCCGGAATGGATTAGGTTTGGTGCTTTTGTTTTTGCTATTTATTTTGCGTTTTTGTTTTTGAGGCTTTTTCAGTTAATTTGCTTTTGTGACTGTGTGGAACCCAGTTCAGCTACTGATTGTGATTGTGGAAATGGATAAAAGCCCCCCATCCAAACAATGACCATCATCAGTGCAGCTAAGGGGGGGAAATCATTTTAATTTTTATCATCTACGATACTGTCTTATTTATATTATAGTACAGTACATTGTTTATCGCTTTCATTTTACGGATGAATGGTCTTGTTAGATAATAAAATTCATGTTAAACTGCTGTTTTAGGGGTTGTTTGTTAAAAGTCTGGAACGGATTAATCCATTTTGCATTACTTTCTATGAGAAAGCGCGCCTTGGTTTTGGGGCGCTTTGGTTTTGGAATGGACTTCCGAAACGGCTTAAGTTTGAGAACCAAGGTAGCACTGTACTTACCTAACTAATATAGTCCCAGTAAAGTCACACTGCCCATATGCAGAAGATTCCCCAGAGGCCTGCTTCCCCCACTCCCTGTCCCCCTTATCAATGTGTGGGGTGTGCACTGGCTACATGAGGAGCCATTGCAGTGAATGAGGAATCCTGGCGGATCTCCCAAATTCCCAGTCCATCCACCCCCCCCCCCGCATCCATGGACGTTATTACATGCCAGAGTTGTATGGGGCGGGGTCCTCTGTCAATGCTGAGCTATGCCTGAGCAGCAGCTACCCTAGGGCTTCTGCAATGGCTCATAAAAATAAGATATATTTGTTAGCAGTATTTGACACCGTCACAAAGACCACCTTGAGGACAAGCAAGTTCCAAAGGTATTCAGCAACAGGAGCCCTTTTTCTCTTATAATGCCAACGGCGCCCACCAGAGAGGTGCTGGAACAGAGCTCAGGTGAGTTTCGGCTAAAAAAAAAGCCCTGAGCAACAGCAAAAGGAGATGGACGGAGACATAGGAGGGCACCCTAACCAGGACTAACGCCTTGGGCTAGACTGTGTGAGAGACACAGTGCTGAAGGTCTAATATTTAAGTTTTGATGATAGCAAGCTTGCAGTAGATTTAGATAAGGTGCTCTGTTGGCTAAACCTCCCAGCATTGTTAAAAGAGGAGGACACAATGTTCCCAATATGAGCAGTGTGCTCTAACGAGGTTGTACAACAATGACATCTGTTTATGAAGAGGAGCATCCAGTTCATAGGTAGGAAGGGCAAAAAAAAAAAAAAATGCCTTATGTGGAACTTGTGTTCGGACCAAGATTATTGTACAACTGCTTGAAAGAATGGCATGAAACATTTGCTTCTGACAGAATAACAAATCATTTAGAAAAGCTCTTTGTTCGTGAGTGATAAGGGCGCTGGGAAAATGTCATTTGCTAAGCTTTTAAACTCGATTATTTAAGATCAGAGTCACAAAATGGCCATTGAGAGGAGAGTTTTTCATCTCGGACTGCAGGCTGATGGTTATTATGTACAGTTCATTGCAAACTCCAGCATGGGCACAGCTCATGGGCGCTTCACTGTAAAACTTCCTACATTAGCTACAATGAAGGTGCACCCGGCTGTAATCTGTGCCCATGGTGAGGCTTTCATCCAAATTTAATTGGTTTGTGGATTTCAGCAATGCTTTATCAAAAATTCAATTTATATACCTCTTGGAATAGATGTTAGAAAGATGATATATATAAATTTTCTCAGACAAATAAGAAATGCATAATAGCAAACAAAACATACGTAACAAAAACTTGACTGTGAACTTAAGTCCCGGTACTACTTCCTGATGCATGGGGCTGGGACCAGAAAGTGGAACAACCAGAGGAATAAAAAATAGGTTAGATGTTGATACAGCAATCTGCAAAATCAAAGGAAGCAAGCTATAAATGTTTAAAGCTCCAAAAGTGCTGAAGTATAATTCCAGTCCATAACAGACAATGAAGATTTGGGAGAAGGACCATTCACACACACACACACACACACACACACACACGCAAACGGAAACCAAGTAACTGAGAATGATATTTTGGATTTACGGTAACCTCTCTAAGTTCTCTGTTAGGCTCTATGACTTTTTCTACCACTACCAAGTGTCATCACTTATTCCACCATCCCTTCAGAGTAAAATGATGCCACCAGCGGGGAGCTAACTCTAGACTTGCTTCTGTTGCTATGTGGATTAGTAGGTCTTTGTATAAGTCATTTTGCATATTTTAATTTTTTTTTTTAAAAAGTAAACGTACAGTTCATAAACTACAGTTTATACATTTGTCTAAAAAAATAAAGGAATGAATGCTATTATCTGTAAGTTGTGTTAAAATGAAAACATCAACCGCAAGCAGTTGTGTGAATCGGCTCTGATGGCGCAAGTGAACATCCTTGATGCCATCCACAAAGGCAAATGTCAACTGTGTCAAAGTAACTGTAGACGTGTAAAGACAGTGGCCTATATAGCTGTGATTCCATGGACATTTTTCTCTTGATTTTCACAGGAAGGCAGAATCTCCCTTAGAAAAGAGAAAGCAGTCATGTAGCAATGGATATTGAAATGCCTGCTTGCCACCGCTCAGTGGTATCTACCAGTATATTCTAAACATATATTTTTATCGTTTCAGAAAACAGCAAATCCAAACAAAGCCTGACAATCAGGCTTTTCAATATCTATTCGGTCAGTACAGACTTTCCAGTATTCTCCAGTCTTGAACTGGAAGACATAAAGGTGTCAGGGAGGGATTCAGACCGCGCATCATGGTTGAACTCTGGCCCAAAGAGGGATATGCTCAGAGCTCTCCCCACACATCGCTGGCCATAGAGTGCCTGGCCTGCCTTCAGTTAACAGTAGCAAGGCTTGTCATATGTCCCTGAAATCACCCTATAAAAGGTTGCATATCTCCTTCGGAATAAAACTGCTGAATCTTTCCTTCACAAGGTAAAAGCCACTCCACAAGACTCAGTGGGAGTTAACAGGGCATTGGACTAGATTAGATGATCCACAGGGACCCTTCCAGATCTACAATTCTATGATTATTTATTGTTGATCTTCTTTCTGATGATTCCTTTCCTATACGAATCTGGCAAGGAGCAGCACCCCATTACAGTGGACGCTCAGGTTGCAAATGCGATACGTGCGGGAGGCGCGTTCGCAACCCACAACGTCCGTAACCCACAGTGCCGCGTCTGTGCATGCGCGGGTTGCGATTCGACCCTTCTGCGCATGCACGAGCACCAAAACTCGGAAGTAACCCGTTCCGGTACTTCCGGGTTTGGCGCGGTGTGCAACCCGAAAACGCGCAAACTGAAGCTGCCATAACCCGAGGTATGACTGTATTCTCTTTGGGGAGGAGTGCTCACTTTGCACCAGCAACAAGAGACAACAGCAAGCCAACAGCTATACAAATGCCAATCAGATCAATTTGTTTCCCTGACAGGTTACTAAAAGAAAAATGGAATAGGAAGACATGAATGCTTGGATCGAATGCTGTAGAGAGGCTATATATTTTCATGAGGAATATGGGGTTGCAGATTTGGGAAACAAAACTGAAGAGTTAAAGGAGGCAAAAACACACACATGCCTATGATGTGCTTCACCCTATTACTTGGCAAAGAGAAACAAAGCAGAGCAAAATATATGACAACATTAAAGTGTGGACAATCCACTTAGCAGAAGCACTTCAGAGATATTATTCAGTCTTGGACAAGCAAACCTTTTGTTTCCAGATTTATATTTTTACCCCATTGAAATTTGGGCCATTGTTTTAATTTATGCACATCCATGCCTCGTTTTTATTGTGTGCAGACTGTGAATGAAACCAGTGCCATTAAGAAAGTAGAAATGTTAATTTCACATAATAAATTTCCTCACTTTCCCCCTTTAACAGTCAAGGAAGAACATGGTGCATTGGTGTAAAAGTCTAGGAATGTTATGTGCCAGAATTTTTAACACAAGCATTAGTAGCAGAGTGAATATTAATTGCAGGTGGTATCTTTTTTGTTGCTCAGCTTTGTGATTAAGCTGCCTAATGAAAACCTTCCATTGCTCTGCAATTCCTTTTGTGCGCAAATGTAAATCACTGACGCTCGACAAGTTTCCTTGCTACAATTTTAATGAGAGTATATATAGCAAGGGCTCTTTTTGCTTCAATTCTGCATTAGCAATAATAGAAAATATCAATGCATGCTGGAGAAGAGGAAGTATCTAAGCACTGCTATTAAGGAAAATAAGATAAGGGGGTATTATTTAACAGTTCAAGCCATTGTTTTTCTTGAATCTTCTGATCTAATTAATGTAAGGTAGAGCATATGAAGTAATATAAAATCTATGCAGAAAAGCATCAGGACCAAGGGGCATTATTGTCCGCCCACACCAGGGCCGTCTTTAGCATATGCAGGCACTGGGGTGCAAAAATTTGCCCAGCACTCCCAATTTTTTTTGGGGGGGGGGCAGCTCAGAGTTGTTGAGCTTTTAAGGAGGGGGACAAGCAAAAACTGCTAACATGAAAAAGTAAAAAGCAGCTGCGATACCTCTGTCTTTCCATTTTTGCAAACATGCTGAAATGAAAGACGGTGCCGGATACGTTGATTCTGCAGCTATTCCGCAATAGAGAATGGAAATGACCAATCGAACACAATCACCCGGGGGTTGCGGTTAACAGCTTAGGCAGCTTCAGCAGCGGGCGCCCCACAGAATTCGGTGCCTGGGTGCAACGCACCCCTAGGTACAGATGGCCCTGTCACAAGGGCAGGGGCTACATGGGGAAGGAAGAATAATTGAAAATAATCTTCCCACTTCCTCCATTGCTGTTTGGAGTGAGGGCAACACTATTCATTGCAAGTCTTCGGGACCCATCCCAATGTCTGTTCACACACTTCCCAACCCTGACAACCATTGTCTAAACTGAGAGTGGATCCACACCAGAGCATTCCCCCTCCCCCTCCTCCTCCTCCTCTTCTTCCTATACTGCCCTTCATTCGTAGATCATAGTGCAGTTTACAATATAAAAACACAAAAAATGCATACCAGAGTAGCAGTAACCTCCCCAGCTTAAAAGGCCATTGATTATTTAATGAGCCAAAGGCCTGGGAGAAGAGGAATGTTTTTGCCTGGCACCTAGAGATATGTAATGAAGGCAGATTGGAACCTGCCCATTATGTTTGCTCACTATATGTGTTTCTTGAAGACAAATTACATCTAAATTTTGTTTGAGAATTATATGTTCAACATTATTTGTCAGGGAATCTTGGAAACAAATGAGCATGGTTAATTAGAAAGAATATTTATTGCAAAAAAAAAAAAACCCAACAGAGTTCACGGAGCAGTGAATGCTGCCATCCGTCCATCATTGAAGATGTTCCTACTGAGGAGGCTTCTTCCAGCGAAACCAAAAGCAGCACAGCCTCCTCTTGTAATGTGATTTGTCCTGAAGGCCGCCTGTTTGATGAAAGCAGGGGCTAAAGGAGTCAGCCCCCTCCCCTTCCTCATTCCCAGACACGGAGCTTCCATATTTGTTCCTGCTGTCCGATCTGTGTCTGCTACGTGTCTCTGTAATTTGAACTCCACTGGTCGGCTTGCAAATGGCTGTCTAACTGCCATCAGGGCTGTTTCCAGTCAACATTCCTGAGGATTGAGGAGAGGACTCCTGATTGTACTCATCTAGTCTTGCGTTTAATCCCCTCTCTTCCTGTCTGCCTTCTCCCTCTGCCTGTACTTTCCTGGTATTCATGACATTATTCCTTTTTAGTTTACTGTTTAGACCATTTACGTTCCAACTCAGTACCTTTTAGTCTGCCATTATGTTTGCTTGTGTCTTTTCCCCAAAGTCTTGTCTTAAGTCTTGTGTTGTCTTGATTATCTAAATTATCTACCCCCCTGTTGCTCCTTCCCCTGCCCCTCCTACTGCTCCCAAAGGGTCCTGTGGAGTGCATAGGTTGTCAAAATCTCTGCCATGTCTTAGCCAGAATTCCTGTGCCTGCTCTTCATTTACCAATCTATATCTTTTTTTTCTTGTATGTAAAGGAAATTCCTTCTGGGAATTGCCATCTAAATTTAATATTGACTCTGGTGTTTTTGAAGCAAACAGGGAGGTATCTCTCTAAACATAGCCACAGGGTTTTTGTCAACCTGCAGTCTGTTTTCATAATTATTCTGCACTATAGTGTCCTTCAATTTCTTAGAGTTAAAAGTTACCAGTCTCCAGGCTGTTTCTTAGCCTTAGCTGATTTACACCAGACTCTGTAGCAACTGTGAATAGATCCTTCAACACACTCCTGTTCCTCTCCCAACCAATCCGCAATTGTCTTGGCTATGTATGTTTTAAGAATTTGTTTTTCCCTCTGCCTCTGGAAGGCCTCTTATTTGCAGAACATTAGATTTTTGTCTCATCTCTAAGACTGCGAGACAATCCTCAAATTGATCCTGTCTGCCAGCTAAACCTCTCATATACCCCCTTATAATCTCTTGTTCCCCACTAATTTCTTCGTTCTCTTTTTCAATTTTTTGGGATTTAGCCTCCAAATTTTTCACAGAAATGTCCAAAGCTTCTAATTTCCTAGACATTTCTGTGACCATTTTTGTGTTCTTCCCCAGTTCTGCCTCAACTTTTTCATTCTGCTTTTGCATATGTGTCAGCATCTCATTTTTAAAATCTGTCAGAATATACTCTATATTTGACTTTCTTCAGATTGTTTTATTGATGTTTTAATTTTCTGTAAGCTGCTTTGAGATTTTTCTTAAATATCTAAAGTGGTATAGAAATTAAATACCTACTGTACCTACCTACCTACCTACCTACCTACCTACCTGGGATGCTAGGATAGGAAGCAACCACATGATCCAGCCTATCTAGACACACACCAGTGATGCATCAGGGAAGCATCGTTAGAGCAGCAGGCACAGTGCAAAGGTTGCTTGAATTGTCCTTAGATGCCATGGCAGAGCTCAGAACCAAGCTTATTCACTGAAATCACTAGCCATGCTAATATTTTGGGAAGTGAGGGAAAAATAGAGGGGAATGATGGTAGCACTGGAAGTAGCAAGGGTACCACAGGGACTTGAAACCCATCCTGGGAACCAGGAGTGTTAACTACCAGTGCCTTTGCCTTTTTTTTTTATAGCAATGCAACAAGGTGAAAAGCAAAACCTGAGAGAACATTTGACAAATGTTCTCTCAGGGGGGGGGGGAAACCACCCTAAATTGTTATGAAGAGCTCTGTGCAGAGACAGCTTTTCTTACCACCATGCCTTCTGGGATTCTGCTGGAAGAGCTGGCTTCATTTGAGGGTTGGGAGCTCTTAGCACAATGAGTTGCAGACAGAACACAGTATAGATTTTCTTCCTAGGCAAGCAAGGGATAATCATCTAAATGTCCGTCAATCATGGAATACCATTTTGACCGCCATTTAATGTTTGAAGCTGGATGAGCCATTGATCTACAGGGGCACAACAGAGAGATGAGATTCAGATTTAAACTTCTGCCATTAAACTTGGTGTGGAAAGAAGGGAGATTTTTCACCCTTTTGTTTGTCCATCTGAGGGTGACAATGTGTCTTGCAGTTCCGTTTTTTGGTCTGTGATCTAGAGTCACTAGTTTGTCCCCAGCCACCTTCCACCAATCGTACAGAAAATGAGTTATTTTTTAAAAACAAAACAGCTTTTCTTACCACCATGACTTCTGGGACTCTGCTGGAAGAGCTGGCTTCATTTGAGGGTTGGGAGCTCTTTGGAGAGACCTGTGAAGAGACCAGAAGAAAAGAAAATGGGGGAAAGGAGAGACCAATACAAAAAACATTGCCGGGGGGGGGGACACTGAGTGGTGGAATGTCAACTTACCTAAAGCAGCAAAATCCAAATGCAGGTGACTCTCACTTCAGGTACAGTGAACTCTGAGAAACCTGAAGTAAAGAGAAGCTGGAACAAAAGAAGAAGTATTCTCCTGCCTGCAAGTGAGCCTCATTGTGGTGACGCAGGATAAGGCCTCTTCTGACAACTCAGTCACTGCAAACTGAAATAGTCTTAGCACAAATAATTGCAGACGGAACACAACATAAATGTTCTTCCCAGCCAAGCAAGGGATACTCACCTAGATGTCCTTCAGGCATAATGTATACAACTACATTGCAGCTATCATTGTGATGTAGCATTTGGGGTTTACTTATGAGGTATCTGAGCCTGTCATCGCCTCTGAAAATACAAGAGTACTTGATAAGTTACCTTCCTTCAGCTGTGATGGTCACTTCAAAGTGAGAAGTCTGTATATTTTTGCTTGTATAAAGTCAAGACTTCGGTTGCCTGAGCTATGTGCTAAATAGCTGTTCCTAGAAGATGCTTAGCAAAAATAAAATCCAAAAACCTTGGTTATTACCGCTACCCCAACGTGAGGCATGGAGGAGGGACGGATGGGAGCCATGGCTCCCACCTGTCCCTCCTCCACGCAGCATTCGCTCCATAAGATGCACAGACATTTTCCCCTCATCCTCATCACTCCAGACATCCTTTTCTTCATTCTGATCTGAATAAATTAGTCTCCTCTTAGCCAATCTGGGATATTGGGAGGTATCATCAGGCTGGGTGGGTATTTGGGGCTGTGCAGGCCGGACAACCAAAGTTGCCACAGGCCTCTTGGATGAAACTTGGCAAGATGTTGGGGCGTTCCTGGACTTGCCCTGTCCCTGAGCAGTCAGTCTCCAGTCACCACCAGCAGTTTCATCCTCAAAATGCGTTATTCACCTTTTCAGAAAGTTTTTATCTTACCTGCCTTTCTCTCCTTCTAAGGCAACCTGAGACAATATGAAATAAGAAGGAACGGTTTTGTCTTCTCCTTGTCTTCTTTCTCCCCCCCCCACATGCACATTTCTAGCTTCAGCAACAAAAAACCCCAACTTTCTCTTCATGAAATGACTTCACTAGTTGCCTTTTAAAAGAAATGCCTTCTATTTTCCCTACTCATTTTCTCTCTGCTTTAAGCAAACTTCATATCCATGTGCTTCTTCTTTTCATCCAAAGACTAATTAGTTTGAAAGGTAAATAAAACCTGATCCCCCCCTTTCACATTTCTTCATTTAGCTTCATTTCCTCTTGGCTTTTCCAGTTAAATATTTTTAGTTTTCTTGCTTCTCTTTAACATCTCCATCTTGGTATTTTTCTGAGTTTTCAGTTGAAATTTTGCTTGACGAAACTCTTTTTGGGGGGACTTTCTCAAGATCCACCATCTGCGTACAATTTACTGTCCCTGTGTTATTAGGATTAAGTCTTCTTTGATCTTCTATTTTCCTTCAGTTTCAATTTAAAATTTAATGCCTCTCGTAACACTTTTTAGGGACAAATACCTGATTAAGATATATGTGCGCAGTATTTGAAATCAACCACAGCAGAGATTTCACAACAGGTGAAAATTATCTGTGTCCCTTTTTAAAGTTGTAAATGATGAATTTCAGCAGAGTGAAATCCCTTCATTTACTGTAATAAAAAAATCCCAATAGTTTTGAAAAGCAATCTAACCTAAGCTGGTTTGTTGCCTTTTCAAACCTGTTTCATCTCCCCCAGCCTCCCTCTCCTAATCCCTCTGCCCATTAGTTCCTTCAGCTCTGACCAGTGAGAGGGCTAAAACCAGTATTATAAACAGGGACAGACTCACTCATTGGAATGTGGCTCGCTCCTTCCACCACCTGTTGGTCATAAGAACACATAAAAAAGTCCCTTGCAGCATTAATACAGCGGGTGCAAATATCTTTCTTTTTCTTTTTTTTTTTTTAAAATAATTTTTATTACCGTAAGTTTTGCAATTTCATGTTCATTATAATAACATTGTCTCAAACAGAAAAAGGAATACAGTTCCCCGACCCCCCCCCCCGGCGACTTCCCTCAACTTAACTCTTCTGCTGGTGGACTCACTAGCAGGGTTTGAGTAAACACTTACAATCAACAAAACAAAGATAGAGAGTAAGATGTAATAATTGGAAAATAGTAAAGCATTAGAAGTAATTTAAAAATAAGTATGGGGGAAAAGAAAAACGATAAGAATATAAAATATCCAATTGGAAGAAGGTAAGGCATGAAAATAAGCAGGAGATGTTATTGCGTAACAAACCAGAAGAGGAAGTTGAAGGAAGTCACGGGGGGACAGACGGACTGCATTTCTTTCTCTGTTTGAGACAATGTTATTGTGATGAACATAAAATTGCAAAACTTAATAAAGATTTTGCCAACGGCAGTTGGAAACAAGGAAGCTCCACTAGGTAAGGGCCATTTCGCCATGTTATTCACACGGGATGTAAGCCAGAGCTGTTGAGCCTTACTATTACTTTCATTGAACTAGGCCCAAGAGGCGTAGTATGGGTTGCCGGTGCACGGGGTGGGGCAAATGTTGTGTCCCCTTGGTGGACTGGGCATCTGAGATGGAGGTGTGTGCTGAGAGGGTCACCTGTGTGGAGGGTGAATGGAGCCCACCCTCCAACAGACGTTTCGCCAGTGTGGTGTAGTGGTTAAGAGCGGTAAACCCGTAATCTGGTGAACCAGGTTCACGTCTCCGCTCCTCCACATGCAGCTGCTGGGTGACCTTGGGCTAGTCACACTTCTCTGAAGTCTCTCAGCCCCACTCATCTCACAGAGTATTTGTTGTGGGGGAGGAAGGGAAAGGAGAATGTTAGCCGCTTTGAGACTCCCTCGGGTAGTGATAAAGTGGGGTATCAAATCCAAACTCTTATTCTTCCTTGGCCTCCATCCCCCTGCCCACTGGACCAACCCACCTGCCGCTACTCTGTGCTGGAGCCACAGCCCCGGAGACCGCAGCTGCCCTTCTCTGGCCTGCTTCTCCCCCTCCCTGTCTGGATGGAGCCTCTCACCTCTTCTTGGTGGGCGGCAGCAGTAGCGCCCTGCCCTCCCCCTCTCAGCCAGCTCAGGAGTGGGGTGTTCATGCGGGTGTCCCTTTGCAAGCCATGAGGAGAAGTGGGCATCATGCCAGCCCTAAAGGCCAAGCCTGGGCATGGCTTGTCTTGCCTCCCCTCAGCTGAGGGACCCTGTCATGGGGCGCCTAGTTGCGACCCCTCAGAAATATGCTCCCGGGGCCACGTTCCCCCCACAATATGACTCTGCTGAGTCCATCTCTTAGAAAATCACCCAATACCTCTTCCCTTTCATAAGTAATGCTTTTAAGGAACAGTAGGTATGGCGTCCTGGAGCAATAGACCATTAAAGCATCAGAAAATTGAGACAATGAGGGGTCTTTAGGTGCTATTCATATATATAATCTCCTAAATATTCTTTTAGGGACGCGGGTGGTGCTGTGGGTTAAACCACAGAGCCTAGGGCTTGCCGATCAGAAGGTCGGCGGTTTGAATCCCCGCAATGGGGTGAGCTCCCGTTGCTCAGTCCCTGCTCCTGCCCACCTAGCAGTTCGAAAGCACATCAAAGTGCAAGTAGATAAATAGGTACCGCTCTGGCGGGAAGGTAAACGGTGTTTCCATGCACTGCTCTGGTTCGCCAGAAGTGGCTTAGTCATGCTGGCCACATGACCCGGAAGCTGTACTCCGGCGCCCTCAGCCTATAGAGCGAGATGAGCGCCGCAACCCCAGAGTCGGACACGACTGGACCTAATGGTCAGGGGTCCCTTTATCTTTTAAATATTCTTTGTGGTGTACTGTTTGCATGTTTTGGGTGTTTCATACATGATTAACCAGTTTGTTATTATCCAGTGTCCATGATATGATAAGTTGTTGTTGTCTTCTTTATTTTTTTATTCAGATAATATACTGCTTGCAGGGGTTTGGACTAACCGACACTCCCAATTCCATGATACTGTGTATAATTCTTTATTATTATAAAATTTTCTGTTTTACGATTTGGAATACTCATTTAAGTATCCATGGTTCATTTTGCATATCATAAATCCCTGCATATTTTACAAAAACTAAACTAGTCCATTACTACATCCATCAAAACTTATTTACACCGTTGAGTTTATCTTAATGCTGCCAACATTTTCAAGTGTACACAATTCCCCCCATATATTCAATAAACATTTTCCAATCTTCTCTAAACGTATGCTCTTCTTGTTCTCTCATTCTATATGTTAAGTCTGCAAGCTGAGCATATTCCATGATTCTGTACTTGGTTCTTGTGATGTTTCTTTCTTTCTTATTCATATCAAGAACCTCTCCTTGGTTTTCACTTTTCCCTGGAACACCCTTTCAAAACCGTTGGTCTTGGAAAGCTACCAGCTACTGTCACTCCTAAATCTGTCTTCAAGTGTTGGAAAATTCCATAATCACCCGAAGTGTGTTATTAACTAAGAGCCAGAAGTTGAACCTTAAGAGTAAAGTTTAATCCCATGCAAGGAAGGCAGGAGGTGGGGTGGCGGAGGGGAAGCCTGCAGTTGTTTATTTGCCGTATGGTCAGGGCCGGTGCGTCCATTAAGGCAAACTAGGCAATTGCCTAGGGCGCCAAAATGGAGGGGGCGCTGGCCAGGCTTGGGCAGGGCGGGGGGCAGGATGGGCTAGCAGCAGCTTCTCCACTGTAGCGGAGAGGTGCTGCTTGCCCCCTACACCACCCCCCGGCTCCTGCTAAAGCAGGCTTTGGCGGGGGGCAGGACGGGCGAGCAGCAGCTTCCCCCACTATAGCGGAGAAACTGTTGCTTGCCTCTCCACCACCCCCACCTCTCGCTAAAGCAGGCTTTGGTGGGGGGCAGGCGGCAGGGGGCGCCAGAAGGTGGTCTCGCCTAGGGCGCAAGAAACCCTAGCACCGGTCCTGCGTATGGTAATCCACTCTTTGGAAATGCAGAAATGAAATAACACTTGCCATTGGTGAGCCTTTAAAGTGCTTCTGTTGATTAAACTTGTGCCCGTGCCAATGACTCCATGCATATCTGCTATGGCTCAGTTCAAATTGTTCCTTCACACAGCTTCTTTCCCCTTTTTTATTATGCCCAAGTGGATCAGATTTGATGGATTAGTGCAGGGAACTCAGAAATCAGGTGCACAGCCATCAAATCCTCCTACATCTTGACTGTGACCTGTTCAAAAGCATGACAAATGATTTCAGTTATTTCCCCCCCTTATACAAGAACTGGAAAACTGGGGAGGGACTGGTGAATATTTTCTGAGGTGGTGTGGTTACTGTGTACAAAAGCTCACCATGAGGTTTGTGCTAGAACCCATTAAGAAATGTGATCTCTTTTCAGTAGCCATTTGTACCCAGGCTCTGAAATGCCAAAGGATTCCTTTACAACTTTCCACCTGATGGCTAAAACCTTGCATCATCATACTGTACCTCTAGTAGGCCTACTGATCAATTTTTTAGCTTGCTGTGTTGAATTGTCTCTGTTGCTGGAAGATGCTCTGCTGTTTTTACAGAACCTTTGTCTTTTCTGTGTTCTGCTGCCATTGGTCACTTTGCTTAGTTACAGGTGAAACTAGAAAAATTAGAATCTCGTGGAAAGGTTCATTTCTTTCAGTAATTCAGCTTAAAAGGTGAAACTAATATATGAGATAGACTCATCACATGCAAAGCGAGATATGTCAAGCCTTTCTTTGTTATAATTGTGATGATTATGGCATACAGCTGATGAGAACCCCAAATTAACAATTTCAACTTTGGGGTTTTCATCAGCTGTACGCCATAATCATCACAATTATAACAAACAAAGGCTTGACATATCTCGCTTTGCATGTCATGAGTCTACAGTATCTCGTATATTAAACTCCAGTAGCTAATGAAAACAATTGGTTACATAAATGGACTTTTCCACGATATTCTAATTGTTCGAGTTTCACTTGTATGTTTGCTTTGAGAAATATTTTAAACTTGGGGCCAGGATTTTTCTTTTCTGCATTCCCTTAGGGGCTACGTGTCCTTTCCCCAATTTCTGCCACACCTGCTCTCCCTTTCCCTCTCCCCACCTGCCAGTCTGCCAGCAGGGCCATCTCGTCATAGGGGCTGGGTGGTGCGGCGCGCCAAGGCGCCGGGCCCCCCAGGGGCGCCCCCGCGAGCCCGCCGACATACCGGGCGCCCCCTCCCCAACCCACCCCCGCCCCCCGTAGCCCCAGCTGCAGCGCTGGGAAGTGCGCGCAAAGCCCCGCGCCGCTCCAGCGCCACGCCCCTCACCCCCCGCTCGCCCACCCCCCCTCCCGAGGGGCGGCCAGCGCGGGAGGGAGGTGGGCGGAGAGGCAGCACGCTGGGGGCGCCGAGCGATCGCCGCGCCATGGCGGCCGATCCCTTTAAGACGGCCCTGTCTGCCAGCAAAGGGGGTAGACTGTTCTTGTCTGGCTCCTGGGCCCATTGCATTATGGGAACCTTTCCCTTCTCCTCCCATTGTTCCATGCTTTCCCCCAGGTTCTTCCCTGTCTGTCCCTCACTGTTTTCCCCATACCCTCCAACATTTCTCTGATGAAAATAGGGACGTCCTATTCCATCATCATCATATCTTGCCCATCTGACTGGGTTGCCCCAGCCACTCTGGTCAGCTTCCAACATATATGGTGGTTGTTTTTCCTGCTCACGTAGATTAAAATGGCTTACTTATCAGTGTATAGGGTAACACTGTAAATAACCAAATTAGAAGTTAGATCTTGGGTAGCACCAGTGCTTTCCCCCCCTCTGGGGGTATGCGGGGATATGCATACCCCTAAACATCTTTGTACTTTTGTCCATTTACTGTATTTATTTTCCCCGATTTGAACTATAAAATGGTGATTTTCTTGAGTCAAAATGAGAGTACCCTTGAACTTTTTTAAAAAGAAAAAAGAAAAAAAGCACTGGGTAGCACACATTCAGCAGTGTGGTTCTGTCCATTTTTGAAGGCTGCTCAGGGATGTGCCCCTTTGCCCCGAAAAGAGATGAGAAATCTTTTGAATTTCGCTGGTGGATTATGTTCCACCTCCATTTCCTCTAATTTAAAAGCATCTCTCCTGCTCAAATTGGGGACGTTCAGGGTAGACTCCTAATTGCCACGGCTTTCTCGATCTCTCCCCTGCGCCTACATTCGAAACCAACAAGCATCACCATAAGATGTTTTGCTAATGCCCGTCTTGAAAGCTGCTGGGAATCCCTCTCACCTGGCAATGCGCAGCCGCATTGTCGCTGTTCCCTGCTGCCACAGAGACCATCGATAAGTGGCCTTTCATTAGAGCGCAGCATGATGAAGAGCTAACAGGAGGCGCTGTGTGATCCCCCGCTGTGATTGCGGCTAATTTCAAGAGATAAGTGGACTTTGGACCCCTGAGGTCATGTCAGGTTGACCTTTGAAAGCATGATTGACACAACACACCGCCCTTCATCCTCTGGCAAAATTGGATGAAAGCAGCAACATCTCGAAAACAACACATCTCCCCATGTTCTCTGCAACAGGCAATGAGGAACCAGCTCGGAAAAGTGCAGTGAAATATCACTTTGTGGCTACATGGGAAGCATACCTTTAAAACACCCCTCCCTCCCCACAATAATTCTGGGGACTGTAGTTACCCTCTTCCCAGAGCTACAGTAATGCTGTAATCTAACGGAAGTTAGGCTATCCCTGTCCAGATTGGGCCACCAGCCGAATTTGATGGGAGGCACTCCACGCCACTGAGGCCACCTGAGCCTCAAGTGTCAGCAAAGGGCCCAAGAGAACCCCCAACCTAGTACCCTCTCCTTTAAGGGGAGTATGACCCCACTGAGAGCAGGTAATCTCCCAGCCAGATATGTGGAGCCCAGGCTATGAGGGGCTTCATTCATTCATTCATTCATTCATTCAATTTATACACCGTCCTATACCCGGAGTCTCAGGGCGGTTCACAGAATAAAATCAAGATATAAAACCACATAATAAAAATAAAAACAACAGGTCAATAGCTCCCCCCCCCCCAAATACACATTTTAAAAGGGCACAGGATGTCAATCAGATCAACCAAAGGCCTGGTTAAAAAGGAACATTTTTGCCTGGCACCTAAAGGTGTATAATGAAGGCGCCAGGTGAACTTCCCTAAGGAGAGCATCCCACAGGCTAGGAGCCAATGCAGAGAAGGCCCTGTTCTCGTGTTGCCACCCTCCGGACGTTTCGAGGAGACAGCATACAAAGGAGGGCCTCGGAAGATGATCTCAGGCTTCAAAGCACTTTGAACCACCCAAAAAGAATTACCCTCAGTCAGATAATAATAATAATAATAATAATAATAATAATAATAATAATAATAATAATAATAATAATAATAAAAATTTATATAGCCCTTCACCCGAAGATCTCAGGGCAGTTCACAACATAAAAATGCAGGATATAATTATTGGCTGTACATGTTGTTGGTTTCCATTGTCTAACAGAAAACATGCAATAGCATTTGGCACCAGCTGAACTTTTAGCTTTTCCTCAGGGGCAGCCCCATCCAGAGTAGTCAAGCTGGGAAGTTTTAAAAGCATGGCTCAGTGGAACAATGCAGGGAGGTGGGGGAGAATTGGGACAGGAGGGCACTGGAAAATGCTAGAATAGATGAACTGGGAGGTTAGGGGGGGAAATGATGGCACATTTGTTAATTAGAAACCTTGGAGATTTATGTTCAAAGCGTGCTGAACGTTCCTACTTGATAACTGGATTTCCACGGTTTCCTAAAATGTGTGACTTTTACAACCTGTGTCAAAACAAACAGTTTTCACAGTTGGGTACCTTTCTTGCTGTCACCGCGACACATTAACAAGGTTCATTTATAATTGCCCAGAAGGTGCTGCTTCTCCTTCTGTGTTTAAATTGTAACATTTACAATTTACTCAACTTTTGATGAGTTAAGTACTTTGGAGATTGCCCCATAGCTAATCCTTAAGGGAAATATAGCTGATTAGATTGAAGTGCCTGAAAAAGCACATTGTACTCTGGGGGTGAGGGGGGGGGCTATGATGATTGAATATTTTTGTAATTTCCCCCTTGGTGTTTTTTTAAGCTGAACCCAGACGGCACTTCTAGAAATGACATTTCACTGAAGTAGTGAACAGCCCTGATCTAATGAAGAGTTAAATAATGGACTTTTGTTGTTGTTTAGTTGACTCCGACTCTTTGTGACCCAATGGACCAGAGCACGCCAGGCACTCCTGTCTTCCACTGCCTCCCGCAATATGGTCAGACTCATGTTGGTAGCTTTGAGAACACTGTCCAACCATCTCGTCCTCTGACGTCCCCTTCTCCTTGTGCCCTCCATCTTTCCCAACATCAGGTTCTTTTCCAGGGAGTCTTCTCTTCTCTGAGGTGGGAAAGATGGAGGGCACAAAAAGAAGGGGACGACAGAGGACGAGATGGTTGGACAGTGTTCTCGAAGCTACTAACATGAGTCTGACCAAACTGTGGGAGGCAGTGGAGGATAGGGGTGCCTGGCGTGCTCTGGTCCATGGGGTCACGAAGAGTCGGACACGACTGAACGACTGAACAACAACGACAATTCTGTGCTGGAATGGATCTAGAGATGAGATAAGAGGCTCTTTTATTTCTTTACATGTTTCATATCCATGCAGTTTCACCAACAAGCAAAAGGAGATACAGACCTATAATCCCCCAAGCCATTTAATTATCTGTGTGAAACCACAGAGTGGGGTCAATTGAAGTTTCGGAGTATACATTGTCTGATGACACAGAGCTCTACTTCTCTATACCTGCAGTTATGGGGTGTGCTAAATTGATGTCTTGTCTCAGTCGTGGGTTGGATGTGAGAACCAATGCACTTCGGCTTAATCCAGAAACGACTGAGGTACTGCTTGTGGGTGACTCTCTAGACTGCATGGATGGGTTGTGGCTTGCTTTAGATGGGGTTACACTTTCTCTGAAGGAGCAGGTTTGTAGCTTGGAGATCATTACTGTGACTTGAGGCTCAAGTGGCCTTGGTGACATGGGCTGCCTCCCATCAGCTTTGATGGGTGGACCAGCTGGATGGCTTAACTTCTAGGCTGGATAAATGCAATGAGTTGAGGCTGCCTTTGTAGATGGAGCATCTGCACCCCCATCGTTCTGCCCGGACACTGAGGTCCAGCTCCGAGGACCTTCTGGCGGTTCCCTCATGGTGAGAAGTGAGGTTACAGGGAACTAGGCAGAGGGCCTTCTCGGTAGTGGTGCCTGCCCTGTGGAACACCCTCCCATCAGATGTCAAGGAAATAAACAACTACCTGACTTATAGAAGACACCTGAAGGCAACTCTGTTTAGGGAAGTTTTTAAGGTTTGATGTTTTATTGTGTTTTTAATATTCTGTTGGGAGCCGCCCAGATGGGTGGGGAATAATAATAATAATAATAATAATAATAATAATAATAATAATTTGGACACTACATCTAGTGCAGAACTCGGCAGCCAGATTGTTGACTAGGACAGGATGGTCCAATTGTGTAACACCAATTCTGGCACAACTGCACTAGTGGCCAATTGGTTTTCCAGGCTCAGTTCGAAGTGCTAGTTTTGATCTACACAAATTTATGTGGCACAGGACCCCAATATCTCCAGAGCCACTTCTTCCCACACGAACCAACCCAGACTCGGCAGCCACCATGCCAGGCCCTTCTCCATGTGCGGTCTCCACAGGAGGTCCAGAGGGTGGGAAAATGAGAATGGGCCTTTTCAGTGGTGACTCCTCCGAGGGAGGTTCACCTGGCACCGTTTTAATCTATTTTTAGGCACCAAGCTCAACCTCTCCACTTTTGGCCCTTAATTGGAAGGGTTTCAAAATATTTAAGTATTAGAGGATAAGCAAAAAGTTGCTTGCCTGGCTTTAAAAAGACAAGATAGTTGGCGACTGGTAGTTGGTGAGGTGGCAGTATTTCAATAAATAAAATAGTTACTTGATGATTTAAATGGTTTTCCAGATTAATCACTGAAGCTTTTACATTTGTAGGATTTTTTTTTAAAAAAACCAACAACAATCAAACAGAAAGCAAAACTATCAATTTACAACTAAGACTGTGTAAATGTTTGCCCTTGACTTGCATGGTGGAAAAGCTCAGTAGTAGAGGACAATATCGGGGGCAGCACAACCTGTGTCCGACTATAATTTGCTTTTAAGGAATTGCTTCTAGCATCTTCAATTCCCTTTTATTTGTGGCTGGTGACACCTCGTGGCAGGTTAGCCTAACTGCTCTGAGAAGCTAGATCTGAATTACTGGTTAGAGCATGGTTCTGATAACGCCAAGGTCGCAGGTTCGAATCCCATTTGGGACAGCAGCATATTCCTGCATTGCAGGGGGTCAGCCTAGATGACCCTCAGGGTCCTTTCCAACTCCACAGCTCTATTATTTATAGATTTATGTCGTAGTTCCATCAGTGGTATTGTGTGGGTGAGGAGAGGGAGAGCTGTGGCCCTGGACTCAGCTTCTCGTGTGGCGGATTTTGCTCCCCATGCCGCCCTGACAGCTGCTGGTCTCACTGTCCTCGGCTTGCTGCCTTGGTTTCTGTCCTCCTCGCTCCAAGGGTCCCCTTTTCCTCATCTCCTCAGACAGGTGGACAGACCCGTGTGAGAAGTGGCTGTGTAGAGTCTAAGCCCCTTAAAGCCCACTGTAACCCTCTCCTCCTTCTGGATGTTGGAGTTTTGGGGGTGGCATATCCCAGTAGTGATGTATGGAAGTGAGAGCTGGACCATAAAGAAGGCTGATCGCCAAAGAAACGGTGCTTTTGAATTATGGTGCTGGAGGAGACTCTTGAGAGTCCCATGGACTGCAAGAAGATCAAACCTATCCATTCTGAAGGAACAGGTAGGTACCCTGTTGGTCTGCCATAGTAAAAAAATAAAAATAAAAAATCCTTCCAGTAGCACCTTAGAGACCAACTAAGTTTGTTCTTGGTGTGAGCTTTCGTGTGCATGCACACTTCTTCAGATACACTGGTGACTTCTATTTCAGTGTATCTGAAGGAGTGTGCATGCACAGGAAAGCTCATACCAAGAACAAACTTACCGGTAGTTGGTCTCTAAGGTGCTACTGGAAGGATTTTTTGATTTTATATTTTGTTTTCTTTCCGAAGGAAATCAGCCCTGAGTGCTCACTGGAAGGGCAGATCCTGAAGTTGAGGCTCCAGTACTTTGGCCACCTCATGAGAAGAGAAGAGTCCCTGGAAAAGACCCTGATGCTGGGAAAGATGGAGGGCACAAGGAGAAGGGGACGACAGAGGACGAGATGGTTGGACAGTGTTCTCGAAGCTACTAACATGAGTCTGACCAAACTGCAGGAGGCAGTGGAAGACAGGAGTGCCTGGCGTGCTCTGGTGCATGGGGTCAAGTCGGACACGACTAAAGGACTAAACAACAACAAATATCAAAAATGCTCGAGAGTTAAGCACTTTCATTTATTCCAAAATGGTGCAGAGTGTATGAAAAACTAAAGCTATTAATTTTGTTTTTGTTGTTGTTCAGTCGTTCAGTCGTGTCCGACTCTTCGTGACCCCATGGACCAGAGCACGCCAGGCACGCCTATCCTTCACTGCCTCCCGCAGTTTGGCCAAACTCATGTTAGTAGCTTCGAGAACACTGTCCAACCATCTTGTCCTCTGTCGTCCCCTTCTCCTTGTGCCCTCCATCTTTCCCAACACCAGGGTCTTTTCCAGGGAGTCTTCTCTTCTCATGAGGTGGCCAAAGTACTGGAGCCTCAACTTCAGGATCTGTCCTTCTAGTGAGCACTCAGGGCCGATTTCCTTGAGAATGGATAGGTTTGATCTCCTTGCAGTCCATGGGACTCTCAAGAGTCTCCTCCAGCACCATAATTCAGAGGCATCCAAGCTATTAATTACAACTATGCAAATGTAAAAAAGCATTTTTATTATTGATCAATATAATCAGTATTGGACTACCCATGCTTGGTCTCTGCTTCCACCGCGCCTCTCTCCTCCTTCCCCCCGCTTCTCCGACTCGTCCTGCGGCCCTCGCAGCAGCCCAGGAGAGGGCGCGGGAGAAGCCGAGCCGCGGAGGCGGAGGGAAGTCTTCCCCGAGGCGGCGGGAGGAAAGGACGCGGCCGCCTCCGCTGCGACCCAAGGGGGTGGGCCGTGGGAACTGTCAGCTGGGGGGTGGGCGGAGCCAGACTGGCGCGGCCCCCGCTGCTCCTTCTGCTGCTTCCCAGGCGCCGGTCTCGGGGCGCCTCACCTGCGCGCGCCCTTCGCCGCCGCCGCCCTTAGCGACCCTCCTCCCGCGCAGGTAAGCGTCGTGTCCACCTGCAGCCCGGCCTCTCCGCTCCCTCCCTCCCTCTCCGCCTTCCCCGCCGGGCGCCTTTCCTGCAGCTCCTCGCGGCTTCCTTACTCGAGAGGAAGCCCGGCGAGGAGGCCGCGCTTGCTCGGGAGGAAGCAGGGAGGGCGGAACGGGCCGAAGGTCGAGCCGCCCGAGCGAGGCTGCCTGTGCGCGCAGCCCGATCCTGAGAGCGTTTGGCCAGAAGCCCCGGGCGGCGGGCCTAACCTTGCTTTCATGGGAGTATAAGCCCCCCGCTGCAGCAAATACGGCGAGGGTCGCCCTGCTGTTACTCCCCGGGGCCTTTGCTGCGCGCGATCCTAAGCGACGTCTCTCCCCCGTTTCTTGCCACGCGCTACGGACTTGCTCCAAAGCTGGCTTGCAGGTGCCTGCCAGGTCACTTTGGGAGCTCGTTAAAGGGACAGGTTTGGGGAAAGGATTCCCGCCCAACTTTAAATTTCTTTCTCTTTTTTTAATAATATGGAAAGGGCGCTGGGATGTGTCCCTCGTAAAAAGGGCCTGGCCGCGTTTCAAAAGAAGTAAACCGCATGGACTTCAGCGTGACTTCTGGTGAATTTTGCTTAGGATTGCATGTTTACTCATCCAAGGATGTGGCAACACTTCAGTTTGAGATTGCAAGTTTGCTGGTGATTAAAAAAATAAAAAATAAAAAAGACCAGCAACATTAAGCTTAATGGCGCTTGATTTGATTAAAGATTTATTTAAAAGGCTGCAGTCCTTACCTAGCAAGTAGTCACTGGACTCCGTGGAACTGGCTTCTGAGTAGACAGTGTGTTGGATTGCACCATCCATTTATTCTTGGCGGTCTTAAAAAAACACGTTTCTCTGCCTGTTGTCTTCTCCTGTTTTCTCTGTTCAGATGGCCTTCTCTCCATTCTTTCCCTCCCCTCCTCTGCTTGGCCTGTTTGTCAGCAGGAGCAAAGTTCAGGGTTGGTTTTCAAAAGACACAGGCTTATTTCTCAACTGCAGGGGACCATTTTTGGTTTGGAGGTCCTCTCTCTGGTAGGCTTCTGCGTGCATTGAAAGTCAGATCAAGGTGCTTACAGATTCAGCCTCGCTGAGCATTTTAAGTTTCTAGGACCTTGCAGATGATTTTCTACTAACAACACAGTATGGGGCAAGAAGTGTGTGTCCCGGGAGGGCCAGTATCCTTTGGCTTGGTGAGGAGGAGACAGCAGGTGGCATCGCAGGTAACCGTTGAACTGATTCCATCCTGTGTTGTGCTTGAGTGTCCTTTGACCCTCCAGATATTGCCGAACTAGAACTCACAGTGTCAGAAACTCAGATGCGTAAGCTAATCGCCAAATGGCTACGTTATCGTTGCCACAATAGAATGTCTAGGTGCCTTCCCCCCCCTCCAATAGAATTTATTGTGATTATGATTATTACCATAATTTCATTTTTGTACCGCTTTGGATTTTTAAAGAACGATTCTCAAAGCGATTTACAACATGAAACAAATTCAGATTTCAAGGGAAGTGTTTCAGATCCTTTCCCAAAGGGCATTTTGCTGTCCCCAGTCGCCCACCTGGCATCCAGAGATCTCCACGTGGCCGCAGTTGGACCCGCGTCAGTCTGGACCCTGGCGCCTGGCTGATTTCGGACACAGAACTCCCATCACCCCTGGCCATTGGCCATACTGGTCTGGGCTGATGGGAGTTGTAGTTCAGCATCTGAAGGGCCAATTGTTCCTCACCCCTGTCATATATGCAGTAGCATTGGGAATTTTCCCCCCAGCTGCAACTCACCAGAGCTTAGGTCCAGCAACTCTCAGGTGGGCGCTGTTGCCATTTTGTTCAAAAGTGAAGCAGATTGCCTCAGGAGGTGGTGGGCTGTACCCAACTGGAAGCGTTTAAGGAGAGGTTGTCTGGCTATCAGTCAGGGATGTACCTGTACAGTAGATACTGCAGTAGCTATTATTCATTTATTGCATTAAAAAAAAACCACACAAGAGAAGTTAACAGCAATGCAAAGAATACACAGTCCTGGCAGTGACAGGAGAGCACTTCAACCCTTATTCTACAGAATTTTGCTAGAAATACTAGGTTTCTTGTAATCTAACAGCAGATACAGTGCTTTCCCAGATTACACATAATTTTAGGTGAGGAGTGCTGTCGCCCAGCTATATAAATAAAAATGTAAATGTTCGTTTGTTCAATACCTCAAATCTCAGAAAGTCCTTGACCGATTGCTTTGAAATTTTGACACAACGTTGCGTTCCAATCCAGGAGTGCCTTTATGTAAAAAATATTACATAAAGAGGAAGGCGGCAGTTCAACGGGAGAAGCTGTGGGCAGGCAGGCGAAAACGGGGGGGAAAGACGGACAGGAGGCAGGTGGCAGTTCAACGGGAGAAGCTGTGGGGAGGCAGGCAAAAACGGGGAGACGGAGAGGAGGCAGGCAGGAGTTCAATGATAGAAGCTGTGGGGAGGCAGGCGAAAACGGGAAGGACGGAAGGAGGCAGGTGGCAGTTCAACGGGAGAAGCTGTGGGGAGGCAGGCAAAAACGGGGAGACGGAGAGGAGGCAGGCAGGAGTTCAATGGGAGAAGCTGTGGGGAGGCAGGCGAAAACGGGAAAGACGGAAGGAGGCAGGCGGGAGTTCAACAGGAGAAGCTATGGGGAGGCAGGCGATAATGGAAAGACGGAGAGGAGGCTGGCAGGAGTTCAATGGGAGAAGCTGTGGGAAGGCAGGTGAAAACGGGGTCTCCTTCCAGTACCAAATGAGCCACAGCAATGCGTCGCTGGGTACAGCTGGTTGTCAATAAACTGGAATAATGTTTGCAGCGTTTGAGGAGTGCAACATAATTCAAGCTTTTGCAACGCGCTGATACAATCCATCAAACTCTGTACAATGTGGTGCCAGGGTGTTGCAGCCAGCTTGTTGTTGCAACCTGGCTTATCTGCAAGATTTGATAATAAAAGATTAAGAATGTCCTCATGTGAGTGCAAGGCTACCCTCGTATTTTCCCAGTGTGCCAGATCATGCTGGTGTCGTGTCCTGAGTTATAAAATGACTCCCGTGAGGCCAGGGTGTCCATCCACAGAGGAGTCTGCCTTCTGTGTCTCTGTGTGATTCACTGCTCTGGCTGCGCCTTTTTCCAAGAAGCCTCTTCTGAGGGCAGGTAATTCTACCATGTGTTTGCTGTGGTTGTGTTAAAGCCCATTCGCTCTCTTGTGATGCAAGTATCATTACCTGCCTTGAAGAGGCTGCCCTGTTTGTCTGTACGAGCCACTGCTCTGGACTGTCATTCCTTCATTCAAGATGTATGCCCAGAACAGTGATGCATGCAGATGCATGAGGATTTGGCAAGAATGAGCATAGGTAACCCCTCAAGCCGGGTGCATGCAGGGTTTGAAATGAGCAGGGTGCTAGATCATGCATCTTGCGCCGAAAGATTCTCCATTTGCGAGCACTTCAAGGAGCCTGGGTGCTGACACTCAAGGATTACGGAAATGTATGTGGTTTGAAGCCTGAATCTAACAATAAAGAGTACAGTAGAGTGTTTTGAAAACTGAAGTATGTATGGTACCAATATTTTTATTGTCAACACCAAATTAAACATGTACTAACAATTTCTGCTAAAAATGTGATATTAACAATGTGTCGCTTATGTGAATTGTGTATTAATTCATGCTTATCAAAATAATAAACAACAAGTGTTGCCGCCCCCCCCGCCATGGCGACTAGATATTCTGTTTTGCCACCCACAACTCCGGTCTCAGGAGCCATTTGGCTCCTAGCTTTTCTAACACTGTGTGTGTGTGTGTGTGTGTGTGTGTGTGTTCAAAGCACGTCCAGTTTTTATTAAGAAAAGGAAGTGTGCCTAAACTCTCGGAATATTGGGATATGCTGATCTAGCAAAAAACAAAGCTGCAGTTTCGAATTCAGTATTTAAACACTGCTATTTTCATGCAAACAAGTTCAGCTATTCACCCTAAGCTCCGACCACAGGCCCCTTCCATAAATACCATATTTAGTGGTATCCCTGGAGACGTTGCTTAAACCAGCATTATATTTCTGGAATGTTAAAATGTGCGCCCTTCCACCTTTCACATGCCCCCCCAATCAATTTTTTTCAGAGGTGTGATGCTGGACACCTTCCCTTTTAGTTAATGTGCACAATCCTGGAAACCGGCAAAGAGAGCATGTGATCCTTTGAAACTTAAAAGTGGGGTTGGAGAGGACAATTGCTATGAAAACCAAGGTATTTTTTTGGGGGGGTGGGTGGGAGTTCCCTTTGTCCATAAACAAACACTATTATGGCTTACCTAGAAAGAAGCTACCCCATGTCCTAAAACAGCCACCCCTAACTTGGCGACAGCCAAATACTTAGGACTCCAACGCCCATCGTTCCTGACTTTGGGCTAGCTGAGGCTGATGGAAGCTGTAGTCAAACACATCTGTTGAGTACCAAGTTGCAGCTGGGAAAACAATCTAACAAATCTGTTCCTCAGGTGTTCCCAGAACGAAGGTCTGGTAGGCAAATAAAATGACACCTGGAACGATGACCACCTTTTGTGAATGTTAGCTCCCATTCACCAACCGTTGCTTGGTATTTCTCAGGTGTTGTTGCCAAAGAGAAGTGTGAGCACTACGCTTTTGCCCTGTGGTCTTCAACAACAAAGCCTTGGAAGAACCTTGTCCGGAACCTCTGCACCATACATTTAAAGCTTCCCCCACCCCCGCAAAGAATCCCGGGAACTGCAGTTTGCTATAGGTTGAGGGAACTGTAGCTCTGTGAGAGGCAAACTGCAGCTCCCACGATTCTTTGGGGGAACTGTTGTGCTTTAAACCAGTGTTTTTCAACCACTGTTCCGCGGCACACTAGTGTGCCGCGAGATGTTGCCTGGTGTGCCGTGGGAAAAATTGAAAAATTACTTTATATATAGTCAATATAGGCACAGAGTTAATTTTTCTAACATTTTCTAATGGTGGTGTGCCTTGTGATTTTTTTCATAAAACAAGTGTGCCTTTGCCCAAAAAAGGTTGAAAAACACTGTTTTAAACACATGGTTCGGATGTGACAAATTCAGGGGGTGATGTGAAGGCAGAAAAAGAACACACGGGTACCTCGGTTTTTCACTCGGAAAGCAACACATCTGTGCCATGTGACATCAGTAAAGGCTGTATTTAGGGCAATGCTCAGAGCTACTGTGATCTGGATTAAATGCATAAATTGGCTGCTATAAGATCTCTAATCTCTTTGTGAATGATTTCTCCTGGAAACTGAGAAACATTTACATGCTGAAATTTACAAAGTTACACAAGGGTGGTTTTTTTTTAAATAAAAATAATAGCAAGGAAATACTTTTCTGTTTCTGCCTGGTTGCCAAGGTTTTGGAGGAAACCTACAGGCAGTACAATCTAGAAGTTCAATCATGTGGTTCATCTGGTATCCCATCATAGCCATGTACAGTAGGAAGTGACTTCCTTTTATTTCAGGGGATCATATTTCTGACGAGTGATACTTGTAAAAAACGTTGTGGTGTGGAGTGCTTCTGTTTTCTGCTTCTCCAGAGAAGCGGACACGGGGCAATGGATTCAAACTACAAGAAAGAAGATTCCACCTAAACATTAGGAAGAACTTCCTGACAGTGAGAGCTGTTCGGCAGTGGAATTTGCTGCCAAGGAGTGTGGTGGAGTCTCCTTCTTTGGAGGTCTTTAAGCAGAGGCTTGACAGCCACCTGTCAGGAATGCTTTGATGGTGTTTCCTGCTTGGCAGGGGGTTGAACTGGATGGCCCTTGTGGTCTCTTCCAACTCTAGGATTCTATGATTCTGTTCACTGTGCCTGCCTGCCGGCCGGCCAGCCATATCCTCTTCATGATACTCCATTCCATTCTCCCTCGCACCAGCATCCCATTGCCTCTAAGCACACTCAATCCTCGTTGGGCTGTTTTGAGGGTTCCCCACTCCTCTTTGGGATTTCCCACCCCCTACATATTTTTTTCTATTTCTGCAAACCTACCCCCCCCCCCCCGCCCAGGTCTGCTGGTGCCTTTCTTGTGCCTGCGTGGTGCCATTGTGGCTCCATAAGTAATGGCACTCTGTCCTGAACGTTGGAAATAGAATGAAGAAAATGGGGGAGGAACTGCAAAGTGTATCCCTGATTTCGCTGCAAGTAGAGAGTGGGGAGGGGGGGCAGGACAGGAGGTGGAGGAGTACAAAGTGAATAAACAGACGGGCATGGAATTAAGGTTTAAACCTTACTTTATTAAGATCTCATTTTCAAATGTTAGGTTCCCATTATCATGAAGCAACTGCAGATATATACGTGCGCCAATTAAGGGTAGTGTCTCTAATGGAGATAAAGTGATTTAAATACAGTAGTAATCAAGATTAAAGACTTTGCTGTGTAGATTAAATCAGTTTGCGAATTACTTCAGCTCCTCTTGGCTGTTGAAATTTCTTGAATTAGTAGGCTTGCAAAATCTCACCCAATGTTGCCCCAACCCCTTGTACTACTACTACTACTACTACTAATAATAATAATAATAATTTATTATTTATACCCCGCCCATCTGGTTGGGTTTCCCCAGCCACTCTGGGCAGCTTCCAACAGAATATTAAAATACAATAGTCCATCAAACATTAAAAAGCTTCCCTAAACAGGGCTGTCTTCAGATGTTTTCTAAAAGTCTGGTAGTTGTTGTTCTCTTTGACATCTGGTGGGAGGGCGTTCCACAGGGCGGGTGCCACCACCGAGAAGTCCCTCTGCCGGGTTCCCTGTAACTTGGCTTCTCGCAGTGAGGGAACCACCAAAAGGCCCTCGGAGCTGGACCTCAGTGTCCGGGCAGAACGATGGGGGTGGAGACGCTCCTTCAGGTATACTGGACCGAGGCCATTTAGGGCTTTAAAGGTAGGTATTGCCCTCCTTGCCAAATATCCCTAAGGGAATGGTCAGGTAGCAGGATGCAACCTTTGGAAATCATATGCTTATTACACTTGCTCTTTGCTAAATGCCAAGAAGTGATTTGTGCATTGTGCCATATGTAGAGCCATCTTGCCCCAAAAATGGCAACTAGACATTCTGTTTAGGCGACCGCAACCTTGCTTTAAGCAGCCATTTGGCACCTAGCTTATATATCTGAGTTTCTAATGTTATCTGGAGGGCATCAGTTTGGGGAAGACTTGGCTAGATCCTCTTGTTGCGTTTCAAGACCCCAAGGCCTCCCTCCTATGTAGAATAATAACATAGGTTAAATGGGCAACTTTAGGCCACAACTTTATTGGTTACAGAACGTGAGCGGTATTGGCTTAGGCATTATCTGACTCCTGCCCACCATGTAGGAAGTCTCACAAGTGTTAACCACCAGTAGGGGGAGCATAGCTGTCAAGTTTCGGATTTGAAAATAAGGGATCAGCAGTCTCACCTATCCCGGGGACAGTCACATGTCAGTGGTGGGTGGAGCCAGAAGCAAAAGTGGGCGGAGCAGCATTGAACGTGTCGGCAGCTGGGAAAAGCAAGCGGGCTTGGGCTTGGAGTGGAGCAAAGAGGAGGGCAGCCATGTGCTCCGCGTGATGGAGCCCCATCGTCTTCTTCAGTGTTTTTCAACCACTGTTCCGTGGCACACTAGTGTGCCGCGAGATGTTGCCTGGTGTGCCGTGGGAAAAATTGAAAAATTCAAAAGATTTTTTAAAAACAGCCAAACAGACCCAGGTTGCGCACTGAATAAAGTATTTTATAATTTTTCATATTTCTGTTTACTTACTATTTCATAATAAAGTAATTATAAAATACTTTCTTTGTGTTTATTTGATTCCTATTCAAGAGAATTACTTTACATATAGTCAATATAGGCACAGAGTTAAATTTTTTAACATTTTCTAATGGTGGTGTGCCTCGTGATTTTTTTCATGAAACAAGTGTGCCTTTGCCCAAAAAAGGTTGAAAAACACTGGTCTTCTTGTCTGATCCCATCAAAACAGGACAGGAAGCAGCAGCTACTCAAGGCAGCAGCTGCTCAAAGGCAGCCAGGCTCCGCCCGCCAGCTAACCCTATTGGCCGGCTGAGGGGCCCGGCGGCAACGGATAGGGGCTGATGCAGGGGGAGGAATACACCCCCCTGTAAGCGCGGGAAACAACTCCCACTTGCTTTGAGGGCTGAGGCTTTTCTCTCCAAGTAGGCGAGGTTTTCCCACCCCGTCCCTGGCCAGCAGGGGAGGAGCTGTTTCCATTAAAAACGGGAAATTTAAGGGAAATAAAAAATAAGGGAGAGCAGCGGGAAACTGCTTGAAATAAGGGAGAATCCCGGGGAAAACAGGATACTTGACAGCACTGAGGGGGAGCCCTGTTGATGCACATCAACTTGGAGCTTCCCCCAGATTCACTGGAAGGTCGTGCCATGGCCCTAGTCTCCACCCAGGCTTCGGACAGGAACCGTGGAAGCGGGAACCAAAAAGGAGGACTCCCTGGCCACGCGGCTGCTTTAAATGGGGCAAGCCACGCCAACCCCCGCTGTTGGTGGAGACCATGAGGTCTGACCGCAACATCGCCGCACACGGAAGTGGAGCGGTTTTCTCCTGAACCAAGAAATTCTAACTACTGATTCAGGCCAGCAAAGCAAGTGTTCTTTTATCCAGAATCCCATTAGAGGGAATTGGTGCGAACTGATGAGCAACGGGGTTTGCCTTTTTGAAAGATTTCTTTATTTTTACTAGGTGAGAGGTTTAACCATTTGCCCAAATAGCCAAGACGCTTCCTCCTGTTTCTTCATCAGATCATAAACGTCCTTAAAGCTTCTATTTCTCTGGCTGTTGGCTTGGCTTTGGAATAAGCCTGTGCGCTGAATGGCATCCATTCACTGCAGAGCAAGTTTGTACGTAGCATGGTGTCTGCTGTGTAAATGGTCTGTCTGTTTCAGCACTGGGGCTGTATAGTCAGAAGAACGAGTAATCAAAGGCATCATTCTGCCTGGGCTATAATGGTGCCGTTGCTCCTCTGCGGTTGAAAATTGGGAAATGTATAGAATTCATTTCTGTACAGTGCGTTTAAGATCCAGATGTTAAGACAAACTGCGTAGGTTTTGTGCTGCTTTTTGAGGCTGGTGGCAGAATCCCAACTTGTCTCTCTAGAGCTGGATTTGCAGCCACTGTAAAATACAAGGGAACTTGTGAAACAGTTTTTGCAGCAAATGAACTTTGCTCCACATACCTTTATCCTGGTGCCCTGATGTTTATACTTTGTGGAATATAACTTGTCTCTCGTTATGCAAATAATACCTTGGGGGTAGGGACGTAACTTAAATCTCACGCTCACAGCATAACCACGTTATAATGTTATTTTAGGAAGTTATTATTGAAGTGGCAATTAATATCCACGTGTAAAGCCAAGCAAAAAAAATCAACAATTTACCAGCATAGTTCAGGTTTATCCTGGGTTCCACTTTCCAAGGGATATTTAGCAATCTATAACCTGGTTGTAAATAGACGTCCTCCCCACCCCACCCCTACCCCGCCTGGCTGCTGGCTTAAATCGGGGGTGCAAAAGTGACCCTCCAAATGTTGCTAGACTCCAACTCCTATCAGCCCCAGCCAGCATATCCAATGGCCAGGGCATGATGGGAGTTGTAGTTCAGCGGCAGTATAAATGATCTGACATGAAGTGACATGTCTGCTGTGTTTAATTCTCTCTCTCTTTCTACCCCCCCCCCCCCCAATTTTGCAAGTGTATGAAGGTTTCTGTGGCTGGCTGCTGGCAGCCTCAAGTCAGCACAGATTTGTGGGAGTTTGCACAAAGCGTGTTCTCCCATTGAAGAGAGCACGGGTTGCAGAAGGGTTAAAGGAGCAGCTCCAAGTTATTGGGAGGGGTTTTTGGGCTGGCCACAGCTAGGATTGGTCAAGGCAAGTTGCTGGGGAGTTTAGCATGTTGCGAGTTGTTTGATTGACAGTCCTTGCCTTTAAAACCTAAGTTTGTGAAACTTTGGTTTCACTTTTGCGGTGTGCAAACTAAGCACAACTGCTTAGTTTCTCTCTTCTTTCTGGATGGATGGCTTGGTTTCCGCGTGCTCTTGCTTGGAGAATCAGCGACATGAATAACAGCAGATAACCACTAAGTTAAATGAGCTAGTGGATTCTGTGCATTCATGGGCACCATGCCCTTCTCCACTCTTTCAGTGAAAACCAGGAATATCATAAAGGTAAAGGTAAAGGAACCCCTGACCATTAGGTCCAGTCATGGACAACTCTGGGGTTGCGGCGTTCATCTTGGTTTACTGGCCAAGGGAGCTGGCATACAGCTTCCGGGTCATGTGGCCAGCATGACCAAGCCACTTCTGGCGAACCAGAGCAGCGCACGGAAACACTGTTTACCTTCCCGCTGGAGCGTTACCTATTTATTTACTTGCACTTTGACATGCTTTCGAACTGCTAGGTGGGCAGGAGCTGGGACAGAGCAACGGGAGCTCACCCCGTCGCAGGGATTCGAACCACCAACCTGATCGGCAAGCCCTAGACTCTGTGGTTTAGACCCCAGCGCCACCTGCGTCCAACAATTCTCCAATGAAAATAGGGATGTCCCATTTCATAACGATAATATTACTATTTATACCCCACACATCTTACTGGGTTGCCCCAGCCACTCTGGGCAGCGTCCAACATTGATACAAAAGCATAATAAAACATTAAACATTAAAAAACCCTTCCCTATACAGGATTGCTTCAGGAGTTGAATAACTCCATACCCTCCAACATTTCTCCAATGAAAATAGTGACGTCTTAAGTAAAAATAGGGACGCGGGTGGCGCTGTGGGTTAAACCACAGAGCCTAGGGCTTGCTGATCAGAAGGTCGGCGGTTCAAATCCCTGCGATGGGGTGAGCGCCCAGTTCGAAAGCACGTCAAAGTGCAAGTAGATAATTAGGTACCACTCCGGCGGGAATGTAAATGACGTTTCCGTGCGCTGCTCTGGTTCGCCAGAAGCGGCTTAGTCATGCTGGCCACATGGCCTGGAAGCTGTATGCCGGCTCCCTCGGCCAGCAACGCGAGATGAGCGCCGCAACCCCAGAGTCGGACACGAGTGGACCTAATGGTCAGGGGTCCCTTTACCTTTACCTTTAAGTAAAAACAGGACATTCTTGTAGGGTCTGGGATGTTTCCTCTGTTAGTTTGCAGTGGTCTGGAACCCTGAGAAAAACTCATGCTTAACCAGCCCCCCCCCCCACTCTGTGAGGGCTTCCTTTCCAAAATATGCCCCCCACCAAGATGTGCCAAACTGCTAATTCTCTTGCTATGCTTCTGTAGTTGTTTTTTTTTTATGATAGCTTCCTTGCATTCCTAATGCTCATGGAACCTTTTCATTTGGAGATTTAAGTAAATATATAATTGCGCTTGGCAGAGGTGTTCAGGCTGACACCGAAACAATTTTGATGATTGTGTTACGAAGAGACTGCAGAGGCACTTTGCAAGTTAAGGAGCACCAAAACAAGTGGTGAGCCCAGTGATGCGAGAGATGGACCAAAGGTAGGCAAGGAACAAGGCAGGGAACAAAGAGAGGGAACACCTTCTCAGGTGTACTGGAAATATTTGGAGGTGTGTGCGTGTGGAAGGATGCCCTGCCGTTTTTATACTTCCGTTTTTATATTTCCAAAGGGATTTTTGAGAGAACTGTCTATTAAAACTGATGAACTGGTTTACAATTTATGTAAGAACTGTAATTTTTAGAAAACATAGTGAACATGTAATCTGACAATATGCAGGTTATTCCAGATTTGTACAAAATCTGGAAGATTTGTACAAAACCTTTGGCAACTGAGATGTATGTTTTTAGGACCCGTCCTATTCCTGAGACTGTAATTTGTTTTAAAACGTTTTTAATATTGAATTTTAAACCTACCCGGGACCTGATGGTGAAGGGACCAATACATTGAATGAATAAGAATCAAAGTTAAACTTGCTCCAATTTTTAACTTCTTGTATTTGCAGTGACTTCCAAGATACTTCAGCCATGAGCAACCCTTTTGCGCATCTTGAGGAACCGCTGGACCCAAGCCAAGCGACAAAAAAATTCTTCAATTTGAAGCGTCTGGGAGACCCAAGATATGGTACTTTTGTTAAATTCAGAGGGAGTTGCTCCCTGTAAGAAAGTTGGTTGGCAGCTGCAACTTTTGAGGCAGTTCACATATGCATGCACATCACTTGATTGCTTGTGCTTGTGCTTTGGACGAGTCATAGCATGTGCTTTGCAAACAGAAGGTTTCTTGTTCCAGTCCCTGGTATCTCTGGTTAGGAGACTGTCTGGTAGTGGGACTGGCAGGGCCGTCTTTAGCAGATGCGGCTCCGGGGTGCAAATATCCGCCCAGCGCTCTCAAATTACCACGGATAGTGTTGGGGTAGCCATAGCTGCGCACTGCCAGCCATCGGGGAGGGGGGGGAGTGCAACTCTCCCCCATGCCACTGCAGGAGAGCAATCCCTGCAGAGGCTTGGGAGGGAGAGCCAGTGTGGTGTAGTGGTTAAGAGTGGTAGACTCGTAATCTGGGGAACCGGGTTCGTGTCTCCGCTCCTCCACATGCAGCTGCTGGGTGACCTTGGGCTAGTCACACTTCTCTGAAGTCTCTCAGCCACACTCACCTCACAGAGTGTTTGTTTTGGGGGAGGAAGGAAAAGGAGAATGTTAGCCGCTTTGAGACTCCTTCGGGTAGTGATAAAGCGGGATATCAAATCCAAACTCTTCTTCTTCGTCTTCTTCTGCACGCCCGCCAGCCTTATGATTGGCGGGGCACAGCTGGCGGGTGTGCAGGGAAAGGGGAGGCCGCCAGCATAGCCGCGCAGCTCCCCCACTTGCTGGGACGCCCCTGAGAGGCCGGCGCCGTGGCGCGACGCACCACTAAGCCCTATGGGAAAGACGGCTCTGGGGACTGGACTTGGAGAGCTGCCACTCTCTAGCTCGTTGTGGAGCACCTGCTTTGCATGGAGAAGGTTCCAGGTTCAATCCCAGGCATCTCCACATAGGACTGGGAGAGACCCCTGTCTGTAATCCTGGAGCACTGCTAATCTGATTGGGTTAGATGGACCCAGTGGTCTAACTTACTGCAAAGTAGCTTCCTGTGTTCTTCATATGTGTGCAGAAGTTGCATACGATGTGGCTGCACGGGTATTTTTTTTAAAGTACAGTCGTACCTTAGCTGTCGAATGGAATCCGTTCCGGAAGTCCGTTCGACTACCGGAAATGTTCGACAACGAAGGCGCGGCTTCCGATTGGCTGCAGGAGCTTCCTGCATATAATCGGAAGCCGCGGAAACCACGTTGGACGTTCGGCTTCCAAAGAACATTCACAAACCGAAACACTTTGCGGTGTTCGGGAGCCAAAATGTTCGACTCCCAAGGCGTTCGGCTTCCAAGGTACGACTGTAAATGTGTATTTGTTTATATTTATAGTTAAAAATAGTTCTACATAGCTTTTCATCCAGAATTTCAAAAGTGGCTTGCAATTAAGAAAGAAAGAAAGAAAGAAAGAAAGAAAGAAAGAAAGAAAGAAAGAAAGAAAGAAAGCAGTACTATAAAATATCTCCACAATGGTGGTCTGTGTAGCGTGAAAGGGAGGAATGGTTCTCCGAATGTGTAGCTGCCATGCAGCAAGGAACTGTGGATGGTTGTGACTTGGACGTTTTGAGCTACAACTTCTCCCCACCAACGGAATGGAACCTCCTTTTCGCTATATTATAGTTTAATCTCTGTACATATGTACCGTATAGCTTTAGTCTCCACATGCTTTCCTTCCCAGAACGTTTGCCGTTCTCTATCAGAGTGTTGCTGGAGGCCTCAGTCCGGAACTGTGACGAGTTCCTGGTAAAGAAGGGAGATGTTGAAAACATCCTAAACTGGAATGTGATGCAACACAAGAACATCGAAGTGCCATTTAAGCCCGCCCGAGTTATTCTACAAGACTTTACGTGAGTTGTATTGTGGTTCCCCCCCCCCCCCACATTTTTGTTTTAATCTAAGGTGTCACAGTTTAGGAGCAGAGTCATTTTCTAGAGAGACAAGGGTCTTTTTGGAGAAGAACGTCTGAAAGAATTTTAGTTAGAGTGAGTTTTGCAATCCTCTTAGCATTGGGGGGGGGGGTAATATCCAATGAAATTGTCCCATTAGCACAAGGAGGTATACCTGTGCAACAGGAATTCTTCATACATATATAAAGTCTATGGCAGCATTTGATTGACCCCGGATTAATGAAATATAAATGAAATAAGTCAAAGGTTACGTACTGTTCTAAGAGTGTATTAGAAAGGAAACAAAGGATAAGCTAATAATGTTAGGTATATTCACCATCAGAAGGAAAATACACATTGGGAAATGATAAGAAGTCCAATTATGTGTTTTTGGTTTTTTAATCTATGTTAATAAATAGAGAAGAAAACAAAAGATAGTAGAAATATAAATTAAGTTTATTGTTTGTTAACAAATGGAGTATTACTTACAATTCCCATCATCCCTGACCACTGGTCCCATTAGCCAGGGATGATGGGAGTTGTGGTCCAAAAACAGCTGGAGACCCAAGTTTGGGAAACCCTATCCTAGAGGAAGCAGTAAAGCATAATAATGAGCCCCAGTTGTTGTTTTTCTAGAGAACAGTGGTCCTGAGATTATATGTATTACTAATTTTCCTTCAATACCTGTTCTTGACCCCCTTTCTTAATTTTAATGAGATTTATGCTTGTGAGCTGTTTTTGTTTAAAGACACTTCTTTGCATCCAGCAAACACTCCTGTCCTTTTTGAACCTGCACCTTCAAACATAGTAACTAGGAAGGTTCGCAGTAAGTGACATTGGGATTGTGATGCAAGCATTTAAAATGCAAGCCTGCAACAATTGTGGGCCCTGTGTTTAGTTAGCCGAAAAATGGAAAGTGAGCAAGGTCCCAACCAAAGAGGACTGGCAACTTAAATAGGCAGGATATGCCCAACTTGCAGATTTAACATATAGAGCAAGAAGAACATACATTTAGAGAAGATTGGGAAAAAATTATTGAATGTATGGAAAATAACGGTATACAGCTGAAAGTGCTGGCAGCATTAAGATAAATTCAACAGAATAATTTTTTTTTGATGGATGTAAAAGTGGGAAATGATTTGAATGGTTACACTAAAATATGATATTTAAAACGAACCATGGAAAGAGAGGAAGGGAAGTCATTGGATATTTTAAAGTTTGTAAAATGTTTATTTGAAATTGTAAAATTGAAAATTTAATAAAAATATTACCTATCTATCTATCTATCTATCTACACGCGCAAATCTGAAGTTAGCCAATCCATTCCTTGGTATGGCAATCTATTTCTCTCCCAAACTGAGTTTGCAACAGACTGCATTGAGTTAGAAAGATAAACAGACGCACAGATACGTCATTTGAATTGAGAGTGTGTTTGTTCTTGGAACCAGAGGTTCAAAGATTGCAGGGATGGTTGCCAGTGTCACTATGGTCAAGGCGTCCATTTCAGATTCAACCCATATTTCCAAAGTGATGCTTAAATCAGGGCTGGAGGTTTCTTTGTTTTGCATTAATATATATATATATATACGTGTGTGTGTGTGTGTGTGTGTGTGTATTTGCAATTCGCATGTGTGTGTGTGCGTGTGTATATATATGTATGTATGTATGTATGTATGTATGTATGTGTATATATATATGTGTGTGTGTGTGTGTGTGTGTGTATATATATATATATATATTTGCAATTCACATGTATAAGGGTGAGATTGTCTTATTTTAGAATGTGTGTTATTTCCATATGGAGTTCCAGAATACGTGTGACCCAGTATGCATGGAAATTCCTTCCTTTCAGATGTTTGTGCTACACATGCAGACTTCCAAGGAGAGGCGCTGCTCAGCACAGCCCATATCCTGCTCACATGATCTTAACCATGTAAAAATGGCTCGAATATGGCTGCAGCCTACTGAGCCCCCTGGAACCACACACATTCCCAAGCATGGTTCGCCATGATGAAGGCTTCCCATAATAGTGGTGCCTGTTTGTTTTCCACCAAAGACCTTCTGAGTAGGTCTGTCCTGGGTAAAAAAAAAAGGGGTGGGGTGGGGTGGGGAATGCACTGCATTGCTAGAATATAGGTAGAGTAGTAGAACTACTGGCTTGTGTTCCAAGTCTGACTTAGCTTGTTGTGTGGTCTTAAGGAAACTCATAATGAGCTTTTTGAAATGATTCCAGGGCTGCTTTATCTAATCCGAAATAGATGTTTGGTAGACATGCCGAACTTCCCGTGCAAAGGTTTCGTTTAATTGTTGCTTGTACCCCTCTAACAACGAATGTAGGACTAACTCATCAAACAGCGGAATTGTTAGCAGCTTCTTTTAGAAGCGGTAATAATGGCACAGTGATATTCTAAAATAAATGCCGGAACCTGTTTGGTGGGGTTTGAGTGAGTATATAATACTCTCTCCTAACTTTACTCAAGGAAAGAATGCATCTGCATAATTGGCCGTGGTAGTACTCGGAACCTGTGATCTGTTGGAGTGACTTTCTGATACGCTGTCATAAAACAGCTTCCTGAGGAAGTAGATCTCTGGTACTATCTGGTTTATTTTCCATACCAGACTAGAACTTTTCTTCACCCTAGTTTGACCTTTTTACCATGAACTCATTTTGTGATCCGTGTCTCCAGAATTTTACCACCACAAGCCTGCCGAGAGATGCAGAATCCAAAATGAGGTATCCTTCAGGAGAATCACAAAAAAGGCTTAGATCTTTTTGTGCTACTGCCTGGTCGATTGGAATGAAGACTCGGTCTGGCAGGAGGGAGAGCGTGGGAATGAGGAAGGTGGCCAAGCAACTTGCGTTGAGCCAGCTTGGGAATCAGTGGCAGCTATAGAGATGGATTTTGAGGCTATCTGGTCGCCTCTTTTGACCACCTTCCTCATTCCTGTTCTCCTCCTCCTGTCAGACTGCACTCTTCAACCTAATTGGCAGAGGATTTGGGGGCATAAGCAATCGATTCCCAAGCTGGTTGGGTAGGAGGAAGATGATTGGTGGTGTTGCCAGCCAACCTGGAGATCTAGATTACAGAGATGGGGCTGGCAGGTTGCAGGGGCAGCTGAAACATGTTCTTTCTGTTCTCCAGTGCTCGACTGGGCTGCCTATTCATCACCTCTCGTTGCTCAGTAGTTTGAAGTTCCACCTCTCTGTGGGTGAGCACAGCTGTCAGGGGCTGGACTGAGGAGGAATGGTGGCAACCGCCTCTCCTCTCTCTGCACCTTCCCAAGAAGAGGAGGACAGTATAGATTTAGAACAGTGGTTTGCAGAAAGGCATAGTTCAGAGGCAAGAAGCTGGGGGAAAATAGGGGGAAGCAGCAGGAAGAAGCAGGGGAGAGACAGCTATCAGACCCAGTGTCTCTTGAAAGCATCCCTGACCCCGCTCTCCCAGATCCAGGCGTGCCTTGAGAGTAGCAGAACAGAAAACTCAGAGGCAGAAAGCACAGATCAGCCGGCGCAGGGGTGACATAGAATAAGAGGGACTGAGAGGGTGAGACTAGGAGCAACACCATTATCTAAGAGAGACTGCATTCCTTTGTCTCTCTCTGTGTGTGGATATTGAATGAACTACTTGGTAAGAACTCGTCTTGGTTTTCTGCTTCTTGGCATCCCACCGTGGGAGGGATAGGATTCCCTGAAGCCCTCCCAACAGCGTGATGGCGCACTTGCATTTTTATGTAACATGGAAAATACATTGATAAAGCCACATGGTCAAATTTCGGGTTCACAGTTTTTAAGATATGTCCTTAAGCTGGCCAGATTTGAAGAAAAAAACAGCAACATCGGGGAGCTGATCCGGAACCTCCTCCCAGTCGAGATCAGGGTGCTGTACCAGTTTCTTGCTTCCAATTGCCCCAGAAAGTGATGTTTACTGCAACCACCACCTGTAATTTGAGGTGGTGGTTACAGTGCTACCATGTCGAGTGCTGGCAATGGATCTGCTGAACAGTGTCGTCCCCCCTGCCCAAGTTATACAATTAAACCTGCATTCTTGAGCAGATAAGTTGCCTTGCCCCAGCCATTAGGAAACCACATATAATCAGTATGTGCATTTTAGAGCAGAGTTCAGAGGTCTGGTTTGCCAATTTAGTTTGCCAATTTAGATATTGCAGTAAATTTTGCTTAGCGGTAACCTTCAAACTGAAAGTGAAACTTCAAGAGAGGGGGAAGGAGGGAGAATGTGAGCACATAGCTTGTTTGTTTGGAAAATTATCCATATTGAGTCAGGCTGAATCCACACATATATAAAAAGCACTGTGAAAATGCTTTTTACAACAACAACAACAACAACAACACATTTTAAAATATATATAGAATTTACTATTAGCTCACCAACACCATGTAATGTCACATTTGTATAATGCACTTAAAATATTATATTTGCAGCTTTATAGCTGATTCCCTAGTTTAATTCAAGTGTCCTTTTCATAGAATCATAGAACTGTAGGATTGGAAGGGACCCCTGAGGGTCATTGAGGAATCTCTGCTCAAAAATCCCAGTTGTTGTTGTTGTTGTTGTTGTTGTTGTTGTTGTTGTTGTTCTTTTCCAGCTCTGGACCGCTGTATGTTGTTGCCTTTCAAGATTGTTTCTTTCTTTGTGTGTGCTTGGCTATAAGGTCTCATTTGCAAATTAGCACAGCACCTGGGCTGCTAATTTATATACACTTTCTTCCTTTCCCTTCATTCTTCCATTGCAGCGGTGTCCCAGCAGTGGTGGATTTTGCTGCTATGCGTGATGCTGTGAAGGCCCTGGACGGAGACCCGGAAAAAATCAACCCCATCTGCCCTGCTGATTTAGTAATTGATCATTCCATCCAGGTTGACTTTAATAAAAGGTAAGGTGTGGCAACAGAGTTTATGTCCAGCAGCATTTTTTTTTTTAATAAGGGGGTGGGAGTGGGGAAACAAGAACAAGTGTAGCTAGAACTCATCAGGTTTCTTGCATTAAATGCAGTGAAGCATTCTTTACCAGCTTGGTGTCTTCCAGGTGTTTGGACTACAGTTCCCACAAGCCTTTGCTAGCACAGCCAGGGCCGGTGCATCCATTTAGGCGAACTAGGCAGTTGCCTAGAGCGCCAAAATGGAGGGGGCGCTGGCCGGGCCGTCCTTCTCACATCTTTTTCCAGGCTTCTGCCACATCTTTTTCCAGCCTTCCTTTTTCTCTTCCCCACTTTCCCCACTTACCAATGAACCAATTTTGACAGCTCAACATAAGAAGAAGATATGTTATTCCCCCCCTCCCCTGCTGCTGATATAATTAATGTTTTAGAACATTTTCCATCCCTCTTACATTCAGGCTAGACCCTGCCAAATATGCCTACATTCAGCATGGAATTAGCACTTGAGCCAGACAGTAGGAATTACTGCAAAAGCTACTTAAGCCCTCTCCACCGCTTGTTTCTAGCTCCTTGGTGCAAGGTAATTAAAGAGCATAAAACAGCTGAGCTCAATAAACAACAAACCTTCCTTTGTTTCTTGCTCTCCCTCATATATTTTTTTGCCCACACACGTTGGACCTTGCGAAGCATCCTCTTAAAGGTCTACCGCTCCGATAACCGACATGTTTTGTTTGCAGGCCAGACAGTTTGCAGAAGAATCAAGACCTGGAGTTTGAGAGGAACAAAGAAAGATTTGAGTTCTTGAAGGTACAGCAAAAAAACAAAACAAAAACCCATTTGTGCATGAATGGGGCAAAGCAGAGCTTTGCTCCACATGCTGCTCCAACTCGCATTAGCCTCAGCCAGCCTGGCCAGTGGTCAGGGTGATGGGAGTTGAAGTCCAGCAACTTCTTGAGAGTCACAGGTTCCTTTTCCCTTCTCTAGTGGTCACCAGCAAAAAGAGCACGTCACAGGGTGGGCTGACTGCTGACATTCCGTGTGGTTTTTAGGAAGTGAAAATGGCTACACTTATGTCTTGGAAGATGAGAGTCACAGGTTCCTTTTCCCTTCTCTAGTGGTCACCAGCAAAAAGAGCATATCACAGGGTGGGCTGACTGCTGACAGTCCGTGTGGTTTTTAGGAAGTGAAAATGGCTACACTTCTGTCTTGGAAGATTCAACTGGGCAGCGAAGGAGCCTAAGTTCCATAAAGACCTTGACCCCGATGGAAGAAGGAACCAGACAACTGGGGTTGGGGGAAGAGACCAGCAAGGGTTCCCTGACCACGAATTTAGAGTAGTTGTTGTTTTTGCCTTGACCAATGTTGCCAAGTTTTATCTTCTAAACATGTGTGGGGAGTACAAGGGATCCGATTTTTGACTTTGCAGTTTCTGGGGCTTTTGCTTTTGAGCCCAGCATCCACCCACCACAAAGCTGACTTGGATGGCTTTAATTTTGCTGCCTCGATTTTACAGTTTTCACATGCTGCTTTCAAAAATGGTGGTGCCCTAGCCGCTTGTGAGGTGGGGCCTGGGACAGAATCTTCTGCTTAGTGATCTTCCAAACCCCCCACCCCCAGTACCAGATAACAGTTGTTTTTAATGCTCAGACACATATTATAATGCTGCCAAGATCTTTCTTTGACTGTGTCTAAGAGAGAGCGCCTCTACCGTTTTATGTTTCCAGTGGGGCTCCCAAGCCTTCCAGAACATGAGGATTATTCCCCCAGGCTCTGGGATTGTCCATCAAGTGAATCTGGAGTATTTGGCAAGAGTTGTCTTCGATCAGAGTGGATGCTATTATCCAGACAGCGTGGTGGGCACCGATTCACATACCACGATGATTAATGGCTTAGGCGTCCTTGGCTGGGGTAAGTGCCCTTGAACTTGATTGTCCTATTCGGTGGTTTGGGTTTAAGTTGAGTTGCAGGTAAACAAAGTTCTGCTTCTCTCTCCCCTCCCCGCCCCAAATAAATAATCGTTAGAACTAGTTGAAAATTGTGGTGCTTCTGTTTTCAAAACGTTTGAAAAGGACTGCTGCAAAAGTGCCCAGGCGAAGATGGCGGGGGACATTTGGACCAACCTTTGCATTTATAAACACCGAACCACATTTCTCTTAACAACATTTAAAGCAATTACATGTTCCCTCTGTACAAATACATGTGCAACATTAGCGGCAGAGACCTCCCCAATGATTAAATCCATGGAAGATTAAAATCCAATTGAAAACCCACCTAATACTAGTCTAATCCCTACCATTTAAGGAGAAACCAAACAGCAAAGTTAATGTTTCTGAGGAATGTTCAGACTTGGTGCTGGCCAAAGGTTTGACTCTCTTTCCAGTTCCAGATGGGGGTTTGCGGTGCTTGTGTTTCGCCTGAAGGTGCAAAAGGATTGTCTGATCAGCTAATAAAATGTCTACATGCAAACAATGCAATGGGATAAACCTTTTTAAGACTTTGCAGTTTTGCTTTAGGTAAATTCAGCCCAAAGCAGGAGCTGTTTGCTGTGGAATATAATAAGTCTATCCACGAGCACTTCATCCATCCTGCTCGCATGGCGATGTTGGCAGCAATCCTAGACAGCTCTATCTGCTTCATTGCATTGGAATTCTTTCTTTCTGCCGTGTTGTTTCCCTTGAAGAAGAGAAGAAGCAGAAGAAGAGTTTGGATTTGATATCCCGCTTTATCACTACCCAAAGGAGTCTCAAAGCGGCTAACATTCTCCTTTCCCTTCCTCCCTGACAACAAACACTCTGTGAGGTCAGTGGGGCTGAGAGACTTCAAAGAAGTGTGACTAGCCCAAGGTCACAGCAGCTGCATGTGGAGGAGAGGAGAGGAGACGCGAACCCAGTTCACCAGATTACGAGTCTACCACTCTTAAACACTACACCACACTGGCTTTATATACTTCTTGTTTGTCGCCGGGCAGCGAAACAGTTGCATTTAATGCTGTTCTTGTCCTTGTTGGCAGGTGTGGGGGGAATTGAAGCAGAAGCGGTGATGCTGGGCCAGCCAATCAGCATGGTGCTTCCTGAGGTGATCGGCTACAAATTGATAGGTAGCCCTCAACCACTTGTCACATCCACTGACATTGTGCTCACCGTTACCAAGGTAATCACATGGTGCGACACCATGACGGCCAAAATCACTGTTGTCCATTTTCTAGGGATTTGATCTTCCCTTAATTCCAGAAACATTTCTATCATAGATGGGGTGTGTGTGTGTGTGTGCAGGGGTGCAGAGAGGGTGCCATTACTTCCGTAGTGGGCAGAAAATAGATCTGGATCTCCCATTAGATCTCTGGCTGATTTGCAGTAGATCGGCAAGGATTTCTGACCCCCGTTTGTGTTTTAACAATGGCAGCATGAAAATTACGCTTCCCTCAATTATACTGAGATAACCAGGAGTAAATATTTGTGTGGAAGGATTATGAGCTATATTAAGTTCTGATGTTCAGAGCTAATTTCTGGGCTCAGAATGATTTGATTTTAAGTCTTTCGCATCAGGGTCTGGTTGGTAGATCTCATGTTTCCTACTAAAAACAAAATAGATCCTGCAAGCCTGATGTCTATGTACCACTGTCCTTCATCGGGTGGAGCAAACTGGCCTAAGAGCATGAGCTATGAGCCTAGAAACTCGCCCCTCGTATCTCACCTTATTCATAAATTAACTTGGTGACTCAGCCTCTCCCAACCCTCAGTCTGCAGTACTGAGTTGATGATAATTGATCTACCTTATGGAGCCATTGTAGGGATTATTGAGATAAACTTAACACAACGATCGCCTGAAAATTTTAAAGCAGTAGTCAGTGGAAAGCTGGCTAGGATTGGGATGCTGGCAGCTTTTGAGTTTGTCCTCTTTTATTAGAATACGATTTATATCAGACGGTTCTAAGTGCAAAACAAACAACAAACAAAATTCTTTCCAGTAGCACCTTAGAGACCAACTAAGTTTGTTCTTGGTGTGAGCTTTCGTGTGCATGCACACTTCTTCAGATACCTTTTTCCAGTAGCACCTTAGAGACCAACTAAGTTTGTTCTTGCTATGAGCTTTCGTGTGCATGCACACTTCTTCAGATACACACACTGAAATAGAAGTCACCAGTGTATCTGAAGAAGTGTGCATGCACACGAAAGCTCATACCAAGAACAAACTTAGTTGGTCTATAAGGTGCTACTGGAAAGAATTTTTTATTTTATTTTGTTTTGACTATGGCAGGCCAACACGGCTACCCACCTGTAACTGGTTCTAAGTGCAGTTTTTTTTATCTGTTCCAGCACCTCCGCCAGGTTGGGGTCGTGGGTAAATTTGTTGAGTTCTTTGGGCCTGGGGTGACTCAGCTGTCCATCGCTGATCGAGCCACCATTGCCAACATGTGCCCAGAATATGGAGCAACTGCTGCCTTCTTCCCAGTTGATGAAGTTAGCATCAAGTACCTGCTTCAAACAGGTGAGTGCCAAGCAGGTGAAAAAATTCAAGGGGACACTTGGGACGCTTGAAATAGAGAAAATGGATCTGCTGGGTTTACGATAAGTTGGACTTAGTGCTTTTGACTCCAGCATACGCAAACTATATCTGTGTGGCCCATTCTGCATATAATGACAAGCCATGGTTTGCCATTTTGAGAAGGAGCAGGTAGCGTTGCTCCTCTCCACCCTGCTTTGCATATTACACATGGAAATGAGATGAAAAGCTTCCAGGTGAGGTTTGCAGTAAAACTGCAGCTTCCTGTTGGCACCTGTATAAGGCAAACTGTGGCCATAGTTTGTTGGTTATCCTGATTTGTGAACAAACTGTAGATTGCACAAGCTACAGTTTGCCGTATTCAGAAAAGGTTTGTTAGAAAAGCTAATTGAAAAATATATATCTTGTTTCCCCTTCATGCACAAAGAAGGGGAGCAGACAGTGTATGATACCTGCTTCTTCCAGTAACAGAAAAACTATGGCTTGTTGATACATCTGAACTGGGTCAATATTGACTGCTTTTTGTGCCTTAGCAGAAAATGAAATATTGGAGGAGTTTGTGCTTTAGTATTGCTTATGATCTGATAAGGTAATTGAAAGTGGGTTGATTCATCACTTTGAAACCTCAAATTTACACACATTCAGAGAAATACAAAATGCACATACAGTCGTACCTTGGAAGTAGAACAGAATCCGTTCCAGAAGCCCGTTCGGCTTCCAAAATGTTCGGAAACCAAGGTGTGGCTTCTGATTGGCTGCAGGAAGCGCCTGCAGCCAATCGGAAGCTGCGGAAGCCCCGTCGGACATTCAGGTTCCAAAGAACATTCACAAACCGGAACACTCACTTTTGGGTTTGCGGCGTTCAGGAGCCAAAACATCAGAGTACCAAGGTGTTCGGGATCCAAGGTACGAATGTATCATCATCATCATCATCATAATTATAATTATAATTATAATTTGTACACTGCCTTTTATCTGTAGATCTCAGGGTGGTTCACAACATAAAATTTTGTCATCAAAAACAAAACAAAATAGGGCTGTGTATTCAGATCATACAGTTTCCACTATTTTTTTAAAAAGGGATTTCTTCTTTTGATGAGGCAAATAATATAACCAGTCTTGTAACCCTGATTGATCTATTTTGCAGTCACCTTTAAAAAATGAATATGTGTGTTATTAAAATAAGAGCCTCCAAAGAATCCATAGCCCTAATATGTGGCACTAATAATAATAATAATAATAATAATAATAATAATAATAATTATTATTATTATTATTATTATTATTTATTTTTTGTACCCTGCCCATCTGGCTGGGTTTTCCCAGCCACTCTGGGCGGCTTCCAACAAAGATTAAAATGTCACACATTAAAAACTTCCCTAAACAGGGCTACCTTCAGATGTTTTCTAAATGTCAGGTAGTTGTTTATCTCTTTGACATAAGAAGGGAGGGCGTTCCACAGGGCGGGTGCCACTACCGAGAAGGCCCTCTGCCTGGTTCCCTGTAGCTTTACTTCTCGCAGTGAGGGAACCGCCAGAAGGCCCTTGGCGCTGGACCTCAGTGTCCAGGCTGAACGATGGGGGTGGAGACCAGAGCTGTCAACTTTCCCTTTTTTTTGCAATGGGAAACGGCGCTGGAATAAGGGAATTTCCTGAAAAAAAGGGAAAGTAGACAGCTATGGTGGAGACGCTCCTTCAGGTATACTGGGCCGAGGCCGTTTAGGGCTTTAAAGGCATCAATACTCCTATTAATTCATAGATTTGGGAATATTAAGGACATTTCTGCATACAAAGAGCAGAGTAAACAACAGGCAAGATCCTCCGTCACATTTGACCCCAGAAAGACCTTTAGTTATATAATTCATCACCGTACTTAGAAAACTCTCCAAAATATCTAACCCTGTTAAATGAAAACTTTGCTCTGTAAACGTGCTTCTGAAGGGGCAGTGTGATTCAGAAGTACAGCTCTGCGACCATCTGTGGCCACACCATCCACTTCCATTTTTCGTCATGGCAAGAATTTTGCATATAAAATCAAACGTTGATATACACAATGAAATGTTTTTGTTTATAATTCCCAATATTGTGTATTCCCTGGAATTCTGAACGCAGCTCGGAAGCGGAGATCTTTTTGTGTTCTTGCATTGTAAACCACCCTGCGATGCTCAGACGAAGGGCGACATACAGATTTAATAAGTAACAATATTAATCATCTTCTGTTCAAATCCTACGTGGCAGCCTAAACATTCGATTGTGGAATTCTAAGTTGATGTCTTTGTGCTTGTTTGAAATGTTGCAACTTGATTGCCTCTTTCTGTCTGCTTTAGGCCGTGATGAAGATAAGATTAGGCACATAAGAAAGTACCTTGAGGCTGCAGGAATGTTTAGAGATTTCAGTAACTCGTCGCAGGATCCTGATTTTACACAGGTGGGTTTCCTTAACTTGACACCTTCCTCAAATGAGCAGTCAGGCCTCTTGCCTCTCAGTCTTAATAAGGTCCTACCTACCACTTGAGGGACGCGGGTGGTGCTGTGGTCTAAACCACAGAGCCTAGGGCTTGCTGATCAGAAGGTTGGCGGTTCGAATCCCCGCGACCCCGCGACGGGGTGAGCTCCCATTGTTCGGTCCCAGCTCCTGCCCACCTAGCAGTTCGAAAGCACATCAAAGTGCAAGTAGATATATAGGGACCGCTCCGGCGGGAAGGGAAACAGTGTTTCCATGCGCTGCTCTGGTTCGCCAGCTCTTAGTCATGCTGGCCACATGACCCGGAAGCTGTCTGTGGACAAACACTGGCTCCCTCGGCCTTTACCTTTTACCTACCGCTTTTGAGACCTGACAAAGGCACTTTGAATTTGGCCCAGAAACTATTAGGCAGGCAGTGAAGTTGAGCCAGGATTGGCGTTATTCTTGCCCCAAGGAGCAACCTGTCCTCTGAATTCTGCACCAGCTGAAGTTTCCAAACTGTCTTCAGAGGCAGCCCCACATACAATGTGTTGCAGTAATCTAACCTAGAGTTTACCAGAGCACAGAGAACAGAAGTTAGGCTCTCCCTGTCCAGATAGGGGCGTAGCTGGGACTCCAGCCAAAGCTGATGGAAGGCACTCTGTGCTAGGGCTGCGCGATGATATTTCAATATATCATCCAAAACCAGTTTGAAGTCCATATCGTGATACCGGTTTCATAATTTTTGACCTGGCAATATATCATGAATCATGAATCATGATGTGTACGTGTTTGCGTGTTATGCAAAAATCACGATGCGGGGAACACATTGAAGCCAGCCGATGCCTCTACATAGCTCCATCCTTATTTCAGTCATCATGATCAAACGGTATATCGTGATTTTTTTTAATTGTTTGTTTATTTACTTATTTTAAATTTTTTATTAACACTTTATTATTTTTAAAACAAACATTCACACAATTCACACATCCAACACACCCAACAAATATTACTACAATATTACAAAATTACAAAAAGCTTAATAACAAAAAAACACAAAAAAACAGAACAAAACAAGACAACACAAAAAGTCAGCAGAGTTACCAAAATTTAAAACCTACTTGTTGCCAAACAAAAGGACTTCCAATTAACATCGCTGTATTTGTTAATTTTTACCCAAATTTCTCGCACAGTTATAAATTTTTTATTCCCTTCTTTTATTCTTAACTTACTCTGGTTTAATATCTTATTTGGTTCAGTCTAATTCTGCTAATAAAAACTTTCCTATACCATTATTCCCCATATACTTCTTAAACAGTTCCCATTCTTTATGGACTTTTTGTTTTGATTGTTCTCTTACCCTTCCAGTGGCTTTTGCTAACTGAAGATATTCCATAATTAAATTTTGCCATTCTGTAATATTGGGCAGTATCTTATTTTTCCAATTCCTGGCTATTAAAATTCTGGCAGCCAGAGTTTTTGTTTATTTGTTTATTTATTGAATTTATATGCAGTCGTACCTCGGAAGTCAAACAGAATCTGTTCCGGAAGTCCGTTCAACTTTTGAAGTGCGGCTTTTGATTGGCTGCAGGAAGTTCCTGCAGCCAATCGGAAGCCCTGTTGGGTGTTCGGCTTACGAAAGAACATTCGAAAACCGGAATGCTGACTTCCGGTTTTCAATCATTTGGGAGCTGGAGCGTTCGACTCGCAAGGCATTTGGGAGCCGAGGTACGACTGTACCAAGCCTATACCCGGGGTCTCAGGGCAGTCCACAGAATAAAATCAAGATATAAAACCACAATACAGCGGTACCTCAGGTTACAGACGCTTTAGGTTACAGACTCTGCTAACCCAGAAATAGTACTTTGCTTCAGGATGAGAACAGAAATTGTGCGCCGGCGGCTGGAGGCCCCATTAGCTAAAGTGGTACCTCAGGTTAAGAACAGTTTTAGGTTAAGAACGGACCTGCAAAACGAATTAAGTTATTAACCCAAGCTCCCACTGTATACATACAAACAACCCAATAGCCCCCCACCCCGGTGATGCATCATGATTTTGAAAACCAGATATTGCCCAGCACTACTCCGTGCCGCCAAAGTGTCAAGTGACAGCAGAAGATCCAGGATTACCCCCAAGCTTCATACCTGCTCCTTCAGAGGAGGTGTAACCCCATCAAGAGCTGGCAGCCTCCCAGCCATCTGGACTAGGGAACCACCCACTCAATAATCCCTGACCATTGGTCATGCTAGCTGGTACTGGTGGAAGCTGGAGTCCAGTTAACATCTCAAGGACCACAGACTCTCCATTCCTGGTATGAGTGGAGTTTCTTTTCTAGAGCAGGATTGGGGAACTTTTAAGCCCCCAGATGTTGCTGAACTACAACCCACATCAGACCTGGCTATTGGCCATACTTTTTGGAGCGGATGAGAGTTGTAGTTCAGCCACATCTGGAGGGGGTTCCCCACCCCTTTTCTAGGAGAAACATCTCTTTCAAGAGTTCTAAACTCTTGATAATATGTAGAGGAACTTCTGTGTTTTAATTCCTTTCATTCCCTCTGAAGACTTCGGAGCATGTTGGCACAGCCTAGCTGAATTGGGGGGGGGGGGTCCTCCAAGCCAGCTGTAGCCCACCGGGCATGCATGGCAGACCACCAAGGGTTAGATTAAACCTCCTGTTTGTGTTGCCTACTGAGGACCTCAAACAGAGGGAGGGTTGTTGAGCACCTGACAAACCCCAAAGCGAGGCTGGTGGGCCGAGTTCAGGTTGGGGCAGGCCTGCGCCGGAATTAATCCTTAGCATTGTGCTGTTAAGCCTGCGGGGTTTGTCCTGTTTGTTACAAATAGTCAATTCCTATGAAATGCAGCCCGGCTTCCTTTTGCTTCATAGGTGTATCGTGACTTGCTGTCTAAAGCAGGGATTGAGAAGCTGTGGCACACTCCAGTTCCCATCAGCCACAGCTAGCATGACCAATGATCACGGATGATGGGAGTTGTAGTCTAGGAATGTCTAGAGGGCCACCGGCTTCCCCAAACCTTGTCTAAAGCCTCCAGGGGATTTTGAATCGCAGATCCTGTCTCTGTAAGAACTATCCTTTGCTGTATGGAGATACCCATGGAGCCAGCCTGGTGCCTCTAGAAGCCATTCCTTCATGCTTGTCTGCAGCATCTGAAAAAAAATCTGCATTGCCCCCAACCATAAATAGATCTCTCCTCTCCTCCCACCCCAAATTGCTGTACAGTGGTACCTCGACTTATGAATTTAATCCGTTCTGAATGCACATTCGTAGGTTGAAAAATTCGTAAGTCGAAAAAAGCGATTTCCCCATAGGAATGAATTGGAAACGAAAAATTAGGAAAAATTAATAAGTCGAGTAAACCACATCTAAAATTCGTAAGTCGAGTAAACCCCATCTAAAACCGCCAACGGATATCCTTTGGATGTCGAAAAATTCGTAGGCAGCCTTGATCTCCCCTGCCAGAAAAAATGAATAAATCCAGAGGAAGACAAAGCAAAGATATTCTTGAATATTCCTCAGCCTCTGCACAGACCACCTGAATGGAACTCTTAGATCATGGGTAGGCAACCTAAGGCCCGGGGGCCAGATCCGGCCCAATCGCCTTCTAAATCCAGCCCGTGAATGGTCCAGGAATCAGTGTGTTTTTACATGAGTAGGATGTGTGCTTTTATTTAAAATGCATCTCTAGGTTATTTGTGGGGCATAGGAATTCGTTCATTATTTTTTTTCAAAATATAGTCCACCCCCCTACAAGGTGTGAGGGACAGTGGACCGGCCCCCTTGCTGAAAAAGTTTGCTGATCCCTGTCTTAGACCATGTTTGAGAACCGTTGCTTTAAAGTATTTATCATTTTAAGAACTGATATTGATATGGCTAGCTATATATCTGTATATGAGATTGCAAATTTACGATTTTAGTATGACCAGGAACTAGGCCCCTGGCTTGTTTCTGAATGACTGGGGTAATCCAGAGCAGAGAATAATGCCAGCAATGTTGCAGCATTCCCTGGGAGTTCACTACTTTACTCTTCCCCATACAAGTGAATGGCTGCAATTCAGTGCTATGTGGGGGGGGGGGACTCAAGGGCAGTTTGGAACATTGCATCTTGTTTACCCAATCTCTCTCTCTTTTCTTAAATAGATTGTGGAGTTGGATCTGCAAACAGTTGTTCCATGTTGCAGTGGCCCTAAAAGACCACAGGACAAGGTCGTGGTCTCTGAAATGAAGAAGGATTTTGAGAACTGCCTGGGAGCTAAAGTAATGGCTTTTTTCTCTTTCTTTCTCCAGCTGAGATTCATTTTCTTTCTTCTTCTTTCATTCATTCAGAAACTTTAATTGCTTCAGACTTGCTTTTAGAGCTCAGAATGTCTGTACTCTTTGGGCCTAGCAGCCCCTAACCAATTCCACTTGCAGAATTTGCCCACTGAATCCCCTAGTTCAGGCTTCCTCAAACTCGGCCTTCCAGAGGTTTTTGGCCTACAACTCCCATGATCCCTAGCTAGCAGGACTAGTGGTCAGGGATGATGGGAATTGTAGTCTCAAAACATCTGGAGGGCCGAGTTTGAGGAAGCCTGCCCTGGTTGTTGTTTGTTTTTGGACAATGTGCCCATTTTGTCCATTGTATTTTAGGTTGCCTGCTTTTTTATGAATATGAAAATAAGTAAAGAGTTTGGCCCCTCTCATGCCAGTGAAACAGATTTCATTCAAGTGCTGCTTCTGCTGTTCATATGTGTTTTACAAAGACCTTCCTAATTGCCTAGTCTAGACCTTTTCCAATTTTTCTTTGATGCACAAACTTTTTGGAATTGCCTGCTGATAGCGAGAAGCTCGTTCCCTTCTCTCTCCGACCCCCGTAAGGAATTTTGGTTTGAGTTGTTCTGCTTCTGATTATGTAGGAGATAGATAGAAATCTCAGAGAGACGATTAATCAGCATTTGCACAAAATACAGTGGACCCGCCGGATACGAACTTAATTTGTCCCGGGGGTCCATACTTACCCCAAAAAGTCTGTATCCGGAGGCGCCGCTTCTGCACACACACACGGCACCAGAGAGTGCTTCTGTGCATGTGCGTGCGGCAAAACCCGGAAGTATACATAACTCAAAATTACGTTACCTGAAGGTAACGTAACCTGAGGTACCACTGTACTAGACTTTTATTTCCGGCCAAGACAATACACCTGGCTTTAGCAGCTGATTAATTGCAGCATCTTTTCATCTGCCAAAGCCTGAACCATTCTGAAGTCACCAGAGTGCTTCAATATAGTCAGGATGCAAAGAAACTTTCTTGAATGTTTGGTGAAACATTGCTTTGCAGCACCCTAATAGAGTAACCCTACTGTACAGCTGGGCAAATGGATTTCTACAGTGCAGTTCCCAGAACTGGCTTTACTAAACATCTTCCTTTTTTTTTTTTTTTAAAAAAAAGATTTTTATTATTTTCAACATAAGGAACAAAAACAATACACATATACGAATACACATAAAAATAAAAGCACATAATAAACAATTCAAACAAAAATCACAATAAACAAAAGAAAACACATACCTACCTAAATAAGCAAAAACATACATTTATCCTTATTAATTCTAGTTTCAGTCTTCTTTAACCAGGGACCTCCCCCGCAAACTCGGCTGCATTCAATATCAATATACTTTGGTAACTTTGTATCTTTTCCCCATAAACATTAACAATACTTCTTAAAATCCTTAGGGCAGTTAATCAAATATAGTTCATCACTTAAACTACACGTCCTAAAATTCTTTAAAAAATTAAATCGTTCATAACAATACTTCTTATGCACAATTTTATCTAACATCAACTAGCTAAAGCCAATTCATCTAGCTAATTCTGCTCAAATATTCAGTTTTACACACTTATTTAAATAGTCCTTAAAGTTCTTCCACTCCTGATACACCCTCTCCTCCCTCTGGTCTCGGATTCTCGCGGTCAGTTCGGCGAGTTCCATAAAGTCCATTAACTTCATCTGCCATTCTTCCACTGTCTTACTAAACATCTTCCAAGACAATAATGCCCACTCACAACACAAGGAACTCATAACCCATCTACTCTCAGCAGCCAGAAACATCCTAACCAGACACTGGAAAGACCTGTCAGGAGTAAGCATGGACCAATGGTACCAAGTAGTATGGGAAACAGCCCTACTAGAAAAATTAACCAGCAACCTAAAACTAGCACGGGGACAAACAGAAGAAGACACCTTCACCCCCGTATGGTTCCCCTTCATCACACACACAGCCCAACAAGATAATGACAAAATTCTACCGACAGCATACAAATCAATATGGCTAACCTGATCCAAAACACCCACCCACCCCACTCACACAGGAAACCAAAGATCACCACAGCCAACCACAAATGAACAATCACACCCTACGCCAATCCCGACCTCTCACTGCCAAAGAAACACAAGCAAACAACAGAGAACCAACACAAATGACGCTGACACCAAACCCTACATATATTAAGGAAAATAGAAACATCGTCTCCCCACCCCACCCTCCCCCCATCCCACCCACCTCTTCCCCCCTTCTCTCCCTAATGTCTCAACAACCAAAATTGATCTGTAAAAATGTTACATGGAAAAATACGAGAGACATTGCACACACTTTTGTAAACCAAGAAAATCTTTAATAAAAAAACCCAAAACAAATCCAGTGCAGTTCCCTTTTCAAGTTAACGTGCAGAGTGTTTTGATACATGTGCTGCAGTAAATGTATGTACCGGTAGGTTTTTTCTGCCAGTTCAAAACATCATATGTTCCAATAATGAGTTGCCCCTCCTTCCGTACACAAAACAGCATCACCAACCATCAACAAACAAGAAGGAAGGATCAATGGGCTTGGGGGAATCTTGAGGTTTGTAGAACTTAAATGGGCACAGGATGCAGACTAGTCTCTTGGCTGTTTGATGGAAAACCGACAGGGAATAGAATGGAATACTCTGGAAGAAGGCATGGATGTTTGATGGAATGCTAATGACCAGCATTCCACCTTGCAGTATGCTTTGTGGCACGTCTCACTTGTTCTCTTTCTAAACTTTGAAAAGGCAAATCTGCCTTGGGCATCTTTCTCTCTCCTTGGGCCTTCCCTCTGTTACCGTGATTCAAAATAGTTCTCTTTCCTTGTCCTCTCTTCCTTGTAGCAAGGGTTTAAAGGCTTCCAAATCGCCCCTGGCCAGCATAACAACCAAGTGAAATTTGTTTACAACGATAAGGAGTTCGAACTTACACATGGCTCAGTGGTGATTGCCGCCATTACTAGCTGCACAAACACAAGTAATCCTTCGGTTATGCTGGGAGCTGGTAAGTGTGTCTCGTCCTTTTGTGTGTGATTAAATTACATGTGCCTTTATGTGCTTTTCAAGAGGGAAGGGACCCTCGGAGCCTTCTTACATAAGCTGGCATAACTGATTGGCAACGCTGTCCTGTCTCTTGTTTTCGTTTAGGCCTCTGGAGCTAGAGGGAGGGTAGTGGTGGAATTCGTCAATTATTTGGCTACCTTGGTGTAAATAGCAATTGGCTCTAAGCAGATAGGCACAGCCCCACTTCCATTGTGTATGAGCACCCTACCAAAATAGCTCAGTCGGTAGAGCATAAGACTCTTAACATCAGGGCCGTGGGTTCGAGCCCCACATTGGGCAAAAAATAATAATCCTGCATTGCAGGGGGTTGGACTAGATAACCCTCATGGTCCCTTCCAGAACTACAGTTTTATGATTCTATGAAACTAGGTATGGGAAAGTGCAATTATAAAAGCAAGCTTAAATATGGTTGAAATCCAGTGTGATGACTCCAGGGGAGCTTGTTCCCAGACTTTACTAGGCAGATGCAAATCTTTACCAAGGCCTTTGACACCTGAGATGTGTGTTTTCAGAGCCCACCTTATTCCCGCAACTGTAAATGTTCTGAATTCTGAATTTCAAGTTGTTGCAACCTGCCCTGTGGCTTGGGCCAGGCTGGTAGCAAATTTAATCAACACCATCCTCTTCTAGTGATAGCTTTAAATATTATTGAAAGTAAAGGTAAAGGGACCCCTGACTGTTTAGTCCAGTCATGGACGACTCTGGGGTTGTGGCGCTCATCTCGCTTTACTGGCTGAGGAAGCTGACGTTTGTCCACAGACAGTTTTTCCTGGTCATGTGGCCAGCATGACTAAGCCGCTACTGGCGAACCAGAGCAGTACCTATTTATCTACTTGCACTTTGACGTGCTTTCAAACTGCTAGGTTGGCAGGAGCAGGGATCGAGCAACAGGAGCTCACCCCGTTGCTGGGATTCGAACCACCAACCTTCTGATCGGCAAGCCCTAGGCTCTTTGGTTTATATGCAGCACTGAGCCTGCGCCTATATGATTTTGTAAGACGACATACAGTCGTACCTTTGCTTTTCGAACAGCTTAGTTCTCGAATGTTTTGGCTCCCGAACGTCGCAAACCCAGAAGTGACTGTTCTGGTTTGCGAACTATTTTTGGAAGCCGATCATCCAACGGGGCTTCCGATTGGCTGCATGAGCTTCCTGCAGCCAATCAGAATCAGGACTTTTGACTTCCAAACATTTTGGAAGTCGAATGGACTTCCAGAACGGATTCCATTTGACTTCCAAGGTACAGCTGTATTACATAGATGGTATGACGTGTATAAATAATTGTCCACCACTCTCATCGTTCCCGGCCATTGGCCACGCAAGCTAGCGCTGATGGGAGTTGGAGCCCATCGGTGTCTAGAGGGGATTCCCCACCCCATAATACTCGGCTGGAACAAATGGTCTGAGGCATCCATTGACTTTGGGTATTTTTTTCAGGATTGCTTGCAAAGAAAGCTGTAGAAGCCGGACTGACCGTGAAGCCATACATTAAAACTAGCCTGTCTCCAGGAAGTGGGGTTGTTACCTACTATCTGAGAGAGAGTGGGGTTTTGCCATACCTTGTTCAACTAGGGTAAGAGGTTAGGTTATATTCACTTTTTTTGTTGGGGAGCTCAGTCGAGACTCTCGTAATTTAATGTTTGATACTTGCTCCTCAGGTGAAAAACCACGTGTTAAGTATTCGTTTTAATTTATGGCTTGCAACTAGGAAATAAACAAAACCACAGCTAAAAACACCGGGCTGAGAAAAGCAAAGCAGCTTGGAATATATGGGGGGAACCTCATGTTGTTGTTGCACTCCAAATCCCATCAGCCCCAGCCAGAATTGGACAGTGGTCGCGGATGATGGGAGATGTAGTTCAATAACCTGGAAAAGCCACAGGTTCTCCTTTCCTGCTTATAAAGGTTGTTGGAATGTTTGAGGGTTGCCAACATTCAGGTTGCAGTCTGCATGCAAGCTGAAAGTACAGTGGTACCTCGGTTTAAGAACAGTCCGGTTTAAGAACGATTCGGTTTACAAACTCTGCAAAACCGGAAATAGCGTCCTGGTTTGAAAACTTTACCTAAGTCTAAGAATGGAATCTGAACGGCGGAAGGGCACCGGCAGTGGGAGGCCTCATTAGGGAAAGCGCGCCTCGGTTTAAGAACGGTTTCGGTTTAAGAACGGACTTCCGGAACGGATTAAGTTTGTCAACCGAGGTACCACTGTAATATTAGTATTCTTAATTATTAAATTTATATACTTCCCTTCATCTGAAGCTCACAGGGTGGTTTACAATATAAAAACACAGAAACAGAAAAACACACAACAACAACAACAAAAAATACCCCCCACAGTAAAGGCTTCTATTGCCACCCTCCGGACCTTTTGCAGAAGAGGCACATGAAGTAGGTCTTCAGAGGATGAATGCAGGGTCTGGGTCAGTCCTTGAAGTATTGCAGTCCCGGGCAAGTTAAGCCTTTAAAGGTCAAAACCAGCACTTTGAATCGGGCCCGGAAACTAATTAGCTGCCAGTGCAGTCGGGCCAGGAGTGGATTCGTATGCACAAACCGTCTTGCAATCTGGCCGCCGAATTCTGCACCAGCTGAAGATTTGTTATTGTTTCGGTTCCTTAGTAATTAATTTTAAAAAGGGGAAGAAAGACGAGGCAGCTCATTTTCCAATATATATACCATCTTCACTGCAGTTGAGATGTGTTCATAATTAAGCCCTACCGTATAAAAATGGCAGGTGAGGTGGCGAATGCCGTGACATGTCTCATGATTAATACTCATTAAACAAACAAGCAACACAAAACCTTCCTTCTCTTTCCTGTGCTTAACTAAAGCAGCATATCAGAGAGGAGAGCAGGCTAGAAAACTCCTTGAATGTTCGACTCCCACCTGTAATGTGAAGGGAGTCTAAGCGAGATTTTTTTTTTTTTTAACTGTGACCCATCTGATTTTCCATTCATGCAGACTAGGCCTGAGATGGACACATAGAGTGGTTATGATTTTTCCAGCAGAAACATTGACCACAGAGGGTGGAATTCAACATTGCACTATTGCAGATGTTCTTCCTGCACAAACATATCCTACTGTGCTCTTTATTATTATTTTTGGCAAACAGTATGCAATATGTAAATGTGCATGTATTCATCAAATAGAGAACCTGTTTCATGCTGTCTGCAGGTTTGATGTGGTAGGTTATGGATGTATGACATGCATTGGCAACAGCGGACCTCTGCCAGAACCAGTTGTTGAAGCCATTACTCAGGTAAGTCAAGTCCTGTGCCCCATATTCTGCTGTTGTTGTCGTTTAGTTGTGTCTGACTCTTCGTGGCCCCATGCACCAGAGCACGCCAGGCACTCCTTTCTTCCACTGCCTCTTGCAGTTTGGTCAGACTCATGTTGGTAGCTTCGAGAACACTGTCCAACCATCTCATCCTCTGTTGTCCCCTTCTCCTTGTGCCCTCCATCTTTCCCAACATCAGGGTCTTTTCCAGGGAGTCTTCTCTTCTCATGAGGTGGCCAAAGTATTGGAGCCTCAGCTTCAGGATCTGTCCTTCCAGTGAGCACTCAGGTCTGATTTCCTTCAGAATGGATAGGTTTGATCTTCTTGCAGTCTATGGGACTCTCAAGAGTCTCCTCCAGCACCATAATTCAAAAGCATCAATTCTTCGGCGACCAGCCTTCTTTATGGTCCAGCTCTCACTTCTGCTGTTAGAGATGTCAAATATAGACTTCCAATTTGGTTACAAATGGCTACAAGCCAACAAATCTGATGGAAGTTGAGTATTTGTGACCCTGATACTTGGCTTCAGACCCAGAGCTCATGAAAGCCCTTGTTGGGCATTTCTTGGACCTGTGAGCACAGCTCAGTGATATGCTCTCTCTCTGTCTCCGTTCCCAGGTCTTCTAGTTGTGAGGAAGGAGAAGCTGTTGCATTTGTAAATGTATGTGTTATCCTGTACCCTTCTTCCCCTCTGCACAGGGAGACCTTGTAGCTGTGGGCGTCCTCTCTGGAAACAGAAACTTTGAGGGCCGTGTCCACCCCAATACTCGTGCCAATTACCTGGCCTCCCCACCATTGGTAATAGCATATGCCATTGCGGGAACCGTAAGGATTGACTTTGAGAAGGAACCTCTAGGTAAGGCATCGCTTGGGAATAATGAACCCTTTTAATTTTGTGCATCTACCAGCTTTGATTAGTTGCTCCGTGGCTGTTGTCCTCCGGGTGCTATGCAAAGAAATAGCAAAAGGTGAAATTACAAAATCAACAAATACAAGACAAAAGGTGAAATTACAAAATCAACAAATACAAGACAAAAACAGCACTCAAAACAATTACTTTTTTAAAAAAAGAAAAAACAGGCAGCAAAATAATATTATCCGAGAGCAAAACCCAGGTACCAAGTGAGCCTTTCTTCATCGCTACCTGTGGTTTCTCAGCTGGTGGGGCTCTCTGAGAAAGGTCTCTGTTTATTATCTCAGGTCACAGGCAAGTACATACAGGAAGAGATGATATGTCAAGCCCTCTGGCTCCAGTCTGCGAAGCACTTTTTATGTAATTTACTTTAAAGGTCAAGATCCAGAAGAGGGTCTGTGTTTTAATGGGTCTTGTTTACCTTCCATATGCCAAATCCATTATCAAGCTTCCATGAAATGTAGGTGTTTATTGAAGGGGCTGTGTGCAGTGTACACACAGCATTTTTTGAATGCTTTCTCCCTAGTTCAGTGGTGGCGAACCTTTTGGAGACCGAGTGCCCAAACTGCAACCCAAAACCTACTAATTTATCGTAAAGTGCTAACACGGCAATTTAATATGGGATAATAATGATTGTCTGCATGTCTGTACACCGTATTTTCCCTAAAACTGTTGAGCTTTTTTGGGGGGGCAGTATTGCCCAGAGCTGATGAGCTTTTTTGGGGAGGGGAAGAAAATTGCCAACAGTTGACGAGCTTTTTGGGGAGGGTTGCCCAAAGTTGTTGAGCGTCTTGGCGGGGGGGGGGTAGTGAGGGGTTGGCGAAAAACAACACTCACACGCATGAAGAACGCTTCATTCCGCACGCGGCGGCGAAGACAACTATCGTCTCAACCAGGGCCGTCTTAAAGGGATCGGCCGCCCTGGTGCGACGATCCCTCGGCGCCCCCGGTAGGCCGCCTCTCCGCCCACCTCCCTCCCGCGCTGGCCGCCCCTCGGGAGGGGGGGGCGAGCGGGGGGTGAGGGGCGTGGCGCTGCAAGCCAGCCGCCCTCCGGAGCCCCAGCTGGCAAAGCCCCAACGCCGCTCCAGCGCCACGCCCCTCATCCCCCGAGGGGCGGCCAGACCTCTAGGGAGCATTTCCCGCCAGCATCGCCATGGGGGCGGGGAACGCTGCCCACTTTAACAACCACCAGCAATGGCACTGGTTGGCGATGGCGTGCGTGCCAACGGAGAAGGCTCCGGGTGCCCACTCTGGCACGCGTGCCATAGGTTCGCCACCACTGCCCTAGTTTATAGCCTGCGTACTTTACTTTCTTACAGGTGTGAACTCACAAGGGAAGAAGATCTTTTTAAGAGACATTTGGCCCATGAGGGACGAGATCCAAGCTGTCGAGCGCCAGTATGTCATTCCAGGGATGTTTAAAGAGGTCTACGAGAAAATAGAGGTAACATGTGGTGTTAATATATAGAGCATTTGCATAATTTACTGCTTTCGATCTCAGCAGATGTTCTAAATACGTTATAAATACATGTTTTGCCTAAATGTCTTGTATAGATGTTTAATGTAATTCCCATTTTTAATTGGCACTCTGTTAGGAAGATTGGTTCCTCGGGTTAATGTCTGGATCCTACCCTGCCCAGGACTGCAATAAAGTGTCGTTAACAAATATTAGACAGGTGCAGAATGCAATATTGGGTTCCGGCTTCAAATTCCTTTGTCTTTCATTAATACTGTAGTATTACAGGGCTTCCTTCTTCCTCCCTATCATTAGCAACCCCAGAATAAATGTTCCCAAATAGTTAAAATGGCAGAATTGTGTAAAAGTGTGTGATTTCCTCGAGCCGTAGGAATAAATTGCCCATGCAAGAATATTGGAGGAAGAGGAATTTAAATAAGTTATAAAGTTACTATAGTATATTTGAAATGAACGCAGAAGAGAGGACGTGAGGAAGTCCCTAAGTAAGATTATAAATAAGATAAGATTAGGTAAATAAATGTTTTTTTCTTTTGTTAGGTTTGTTTTTGTATTTTAGTTTTGTAGTGTGTTGTAGTAGTGTTTTGTTTCATATTTTGTATTGTATTTTGTATGTTCATTCTTTTTGTATTTTTTAGAAAATCAATAAATTCTTATTAAAAAAATAAAAAATAAAAAAGGAATAAATTGCTCATGCCGAGGAATTTGGATTTCCCCGTTCCTTTTATTTTACTTTATTAGTAGGGAGTATCCCCAGCCCTAATTTACTCCAAGGCTGCCTCAAGGAACGTAAACAAAAAACATGGAGCAACATTGAGCTATTGTTCTCCTGCTGAGTAGGGCATTTTTTGCTGGTCCTTGCAAACTGTTAACACCATCCATGCCCTCTGGAAGCCCAACACAGCCAGATGGTGCTTTTTATTGCTAATTACTTGGGCGAGGGCATCTCTGGGGAGAAACGGCTGGGCTGATTCTGAATAGGAGAAAGGATTTAAGGCTTCTCCAGACAATCTGTTCATTGAGCATCGCACAAAGCTTATGCAAAGATTAGACTTATGTCCAATCTTTATTAAGCATCCGTTTTGATTTGCTTACAGGACAGTTTTACAACAATGAACATTCATCCTGATTTGCTTGAGGGTTGTGCATATACCTCCCTATTAATCATTTGTTCACCCCACACTTTTCAATGGATTTCCCCATCACTTTCCTACCTGCAAAAAGGCTGGTAGTATTTTGCCTTTCATAAAATGGATTTGTTGCACTGGGGCAACAGATTGCTTTGCACTCCTTCAATTGTGCAAAGCTCAGTTTTGAGTATGCACTCCAGTCCCTGCAGAAAAAAAATAGTGACAGTCTGTGGTGTTTATGCTTAAAACCACGATGCGTGAGTTCAAAGAAAAGAAAGACAAAGGAAGTTGACCAGCAACAACCTGTATGAGAGGATGGGGGAAAGAAAAGAGACCCCCTTGCTCTCATCCAGGAACTTTTATTGAACACAAAAACCCGCCTTCCAAATTCAAATCATCCAATGAAAACAACGTCCAGTTTCACCTCCCCAAGGCCATGTGGCCATGTGGAGAACAAAGACTCTTTGAACTTTGCAGAACTGGTTTGATCTAACCCTACTTCCTAGGCTACTATCCTAATCAGCATTCCAAAGATGAGGTAGATAGAAAGAAACAGGATATCAGATAGGAGAGAAATCTTCTTGGCAGATCCCTGCCATTATGACATTTGCTCAGGCCTCCAGGAACTAACATCAAAGGAACATATGTTCCGGGGTTCTCAGGGGTTATCAAAGAACACATCCTTTGCCATGTAGGTGTAAATTAAACAGCAAACTTAAATGAAAGAGAGACGTGACTCTGTGCTTCCCAATGATGGAAGCTTAAGACACAGCCAAATAACATAGCCAATTTCAGGTCATGTAGGATTTATCATAGGAAATCATATTTTGTGCATAGACCAGCAGGAAGCATCACACTCAATCAACCGCATAAAGGGCACCGGGATGAATTTAGCTCATCCGCACAATGTCTAGACAATGTATCACTTCTTATTTAGTCCTACATGAACACCACAACAGTCTGTTTGTGAATCCGAGGAACTTAGTTTGTACTGCTGCAATTCACATGAAAAATGAGAGAGTTGCTCCTCAGAGGTAGAGCTCATAGCAAAATGGGGCTTTGGTGATCCTAAGATTCTAGCTCTCTGCTTTATTTGCTGAAGGTTATAAAACAGATTTCCAGGCAACTCTGTGGTTCAGGTTTTCCCAACCTGTATTAGAGAGCCTGCCTCGTCCACTTTTTACATGCGGGAAGGTATATATTTAAAATGTTGCACTCTATAAAGGTTGTTTTCTATCCTTTTTTCTCTCTCCTCTCCTCCAGACAGTAAACAAAGCTTGGAATGCATTAGATGTTCCAGCAGACAAGCTATATGCTTGGGACCCCAAATCCACATATATTAAATCACCTCCATTTTTTGAAAATCTGGTAAGTGTGTCTCACTTCCCCTTGTTTATTTGGGTAGATTTTACTGGCCAGATTGAGGAGGACTTTTTCCTCCCTGTTGGCTAGTTTTAACAATGATAGAAGCCTTCCAGACTGTCTTTCTCCAAGAATGCTCTGAAATGCACCTCGAAATGAACTTTTAAGTACAAATCTCATGCCTCAAGAGAGCCCTGTTCTGAAGTTATGCTCATGCTTAGGAACAGCACGTGAGTCAGGCTGTGTTGAGTAGCCCCATTCTGAGGCTGCACATTTCATCTTACTTCTTCCCTACCCTTCGCCATAAGCTCCCAGGGCAGGTTACAGCAATATAAAAATGCGGTCTTTCCGGTGAGTGCTGCAACAAAATGTTGTCATGTGGGGTCCTACTGCTCTAGATTTCAGACACTATGTTCTGTTGTCAACCCCCAACAGACAAGTCAGCATTTTCAACATGCTCAGTCCGCACTGAGCCACCCATAGCATTCCCCCCCATAAAGATAATTTTTGTTTTTTTTAATTTTAAAAACAAGTTTTATTGAAATTTCTTTAAGATAATACAAATGATAATACAAACACAGTCTACACAATTACAAAAGACAATTACACAACCACATCATTACATACAATTACACAATCAAGTAAAAATAGAACTCAAAAAAAGACAGAGAAAAAAAGGGGGGGAAAGTTAAAATAAAATGACTTCCTAAAGTTCTTCTTCGTGTCTCCTACTAAAGTTCTTGTCTATGTTTTATTTGATAATTCAAGTTTATTACAAAATATTTTGTAATAAACTTGATCTTTTGTAATAAAGATGTTTGTTTTTCTGCAAACCTTGAGGTTCCTGCCATAAAGGCTACATAAACAACGGCACTTGCACCCTAACCATCCGAAACAGAGGCAGTGCATCTGTCCACTTTTTGCACAAATATATTCCTAAAAAATATATTGAGCAGGAAAGCGAGCTGTCACACCTAGTTTGGTTTTCCAGATTTGTTCGAGACCATCTAGGGTTGTTTTTTTGTGATTTGGATGAAGGTAGCAGTTGCAAATTTGTACGGCTGATGCTTAAAAAAACCACACCCACGTGTTTGTTTGTTTTTAAATAACTATTTTTGTGTGGCGTTCTCTCAGGCTTTGGAGCTCCCGCCACTTAAACCCATAGTTGACGCCTACGTCCTGCTCAATCTTGGTGACTCTGTGACCACGGATCATATCTCTCCTGCTGGGAACATAGCAAGAAACAGCCCAGCTGCTCGTTATTTAACCAGTAGAGGGTGAGTCAAGTATAAAAATTTCTCTGTGTGTGTGTGTCCTTAGATCAGATGTGGGCGACTACAACATCCATCTGCCCCAGCAAGAATGGCCAGTGGGCAAGGATGATAGGAGAGGTATTTCAGCATCAGGAGGTCCAAAGGTTCCCCCCCCACCTGCTTTGTGTTATTAGTTCCCTAGCTTAGTCTGTAGAGCATGAGACTCTTAATCTCAGGGTTGTGGGTTCAAGTCCCACTTTGGGCAAAAGATTCCTGCATTGTAGGGGGTTGGAGTAGATGGACCCCCCCCCCCGGTGGCCTTTACAACTCGACAGTTCTATGATTCCCCCCTCACCTCTCTCCCATTGCGCTTAACTGACTTCTCTGCTCCATAATAACCTGCGGCACTACAGATTCTTTTTGGACTTCAGCTCCCATCCTCCCTTCCCACTGGCCATCGCCTGATCCGGGTTCAAATCGGGGTTCAGAAATCCAGGGTCCCACCCTGTTCTACATGTTGGGTTAAACTGTCTGCACAGGCTGCTGGGGGAGGTGTTTTTGAAAGCCAGAAATTGAAAAACGGAGTCACCCTGGCCACAAGTTGCAGAAGGGAACATTTCGGGTTCCTTTTAGTTAACTGAGCAGCCTTCCAGCTCATGCAGCTGAGCATTGCCTTCTTTTTGTCTTGCTAGCCTAACTCCCAGAGAGTTCAACTCGTACGGTTCGCGCCGGGGCAACGACGCCATCATGGCTAGGGGAACGTTTGCAAACATACGCCTGCTGAACAAGTTTCTCAACAAGCAGGCCCCGCAAACTATCCACTTCCCGTCTGATGAAACTGTGAGTATTCTTGTCTGCATCTGCCATGGGGCTGTTTGAAACAGGACGATCCCTCATTTTAAATACAGGGGTTGTTGTTGTTCAGTCATGTCTGACTCTTCGTGACCCCATGGACCAGAGCACGCCAGGCACCCCTATCCTTCACTGCCTCCCGCAGTTTGGCCAAACTCATGTTAGTAGCTTTGAGAACACTGTCCAACCATCTCATCCTGTCGTCCCCTTCTCCTTTTGCCCTCCATCTTCCCCAACATCAGGGTCTTTTCTAGGGAGTCTTCTCTTCTCATGAGGTGGCCAAAGTACTGGAGCCTCAACTTCAGGATCTGTCCTTCTAGTGAGCATTCAGGGCTGATTTCTTTGAGAATGGATAGGTTTGATCTTCTTGCAGTCCATGGGACTCTCAAGAGTCTCCTCCAGCACCATAATTCAAAAGCATCAATTCTTCGGCGATCAGCCTTCTTTATGGTCCAGCTCTCACTTCCATACATTACTACTGGGAAAACCATAGCTTTAACTATACGGACCTTTGTCGGCAAGGTGATGTCTCTGCTTTTTAAGATGCTGTCTAGGTTTGCTCCCTCCCAAGAAGCAGGCATCTTTTAATTTCGTGACTGCTGTCACCATCTGCAGTGATCATGGAGCCCAAGAAAGTAAAATCTCTCACTGCCTCCATTTCTTCCCCTTCTATTTGCCAGGAGGTGATGGGACCAGTGGCCGTGATCTTAGTTTTTTTGATGTTGAGCTTCAGACCATATTTTGCGCTCTCCTCTTTCACCCTCATTAAAAGGGGTAGGCAGTGCTATTTTTCTAAAAAAAAAAAAGGGGGTGCTGGAACTCACTATGAATTTGTCTTGTTCTCTTAAAATGGCAAGCACAGCCACCTGAAAGGTGCCAGAACTAAGTTCTGGCTGAAAAAAAGCCCTGGGGGTAGGCAACCGTTTTATCTCTTGTGGGCCACTTCCCCTGGGGAGTAATCCGTTGTGGGGAGGACATGCCAGGAGTTGGTGGAGCCAGATGCAAATGTGTTCTGGATTAACCAGTGTGGAATAAAGACCACTGTGCTTTAATTTTCACTTTTGCCACATCACATTAATGTTCCCAATCATGCATGGGCTAACTCAGAAATAATCCCCACTGGGTTTGATGGAGTTACATTCAAATAAGTAAACAGGTGTGGGGTTTTTTTTGGGGGGGGGTAGTACAGCTGATCAGTCTAGCTAATGTTCTGGAAAGCAAGTGAGAGCAATTCCTTTCTGGCTTTAGTGTGTTGCTATTCTAAACGCACAATTGAGAGGGTCAAGGAAGGGGAAGGAATGTACAGGAACTGATGCGATCGAAGAACGCAGCAGCTTCGAAAGGTGTGGGTGGGTGGGTGGGGGCTTCATGGTCGCTCACATGTGCTTTAAAGCTTCCTCACCGTTAGCCCTCCCTGTACAAGAATGTTGCGTGGAGGGAGACTCGAATTGTGCCTCCTCTTTGAAGGGAAAGCCTATGTGTTCAGGGTTCCACGCAGCCAGCTGAGCACCTCAAATAACTTTTGCTTTCTTGGCTTTTTGTGATGCGCGACTTAACCCTGCTATTTGTTTTTAACTTAATTCTGTAATGAACATTATTTTTATGTTGCATTATTTCCCCTTCAAATCATTGGGTGATTTATGAGGCTCACTTTGCTTCGGGCGTGAAAGTGTTGGGAAGTGTTTCATTGCTCTTTCCGTGGACATCAGTTGCCCTGTGTGCTTACAGCTTGACGTGTTTGATGCTTCCGAGAGGTACCAGCAAGCAGGCCTCCCACTTATCGTGCTGGCTGGCAAGGAGTACGGCTCCGGGAGCTCCCGAGACTGGGCTGCGAAAGGGCCTTTTCTGTTGGTGAGTGAAGGGGGGTGTCCTGTGTCCAGCTGTCTGCTGCAAGCAATGCCCCACAGCTAAATATTACACCAAAGTTTGGCCGTATCCGATCTCGGCGTTTTGAAAAACAGCCTTGAAACCTTCGCATAACTTAACAGTACAGTCTTACCTCATGTTACGGCCGCTGTGGGTTACGTCTTTTTGGGTTGTGCTCTGTGCCGAACCCGGAAGTACCGGAACAGGTTAGTTCCAGGTTTAGGTGTCCGCGCATGCGCAGAAGCGCCAAATCGCGCTTTGCGCATGCACAAAAGCACCGAATTGCGTCATGCGCGCGTGCAGACGCAGCAACGCAGGTTGCGAACGCCGCGGGTTGCGAACGCGCCTCCCGCATGGATCGCATTCGCAACCCGAGTGTCCACTTTACCTCATTGCTATCCGTGGTTCTGAAATGCCTGCTGCCAAAGTGAAGATATGAAGTAAAAATGTTGTTTGAACTGCAGTATCCAAAGAGAGTTGCATTTTTCCACACATTTACAAACTTTGTGAGCTCTGCAAATGCAAGGTTGGATTTAAATTTGATCTTAAATTCGGTGTATGTGTGTGTGTTAAATGAATGAACAATGGCAGTTAGTGGCGTTTTGGAAACTGGTTCTAAATGCCCATTGAGAACTTTACCCAAGAGAACTTTGCAGTCGGCCACAATGCACAAACTGGAAATAAAAGATATATTTGCAAATGCTTTAGGCATGCTTTAGGACACCCCGCCTCTGGGTGAAGCTGAACAACTTTGGTAAAGCCTCCCCTCCCAAAAGCTCAACAACGTTGGTCAATCCAACGGGTAGATCACGGCCAGGTTTTTTAATAGTGGGAGTAGATTGCAGTCTCTTGGGAGTTGGACATGCCTGCTTTAGGTTAACCAAGCAAGACAAAGAGGAAAACGCTTATGCCAGCTTGTGGGGGGTGGCACTGAGCAAGCCTCCTGCCAGCTGCGTGCGACCAATCTCTCTTCTTCCCCCAAACATGCAGGAGACCTCAAAATGGGGTGTTTCAAGGGCAGGGAGAGGACAGGGCTGAATCAGCCTGGGATCTGATGGATTTGGGGCCAGACCCCAACTGGTGTCTCAGCCATCAGAGGCCACCGTCAGACCCAGCGGCTACATCCGCCAGTCATCTAACGCATAAGTGGTTGTTACCTATGTGCTTTCTCTCTCTGTGTGTTTTTCAGGGCATCAAAGCTGTCCTCGCAGAGAGCTATGAACGGATCCACCGCAGTAATCTCGTGGGAATGGGAGTGATTCCTCTGCAGTATTTGCCTGGCGAGGATGCGGATAGTCTTGGGCTGACGGGGCGGGAACGCTACACGATCATAATTCCCGAGTCGATAGTGCCCAGAATGAACGTCCAGATCAAAGTAAGAGATTCCATGGGCGACCATGTGGTGTAGGCAATAAGCGATAAGCCCAATGATACCGTGTCGCCTTAAAGTATACCAAGTGGGGTCCCAAGTCCCACAAGTTTGATTGCCACTTCTGCATCACGCATGAACAGCGCTGTGTTTATTTGATCAAGGCATGCAGGTGGCACTGTGGTCTAAACCACTGAACCTCTTGGGCTTGCCAATCGGAAGGTTGGCGGTTTGAATCCAAGCGATGCGGTGAGCTCCCGTTGCTCTGTCCCAGCTCCTGCCAACCTAACAGTTCAAAAACACACCAGTGCAAGTAGATAAGCAGGTACTGCTGCGGTGAGAATGTAAACAGCATTTCCATGCGCGCTGTTTTCCGTCACGGTGTCCCGTTCCGCCAGAAGCGGTTTAGTCCTGCTGGCCACATGACCCAGAAAGCTGTCTGTGGACAAATACCGTCTCCCTCCGCCTGAAAGCGAGTTGAGCGCCGCAACCCCATAGTCGCCTTTGACTGGACTTAACCGTCCAGGGATCCTTTACCTTTAACCTTATTTGATCAGAAAAGGCACAGCTTCCTCATACTATGGAGGCTAGAGCAGAAGATGGAATCGGAGCCTTAAAATTGTTACTATTTATTATGGGGAGGTGTAGTATGAATGGGTCGAATCATGGAATTGTAGAGTTGGAAGGGACCCTGGGGGTCATCTTGCCCAACCCCCTGCAAAGCAGGAATCTTTTTGCCCAACGTGGGACTCAAACCCATGACCCTGGAATTAAGAGTCTCCTGCTCTACCGACTGAGCTAGATCACATGTCGGGCAGTTGCTTCATTTTTGGGTACCATCGTTGAGCCTGGAGAAACTGGGTTGGGGAGAGCTTTCAAGCCAGTTTCTTCAATCAGCTGGAACATGGGAATTGGGTCAAGGAAAAAGGAATGCTTTGCCTTCAACCAAGGCATGTAAGGGGTGGGCCAAGGGGTGTGTGTGGAGGACACATAGCTTGTTCCCAGTATGGTAAACCAGACTGAACTAGGATTGCTACATCTGACCTGGGCTGCAGGAGGCAAGGGTTTGAAATCATGGTGTGGCCCACGTGCCTTTTTTTCTTTTGAGAGGGAGATATTGAGCACTGCTTGCTGATGCTTTATATATATATCTCTCTCTCTCTCTCCTTTCAACAGCTGGATACAGGGAAAACCTTCCAAGCCACCATGAGGTTTGACACAGACGTGGAACTGACCTATTTCCGTAATGGCGGCATCTTGAACTATATGATTCGCAAAATGGCTGTCTAGTCTCAAAAGGCCACTGTGCCACTGTCCAGTTATCAAGAAATCTGCCTTTTCGTGATGAGAAATTCACAGTAATTGTGGGGAAGCTACACAAATATTGTCTAAAACCTGTGTTGGTTGTATTTCAAGGTGGTATTTTTTGCAACCATTAGAATGGGAGCCTAGATGCCTTGACCACCCGACCACCATTGACCTCATCCTGCCTCCAGTACCTTATTTTGTGTGGGTGAGTAGAATGAGAAATTCAGATTAACGCAGGGCTTACCCTTAGCTTCTTCAATATTTCGTATAGTAAGAGACAGTTGTTTTTTGTTCCATGTGCCCGAGAGATGAAATAATCAAGTATGGTGGTCTCGTATCTGTTGAAAGAGTTAATCATTTCCCTTGAAAATCTAATCCTGCTAAAATTATTAAATGGCTTAGCTCTTATATCCGAGAGGGTGAGTGCTCTCTCCTTCTGTGATCATGTGTGAGGTGCAAGGAGAATGAAAGACCATTTATAATAAAATTTAATCTATTTTCAAAAACACTGATTTCACCTCTCTCTCTTTTCTAAAGCTTGTTTTTATATATTGTGGATTTTGGTTTCTGAGCTTAAGTTTACTAAGCAGTGTGTATAGGCTGCTTCAGAATACAAACAAGAGTTTTTCAGTGGCATGATATTGAACGAGCAATGTTTCCACACATACACAAAAAAACCTTCCAATTTTGTGCCAACGAAAATTGGGCTTATATCCATGTTGCAGCTGCAGTAGTTATTAAATATCTATCCCACAACTTCCTCCAAAGCAGTCTAGCGCAGGAACCATGTTGATACTGAAGAAATGCAATTAAACCTTCCAAAAACAATCACCTCCTCTTGAAACTAGTAATTTCAGGGTGGCCAAGGACAGGACTTTAAACCATCAAATGCCTGGGTAGACTGGAATGTTTTTAAATTTCTCCTAAAACTTACTGATGGTACTTCACTAGGAAGGGCATTCCAAAAACTGGGTGGGGAAACCACCCAAAAGGCCCTGGCAGCAACACAAACAGGGCCTGTGCTAATCATGGAGCCCAAGATGGTTGATACAGCGGAAATTACTCTTTTAAGTACTTTGGTCCCAAGCTTGGTACCGTAGTACTGATACCTTAAGTTGGACTCAGTAGCTCAATGGCAACCAGTGCAGTTCTGTAAAAATCAGTGTAGTCATAGAATTATAGAATTGTAGAGTTGGGAGGTATCTCAAGAGTCATCTAGTCCAACCCTCTGCAGCCTTCTTGGTCCTGCCCCACTTACCAACCCATTAGCCAAATTCTGCACTAGCCACAGCCTCCAGACCATTTTTAAGGGCGGCCTCACAGCAGCACAGACAGGTCGTCACCAGAGCATGGACAACTTCATTAGACAAAACTCTTGATACGATGAGCTATACACATCCATGTTGGATGCTGATACAGTCAAGATCAGCTGAAACACGTCAAAGGTGAATAAAAGTTGGAGACGAGGGAGCCATTAATAAAAGCTAAAATCTGTTGCAAAATGCAACTCAAATCTGTATTCATTTCTTGCCAGAAAATAGTTTTACAGTGGTACCTTGGTTTAAGAACAGCCCTGTTTACGAACTCATCAGTATACCAACTCCGCAAAATCGGAAGTAGTGCGGTTTGAGAACTTTACGTCGGTCTAAGAACGGAATCCGAGCGGTGGAAGGGCACCGGCGGCGGAAGGCCTCATTAGGAAAAGCGCGCCTTGGTTTAAGAATGGCTTTGGTTTAAGAACAGACTTCTGGAACGGATTAAGTTCGTAAACCGAGGTACCGCTGTACTTCGGATTTGAGACTTCCTGTCAAAACATGTATTTTTTATTTGGTTGAAATAGAAGACCCTAAGGTACAGTGAATCATGTTTTTGGTTAGGAGCAGCGTTCTGAATGACCCATTAAGTCAAAATGGTCAAATACTAAGTCTGATCTGATCCCTCCTAGATAGCACATTTACCTACAAAGAGCTTAACATTCCTAGAGCAATAATCATGCCGCAGACAGAATGGGTTTAAAGTGGCTTTAATTAATTAATTAATTAATTATAAAGAATTTCCTTCATTTGAAAGACTTGACAGTAGCTTGAGGACGGCATTTGGAACAAGGAGTGTAGAGAACTCGAAACCTTTTTGCATGCATGAGTTAATGTTTTTTTGCCCAAGGTTGTTTCGCTGCCTTGGAATCCAACCTACTTTATAGTTACAAACAAAGGCTGTACAAATCATCTACGCCACCTTGCCCTTATTGGAAGAAGAAAATAATGCAGATATAATTACGACATTATCTTCCTTCAGGTTTCCAGTACATGCACAAAGTTGTCAACCCATCACAAAGAGTGCCACACATGACAGATGTGATTGGGAGAGAGGTTTGATCTATTTAAGAACTTCAACGTGCATGTGGCAAATACTGTTAAGGTTCCAATCAACCTACCAAGCTTTCGTTCTTTCTTTAATAATAATAATAATAATAATAATAATAATAATAGGTTTTGCAGAATGGCATTTGATCAAGCAATGCTGACTACAAAATACACCAAAGGAAGCTTCTACAGTAATTGCAATGATAAAACGCAGAGTTTAATACAATTAACAGCAGATGCACTCAATGTTAGCCTTCCCCTTTAATAGTTGTAAAAATGGAAGGTGGCCTGCTTGTTCGTTCAGAACAAAGGTTCCACAAGTAGCTTGGCCCGTTCTGCATTTTAATCGGACATTTCTTCAAAGTCAAATTCTTTCAGCGCAAAATTAACTTCTTTCCATTTCCGGAAATAATCCTGCTTCCCCTTGACGACGTCGTATACCGAAAAGCTCTCGATTTTTATGATGGGTATGTCCTCAAATGCCTTGTACTTCACTGCGATGCCCCAGTCATGGTGGCATTTGGCATTGCTGCAGTATATCTTGCTTTTCTTCTCAAAGTGACCCCAGTGGATCGGTTTGCTATGAGCCTTTGTTATATACCGGTTCCTGAAGTTCTTATCTATGACAGTGTGGTGAGCTACCTAAGAAGAAAAATGTACAAGTTACATCAACATTCATCCCAGACTTAGGACTAGTCCTACACAGGCATAGTCTGCACCTTGAGTGAAAAGCAGCAAAAACATTTTCATAATGTCCCCCCCCCAAAAAAGCTCAACAACTGAATTTTACTTCTTGAAACATGGCAGCCCTATTCTTTTATGGGGTTTGCCATTGCACAAAGGTGGGGAAATGTTTTCACCCAAAGAGCCACGTTCCCTTCTGGGCAACATCCTGAGTTCCACAGGCCAGGCTGGGTAGATTGGGAAGGCTAGAGACAAAAGTGGGCACAGCAACCAACAGTACCTTTGCACAATAGGCGTGTGTGTGTGTGTGTACACACATGCATTACAAGGGCAAGTTCCTTTTTTTAATTTATTGGGTTTTAGCAATAAAGACACACATAATACAACACACACTACAAAAAACAAAACTACGAAACAATACAAAAAAAAGAAAACTTACACACACTTATTTAGCTATCCTTATCCTCTTTCTGAACAATATTTTGGGACTTCCTCTCGTCCTCTCTTCTGCGTTCATTTCTAATCTTCTTTAGTAACTTTGTGACATTGTAAAATCTTCCTTCTCACAACTAATCTAATCTTACACATCCTAATCCTTTTATACCTAAAATCTTATTCCTAATAAAATAAACATTATACAACTCCAACTTCTTATATCCTCTCTTAACTTAACTTCTGATTGCTATAGCCTAAATATCTTCTGATTCCAATTTCATATATTTATTCATCACATCCTTTCAAATAATTATGCAAGTTCCAATAGGGCAAAAAACTCTCTGGATGGAGCCCAAAGAGAACTCCAACATTCATTTAAACACACACACACACACACACACACACCATGAAAATATCTGACTTTGCTCTAAACATATTGAATACAGGTTTTGTTCCCAGTATTCCCACCCTGCGCAAACTGCCACAAAGTTTCAGTGCAACCAACCCATGGTGTAGTGTCCTGGGTGGGCCCTGGGTGCAGAATCCTGAGGGGACGCTGTGGCGATCACCCAAACTTAGGAATGGCATGGAAGGAGTTAAAAGGAATAACCAGTAAGAACCTTTAGGGGGCGGAGTTATGTGGGCTATATAAACCCCTCCCGGGGAAGTAAGAGGGTTCGTTGGTTCTTTGGTTCTTTAGTCTTTAGGCTTGTCTTTTGTCTTTGACTTGGGGGCTTGTCCGTGGGTATTGAGAGGTTGGAAGAAGGGTGGCAAGGGAAGGAGTAGGAACAGGGGTGGGAGAAATCGTTGGGCACTGTTGTTAACAAGAACACAACCAAGAAAGTACTGTTTATTCAGAGACCACATGCTTATGTACTAAACGTCAAATAAAACAGTTTTGTTCCAATATTCTCCTTGACTGAACTGAGTGAAATAAATACCAGACAAACTGGTTGGTGGCAGCGGTTAATTAATAAAGTGGTGAGTGCAGGTATCAACGGACCGTTAAACGTCTGGGGGACCTGTGCAGGTTGAGCGAACCGCCACAGACGCAACCCGGTGCTCCCGCTTTCCGCAGCCTCGGGGAGGCGAGCCGCACCCAGCCTGGGCCTTCAGGACTGTGGTGCGGCCTCCTCATGGCTGGACAATGGACACCCCACCCCTGGGTGGAACTCCCACCAGCCAAAGCATGGACTTTTCCTGGCCTGTTCTGGTCCTTCCCTGAGGCCTCCCTCCTAGTGTGTGTCCTTGGGCAATGGGCATGTCCTGCAGCATGAGCACATAGAGGAGAGTCTCTCGATCGCCCAGGACCCGCGAGTTCCCGTCCTTGCACTGCACGGCCAAGGAGAGGCAGTTGGCGAAGGGCTGTGCTTTGTGCCTCGGCCAGCTCGCTGCAGCTGCAACTCCGGTGCTGCTGGGAGGTACGACACCAAGCTTGCAAAGGATCGCCAGCCACTACTCCTGCTGGGAGCTCGCTGAGCTGAGAGGATGAACATGGCGACCGGTGGGTGACCCCATGAGGAGCAGCCGCTGCAGGGGCACAGTGAAGTCTGCCTGTTGACGTCTGCGAGGAGATTAGGGGTCCCAATCCTTGCCTCGCCCCGGGGAGCTGGCAATGCAAGCTACGCCACTGCAACCAGCCATTGACCAAGTGGCAAGCGCTAAGTGACGGTGTGAGCTCCCGTTGCTCGGTCCCTGCTCCTGCCCACCTAGCAGTTCGAAAGCACGTCAAAGTGCAAGTAGATAAATAGGTACCGCTCCGGCGGGAAGGTAAATGGCATTTCCGTGCGCTGCTCTAGTTCGCCAGAAGCGGCTTAGTCATGCTGGCCGCATGACCTGGAAGCTGTACGCCGGCTCTCTTGGGCAGTAATGCGAGATGAGCGCCGCAACCCCAGAGTCGGAGACGACTGGACCGAATGGTCAGGGATCCTAAGCGCTACGTGAGCTTGTAGCACCTTGGTAAGCTATTCACCGCATTTGCCCTGCTTGAGAATCTTACCGCATGTCTCCATCTGATCACAAATACGCAGAAGCAGCAGTGTGGCAAGACCTCACTCGCCACAGCAATATAGGTGAGCTATTGGCTACAGAGCCACTGTGGTTACATTTGTCGTTTGACTAAAATGGTCATCCATTTTTATAGAGGCATAGGATCCTTTTTGTTTCCCCCTCAAAGCATTTGGGCACATGAGATATGGCCTGCTTCTCACAGCAAGGGACCCGGGCAAAAACACACACAGATTATATCATTTATTTGGTGCACAAAATTTCACTTGCATCCCATTACAACCGGAAGCCAATACGGGTGCTACCCAACCAAGGCTGGGCTACAACTCCCAACATCCCTGCCTATTGGCCAAGGCTGATGGGGATCTGGGAGTCCAAAACATAGGAGGGCAACAGGTCACTGAAGGTGCTTCTAATATTGGATAGCTTTAGCACAGGGATAGGCAACCTAAGGCCTGTGGGCTGGATGCGGCCCAATCGCCTTCTCAATCTGGCCTGCGGATGGTCTGGGAATCAGCGTGTTTTTACATGAGTAGAATGTGTCCTTTTATGTAAAATGCTTCTCTGGGTTATTTGTGGGGCACAGGAATTCGTTCATTCCCCCGCCCCCCGCCCCAAATATAGTCTGGCCCACCACATGGTCTGAGGGACGGTGGACCGGCCCGTGGCTGAAAAAGGTTGCTGACCCCTGCTTTAGCATATTCAGGAATCAAACGTTTTCTGTCTCTTTTGTAGGAAATGTGTGCTTTTTTGTGCATTCTGCGTAGTCTGAGCAGAAAAAAACACACAAGTGAAGCAAAATTCACCACCCATGCCCTCATCTATAAATGACAAAATTGGTTAAAAACAACAACAACACAAAACCCACACCGTGAGACATAATCCGCAAGAATTCCCACTGTAAGTTTACCTCAAGCACCCGGATGTCTTCCACGTCACAAGCGTGTGCTTTGCACTTCCCGCACAACAATTTCCGCTTGCCCGTCTGCAGCTTGGGCTGAGGCTCCTTCTTCTTGGAATCTTGAATTTTCTTTTGTATCTTCTGCAACTCGCTTATCTAAGGGGAATGGAGCGGTCAGAACAGAGGGCGAGAGATAACCACTTCTCTGGGGAGCCAGAATACTCCTGGAGGCTGCTGATTATTGCGGAGGGCAGAATACTTCAACGTAGGGAATAACGCAACGAAGGGTCATGGGGGAGAGCACAATTTACCGTATTTTTCTGTGTAGAACACGCCCCAGTGTATAAGACGCCCCCTATTTTTGGGGACTCGGAATTAAGAAAATTGTTGTTGAGCTTTTTGGGGGGAGGACTGCCCAGAGTTGTTATTAATAATAATAATAATAATAATAATAATAATAATAATAACCCTCACTGTTTCCTAGCTCAGTTTCAGGAGCACAGGAGGTCGCAACTGCTGCTCAACGCAGAGATGAGGCAGCAAGAGGGATGTTTGCCCAGAGTGTTGATGCAGCCTAATGCCACCACATAGATGTTTTGGCCAGCGCTTGTGAGACCTGGAAGACCCTAGCCCAGTTTCCTGGGGCTGAGGGACTGGCTGAAGAGGCTTTGGAGAGCCTGCCCCCAGCTCAGCTTAATTTCCTGTCAGGTTGTACACCTGCACCTGGTCATGTGCTGAGGCCAAGAGATAAGGCCAAGGTCATCTGGCTGGGTTTCCAACAAAGATTAAAAATACATTAAAATGTCACAAATTAAAAACTTCCCTAAAGAAGTTGTTGAGCTTTTTTTTTGGGGGGGGGGGTTGCCGAAAATCACTCATGTGACTTAACAACGCTTCCTATCACATGTGACGCAGAAGCCACCAATCATATGACCGCTCATCACCAGCAGCAGCAGCAGCAGCCAATCGACAAAAGCCATTGACACAGCCACCAATCACCCACCCTACCATCGCTGACAGTCTCCTGCTCATGGCAGCAACCGCTCCCCCGTCCCTCCCATGCAGTATCCGTGTATAAGACGACCCTGATTTTTATAGTTCCAGTTACAGGTGGGTAGCCGTGTTGGTCTGCCATAGTCGAAAGAGAAGTGGCTGAATTGCAACTAATCACCAAACTTAAAACCATGGAGAAACCTGGTCTGAACAAAGACATTGGATTCTTATCTCATTATACATAACAAAGCTATCTTTAGCCATCTCACCCCTTGCCTTTCCCTGCAAGACTAATTGCAGCCGTTAAGAGTCGTCTACAGGTTTTCCACACCTATCAGCTGATCACCCATTCCCACCACCCTCTGAGTAATACCCCTCCCCACTCCCTCACTATATTTAAGGATCTGGTGACTTCTGTTTCAGTGTATCTGAAGAAGTGTGCATGCACACGAAAGCTCATACTAAGAACAAACTCAGTTGGTCTCTAAGATGCTACTGGAAAGAATTTTCTATTTTGTTCTGATTTTTATACATTCTTTTAACGTACAAAAACCTCGTATTACACACAGAAAAGTACGGTATATCCTGAAGCTCCCAGGTGGATCTCCAGGCAAGGTTGGAAATGTCTCCTGCCTAAAACCCTGGAGAGTAGGGCTGGGTATTATATCAATATTGTCTCCCAAACCGGTTTGAAGTCCGTATCGTGATATTGGTTTCATATCAAATCAAATATCTTTAATACGGTCGAAGACCAGAGAACAATTTGTAAAAGCATAATATCGTAAATTGTATTGTGCTACAAATGGAAATAAAAATGCGGGCCAATTCACGGAATTGGTGCTAACATTTAAAACTAAGTTTCAGCCTTTTAAAGTTTTAAAATTTAAATTCACAAGCCTCTACTGTCTATTATCGTTCCATCGGGGGTTAAAATTCGATCTCCTATGCTGACATCACTGCCTGATAATTTCGGGATCTTTATCAGCTAGGAGGTGTCTGATATAGTTATCATCTGTGCTACCGGGTAATTTCCTCAGAATCGGTTCGATCAGCTCTTTTTCTTGAGTCTCAATATAATGGGCAGTGTAGAATAACATGCCCGATGTATTGGTTTCATAATTTTTCACTTGGCTATATATTGCAAATCATGATGTGTGTTAGAGATGGGCGATACATCTCCCAAAACTGATTTGAAGTCCCTAGCATGATATTGGTTTCAGAATTTTTGACCTGGCAACATATTGTGAATCACAATTGTGTGTGTGTGCTATGCAAAAATCACAATGTGGGGAGGACGGTGAAGCCAGCCAACCCTTACTTCAATCCTGATATACGTCAACGTTTAGCTGGTGTGATATATTGGGATGTTGAAAACCAGATTATCGCCTAGGCCTACTGGAGAGAAAATGCCCGTCAGTGTGGCCAATGGTCAGATGGGCCAATGGTTCTGAGTCCGCATATGGAAGCTTTTTAAAGACATTCAAAATTTAGGCAGGTCTTTGCAGTGGCGGAGGAAGGGGGGTGCAGTGGGGGCAGATTCGCCCCGGGTGTCACCACTGAGGGGGGTGACAAAATGCCAGGCAGCATTCACAGTGAGGCCTGCAGTGCGCTCGAGCCACTGGGGGGGAACACAGCTTGAGTACACGCAGGTTCTGCGCTGCGCAAACAGTCCGCCCACCGCCTCCCCCCAGCTGTAGGGTGGCTAAGTGGGAGGAGGCAGGCAGACTCCTCAGAGGCCCCGCGGAGCGTCCTGCCCCGCCTCATGCCACCCCCACAGGTGGCTGGCAGTGCTGTCAAGTATCCCGTTTCCCCCGGGAATCTCCCTTATTTCAAGCAGTTTCCCGCTGCTATCCCTTATTTTTTATATCCCTTTAATTTCCCGTTTTTTCCAAAGGAAGCAGCTCCTCTCCCTCCCCCTGCTGGCCAGGGACTGGGAAGACTTCGCCTCCTTGCAGCCTCAAAGCAAGCGGGAGCCATTTCCCGCGCTTACAGGCGTCGTAGCCCACGGGCAGCGTTTCCAAAATACAGTAAGCCTACTGCGCCCGTTCACACCAGTGCCGCCCACTTTTGCTTCTGGCTCCGCCCACTACTGCCATGTGACTGTCCCGGGGATAGGTGAGGCTGCTGATCCCTTATTTTCAAATCCGAAACTTGACAGCTATGGACTGGCTGGCGCTGCCCCTGGGCTCAGGGCATGTGCGCCGCCCCAGGCGCCGGATCGGATTGCTCCGCCGCTGGGCCTCTGTGCTTGCCTTCTCCCAGGAACTCTGCTTCTGAGCTCCAGAAATCCCTCAAGGGGCCAACGGGAGGAGAGTTTTTTGTTCCTGTTTGAAAGCAAAGTATAAAATGGAGTCACCTTCTGTGCAAATGTCTCCTCGTCCCACTTCTGCACTCTCTCGATGGCTTGGTTCATCATCTCTTCCTTTAAGATGTTATATTTCTCGTTCTCCTCCTGTTCTTTTTTGCTCGTCACAAGGATGCACTTACTGTCTTTGGCTCTTCCGCGTCCTGAAGGCGGCACAGAACAAACAGGTTTAGAAACCACAGAGCGAGGGAAGGCGGCGGGACACCCACCACCACTCTCACTTTGAGGGGGAAGGAGGCCAGAAAAAAACCCAGGCATGAAAGTGAACATGACATGTCCTGGGATAGCTCAGTTGGCGGAGCAGGAAACTCTTGAATCTCAGGGTCGTGGGTTCGAAACCCAAGCTGGGCAACAAGATTCCTCCATTAAAAGTGGGTTGGACTAGATGACCCTCATGGTCCCTTCCCAACTTTACAATTCTACAATCTGTTTAAAAAAAAATACGGCTGCGCATTTGTGTATATAAATGGATAATCAGTGCCATCTCAAAATTGAGCATGACGACATTTGAGAAAATCCATAAGATTGTGGCTTTGTCAAAGCTTGCGATTCTGTTCCTTATTCCCATTTCTCAATGAATGACGAAAGTCAGTGTGGTGCAGTGGTTATCGTGGGCTAACCACCTGGGAGACGCGAGTTCAGATCACCATTCAACCAGGAAGTTCCCTGGGGCAGTTGCTTCACAGGGAATAAAACGGGAAAAGGAAGAACCGTGTGTGCCACTTAAGAGTTACTTACAGGAAAAGGGGCATTTAAGTATAGTAATAAATGAAAATCAAACTAGTCGTAGGTACGTAACAGCGAATAATATATATGACTGAAAAAAGATACAGCTTAGTTACATTGGCTTGGTGCCAGCTTCCTTCAAGGCTCACCTTGCCCCCAACTTGCCCTACTCAATCACTTAGATCTCTGGAACGTCCACTTCCAGAAGCGTCATATAAATGTTCATTTTGTATATATCAGGAGCTGATATTTCAGTGTAGCAGCTCCTAGGCTTTGGATCTCCCTGCCTATTAACCTTCTTTTAATTTCACCCAGTCTACCCAGGCACGCAATTTAGTTATGTACCTTGGTTCTTGAACGCCTTGTGACTCAGATGTTTTGGCTCCCGAACACCGCAAACCCAGAAGTTAAGTGTCCTGGTTTGCGAACTTTTTTTTGGAAGCCGGACATCGGACACAGCTTCCGCTTGAGTGCAGGAAGATCCTGCAGCCAATCAGAAGCCACACCTTGTTTTTCGAATGGTTCTGGGAGTCGAACGGACTCCCAGAACGAATTAAGTTTGACAACCAAGGTACGACTGTGCAGTTGTTTCAAACATTTGCTGATTTTATCTCTGTGTTATTGATAATGGTTACTGAATGCTTCTATTCAATGGTAAATTACACTATAAATAATCAAATCTAATACGCAAACACATATTTAAATTTAAAGCATCATAAGGCGGAACATTATATGGGTATTTTTCATTCCAAAACGTGTGGATTTTGGAATATATGTTTCATGCACACACTACTCAGAGGGTTTTTTATTATTACCATTGAGACGTTTACAAATTTTTCCTAAATAAATTCGAAAATTGAAAGTTTATTGTTGCAATTAGGAGTTGTGCAATGCAGCATTGCCCTAGAAGCCCCTTGGATGTGTAGAGGACTGCACAACACCAGGCAGAAACCCACACATATAATCAGGTGAATATGTACAGATGAAACTCGAAAAATTAGAATATTGTGGAAAAGTCCATTTAGGGAAGCAATTGTTTTCATTAGCTACTGGAGTTTAATATATGAGATAGACGCATGACATGCAAAGCGAGATATGTCAAGCCTTTGCTTGTTATAATTGTGATGATTATGGCGTACAGCCGATGAGAACCCCAAAGTTGAAATTGTTAATTTGGGGTTCTCATCAGCTGTATGCCATAATCATCACAATTATAACAAATAAAGGCTTGCCATATCTCGCTTTGCATGTCATGAGTTTATCTCGTATATTAGTTTCACCTTTTAGTTGAATTACTGAAAGAAATGAACCTTTCCACAATATTCTAATTTTTTGAGTTTCACCTGTATGTTTACAATTTACACACTCTCATGACACATTCACACACAGGCCCCTTTAAATAACTTCAAAGACAGAAATGGTAAGCTCTGGTCTCTCCAATTCCCCCCACTATCCCCTGCCTCCAACAAACATTCCCAAACATTTCATGGGGCCAGTGGAGGTTTAACCCAGAATGTTTAACTTGCTAGATTACCAGATGCCAGCATCAACAAAGTGATCACATTGTACTTTGAACTTGCTTTTCTTTCTTTCCACCTCTTCCTTTTGCATCATGCCTATTAAGACTGTAAGCTATTCCGGCAGAGACTAGGGCTGGGTGATATATCGCCCACAACTAGTTTGATGTCCATATTGTGATATCTGTTTCGTTATTTTTGACCTGGCAATATATCACGAATCATGGTGTGTGTGTGTGTTATGCAAAAGAAGAAGAAGAAGAAGAAGAAGAGTTTGGATTTGATATCCCGCTTTTCACTACCCGAAGGAGTCTCAAAGTGGCTCACATTCTCCTTTCCCTTCCTCCCCCACAACAAACACTCTGTGAGGTGAGTGGGGCTGAGAAACTTCAGAGAAGTGTGACTAGCCCAAGGTCACCCAGCAGCTGCATGTGGAGGAGAGGAGACACGAACCCGGTTCCCCAGATTACGAGTCTACCGCTCTTAACCACTACACCACACTGGCTCTCACAATGTGGAGCCAGCCAATGCTTCTCTCGATTCCTGCAGCCCCTGATGACTCGGGTGGCTCAGCTGTTCCCTGCCACTTGCAAGAGAGCAGGCGCTGGCAAAAATCTCAATGACCCGTGAAGCCAGCAAATACCTGTTGTTTAGCTCCATCCTTATTGCAGACATCATGATATATTGGTATATTGTGATGTTTAGTTGGTGCTATATCACAATGCTGATATCCAGCCCAAGCATAGACTTAATTTTGCTGGCTTCTGTAGTACCAGATGTTGGTGAATGCTGAGAGTTGGGGTCCAGCACTTTCCAGACGGGACCGGGGTGACTACCTCTGCTCTGAAGACTTTAAGCACGTAATAACTACCATGGTACCTCGGTTTAAGAACAGTCCTGTTTATGAATTGTTCAGTTTACAAACTCCGCAAAACCAGAAGTAGTGTCCCGGTTTGCGAACTTTACGTCAGTCTAAGAATGGAATCCAAATGGTGGAAGGTCACCGGCGGTGGGAGGCCTCATTACGGAAAGCGCGCCTCGGTTTAAGAACGGTTTTGGTTTAAGAATGGACTTCCGGAACGGATTAAGTTCGTAAACCGAGGTACCACTGTATTAAGCAAAACAGAAATAAAACCATGGCCGGGATCAATAAACCCATTTTTTTTTGTTCAGTGAGCGAGGGAATGTCTGCAAACAGACTCCCGAAACACCTGCTTTCCAGGCTCGTATAACCTGCTATGAATTGTCCAGCCGCACAATTGCATAGCTGTCAACTTTTCCCTTTTCTTCCGAGGAATCCTATTCGGAATAAGGGAATTTCCCTTAAAAAAAGGGAAAAGTTGACAGCTATGCAATTGGCAGTATAAGCTCACTCTCGGTTGGAACACCATCCCGGCTTATGGGCATTCCCATGGAATAATTACGCCACCTACCTCGGACTTGTATCATTTTGATGACGTTGCCCGTATATTCGTACAGAAGAACGAGGTTGCACTGAGCAATATCTATCCCTTCATCGGCAACAGATGTCGCTATGAGCATCTTGCTGTCCCCATCAGTTTTGAAGGAGTCCAAGACACCTTTTTGATTCGGGAGTGTCATACCTTAAAATGAAAGGTTGACCAAGAAAAATAAAAATTATCCACAGAATGAAAGCTATCAACACAGGCATTTGCCCTTAACAAAGGCATTGCTATTTACTGTTCTAAATAGTGTGGTCTTCTGAATCAGTATTGCCTCAACAAAGTTAGTAAAAGACGAAGTTCCCTTACCTGTTTGCTGATTTCTTTTCCCACGGCCCATCAATACGTCTGGCTTTAGGTGTTGAAGTTGGGGGTTCTCTTCTATCCAGTTCTTCAATGCCTGTAAAATTTACTGGTCTCAGAATTTCTTTCCACCCAATCTTTGATTCAACTGAGCTTTAGGCCACACTCCCACATATATCTACACAGACAGAGGTTCAACATTTTTGTAAGGAATCCACAGCGTTCTTTTCAACTCACTAAACAGTCACCATCTTAAAAAAAATTCAGAGCACTGAATACGCATGACAGGAAACCTGTTGTCCTAGGATTGAACCCTTCTGGGTGGTTTGAGGAGATGTCACTCTTTCCAATAGGTCCTCTTTTGGTGACACTGCATGAAAGCCCAGTGTCATTGATACACTCGAGTCACATCATGCTGAAGCACAATTTAGTGTGATGCTCACAAGCAGGAAAGAGCCTGGTTAAGTTCATATTCTTCCATCTCCCCTCCTGTAGCATAGGTAGGAGTCCAGAAGCTTCAGTTTCAACTTTTGGCTAACCATGGTTTGCTAACCATGGTTTGCTATGTCATTCAAACAAACATGTCAACTGTTGTTTGTTTCAAATAACCCACCTACAAACCATATTTTCTTAAGATGAGTTGTTTAACCAGTCCTACAGACACCATAGAAAGCTATGCTTAATCAAAACTTCCAAGTTTCCAAACTGCACCTAGTCCTGATCACTCCTGTCACATTGAATTGGCACTCATCCATCCTTTCAAACAGAGAGAAGTCAATACTTCACTCCTAGCCTCGCCATTTTACTCTTGATGAAATGAGACGGCAGAACAAAATTATTTTTGGATTGTGTGTTTTATGTTGAAATGTCACAATTATTTTACTGCGTAGCTAATTTATTTTTGTAAGCTGCATAAAAACAACTTACTGGTTAGGAAGCCAATGTTATTGATTCACATTTCAGTCCCCAAAACAACAGAATAAATAGACAAGATATTTTCAATTCCCCGATTTGGGCTATTAAGACAGGTTCTCTTACAGCTACTAGTGCCCTCGTCTTCACAAAGAGAATAGTCCGTGTCTGTGGGTTGAGGCGGTATTCTTCTTCCAGAATAAAAGTGACCCTTTCCAATTTGGGATTTTCATTGGATTCATCCTGAGCATCTTTACACAGCTCTGGCAATTTAGCTGCAGAGAAAAAAAGTTTTTATCTCAATGTGTGTGTGATGTATGAGAGATCATACCCCCCCTGCCCCCGAAGAACAAGGCAGAATCTAGTACACAAGACCATTGCTAGTTTCTCTTACTTCTCTATAATACTTGCTTAGTTACTTAAAAAAAAAAAAACAGACTAGCTGAAGCAGTGCCGGATTTACGTATAAGCTAAACAAGCTATAGCTTAGGGCCCCACTCTCTTGGGGGTCCCAAAAAAATTTAAAGGAAAAAAACTGGATATACTTCGATAAAATACATATTTTGTTATGTGCAAATGGCTTTAGATACCTATTAGGTCCATAAATTAGCATACAGCATATATTCAACACAAAAAACAGTGACAATTGGACATATAAAGGGCCCTATTATCTTCAGTGACTTAGGGCCTCATCAAACCTAAATCACCAAACCCTGAGTTGAAGCAACTTACAAATATTTTTTTCTGTATTTCACCCAAAAACATCAGGCAGGACCCATGAGATGATCTTGTTTTATCATCTCAGCAACCTTTTAAGAGTTCCATCTGCAAAGGATCGAGGCAGCTTGGCCACTTCCTGCTTCCTTTTCACTTCTTGTGGTGCTGTGGTCTAAACCACTGAGCCTCTTGGGCTTGCTGATCAGAAGGTCAGCGGTTTGAATCCGCTCTGTGGTGGTGAGCTTTCATTGCTCTGTCCCAGCTCCTGCCAACCTAGCAGTTCAAAAGCGCACCAGTGCAAGTAGATAAATAGGTACCGCTGCGCCGGGAAGGTAAATAGTGTTTCCGTGCGGTCTGGTTTCCATCATGGTGTTCCGTTGCACCAGAAGCAGTTTAGTCCTGCTGGCCACATGGCCCGGAATGCTGTCTGGGGACAAACGCCAGCTCCCTTGGCCTGAAGCGAGATGAGCGCTGCACCCCATAGTCGCCTTTGACTGGACTTAACCGTCCAGGGGTCCTTTACCTTTACCTTACCTTACCTTTCTTTGCTTATATAAAACTAGCTGGCCGGCCACACCTTGCTGTGGCTCTCCCTCTCTCCCCCCCTTTCTCACCTGGTTTCCCACAGCTTATCCCCACGAACTTCCGTGTGCCCCATTTCAGTTTTCCCTCCCCCCCTTTTCACCTGGTTTCCCACAAGTTATCCCGATGAACTTAAGCCTGCCTCCTCTCAGTCTTTCTCTCCTGTTTTCGCCTGGATTCCCACAGCTTATCCTGATGAACTTCTGCGTGCCTCCTCTCAGTTCCCCCGTTTTTGTCTTCCTCCCACTTACGCGGTGTGGTCAGTCCGAAACTCTGTTGATCTCCTACCTCCCTTCTCTCCGCCCCCCCCCCCCCGGTTTCGCCTGGCTCTCCACAGCTTGTTCTGTTGAACTCCTGTGCTGTGATTTGTTCCGTCACCTCTGCACTCCCATGTCTGTTGCTCACTGTTTTAAAATGGGAACTGGCCGAGCCTGAGGCAAGGAGTTGTTATGGCGGTGGTAGCTAAAGGTTGATTCGGCCCCTCCCCCGTCAACAGCCTATTGGCTGAGGCGACCTCAAGTTCCGCTCCCCCTCCCACCCTCTTCTGAAGTCTGTTGTTGTAAAGCGTGTGTTCCTTTGATGTCCACTGGAGGGCACTGGCGTTATTTTTGCACAAATTCACAGATTTACCTGGGAAAGGTGTGGTATTTTTGCAATCTAGGTATCCAAGAACCTTCCCATATGGCCAAGGAATGTTGTGTCCAAATTTGAAGGCAACCAGTCAAGCGGTTACGGAGCAAGGCCTTCGCATCCGCGCACCCATCTCGAACATTTATATATATAGATTGGTGAGAACTTGCTCCTTGTTTCCAACTTATACTTCAAATGCACTTGCTTGGCTACTACACCTCCACCAGGAAACGAGGTTTTACCACCATCATTTTCCTAGAAAAAGAGGTGCCGAAACTCACCTCACAAATGCCTCCCTCATTCTCTTAGAGTGGCATTGGCGCCCAACTGAGAGATGCTGGATTAAAAAAAAAAAAAGCCCTGGGTATTCCTTTGAAATACCTTCAAAATCCAATGTCAGCTTCTCCTCTATTTCATCAAAGCCTCCACTTCGGATATTCTCAAAGAACTCCTTCAGGTAAGCGAGTGCATCTTGAGTTCGTGCATCTTCGTTGATAATGAGGGCGTCATTGTATTTCTGGATGCAAAGGAAATTTCAAACACTTTTGAAATCAATAATTCAACTTAGGGGCTAAAACAGAGGTGGTGGTGGTGGGAGGAGCTTTTTCAGATTGAGGGCGGCAAGCTCCCTTCTGGACAATCTTCAACGACACACCTTCCAGTGGTGTGGGGGGGCAATGAAAGTAAACGTAGGCTTCGCGCGCTAGGCTGGTTGTGGTGCTAGACCCGCAGGAGTGGTAAGATGGACTCACGCAAACAACGATCTGGGTTGAAAATGGCCACAACTTTATTGATTACAGATGTACCGTATTTTTCGCTCCATAGGACGCACCGGAACATAGGGTGCACCTCGTTTATAGAGGAGGAAACAAGGGGGGGGAAAATATTTTTCTGGTTTTCCTCCTCTAAAAGCCCTGGTTTTTTTTTAGGATCAGCTAAAAGTTTTGCAGCTTTTTTTGCAAAGGGAAAAGCCCTGTTTTCTTCAGGATCAGCTAAAAGTTTTGCAGCTTTTTTTGCAAAGGGGGAAAAGCAAAGAGGAAAAGCCCCGTTTTTATGGGGTTTAACTCACATTTCTGCAGCTGCTAAAGCTCTGTTCGTTCCTGGATGCAGAGCGGAGGGGAAATGGCTGGCTTTCTGAGGAAAGAGTGGCTACTCACCCGAAGGTGCTCTGTGTAAATAAAGAGAGCCTTGCAAACGCGACTTTCTTCCTCCTTGTCTGGCAGCTGCAACACTCGGCATTTCTTCTGCACATCGACGATCCATTGCTCATATTTCTGGGTTCCAAAACACCGACTTTTAATGTGAGACAAAGCATCTGATGGGGTGAAGGGAGGGAAAAACAGGTATGCCGTTGCCAAACTCAATAAAAAGATACACATGTAAATGAGGCATGGGGAGCTTACACAGCGAACCTTTAAAGCATGACTTCCCCAAAGAATCCTGGGAACTGTAGTTTGTTAAGGGTGATTGAAATTGTGGCTCTGTGGGTGGTAAACTACAGTTCCCAGGATTCTTTGGGTGAACGCATTTGCTTTTAAAGGCATGTTGTGCGTTTGTAACCCTAGGTATGGAATTCACTTTCTAAAGAGGAACTATATATAGTTTATAAAGTGAAGTTAATCCATTAAGTTTATAAAGTGAAGTTGATCCATTAAGTCTCAGTGCTCTTGTGGTATGTAAATCTTTAGATAAGATATACAGATATAGATATAGATATAGATATAGATATAGATTGAAGGGCTGGGCACTCTGGTGTTGCTAACACTGTGGTTTGATTTCACCCCAGAGGCACAAATAGATAGCTGTGTATGCATGTATTTAACTGTTTTAAGAGTTTAACTTTTTCTATGTTATTTGTACGATTCCTTGGTTCCCGGTCTTGGGAAAAGGCAGGATATATAATCATCATTATCATCATCATCTGTGTAAATTGATGGTAACACGACAACAACAAGTGACATAATCATTATAATTAAGCTGGGGAAACAGTGACTTCCTCAAAGACATTACTTACCGTAAGTGTCCCAAAGACATATGGATGTAGCAGAGGAATGGCACCCCTAAGCCTGCCCCTGGCCCTTACCTATAGCATAGAGTTTTCTTGCTAGGCTCTCAGTTGCAGACATCATGTCTGCAATAATGGTGACAAAGCGGTTTTGGGGACGTTTCTTCACGAGCCAAGTCGCTGCAGTAAAGAAGAATCAACAACAGCAATATGTTATAACATGTTTATAACATGAGATCATCCATTCATGATTACTTGAGTCCTCACTCCAACAGAAAATGTGTTCTTTCAAAAACGGGGAGGACCTCCTCTTACACCAACAGGCAATCTCAATTTGCCTTTGCGGCTAGAAAAGCAATGCATGTAGGGAAGCCATAATTGACAGGTACTTTCCCATGTCCAATTAGCAGACTGGAGAAAGTACAATACAAGTGCATCAATGATGACATGGTAGATTAGACCACAATCCTGTTATCACAAGTAAACATGGCCTTAGCTTAAAAGGTAAAGGTAAAGGTGCCCCTGACCATTAGGTCCAGTTGTGTCCGACTCTGGGGTTGCAGTGCTCATCTCGCTCTATAGGCCAAGGGAGCCGGTGTTTGTCCACAGATTGCTTCCGGGTCATGTGGCCAGCATGACTAAGAGCTGGCGAACCAGAGCAGCGCACGGAAACACCGTTTCCCTTCCCACCGGAGCGGTACCTATTTATCTACTTGCACTTTGATGTGCTTTCGAACTGCTAGGTGGGCAGGAGCTGGGACCGAGCAACAGGAGCTCACCCCGTCACAGGGATTCGAACCGCCGACCTTCTGATCGGCAAGCCCTAGACTCTGTGGTTTAACCCACAGCGCCACCTGGGTCCCTTTTAGCCTTAGCTTAGGGTTGCCATATTTCAAAAAGTTTCCACTGAGCTTCTTTTTCTGGGGGGGGGGCAAAGTTGTGTCCCCTCCCCCACAAAATGTTTCCTCCTTTTTTAGGGAAATCGCCAAAAAATCAACATAGGAGTACAATGGCACTACAGGGAACCAGGCAGAGGGCCTTTTCAGCAGTGGCGCCCACCCTGTGGAACACCTTCCCATCAGATGTCAAGGAGATAAAGAACTACACAACTTTCAGAATACACCTGAAAGCAGACCTGTATCAGGAAGCTTTTAATGTTTGATGTTTTATTATGTTTTCATGCATGTTCGAAGCTCACCACAGCGGCTGGAGCAACCCAAACAAATGGGTTGGGTAATAATAATAGTGCAATCCTAACCAGGGCTGGATCTAGACACATTAAAAAAAAAGTTTCAGGAAAGCTCATATGGGAAATCATGTTGCCGAAAGATCGAACTCTGCTGCGGCATCTGGTGCCACAGTGTTATAACGCATTTTAAACGCTTAAAAAAAACCTAATGTAGCTGAGTCCCAGGTCTACTCCAAAGTAGGTCCTATTGAATTCAGTGGGGGTCCCAGGTAAGTGGGGTTAGGATTGCAACCTTGGCTGAAGGTATGAAGAGAGCAGAGCCATTGAGGAAGGCACCACGCCATGATGTCTGCAGGCTGTGATCTATAATCCCACTGTTCCTTGTGGGTTAATCTCCACAGTGTTGCCCACAACATTGGGAATCTGCCAATGCCATTAATGTAAAAGAGCAGTGGGATGGCAAGGGTCTATACCACAACTTGAAACACCCCTCCAGACTTGCTCAGGTCTAATCTCCTTTACCGTGTAAGTAGATCTCCCTGGGCATCTTCTTCTAATGGGCATGGGTAGAAGCTACATAGTCTTTATCCATAGAAACATCACCTTGCCCACAAAGGTCCATATAGTTAAAGCTATGATTTTCCCAGTAGTGATGTATGGAAGTGAAAGCTGGACCATAAAGAAGGCTGATCGCCAAAGAATTGATGCTTTTGAATTATGGTGCTGGAGGAGACTGTTGAGAGTCCCATGGACTGCAAGAAGATCAAACCTAACCATTCTTAGGGAAATCAGGCCTGAGTGCTCACTGGAAGGACAGATCCTGAAGCTGAGGCTCCAATACTTTGGCCACCTCATGAGAAGAGAAGACTCCCTGGAAAAGACCCTGGTGTTGGGAAAGATGGAGGGCACAAGGAGAAGGGGATGACAGAGGGCGAGGTGGTTGGACAGTGTTCTCGAAGCTACCAACATGAGTTTGACCAAACTGCAGGAGGCAGTGGAAGACAGGAGTGCCTGGCGTGCTCTGGTCCTTGGGGTCATGAAGAGTCTGACATGACTAAATGACTAAACAACAACAGAAGCTACATTCCTTCAAAAAGACAACTGCTAAGATGTATACCAACATTTTTGGGGCTTGTAGACAACTTCCTCCAGGTCCTTTATGTTTTCTCTGACTGTCGATATAACTTCGGCATTCAGCATAGCACAGATCTTGCAAATGTATTCCACCGTCTCACCCAGGCTCTTGGCACTGCCAACTCCAAGAGAGGCTGTCAGTCCTACAATCTGAGCACATGTTGCAATTGATTTATTTGCACACCTGCAACTGTGGCAGTTTAGCCCCTATAAACTGCACACCTTGCTTTATGCATACGTGCAACCTTGGTTTAAGGAGCCATTTGGCGCCTAGCTTATGTATCTGAGACAAAACTGGTTAATGCGAATTTTACCTTTGCACACTAGGCTAGATTCTACACACACACACACACACACACACACACACACCCTTTCATCTAGGCAAGCAAGAGGAATTATCAAAGCTGAAGGTGACATTTCAAGGAAGCAGAAACACTCAAGGAAGGTGTGAGGTAATTCTATGGAAAGGTATGGTCTGAGGAGAGTCTCTGTGACCAGACAGAGAAGCTGAAGTGCAGAGTTTGACCCCGGGGCCTGACCTATAAAAGCTGTTGTGACTCGGAGTGGGTGATATATTGTCCAAAACCGGTTTGAAATCCATAGCATGATATCAGTTTCATGAATTTCGACCTGGCAATATATTGCAAATCATGATGTGAGTGTGTGCTACGCAAAAATCATCACAATGTGGGGGAAACTGTGAAACCAGCTAATGCCTCAACTTATTTCAGACATCAGTCTATCACAATGTTTAGCTGGTGACAGGTATTGGCCCACCCTGCTGTTCACCTCGACATAGTTCCATCCTGATTTCAGACCTCGTGATATAGCGGTATATCGCGATGTTGAAAACCGGGTATCGTCCAGCCCTAGTTTTGACTTCACCCATCCTGACTTTCCCTGGCAGACGGATGCAATACTTCTGAGCTTCTAATAGTTGACCCATGAAAAAGCTCCGAGTTTGTTGGTTTTGTTTTTTTGGCCTGCATTCCCAAACCTTCTCCGCGACCGAACCACGTCTCACCTGAGGCAGCGGTGTTGCGGCTTGCTCAAATTTAAGGTCCAAGTACTTGGACATCAACACGCTGTAAGGGTGATTCCCGGTCGTGTTGTGGCACTCGTCGAAAACCATCAGCGTGAACGACGAGAGGGAAGCTTGCTTTCCGTAGTTGAGGCAATTCACGAGAATCTGAGGCGTCATGATGGTGATATCGTTCGCCTCGATAATCATATCCGAAGGGGCATCCACTGCACTTTCCCCACACAGGCCTGCAACACTGAATCTGGAAGCGAGAGGGGGAGACAGATGCTGTTCATAACACCAGGAGTTCACCTTGGGTCTGAAGACACGTGAGGAGAAAAATACCACCGTATGAAAGATCTACGTGCCCAAGTCCCCACTCCACCTTCTGCTTTATCGTTTAGTAATTTGGCACCCCCAGGAGAAATTTGCGAGGGGAAAGATGAATGGAAAATCGAAAGGTGGGAGGTATTTAATTAAATATACTGTCTGCACCTGCTCATCCAACACAAGGAGACTCTTTCTGGTCAAAGAACAGCTGAACCAGGCCACAATTCACCATCGGCAAATACTAGAAAGCTTTAGCAGGAGCAGCTGGTGGGGAGGGCTGGCAGCACACATTTGGCCTCTTCACAGTGGCACTACTGCTGCTCACCAGGAGTGGGGCGGGTAGGAGGCATCGGGGACTGTCGCCCCGGGCACAAATTCTGAAGGGCGCAACTGGGCCGCCAGACTGGAGGTGGCTCCCTTTTCCGGCCCGGCAACCTGTGGCAACACACATCTCCTGAGCACCCGGGTGGGCTCGAGTGGAGAGCGAGCAGTTGGCCAGGCCCTTCCCTGCTGGGGCAGAGCCCCCTCTTGCTGCCCGCCCCCTTTGTCATCACACGCTTCTCGCACCACGGCTGGCACCAGAGCGGTGTACTGGGTCGCTACTGCCCTGAGGCTGCCACAGAGCCCATGGCATGGGAACAGGCAGCTGCAGGCATGGTGGCATGCCGTCAAACGAGGAAGTGGGCAAATGAGCCTTGTCGGCCTGTCCCTTTTGTGCCTTGCCCCGGGCACTGGCAACAGAGGCTATGCCACTGGTGAGAGCGCCAGGAAGTGGTGGCAATGACACTGCCAAGAGGCAAAGCACATGCCACTCCCTCTTCCAAGCCATTCCTGGGTTTGAGCATTTGACTGCTCTGAAGGGCTTTGGTTGAAGATATTTTTTTTAAAGCATTCAATCCACCTGAACAACAACAGGTTTAGGTTTGGCCCGATACCTGCTGGATTTTCTCTCGCGTGTTTTATCGGAACCAGTGCATTCCGTCCTTTCGACACCTACCATTTAAATGGACCTGATCCTTCAGAGGAGCTTTACAGAGCAGACAGGCAGGCCACATGGAACGGCCAGCAAGGAAGCTGGGAATCATAGGCAGTTCCATGTGGTGTCTTCCGCCACTGGTGACTGCCTGCGCTCCTTCTCGGTCATCTGCAGTGATAGCAGATGGTCCGAACAAGAAGCTCTGTGCCCCTCTCTCAGCTGCAGGGCTTGGGGACCAGTAGTTTGGATTTGGCTTTGGAATCCTGCTTTATCACTACCCTAAGGAGTCTCAAAGCGGCTAACATTCTCCTTTCCCTTCCTCCCCCACAACAAACACTCTGTGAGGTGAGTGGGGCTGAGAGACTTCAAAGAAGTGTGACTAGCCCAAGGTCACCCAGCAGCTGCATGTGGAGGAGCGGGGACGTGAACCCGGTTCACCAGATTACAAGTCCACCGCTCTTAACCACTACACCACACTGGCTCTCAGCCCTTGCTATACAGGAGGATTCCTGGCTACACAGGGTGTTTTGACGGACGCTAGACCAAGCAGCTGAATGACGATGTCAACCCTAGGTAGCAGAGCTCAGTTAAACTGTGGACTGGTTCCCCCAGGCATGACCAGGCATTGCAGATCTGACCATAGGTGTCAACTTTTCCCTTTTCTTGCGAGGAATCCTATTCGGAATAAGGGAATTTCCTTTTAAAAAAGGGAAAAGTTGACAGCTATGGATCTGACACAGAGATAAAACTCTTCCTTGCAATGAAGGTAGGAAGACAGGGCACCCACTTCTCTGGAACGAAAATTAGGAATCATCTTTCTTGTATAGGATCTATATAGAAAAGCCTTCTCTTTCCCAATTGTTTGGGTTCAAGAAGGCCCAACGACTACATAGGTGGACTTAAGGACGTACTTTCCCTTGAAATATTCCTCGAAGACTTTCTTCTGCTGTTCATAGACTGGGACTTTAGTAGTGAGGAAGACCACTTTCCCCTTCCGTCCAGGAGGCATGTTGCGGAGGTGATGGTCACATATCATAATAGACACAAAAGTCTTCCCAGAACCTATGAAGGCAGAATGCAGAAGACAGGGCCGGTTGGATAGATTTGCAAAGCAAAAGCATCTCACTGCTCCTGGAACGAACCAAAATGGCCTTATACCTTCCTGCAACTTCCATACCACCTTCCATACCACCTGCACAATTCAAAGTGTTGGTGCTGACCTTTAAAGCCCTAAACGGCCTCGGTCCTGTATACCTGAAGGAGCGTCTCCACCCCCATCATTCAGCCCAGACACTGAGATCCAGTGCCGAGGGCCTTCTGGCGGTTCCCTCACTGCGAGAAGCAAAACTACAGGGAACCAGGCAGAGGGCCTTCTCGGTAGTGGCGCCCGCCCTGTGGAACGCCCTCCCATCACAGGTCAAGGAGATAAACAACTACCTGACATTCAGAAAATACCTGAAGGCAGCCCTTTTTAGGGAAGTTTTTAATGTGTGATATTTTTGTATCTGATTTTTGTTGGAAGCTGCCCAGAGTGGCTGGGGAAATCCAGCCAGATGGGTGGGGTACAAATAATAAATATTATTATTATTATTATCATTATTGTTATTATTATTAGGAGATGACTGTATTGCATGTACCAACAGAGGACCTGATCCCCTGGCTCAGAATTTGGACTATGAGAGGGTAAGCCTCTAATTTCAGCTCCTACCCCTGAAATATCCAGATATGTACATTTCCAATACATTTCCGAGCACAATTCATAGTGTTGGCGCTGACCTTTAAAGCCCTAAATGGGTTTGGCCCCAAGGTGCACTCATCCATTGTCAGCCAACCAATATTTTTTTGTAAGCTGCTTAAACATTTTAATGACTGTATACTGCTCAAATTCCCTCCATTAGATAAATAAATAGCAAAACAGTCATGAACTTATAACTTGAGTTTCCCAGCTGGAACAAGGGGGTAATTTGAGCCTTTTAAGGCTATTGTAATAATGCCATTCCCACCATTTTGGGGTGGGTGGGTGGGATGAATTTGCCACACCCCTCCTCCCCTGGAAGAAGAGGAGAGGTGGTATCTCCCCAGGGGAAAATGTTATGGCCCAATGGGCGATTTCGCTCAATGGGGAGAGGTGGTGGCTGTTGGGTTTCCTACACCTCTCACTGTGTAGGATTGGTATATCACATGTCTGTGTTATGCATTCCTTAACAGATTGTTGGAATCACGGAGCGGATGTTTACTGTACTCTGATTCTGTTTGTTGTTCACTACTTCTTCAGACTTCTCTCCGGCGAGAGGAGACATGTTTTCTTTTGTTCTGCCTTATGCTTAATAAAGTAGCTTTTTAGTGCACAACCTCTGCCTAGCTCAGTCTGCGTTTAACTCTGCTGGATTCTGAATAGGTGCCCAGTGTCTCCAAGACGTGGGTCATAATAAATCGTCTGGGAAGGCTGTCAGAACTCCCTAGAGCTGCACTCTCATCGCTGATGGGGGAGACAGGCTGGAAACGTTCCTGTCGTATGCCTAGGGGGGTCGTCCTTGCCCCCGGCCAACCCAACAGCGACAAGCTATTTAAGTTTGCTCTGCCCCACACTCTCCCCTCTTTTTTATTCGGCACCTCCCTCCGCCCTTTTGCAGTGTGGGCCTGCAGGCTGGTCATCTGTTTTCCAAGGGCAGAAGAGGAATTTTTTTTGGGGGGGAGACCCTAATCGACCAGTCTTCTTTCCCCCCGCCTATTCCATCCTGTAAGGTGATGTTTATTGGAATGCTGCTCCCTCAATTTGGCTAGTTGCCATGTGGCCCAGGCAGGTGAGGAAGATTTCAGAAATAATGAAACACTTACCTGAGGCGGTGTTGGGTTGTGGGCACCACTTAGTCACACAGTTTTTTCTATGCCCCCAGGTGAAATTACCCCCATCTATTAATGAACACCTGCCCGGACTTTAGTTGATCTGGTTACACAGATTGAATCTGACTTAGTTTATCGGTTCAAGTTATTATATTTAATAAATATAACCTACTCGTCCGCATTTGGTTGTCTTGACTCTTCTTCCTGGTGTGCTGGCAACGACTGTGACGTTTGTGAAGCGATCTGAACATGTGAGATTTGTTGCAATCCAAATGCTGGCTATTACCATTTAATAAAACTTACCAGTAGGGGCACAGATGATGGTATGCTTGCCACTGAGAGCAGGCTGGGCAAGTTCAGTCTGGTAACTCCTGGCCTCCTTTGGAACATAAACGGATCGGGGGCAAGGACCTAGGAACACAAGCAAGGGAAAAGCACTTTGGGAAAAGGCACTTCTTAAAACTTACATGTTATCTATTTAAGTAACGATACAAACCTTGTACTTACAAGTGCTAATGAAACACTCAGCCATGGCCCGCCATGGCCCTCCATCCCAATATTATTTTCAGGCTAGTGCCTCTACTTTTTTAGTCTATATGACATTTATATACAATTGTTTATGTACAGCTGTTTAAAGTCTGTAATAATAGGGGTGATTATACAATGGGCTAAAGAGTTTGGATATAATATTCAGTTAGAATCTCGGGAAAGGTTGAGGAAGGAAGATATTAACTTTACTGCACGCAGTGCGCTTAAAGAAAATTTGATGGAAATGATGTATAGATGGTATTTAACACCATCAAAACTTGCTAAAATGTATAGGACAAGATCTAGCGAGTGTTGGAAATGTAAAGAAAAGGAAGGTATCTTTTACCATATGTGGTGGACTTGTAAAGAGGTAAAAGCTTACAGGGAAATGATATATAATGAGTTAAAGAAAATGTTTAAAAACACTTTTGTTAAAAAACCAGAAGCCTTTTCACTGTGTATAGTAGGTGAAGAGATACCCCCCCCAAAAGATAAAAGACTGTTCATGTATGCAATAACAGCAGCAAGAACCCTTCTAGCCCAAAAATGGAATCAAAAGAAGTACCAACGAAAGAAGAGTAGCAGATGAAAATGATGGACTTTGCAGAACTGGTGAAGCTGACAGGAAAAATCCCGAAACCAAGTGTTCCAAAAAGACTGTAGTAAATTTACACAATATTTTAAAAAAAAATTTGCAAGAAATTAACAACACTAGTAGGGTTATCCGAAGACTTTTAATGAGAATTTTTTTAGCTTTCTATATTAAATATAGGATGACTGACGGTCGAATAAAAGAATGGATGGATGGATGGATGGATGGATGCAGATTCTTATACGGATGCTAACACAGTTTTCATATGGTCTTACCCAACGACGAGGAACCCGGGCTCGCGCTAAAATTGTCCGATTCCGCTTCTTCAGAAAATTGTATATTGATATCAACAGCACAGGCTCCCTCGTCCTCGTCTCTCATTTCCACACAGGTGTTATCGACACTACCTGAACATGACGTAAAAGAAAAGGCGTCGAACATTCGCACAATGGTTGTTTTGGTGGCGACAGTGCCAGGCTTTCAAAATGTGTAGATAAATTTTGAACTGGGGCGGGGTGAGCTGGCATACACACCCTCACCCCACCATGCATGTGGGTAAACTCCCCATTTTGAGAAGGCCTGGAAAAGGGCTAAAGATGGCCCAATGACCACTGTCCCAGTTACCTTCGTTCAAATTCCACAGCTCACTTTGGTCGTAATATCCATTCCGGTCCAACGCCAGTTGGAAAGTTTTGGGCCAGTTTTCCTTATCCGACCTACAGAGGCATTCTACAAGCTTCCCTATACCCGCTGCATTTCCTTCATTCCTTTTAACCTGCAAGACAAGTCCAAATTATTAGCATGAGAGAGAACAAATATACATCCTCTATAGCAATTCCCTGGTTCATTTGATTTAAAAAAAACAAATCAGTTCAAGGCTGAAGACGTGTTCCTTAAAGGTAAAGGCAAAGGGACCCCTGGCCATTAGGTCCAGTCGTGGACGACTCTGGGGTTGCGGCCCTCATCTTGCTCTATGGGCCGAGGGAGCTGGCGTACAGCTTCTGCGTCATGTGGCCAGCATGACTAAGCCGCTCCTGGCAAACCAGAGCAGCGCACGGAAACGCTGTTTACCTTCCCGCCGGAGCGGTACCTATTTATCTACTTGCACTTTGACATGATTTCGAACTGCTAGGTTGGCAGGACTTGGGACTGAGCAACGGGAGCTCACCCCGTCACGGAGATTCGAACCGCCGACCTTCTGATCAGCAAGTCCTAGGCTCTGTGGTTTAACCCACAGCGCCACCCGCATCCCGTGGAGGGACACAATTCTGCTATACATAAAGGCATGCTTATTGCGTTTCATAATCTCTGCTTACCAAGTATTTTTCGTTCTGAAATACAGTGGTACCTCTGGTTGCGGATGCAATCTATTACAGAGCTCCGGCTGGATCCTGAGGTTTCCGCAACCAGAGGTGCCTGTTCTGTGCATGCAAGCAGCGCAGTAGAGCGCTTCTGCGCATGCGGCAAAACCCGGAAAAATACTTCCGGGTTTGCCGCATGCATATCCCGAAGGACACATAACTAGAGGAGCACGTAAGTAGAGGTACCACTGTAATACCTGTCGAATTTCTTCAACCTCCTCGTGTATGAGGCATTCATCCATGTGGAGTAGTATCTGAGCCGCATCAATTTCCCTCAAAGAGGGCAGAATTCGATTCAGCAACTTCCTGTGAACTTGCAGCTTCCCAATCTTCTTAAAATCCCAATTTTCAATGGCTTCACGGAGGCCGGTATAACCTTTAGAAACAAGCGAGAGGGGAAATGTATAGCTTCCGATAAAACTTCCAAGAAAAGGCGTGGCTCGACCAAGCATCAACTTATTTCCTTTGTCAGGAACAGTTCATCCTAGACACTTGGGACTGAGCTGCAAATATAACATTTTAAGTGTGTTTTAAGTGCATTATACACATGTGACACTAGATGGCGATGGTGAGCTATGGGCAAATTCAATGTATATTTTAAAACTTTTTTGTTTTTGTTTTTTTTATTTTTAAAAAACATTTTCAGTGTTTTTTTTAAATTTTATTTACTTTATTACATCTATACAAAAGAAAAAAGAACATTGAATAAAAAAACAAACAAACAATAACCAAAGAATAACAATGTTAAAAAAATTACATGTTGAATTCTTCCTAAAAAACCACAAAAGTGAAACAATAACCAAAGAATAACAATGTTAAAAAAATTACATATTGAATTCTTCCTAAAAAAACCCACAAAATGCATTCAATTTATGCCTTCCTATATTCCCAATAATTCAGTTGTAAATAATACAAAGCAAAACATAACATCCAATTCTATATTTCATATAAATCAATTCTATTAACCTTTAGTAATACTTCTTTCTTCCTTACTTCTGTCCATATTTGTCTATTTCTACTATCTGTAGAAGCCGTAAGGGAAGGGGAAGTAACAGATAGTGTTTTTTTTATTTATATATGAATTTATATGAATTTATTAAAGAATCATCAGTTCCCAGGACTCTGTATAGCACAGTTAAAACCAAACAAGTGCTTAAAAAGTGCTACCCTTTACCCTTGTAAGCATATGTTACGGAGAAAGCACTACAATTAAATGCTATTGCAATTAATGCGAACCATCTGATTTCCAATGTGATAAAACAAATTCATATGGGAATTTGGAAATTCTGTTCAATGAAGGCTAGGATCCAAATAAATCAATATTACTAGTTCCCCTTACCTATGGGAGCTTTGGAGTTCTGTTTCTCCAGCATTCACCCACAAAACCACCACCTTCGAAAGCAGGTAGTATTTCAAAAGCAGTGTGTATGCCAGGCATGTGTGTGTGCCTGTTACTCTAAGAAAGAAATAAAGGAGTATGTCCAAGCCCCAGGGCCTACCTAAAATAGTTCTCTGGATCCTAGCCAAAGTAATAAAGTATTTCTTTGAGCTGCTATGGAAGTATTCTTAAGATACAAATGAAATTGTTTAATATTTTTTTTGCCAAACAGGTACCGGGTAATATTCTCTATCACTCTTCCTACTTTTTAAACTTCACAAGAATTTATGGGAGGCTGTTCCCTTGATTTAGTTTTTTTAAAAAGGTTTTAAGTGAGATAAAATCAGGGCTTGTTATAGATCATGCTGGTGTTAACCATTATAAACAGTCTACTAATATTTTATTCACTTCCTGCAGCCAATTAGAAGCTGTGCTTTGGTTTCCGAACGTTTTGGAAGTCGAACAGACTTCTGGAACGGATTCCGTTTGACTTCCAAGGTGCAACCATAATTTGAATCCATTGGTTCAGGTCCTACCCTCTGGAGCAGCAGAAAACAAGCTTGCTCCATATTCCCAAGTGACAGCCCTTCAGATATTTGATGACATAATACAGATATTTTGTAGTACAGTGGCTTTTAATTCACTATTAAAAAAAATTCTTCCAGTAGCACCTTAGAGACCAACTAAGTTTGTTATTGGTATGAGCTTTCGTGTGCATGCACACTTCTTCAGATACACACGAAAGCTCATACCAATAACAAACTTAGTTGGTCTCTAAGGTGCTACAGCGGGTGGCGCTGTGGGTTAAACCACAGAGCCGAGGGCTTGCTTATCAAAAGGTCGGCAGTTTGAATCCCCGCGACGGGGTGAGCTCCCGTTGCTCGGTCCCAGCTCCTGCCAACCTAGCAGTTTGAAAGCACGTCAAAGTGCAAGTAGATAAATAGGTACCACTCTGACGGGAAGGGAAACGGCGTTTCCGTGCGCTGCTCTGGTTCGCCAGAAGCGGCTTAGTCATGCTGGCCACATGACCCGGAAGCTGTACGCCGGCTCCCTTGGCCAGTAAGGCGAGATGAGCGCCGCAACCCCAGAGTCGGACACGACTGGACCTAATGGTCAGGGGTCCCTTTACCTTTAAGGTGCTACTGGAAGAATTTCTTTTATTTTGTTTCGACTATGGCAGACCAACACGGCTACCTACCTGTAACTTTTAATTCACTAGTAAGCTACAGACATTAACTTTGTACATGAACAACTGATCTCAAAAAAGCATTCCCAGCCTTTGAAGCCTCTTTTCCCCACATATATTTCCGCCAGCCCTACAGTCTTCAGGACAAAGAACCTTACTCTTTTCCACAGTTGTTGCTTCACACTCCTGCAAAGGAGATTTTCCAAGGCACCACAACCATCAGAACAGTTTTTCGTATAAATCAGGGATTGGGAACTTGCTGTTAGACTCCAACACCCATTAATCTCAGCCAGCCTTTTTAAATAAAAACTTCCTGTAGTCCAAAATGTTTGGTCTTGCTGCAGAATTCAAATTCTGCATCCATTCCTAACTTTCTATTTTCAGTTGGCAGGATGCTGCCATCCTCATGCTGTACTCAACACTGGTTCAAGTAAAGTGAGCAAAATTCAAAAGCAATGATAAGATTTTGGAACGCAGAAACAAGTAAATCATCAATCCATTAATTCCAGCACGCGGGGGGGGGCACCTAAATTGTTTAATTTGGCATCTTAATGATTGGTATTATTAATTGTATTAAAATTTGGCATTGTTATAATGAGGCTATTATTGGATTGTTGTAATTGAAAACTAATAAGAATTATTATATAAAAAAAGAAATAAACCACCACTTTGCTGAACCAATGTTGGGTACAGGAAGGCTACTAATTTTAACAGATGCATCTCATGCAATTAAGCAACTTGAAATTTTTACAGCACACTCAAACCTGCTGTATTCAACGCGTCCAAGAATCCACGGAACCATCCTTCTTCCGTGAGATGTACAATCGAGTCAAGAAATAACCCCGCAGCAATGGTGGGCTTCTCCTTATGACTTTGGATTTCCTCCACAGTCTCTGGAATGAAGTCAGAAGACAGCCGTCAGTCACTCTTTAAGTAAACATCTTATCTCAAGTAGAAGAAGAAAAAAAAGGGGGGAAGGCAGTGTTATTTCATTTCAGAAGCTTCTCAAGGATTGAAGAAGAGTTACCACATCTCTAAAAGCAAGGGGAAGAATGAAATCAGGGATAGGTGAGGGACAGAGGATAAGGCTCAAGGTCTCAGGGTCGTGGGCTGAGATCCAGCTCTGAGGGCCTTCTGGTGGTTCCCTCACTATGAGAAGTGAAGCTACAGGGAACCAGGCAGAGGGCCTTCTTGGTGGTCGTGCCCGCCCTGTGGAACGCCCTCCCATCAGATGCCAAGGAAATAAACAACTATCTGACTTTTAGAAGACATCTGAAAGCAGCCCTGTATAGGCAAGTTTTTTAATGTGTAATATTTTATTATGTTTTTTAAATATGTTGGAAGCTGCCCAGAGTGGCTGGGACAACCCAGTCAGGTGCCTGGGGTACAAATAAAATCATCATCATCATCATCATCATCATCTTTTTTTCTCTTTTTCTCTTTTAATTCTTTTTTTATTCCTTCTTTATCTCCACCCCCCTTCTCTTTTATTTCCCTTTTCTGCCTCTGGATTAATGCTTCAGTTTGGATCAAAAAAGAAAAAAAACGCTATGTGACAATAATTTTTGTATTTATCTTTATAAACTCTAATAAGATGTATTTAAAAATAAATAAAATAAAGCTAGTTAGCAACCAATTAGTATGCCCCCTTGATACTTTCTGAAACCTTCTTTGAGGTTTTAAAATCAGGAGAAAATAATAATAATAACAACAACAACAACACTGATCACCGAAGAATTGATGCTTTTGATTTATGGTGCTGGAGGAGACTCTTGAGAGTCCCATGGACTGCAAGAAGATCAAACCTATCTATTCTGAAGGAAATCAGCCCTGAGTGCTCACTGGAAGGGCAGATCCTGAAGCTGAGGCTCCAATACTTTGGCCACCTCATGAGAAGAGAAGACTCCCTGGAAAAGACCCTGATGTTGGGGAAAATGGAGGGCACAAGGAGAAGGGGACGACAGAGGACGCGATGGTTGGACAGTGTTCTCGAAGCTACCAACCTGAGTCTGACCAAACTGCGGGAGGCAGTGGAAGACAGGAGTGCCTGGCGTGCTCAGGTCCATGGGGTCATGAAGAGTCGGACACGACTCAACAACAACAAGACTTAATTTGAACTGCTGCCTTTTCTTCCTGGCCCAAGTCCAACAGATCAGCATCCATGCACTACAATGGCATCTGGGCTCGAAGCGACTTGCAAGGATGCTGGGCTATGAAAAACTATTTAAAGCTAAAGGGACCCCTGACCATTAGGTCCAGTCAGCCCCGTCTTACCCATTGGGGCTACTGGTGTGGGGCGCCGGGGCGCTGGCACCCCCCCCCCCCCCCGGGGCACCCCCGCGAGCACAGCAAGCGGGGGAGTCGTGCGGCCCCACCGGCGGCCGGCCGCTTGTGCACCGGCCGTGCTGCTCCCCGGGGCACAGGGGTGCCGGAGGGATCGCTGCGCCACGGCGGCCGATGTACTTAAGATGGCCCTGGGTCCAGTCATGTCCGACTCTGGGGTTGCGGCGCTCATCTCGCGTTACTGGCCAAGGGAGCCTGCGTTTGTCTGCATACAGCTTCCTGGTCATGTGGCCAGCATGACAAAGCCACTTCTGGCGAACCAGAGCAGCGCACGGAAACGCCGTTTACCTTCTCGCCGGAGTGGTACCTATTTATCTACTTGCACTTTGACGTGCTTTTGAACTGCTAGGTGGGCAGGAGCTGGGACGGAGCAATGGGAGCTCACCTATGAGCCACTATTTAGAAGCTCTTTAAAGACACCACCCCCAACAGCCAGATTTCCTCGCTGTCAGATACCATCGCCGTTTCCTGCTCTCCAGTAAGTGCATCGTGAAAGGCAGGCAAAGAAAGACATGTTGCAGCTCACCATCGCTGAGCCAATCCTTCATGTAGCTCACGACATACGCAGGCTTCAGCGTCTCCACGATATAATCCCGATAGCAGAGCAGGCTCCGCTTCTCCTCTTCGCTCATGCCGGTCTCCCTCCAGCCCTTCTTGCAAGCGCCTTTCTTTCCTCCTCCACCAACGCGACTCGTGCAAATAAAATAAAAAAGGAATGCTGTGTAATGCAAGTTCCCGGAGGCAGCAGGCAGAAAGCGAGCCCTCCTTCCCCGGCTGGCCCGGGCACAATCCTGCGCCCTCCGCTTTATAGAGGGGTGTGTGTGTGTGTGTGTGTTCCTGCGTTTCCCCGAAGTCAGCTGACGGGCCGAGGGAGGACAGGGAAACACCCCCGGCAAGAAGCAGGAAACGAAAGTGACGAATTGGAAAGCGAAAGTTGGCATGTGTTTGGTCCGTGGGGGCGGGGGCAGGGGCAGGGAAGGAGGCAGCCAAGAACGGGGCGCGCGCATCCTGCGTTTCCAAAAGGGGTTCGGTCCAGAGATTCATCCTTCCACAAATTACAATCACACCTGGCAAATGTCCTTTTAAGAGCAGTTTCATCCGCAGCAATTTTTTTGGGGGGTGGGGGGTGGGAGGCAGGACACGTGCGTATCCAGGGTTTTTGTTGGGGGGGGGGATTCCCAAAGGTTTTTGAGCAACTTTTGGGAAAATCGGCCCGAAAGGTTGTTGAGCTTTTTTTGGGGTGATTATGTGGGGGAATCCCCTCCCCAAAAGAGGACCTGGGAGGGGAGACAGGCTTCTGCTGCTGGGAGTGGGGGGGGGCAGACCCTCAGTTAATTGAATCTTTAAAATGCTTTTCAATAATTTTTGAGCATTTGGGGGAGACGGCTGCACTGTTGAACAACAACTGCTGTCAGGAGGGTTTTCCCCCCCTGATGTTTAGTCGGAATCACCTTTCTTGTCACTTGAAGAAATTGGTTTGAGCCCTAGCCTCCGGAGCAGGAGAAAACAAGTTTGTTCCCTTCATAGCCATGTGCTGGAAGTATTCAGCCCGTTGCGAACATACAGGTAGGACTGTACACACACCTGCAGTAGAAATAAAAGTGAGCTTGATGGATCAATAATCATGTATTGTACCTCCAGTGCTAGAGGCGATCTACGTCTGAATACCAGCTGCTGGAAATCACAAGTGAGAAGAAAATCGTCATTGCCCTCAGGTCCTGCTTGCAGACTTCCCATGATGATGATGATATTATTATTATTATTTATACCCCACCAATATAGCTGGGTTTCCCCAGAGGCGGAGCAAGCCCAGGTGGTACCCAGTGTGGAATTTTTTTTGTCACCCCCCCCCCCCATGCCGGGGCGCTGGCCAGGGGCGTAGGGAGCTGCTTTGCCGCCTGGAGTGCCAAATGTGTGCGGACATGAGCAGTCCACCCAAGCACGTCAAAGTGCAAGTAGATAAATAGGTACAGCTCCGGCGGGAAGGCAAACGGCGTTTCCGTGCGCTGCTCTGGCTCGCCAGAAGCAGCTTAGTCATGCTGGCCACATGACCCAGAAGCTGTTTGTGGACAGCCGGCTCCCTCGGCCAATAAAGCGAGATGAGAGCCGCAACCCCAGAGTCGTTCACGACTTAACTGTCAGGGGTCCCTTTACCTTTACCTTTACAAGCAAAGGGAGCTTACAGAATAAGGCTAGTGGATTTAACTAGGGCCTCAACTAGGGCCAGGGCCTTCTCAATATTGGCCCCGACTTGGTGGAACAGCCTATCACAAGAGACCAGGGCCCTGCGGGATTTGGCATCCTTCCGCAGGGCCTGCAAGACGGAGCTGTTCCACCTGGCCTTTGGGTTGGTTTCTGTTTAATATTTATGCTTCATCTTTTATTGGTGGGATATTTTGAAATTGAGACCTGCAGTTTTAATTGAATTTTAAATTTGTATTTTAATCTGTTATTTTAAATTGATCGTTTTTATGTTTCTTGCTGTGATTTTAATTGATGTTAGCCGCCCTGAGCCCGGTTTTCTGGCTGGGAAGGGCGGGGTATAAATAAAATTATTATTATTATTATTATTATTAATTGATGACAGCACTGATCAAACTGAAATGTTGGCACAGTCGATAGTAAACATTTCCTTCTTCAACCCCCCCCCCCCCCGTGAAACTATGTTGGCTTTCTCTCAATTACCACTTTAATAAAAAGTAGTACCACAACCGTGATGTCTCAAATTTCCAAGCTATGCCGAAGACCCATTTCCACCAAAGGGGGCTTCAGGTTTGCGTTTCTCACAGCAGCAGCCCTGTTACAAAAGTTAAGCAGCAGGCAGGTTCCCACTTCAGTAATTCACCCTCTTCCCTGCATCTTAAGCTTGAGAAATGGAAACAGAAACTTCATACATTTCCAGTTTTCCGAGCCAAGTGTAGTTATAATAGCTGATGCAGAAACTGCAAGAGCAGCAAACACACCAGCTGCACCACACTGAATTCACTTATTTATTTTAAACAGGAAAGTTTTTAGTTTGGCACAGCTCTTAAATGCTGTGTACCAAGCAAAAAAATAGAAGTTTCCTAGGCATGTATGGATAGGCATGACAAAACACTTTTTTGCAAAGTTTCCAAAATGCAACCGATTCATGGTCTTTGGAGCCTATACGCAAGCGATGACCCATTATGATTAGACAATAATTTTATCACACAAAGTATAATCAGCTAGCTCTTAATTCCATTCATTCATTATAGGAAAAGCTGCCAAGTTTCATCTCTCTCTCTCTTTACAGTTTTTTGTCCAATTTGTATGGACTAAACAATCCATAAACAATCACTGGCCTTCATAATGTTTTACCATCTGCAAGACAGAGGGAACCTGGGGAGGTGGGAAATGAAATCACTAGGGTATATAAATAGCAGGTCTGAATGACTGTTCTCATATTTTGTCTGTAATTTCAGAACATTTTAATATTTGGTCTAGAAAGCTTCTAGCATTATTTAAGAAATGGGGCGGGGCTCCTGCCTGCTCTACTCTCCCATCCCCTGCCCCCCCCCCAATCCTCTATAATAAAGTGCAAGTGTCTCTGCGTCCAGTCCCTTTGTCCGTGGGATTGCGCTACTGCGCATGTGCCCCACGGACAGCCGTTGGGACTTGGAGCGCAGAGACATCGGGAGCAGTGCTGTCAAGTATCCCGTTTTCCCCGGGAATCTCCCTTATTTCAAGCAGTTTCCCCGCTGCTATCCCTTATTTTTTATATCCCTTTAATTTCCCGTTTTTTCAAAGGAAGCAGCTCCTCTCCCTCCCCCTGCTGGCCAGGGACTGGGAAGACCTCGCCTCCTGGCAGCCTCAAAGCAAGCGGGAGCCATTTCCCGCGCTTACAGGTGTCGTAGGCCACGGGCAGCGTTTCCAAAATACAGTAAGCCTACTGCGCGCGTTCACACCAGTGCCGCCCACTTTTGCTTCTGGCTCCGCCCACCACTGCCATGTGACTGTCCCCGGGATAGGTGAGGCTGCTGATCCCTTATTTTCAAATCCGAAACTTGACAGCTATGTTCGGGCGGCCGGGCGAAACTGTTGAAGCGGCGGGTGTGTGCGGGCACGCGGCGGTTGCGCACTTGCGTGGACTTACTCCTAAGCGGCAGCGGCTGTTACAAGTGGCGGCGGGCGAGCGATGTCAAGCAAGAGCTGCTCAGTTGTTAGGGGGAAAACCCGAGATAAGCGAGAGCCGCTCAGTCAGCTCTGCGCATGTCCCCGTTGCTAGGGCAACAGTTTGACAACCTATGTTCTAGCGCCCCTCAATTTAGTGGGGTTAATGTACTAGTCCCCAATAACTCCCTATTCCTACCCCATGCAACTACTAAGCTTTTCACCTTCCCAACCCCACTGCGATTTCCATGCCTTGTCCTATTGTGAAGCCCCCTTTGTGCACATGCCCCTTGCTGATTTATATTACTGAATCTTTAAGATAAATAGAATCCTGTAAGTTAACTTGCTCAGTTAGCAAAGGAGGAGTTCATTTGCAGGATGCTGTACCTACAATATGAGTGTGTTTGCATGGGTTTTTTGTGTTTTTAAAAACCTCTTCTAAATTAGTACATTGAATCTGGAACTTCACGTTGAAGGCAACACAGAACACCAGGAATGAAATACATATGCGAGAAGGTACTATGGAGTACTTGAGGACTCCTCATCCTTTTTCAGTCTCACGAGAGGCAGGTGAGCAATGGAAGAAGTTTTTAAAGGCCATTTGCCACCCTTTCAGCATCTCTCCCTTCTTGCTGTACTCAGAGGATGACTTTGGGCAAAGGGACTGAGGCGGAGGACTGTGGTTTTAAATAACCGCAGAGGTTTGTGTAAAGAAAGGATGGAGGGACACTGAGTTGTTGTTCCTTAAAAAAAAAAAAAGTTTTGACAAGGAGAACTAGCAGAGAATCCAACACCAGAAAGCTAATGCAAGAGAGCCTTTCCAACCTCCTTTATTGAACTCAAACTTTGTTTTAAACTGCCATTCTTCCCTGTGTCACCCCCTGCTCACTCTACTCAAACTTCTGCCATTGTTTAAAATCACCACTTTCCCCCCTCACTGTCTCTCCCATCTTATTCCCAACTGTTGTGCATCTTGTCTTTGTGCCAGCCTGACAGGATTGAGATGAAACGCCTGAAATCCTCCGACGGGGCTGCGCTCTGACTTTGTGCAAACCCAGGACAGCGGTGTGGCACTACAAATCCTTCAACGGGAGCTGCACAAGGACAGACTTACATTTTTATGTCTATAGGAAGATGTAAGCTTAAAACCCCTATGAGGAGCGATGCTCAGCACTCAAGACAAAAAAAAAAACCCCAAACCCCAGGCAAATTAAGAAGACATCACTCTTCTGTATTTATTATGAAATCTATTTCATTTCTCTTTTATAGACGAACCCAATTTTCCCACACCTGAAGTTAACTATTCATTCTAAACAGCTCCTTTTGCTATGCAGCATCAGCGGCCGACTCAAACATCATTTTGCAAGATCTGGTCATGGGGAATAACCAATGAAACCTTTTAGGACCTCTCACTGGTTCCAAACCAGAGCTCTCACCTTCCCATGTCTTCTCCCTTTACATCCTCTGCTGGCAGCTTAGCACTCCACTTAAATACCAGAAAACCTCTATTTCTTAGTCTTCCATCATTGAAGAATGACTGTGCTAGATTGTCTACAAAAATTCTGTAGTTTTGTTTTTAAGATAACCAGACTTGCATATGCCATGGGCTTCTCTAGCAATATTCAATGTGCAAACTGGAAAGCAAATAAGCGTGCAGACGGTAAACATAATAGATTTCAGGAACGTCTTTATTGGAACTCCTGTGAAATACTTGCTCAAAGGGCAGCCTGAATCAAGATTCTTTAACAACCATGGATCTTTATTGGTGGGGTGGGGTACCTCAGGTCTGGATCCAGCAGCCCGCTGCTTGAAAAAGTGTGATAGCCAATGTTAATCGTATTCAGAGCAGAGACACTGAAATGTTAATTGATTTCAATGGGTCTACTCTTGGGTGTGACTTTGTTGGGTATCACACAGAGTGCGTGAAGCAGCACAGGAAGAGAGCGAGTTGGGAAAGGAAGGGCAGGAGCAGCGAAAAGAGTATGGTTGGAAGTGATCCATTAAAGTGGAGAATCGATGGCACAAAGCAAGGTCAATCTAAGCAGATTAAGGACATGGCAAAATTAAACCTGAATTTATTTCCCAACTGATACCAGAGGGTTTATATTACAGGGGTGGCCAGCGGGGGGGGGGGGAGAGGAACAGTATGATTTTGTGACACAGGAAACATAAACTCTTAGGGGGAAGCGGGTTGGAGATTAGTGATGGTCTGCTTTCTTGGGATTATGTATAAAAATGGGAGGACAAGACCTTCTTTATGCGTTGATGTGTAAATGATTTCATAATTCTTAGCACAGAAACCATGAGGAAGTTTGTCACTTTCAAGAAAAGTCTGATTGTGGGGGAGAGGGGGAAACATCCTTGTTTGAAAACAGTTCTATCTTAGGAGCTATACTTTCTGCTCTGGCGAGTCCAATTGACGTGAATGTTCAATAAGTTTCCTTGAGATCCTTAACAGCAAAGGAGCTCTGGCGGTTGGCAACAGGCCGGGAGATTCAGCTTCTACACTGCTAGGCTGATTTCCTGTGCTGGATGAAGTACCAGAGTCTGTCAAAGTAGAGGTGTGTCCGTGGGCTGCTCCTTGCGGCTGTACGTCTCCATTTGAAGTCTCATCTTCTTCCACCGTCCTAGTAGTGGAAGTAACAATGTTGTCCTTCTCCACACTTTCCAAATTGTCAACTCTGTCATAATTACAGTCTCTGGTTTCCAAGAGCGGCGGAGGAGACTCCGGCTCTCTCTCATTTTGCGGGATTGTAGGACTCCAGGAAATGCTACTTTCATATTCTGTGTTCTCCTGGATCTCAGTGTCTTTATCACTGTCACTGTCAATTGTTATTACCACCGGAGAAGAAAACGGAGAAGGGTCAATGTGGTTCTTGTGTGGCTTCCTCTCTCTTTTCCTCTTCTTTTTATGATGCATTGCCATGTCAGTGGCTTTCCCTTCATAAATAATCTCCACGCTTGGGCTCCTTGATATTTGCATCCTTTTCTTGTGCCGACTCTCGGCCTCAGGTTGCCTCCCCGCCTTTTTGTCAAAGCCCCTGTATTTTGGCGAAGGTTTTTCAAGGGCGCTTGCATCTTTTGCAGAAGAGGCTTCTTCACTTCCTGCGTGGGCACTCTCCAGGTGACGGGTTTTATATTTCCTTTTCCCGCTGGGCTTCTCAGATCGCACTCTCTCGGGCCCTCTGGGAGGAGTCCTCGACCTGCTGCTGGAGCGACTTCTTGATCTGCGCCTCTCATAATAGTAATACCTGCTTTCTCTGTGACCTCTTGGATTTCGAGTATTCATCCGTTCAGAAAAGGACTGCACTCTGTAGTCAGGGCTAGCAGACTGCCTTGAATACCGAGCTCTGGCCTGAATCCTTCTCCTGTAAGATGATTCATACCCATCTCGGGCCGAATTTCTGCTGTAAATGGTGCACTCCCATTTGTACTTGCCATCTCTTACGTAACTGTCTCTTACGTAGTAATCACTGTCTTTGCTCTTTGATCTACTTTTGCTGTAGTCGTTGCTGTGTGATCTAGATCGGCTTAGATCTCTAGATTCAATGCTCTCACTACTCACAGAAAGAGTTTGGCTTTTTCGAGACAGACTCTTGTCTCGGGTCCTTGACCTCTTCTTGTCCTTCCTATGCTTATGTCTGCTACCGTCTCTCTTCCTTTTCCGTTTCTCCATACTGTGATGCTTCCTCTTACTTTTGAGGCCACGATGCTCTCTGCTACGTGAATGCGATTCACATTTCCTCCTTTTGGATAAACTGTAGTCATCGTCACCATCTCTTTTTGTAGGAGAGCTTTGTAGCCAAGATCGGGTAGCTGGTTCTCTGGTTTTGCTACTGCCCTTTTCACTCCTTTTGGATTTCCTTTTATTGGATAGGGACACGCTGGCTTTACAACTGGTGCTCCCATCTCCAGACCCAATGGAGAACGGTGACGCGGACCCACTGGCATCGGTGTCACTAAAACTGTGATACTGGATGGGCTGCACTGCCTTCACATCTTCGCTTTTCTCGCCAGCAGATTCCTCAGAGTCGGAAGACAGCTCCACTAGTTCGGGCGTTCTCTCTGCTAACGGCTTCACGTAGCCAACAATAACACAGTTGTCGGAGGAATCGCAGCTGTCACCATTCATCTCCATGCTAGCCGGCAACTGAGCCTGCAACTCAGCTGGGTTAGCAGAGGGCTCTCCGTCGGAGCTTTCCGAAGTGTCCAATGCAGTAGATACGGCGGCACGAACCTGCTCTGAAGTGGAGTACGATGGACCAGGCGTCTCATCATCCCATGGTGCCTGACCAATACCAGCCGCAAAGGAACTGTGGTCTGGTTCTTGAGCATCTGCCTCATCTGGAGAGATTGTAATAATGGAGGAATCAGACCGGCTCCCTTCTTCGTAGGATGGAGCAGGGCAATCATAGTTTGCGTGCTGATCATATGCCTCTATGTTAAACGGGCATCTGGCAAAGCTGATGAACTCGTGCAGAAAGTGTACCGTGCGATGAAGTAAGAAAGGCTTTAAGTCGTCAGCAAATGCTTGGCTTTCCAGATCGTATCTGGTCACATTACTCATGATGATATGCTGCACAATGTTGACCAGAGACCCATGAGCGCCGAACAGGACTGTGAGTTCACGCTTTAGCCATGGAACGAGCCTATGGAGGCAGGCAGGATTCCTGCGGAAAAATTCAGCCGATATGTCTCTATAGCGCCCTCCGTCCTCAATGCTCCTGACACGTGCGCCAGAGCGGTACAGAGCTCTTCGGAAGTTGATTATGTCCTGCTCTTGAATCTGACGCATGGACCTGCCTTCTAAGCTGGCTTGTCGCCTCGAAGCAAGACGCCTGATCATTTGATGCATTTCTGCATTTCTCTGCCTCGTCGTCTGGCCAGATAACCCTTCAAACAAAATCCCATTGTCTGGAGGGGAGACAGTCCTTCGAGAAGAGGAACTTCTCCGGGGATAAGCTGATGTACGGCGCTCCCTTGTTAAAGTTGTTCGGTAACGGAATCGCCTCCCGTCAGGATTAGCGAAATAGTCCGTGTCTGAAGGCCGTACTGTATAAACCTTAAAGTCATCTTCCGATCTCATGCTGTGCACAATGGAGTGGAAAGGCTGCTTGCAGAGCGGGCATTCGGCCTTGTTTTTGGACCACTCCTGCACGCAACGAAAGCAGAACTTGTGCCAACAATGGTCCAAGTAGGCCACATTTTCAAACTTGTCCAGGCAGATCGGACACTTGGAGTCCGGTGAGGCATCTACGGACATTGTTTGATTCAGCTTATCGGTGCCAACTTTAGGTGAACACCGATCCACTGTGAAGTCTTCTGTCACCGATGCCACATTCTGCAAATAAGAAAAAAAAGAGACAATGATCCATGTGCACTCAGCAATCTGTGCTGATCCAAATCAGTGCTGAGTTAGCTGGAAGTGAAATTACAGAGTGTCAGCCAACTGAACTTCCAACCACAGAGATGGGGAACCTCTGGTCCATGAGCTTAATCTGGCTGCAGCCCCGGAAACAGTCCCCTATCATTATCCCTAGGCCATGCACCATTCTCTCATACCTGTTCTGTTAAGTTCACAGTTGCAAAAAGCTATTTTTGGCTGATGAAACAGAGAACGCCATCCCTGCTTTACCAGTCCAAACAGTTTCTATACTGACAGCAGAAGAAACATCTTCCATGTCTCCATAACCAGGACGGCAAAGCACAGAGGGAGAAAAAACGCAAAGAAGACAGAGGCAGCAGTGAAGCTGGATCTAACCACAACACAGGATACAATACTGCATCAATATTATCTAAATGATGTGTCTGTTAAAGGAGTGGCCCTTGACAGCTGTCATTTCAAAGTTTGGTGCTTTGGTCAACATGAAAGCCCTTTGCACAAGGTGGTTGAGTGCACAGCCTAAGGGACACATGCAGCCCTCAAGGCATTTTTGGCTGTCAGTTCTCAGCATCATGATGTCCTCCCAAAGCTGTGTGAACGATGTGCCTGACTTTGGGAAGGAGGCTTGAGGGCTCTGACAGGGTCCTACAATTTGCCCACTTCCTTCCCAAAGCCTAGTCATTGCTTTACCAGCTTTGGGAAGGAGGTGGTGGTGGTGGAGTTTCTGGGACCCTGTCAGAACCCCTCACACCTCCTTCCCAAAGCCTGGCTCCTCACTTACACAGCTTTGGGAAGGCAGAGCAACTGGGGCCGGGCCGGGGTGTCAAATTTGGGCTCCCCCCCCCTCGCCGCACAAGGCAGTGTGCAGCCCATGGGTTCTGTGTCAAAGTACTCTTGTGGCCCACTTGGTATGAAAAGTTGGACCGGCCGGCCTAAACACAGAAGGACCTTCTTAAGAACCCCAAGGGACTCTTCCTAGACCTAAAGGAGCCAAAACACAACCCCCCCTCGACTGACACCAGGCAGGCGCCTCCTTAAAACACCAATCCAGACGTGTGGAAGCTCTATGAGGTTCAGCTACTTTTTAAGCTGCTGGTTTGACTGAGAATATTAATATTTTGTGTGGTTTTTTTGGAATGCCCTCCCATTAGATGTCAAAGAAATAAACAACTATCTGACATCTGAAAGGCAACCCTGTATAGGGAGGCTTCTAATGTTCGGTGTTTTACTGTGCTTAAGCTGTTGAAAGCCAACCAGAGTGGCTGGGGCAACCCAGTCAGATGGACGGCATATTATTATTAATTATTATTATTATTATTAGTAGTAGTAGTAGTAATATTGGTCCTTACAGCCAAGCGAGACACACATTGTGTTTTTAGTACATAATAATGATAGTGACATTGATGACAGATGAGTAACTATATAACGTTTAGAAGTGTTTTAAGGGGAGTGTTTTAAGGTTTAATGCTTTATTATGTTCTTATTGGAAAGCACCCAGAGTGGCTGGGGCAACCTCCTATATATAACATAATTGGTTATATATTGGTTATACATATTATTGGTTTCCTTATTGCTTTCCTTACGGCCAAACGGTGCGAACGTTGTGTTTCGTCTACATATTGATAGTGACATTGATGAGCAACTATATAATGTTTAAACAAAGTAAAAAAAAAAATTCCTCCCACTAACACCTTAGAAAGCAGCCTTGTATAGGGAAGCATTTCAAGGTTTAGTGTTTTATTATGTACTGATATACAGGTGAAACTCGAAAAATTAGAATATCGTGGAAAAGTCCATTTATGTAAGCAATTGTTTTCATTAGCTACTGGAGTTTAATATATTATATAGGCGGGGGGCGGGGGGAGGTTGCTCCAGCCACTGGGTGCCTTCCTAAATATACAGGTGAAACTCGAAAAATTAGAACATCGTGGAAAGGTTCGTTTCTTTAAGTAATTCAACTTAAAAGGTGAAACTAATATATGAGATAGACTCATGACATGCAAAGCGAGATATGTCAAGTCTTTGCTTGTTATAATTGTGATGATTATGGCGTACAGCTGATGAGAACCCCAAAGTTGAAATTGTTAATTTGGGGTTCTCATCAGCTGTACGCCATAATCACCACAATTATAACAAATAAAGGCTTGAAATATCTTGCTTTGCATGTCATGAGTCTATCTCATATATTAGTTTCACCTTTTAAGTTGAATTACTTAAAGAAACGAACCTTTCCACGATGTTCTAATTTTTCGAGTTTCACCTGTATATTTAGGAAGGCACCCAGTGGCTGGAGCAACCTCCCCCCGCCCCCCGCCTATATAATATTATGCTACTGGTTATAAAGGTTATTGGTAATATAACTTACTGGTTTCCGTACGGCATATACATTGTGTTTCTTGTACATAATAATGACAGTAGTGTTGAATCGAGCAATAATAATAATAATAATAATTAATATATATATATATATGTATGTACCCAGCCAGTTGGGCGGGGTATTTTGTATGTGTGTGTGTGTGTGTTATTATTATTATTATTATTGCTCGATTCAACACTACTGTCATTATTATGTATATTTTATACACACACACACACACACACACACATACCCCGCCTAACTGTCTGGGTTTATCCAGCCACTCGGGGCGGCTTCCAGCAAAATATTAAAATACAATAATTTTAACCAAATCTCCACTTTCTCCCCACCACCTACCACATTCCCAGGGGGAGGGGGGAGCCTTATAGACTGACACCGGCGTCCCTGGGGGGCCAAGGAGTATCCCTGCGCAGGCGCGCGCCGAGCGCCGGGGCGACTGGCTGGGCGTGTGTCGTTAACAGCGGAGGGAGGTGTGTGTGTGGTTGGGGGGGGGGACACGGAGGCGGAGTGCCCGGATGACCCGGCCTTCTCTCTCTCTCTCTCTCTCCCCGCTATCCTCGCCGCGCCCCCCCCCCAGCCCAACGCTCACCTGAGCCTTCGATCTCTGGCGCCGGGGGCCGTTGGCCCCAGAGGCTCGGCTGCGAAGCTCCCGCGGGTCACCCATCGGCGTCGCGGGCGACAGCGGCGGCGGGGAGGGGAGGCTGCTTTTCACGATGGCTCCGGCTCTTGCCCTGGCCGACCCGGATGCGCAACCTTTTCCGTTTCCGGGTTAACAGGAAAACAAAACAAGGGAGGGTAGAGTTAAAGGTACCCCTGCTATGTCACCCCAACCCCCCAGACCCCTTCCCCCGTTGACGCCACAAGTCGTGGCCGTTTACTGTCAATCAAGGGAAGCCCACCCCTCCCCCAGCCTTATAATGTCGGTTTCTGTTTTGCCCCCCCCCCGTCCCAGCCCCCCTTGCAGATCTGTCTATCTGTCAGCCAGTGTTTCTCAAATGCCCCGTTTTTGGACTACAATTCCCATCATCCCTTGCTACTGGTCCTGTTAGCTAGGGATGATGGGAGTTGTAGTCTAATCACCGCGCAAGACCCAGGTTTTTAAAGCCATGCAGGTACTGAATTAGATATAGATACTGTAGAGATAGATAGATAGATAGATAGATAGATAGATAGATAGATAGATAGATAGATAGATAGATAGATAAGCGAGACTTCCTGGCACCATTTTTATTTTGTTTTAAACTGGATGAGAGTGGGGATCAAAGGCTTCCTATAGAAACCGTTTCCCCAAAGGCGCCCGCCGTGGGTCCGGGTACCGCAAGCGAGCGGGGAAGCTAGGCTCCCTCCCTGGCGCCCAAACCGGAGCATCCCTCCTTGGAAGCAAGCCCTGGAGCTCCAAGGACCTTGCTCCCAAATAACTGGGTCGCAGGATCGCAAGCATTTTAAAGCTGCGATCCTATGCACGGTTTAGGCCGGGAAGGAGCGCCGCGGGACCCGGGGGGGGGGGCCTTAAAGCAAAATGCATGCTGAATGCTTCTTCAGGGAAGGGAGAACTCGAACCCAGAGCGAGGCGTGCTCGGTGGGAGTTGAGCCCCGGGACTGGTGCTCTCGGCAGGTTTGCAGCCGTCGGCGCTTCTCCTGCGCGGGAGAGAGTCGCAAGGAAAGGGCCGCCTTCGAGCAACGGGATGTGTCGAGAACTTTGCCTCCCTTAAGGAAAATGGCTCCCCGGGACGCAGCCGCTGGTTCCCTTTCCTGTCCACGCAACTTCCCGAGACTCCGCTGCGGGTTGCGAGTCGGAGGCAGCGCGAGAATGGCGCAAGTCAGCCGGAGGACGCTGGAGTGGATATACTCGCTGGTAAGGCGCCTGTGGCGCTAGGCTCGTGCTTCCTTTTGGCCTCTTCCGTAGCAAGCAGGGAGTCAGGCTCCCGACGCCCTTCATGGCAACGGGAAGTTTGGTAGGCGGCGGTTTGGGCTGCGATCCTGTCCCGTGTCCACCAATTGAGGCTGGTTGGTGTGCAGACAGGCGCAGGATCCTGCATTACTGGGCTGCAATCCTGTGCATGTTTCCTGGGTACGCAGGCCAAGGGCGCATTATGCTGCAATTCACAGAATGGTAGAGTTGGAAAGGAGTACCCCGAGGATCATCTAGTCCAACCCCACTGAAATACAGGAGTTAATGAATATACAGCTGTCCCACAAGGGGATTGAACCTGCAACCATGGTGTTATCAGCACCAGTCTCTAATTATAATGTAAGTTTTTCATTTGGAGCACTGGCCCCAGCTGCAGGCAGTGACTCCTGAGAATTGTAGTGTAAGGGTGCAGAGTTGTTAGGAGAGCCCTGTTCTCCTTGCAGAAATACAATGTGGTGGTTTCACAGTCTCCCTTCCCAGGAAACTCTGGGAATTGCAGCACTATGCGCTGTATAGGGGTTTCTCAGTCTAACAACTCTTGGCACCCTTAGCAAACTACAGTTCCCAGCATTCTTTGGCAGAGGCCATGGCTATTTAGAGGGGTTTAATGCATTTACTGTTTTAAATGTATGGCACAGGGCTGCTTAAGAGAAGCCATTTTATTCTGCCTGGAAACAAGCTTCCCATGTCAAATGTAAATGTCTATAAACACTCTTTTATTCTGCCTTTAACAGATTCTTCTCACTATTGTATTGCTCTCATGGGGATATGTCATTTATGCAACACGAATAGCAGCCAAATGGCAGCTGAAGGAAGACTACCCCGCAGAAACAAAGAATCTGTGAGACATTCAGCAGCAAAACATTCCCACAAGCCATGCAGCGATGTGAAGATATCCACAATTGTTTTTCGTGTGGCTGGAATGAGCTGTGAAAAGAATCTGAATTCAAAGATAGCAAGAAGATTTACAAAAGCAAAATAAAAACACTGAAACTTCTGAAATAAGGATTAGAACAAGAAAACACCTGGAAGGAATTTATGTTCTCAATGAAAAAGAATGTTCTCTTTTCACATGCCTGTCTGCTAACATCAACTAAGAATACAACTTTTAGAGTTCAGATCCCTTCCATTTCACTGATTCGGAATTTCGGATACACTTCACTTCAAGCATGAGGCTTTAGGTTGACATCCTAAAAGAGCCTGTTTTAAATATCTGGATCACTTCTGAACATATTTTATCAGCAAACCTGATTTATCACATGTATAGTGAAAATGGATGAAATCCAGTAGCTTTTTCAGGCTTTCTTTCTTATGTCTTTTACTCTTTCTGAAATCTAAAAAAAGAAACAGTGTGCGCAGTGCTTAGTGTCAAACTACCAGCTGGGAGACAATGGTTCAAATCCCACTCAGTCATGAAGCACACAGGGTGAAACCTGGCCATCCTCTCAGCGTAACGTATTGGCTGAAGTTTTGCTGTTTTGTTGCATTTCTTTTATAGGTTTATTTGTATGCATTGCTCTTCTTTCAAATTTTATACCATCCTTTATGCTTTAAAATTTTCTAAGTCACTTGGAGATGGTTTATGTGTGAATAATGAAAGGAGCACATAATATCCCAGAGCTGCTGTAAGGATGAAATAGAGGTGAACCGTCTCCCACCTTGAGCTACTTGGAAGAAATGCAAGAATAAATAAAATCCCCAGTCAGTTCGCATCTCTTCTCCTTCCTTTGAGAAGTTCTCCTTCTCCCAAGACTGAGCTGATATTCCTTTTCCGGCACAACCAGTCTGATCTTCAACCTGAACTGTACAATTTATCACTGTTTACTAATCTCTGTTTGGCAGCGATAGCATTCAGCATGGTCTTGCTGTGTTGTGAGAAAATTCTGTAAGAAGAGTGTGCATAGCCTCAGGATCACCACTGTATCCTTCCTTTCCACTTGCATCAATCTGGCAATTGGCCCTGATAGCCAAGCACAAAGGGAGACATGCCACACCTAAGAACACTCCAACTTTATGTATATAGGATTGTAGGTTGAATGACAAACTCATTATTTTAAGGTGGAGAGGTCACTCCTTAATTCCATGTTCAAAACAGATTATAGAATTCTACTGTTGAAGCAATAAATTGGTAACAATGCAGCTGTAATTTTTTCCGCTGGATTTATTTCAGTAAGACAGTGATCATACATGGAAGTGTTTTAACAGCCCAGACACAGAAGTGTTGGAACATCTGAAAGCAATATAATCATTAATATTTACAATGCAATATCAATAATATATTAAGAGATTAAAGGCGAGTAGTAACAAAATGAACGGCTACTCTACTTCTGAGTAGTAACAAAATGAAGGGCTACTCCACAGCAAGTCCTGCATTCCAGCCAAAGCTCAATTTTCCAATGACTAATCTCAAATGACAGTACATGATTTTGAAGAAACATTCTTACTCCTCCCCATCCCGATAGTTTACACTGTTCTCAATTACGCAGAAGTATATGCTTGGCAAATCCTTGTAATAAAAGATCTACCTTGCAATTAAATGGGAGATCATGCATAAGTCTACACTTTATAACGGGTCAGCAAACTTTTTCAGCAGGAAGCTGGTCCACTGTCCCTTAGACCTTGGGGGGGGGGCGGATGGACTATATTTTGAAGGGGGGGGGGAAATGAATTCTTATGCCCCACAAATAACCCAGAGATGCATTTTAAATAAAATGACACATTCTACTCATGTAAAAACATCAGGCAGGCCCCACAAATAAGCCACAGATGCATTTTAAATAAAAGGACACATTCTATTCATGTAAAAACACGCTGATTCCTGGACTGTCTGCGGGCCGGATTTAGAAGGTGTTTGGGCCAGATCCGGCCCCTGGGCCTTAGTTTGCCTACCCATGCTTTATAAGGTCATTTTTAAAGGGTTATTGATTTTTTTATGGCAGCATAATTTATATGTCTATATAAAGTGTAGCTTTAATTTCTTTTCCTATTTGGCTTTGTTCAGGTATCAAAGGGTTCATTCTGCCATGTTTTTAAATGCTTGTTAAACTGTTTAGTGTATTACACTTCATGACATGAATAGTTTTAAGTGATGGTTGAAGCCTGTGCTCTCTCTCCCCGCCCCCAATACAAGCAAAGCTGCAGTCTCTTCTCTCCTTGACCTGCATCCGGAATTATGAGTGAATTCAATAGCAATACCAACAAGAATTGCACTGAGAGACTGAACACATTATCACATGCTATCCCTTTCTTTGGGGTAGGCAGTCCATGCTATCAGAAAATGCTATTAATTCGTAAGATTGTTCACTGCTGTGTGCCTTGCAGGGATGTTCCATTACTGGTCTGAACAGCAAGTCAGAGAAATAATATGTTTATTTCAAAAAATGAAAAGCCATACTAGTAAGTCTGGAAGTCACATTTATTGTTAAATCTGATACATCCTGAAGACAGACGTGCGCCTGTAGTTTTCCAAGTTCTTGAGCCTCTTAATGATGGCTGCTGGGTATTGCCAATGGGGGAACTACTTCCCCTGTCTCCATAATTGTGTCACCCTAAGAAGTTAAAAGAAATCATCATTCTACTCATTTTAGATACCGAACAGTTATTTTAGACACCGAATGAAGTACATATCCTTCAGTACCAATTTTGTTCCTATTTCTGTACATTTTGGAAATATTTTCTTGCAAATCAGAAATTCCAACTATATAACTGATTTACTAAACTCACTCTTTCAAAACCACGTATACTTTGCTATACAGGCAACTCTTGACTTAAATGGGGTTGCGTCCTGGGGCGAGCTCCTAAACCCAAAATTGTGTATTGACAAAACCCATTGGGTTCAAGGGTGGGTGGGATTGCCAAAGTCTTTTTTCTCGGGCACCTGCTCCCTTTATTTATTTTTTTAAATTGCCAAGTCCATAAAGCTGGATGTGCACAACTTAAATGAGCGTTAAGTTGCGATTTACCTGTACCATAAAAAACAAAGTCTTCCTAGAGCAGAGAAATAAGTATAATAATAATTTATTATTTGTACCCTGCCCATCTGGCCGGGTCTCCAAACCTGCTATCTGTTAGTGAAAATACTCACTCTGGAACTGTATTTCTTATACCAGGAACAGAGAATGACTTGTGTATTTACACCAGCCCCACAGAAACAAACAACACGCTGTTTTCAGGGGCCCTATACACGTGGGCCAAAAGCTTGCAGGGGGTTGGATGAGAATACCCTCATGGTCCTTCGAGCTCTACAATTCTATGACCTATAGGTAAAAGTTTTAATATGTGCTGCTGGTTTTGTGCTTTACCTTTCCTTGCATACAAAGGGTAGGTAACCATTTTCAGCTCAATGGTCCCATTCTCTCATGGGCAGCCCTCCAGAAGGTGCAGGACGGAATGGAAGGTTGGGTAGCCAGAGGCAAAATCAGACATGGCCAGTAAAAAATGGGCAGAGCAACTTTCCTTTGTCCAGTAGGATACTTTTCAGACACACAAAAGTCAGATGTTTGTCTATACACACACACAACTCTCCTGATTCTTCACCAAAACAAGCAAAAGGGATCCCCACGGTTTATGAACATATTTCAGCCTGGCATAAGCACTTGAAACCACAGAGCAGGAACAGTGATGTATATGGCCTGAGAGGCCATAACACAGGACTGGACAGAGAGACCCAGAGGGCCCCATTGATCCCTCAGGTCTGAGGTTCTCCACTCCTGCTCTACATAGTCGCTTTATTAATTCTTTATACAGCAGACTGCCAAAGGAATAAAAGCAAATTCTACTCACTGGGTATATCTTGGGCTTCGTCTCGACTATTCCGTATGGCCGACACTGTGAATGAAAATAGCAATCTTAAGGATTCCAAGGGAAGTCACAATTCTGAAAGATCTTTGGGCATTTGTTAAACCCCGTCCTATCTCAATAGCTTTTCAGTCCCTTATAGCTTGCAACTATTTTGCTTCGCCGAAGCTCATTGTGCCCTCTTAAGTGAGCCAAGGTCCTCCACAGCTGAGGGGGGGGGGGAATCCCAATAGAATGCTTCACTCCCATGAACAGGAAGGCACAATCTGATCTATGGCATTAGCACAAAATTATATGTACTTGTTCAGCTATTTACACTGCACTTTTCTAGGCAAAAAAAAACCTTCAGAAAGTAGCTTTAAAGTATAGCAAGTATATCTACAGTGCCTAATTCAAAAGCAACAGTATATATGAGAAATTTTAGCCAGTCAAAGGTATTTTTTTAATGGCAAAAGAATCAAAAAAGTTTGACTATTATTTTTCCAATACACAGACCCCCCTTTTACCTGTGTGCCTAAGCACCTACTGAATGTACTGTCAGTGCAGTCAGCTTTGACAATCTTGTTAAGCTGGGTGGGAGGAGAGCAGAAGAGGAGAGGAGAGGAGAGGAAAGTGTTCTGTTGTTCTAACTCCTGTTCCCCAAAAGGGAAGGGTGCCTTTCAACTCCTTAAACCTGGGGGACAGGAGTTAAACTTTACAGCCAAGATGTTGCTGAAGGAAAATGATGTCACACAGACAGGGAGTCCATCCTCCTGGGCTTAAGAAGTTGACTGACTGTTTCTAAACAGCAACCTAAGATTTTCAGCAAAAGGCAGGTTGGAGATGTGGAGAAAAGCACCACAGAAAAGGTCCCTATATATATTGTATATCCATAAATCTATGCTTATGGCTAAGCTAGGTCCCAAAGCTGTATTACCAAAATGCTACAAAATACATACCGCTAGGTGATACTTGGTGTAATAGTGGGCAAGCCAAAAAGGAATAAGGAGCCGAACTACAAGAAACTTTGAAGCTTTGTAGGTTTTGAATACCTAAAAATAAGCAGTTTTTTCTTATTAGTTCCTGAAATCTTAAGAACTTTGATATAAACAATATTTTCCCCATTCATAAAAATTAAAACAAATAGTTTATGATTAATTCACGCCACAGACTTTGGGCTACTTTGAGTGCCACAATATATCATGGTTAGTCATAAGAGGAACAAACTCCAGCAAGCCTTGGGGTCACAACCTCATGCCTTCTTGTCCAGCACAGCTACAAGAAGTTCCTTGGAAGGTAAAAGCGGCTTATAAATGTAATAAACAAACAAATAACTGCTCACTAAGCGAATTGGCAAATAAACAAGAAAAATAAATGAATACGTAAACAGGGTTGTTGTGAGGATGAAACCCATATGCACCGCCTTGAGCTCCTTGGAAGATAAATTATTATTATTTATTAAATTAGTACGCCGCCCCACACTCGCTGGTCTCAGGGTGGTTCACATCATATAATCCCAATATAAAAACACAAAAAATACATAATCAAAACAAAAACCATCCAAGGGGGTTTATAAATGTAACAAACAAATAGGTAACTACATAAAACCGCTGGGTGGGGTTATCTGGAGGTTTGGAGTACATTGTCAGCAGTATACTGATGACACTCAGCTCTATTCCTCCTTTACATCTGCAGGTGAGGCAGTGGAAGTGCTGGACCAGTGCCTTGCCTCAGTAATGGACTGGATGAGAGCCAACAAACCGAAACTCAATCCAGATTAAGACAGAGGCACTGTCAGTGGGTGGTTCCCTAGAGCGGATGGGTGGAAGATCGCCTGCTCTTGCTGGAGTTACACTTCCTCTGAAGAAGCAGGTTCATAGTTTCAGGGTACTCATTGATCCTTTGTTGTTGCTTGAGGCTCAGGTGGCCTCAGTGGCCCGGAGTGCCTTCCACCAGCTTCGGCTGGTGGCCCAGCTACACCCCTATCTGGACAGGGATAGCCTACTGTTGTCTATGCTCTGGTAACCTCAAGGTTATATTACTGCTAGGCATTATACATAGGGCTGCCTCTGAAAACGGTTTGGAAACTTTAGCTAGTGCAGAATTCAGCGGTGGTTTGAGCATATTACAGCGATCCTGGTCTGAATGCACTGATTACCAACTAGTTTCCGGGCCCAATTCAAAGTGCTGGTTTTGACCCATAAAGCCTTAAACGGCTCAGGACCACAATACCTCAAAGACCGCCTCTTCCCATATGAACCTACCCGGACCCTGAGATCATCTTCCAAGGCCCTCCTTTCTGTGCCTCCTCCTCAGGAGGTGTGGAGGGTGGCAACACAAGAACAGGGCCTTCTCTGCGGTGGCTCCCCATTTCAGAACGGTTCATAGGATAAAATCACAATATAAAAACACATAGATACAGAATCGAAACAAAAACACCCCAAGGTGGTTTATCAATGTAAGAAGCGAATAAAACAACTGCACGCACGCTAAGTGAACTGGCAAATAAAACGAGTAAAATGAACGAATAGGTAAACGGAGTTGTTGGGAGGATGGAAACCACATGCACTGCCTGGAGCTGCTTGGAAGGCAAGGGCGGATTATCAATGTAGCAAACAAATTAATAAATCACTGCACACTAAATGAATTGGCAAACAATGGACCAATGGACCAGGGTCGGATTTAGGTTTGATGAAGCCCTAAGCTACTGAAGGCAATGAGGCCCTTTATATGTCCAGCTGTCCTTTGTCAACAACAAATGGTCACTGTTTTTGTTGTTGTTGAATATATGCAATATGGTAATTTATGGACCTAACAGGTATCTAAAGCCATTTGCCACTGTAGCTGGATGTAGGCTTTATTTATTATCTTATATTTTGGAAATGTACATCCAGTTTTTTTTCCTTTAAATTTTTTTGGGGCCCCCCAAAAGAGTGGTGCCCTAAACTACAGCTTGTTTAGCTTATATGTAAATCCGGTACTGCAATGAATCAATACCAGGCATAGGCAAACTCGTCGGCCCTCCAGATGTTTTGGGGCTACGGTTCCCATCACCCCTGACCGCTGGCCCTGTTGGCTAGGGATGATGGGAGTTGTAGTCCCAAAACATCTGGAGGGCCGCCGAGTTTGCCTATGCCTGACCTAAACCCGCGAGGAAAGGAAGTCTCCCTTAGGCCTCACCTGCTGCCTCCAGAGCCCGCCAGGCTTGAGGAATCCCTCCCAGAAGCCTTCCACCAGGCCCGGCTTCCTCGGGGGCAGGACGGGCTCCCTGGGGCTCAGCTCCTGGTCCTTCAGCCAGCGGCGCCGCAACACCTTCAGCTGCTCCAGGCGGAGCTTCTCGTCGGCCGTGTAGCCCAAAGCCGTCCCCTGAGGGACGACCCCGCCGCCGCCGCCGCGGCCCGCCTCCGAGCCCGGAGGAGCCATCTCCACAGGCCTTCCGCTCCCGGCCCCGCCGCGCGACCTTGCCTGGCAGCGGGCAGCAGCAGCCGCACGGCGACCTAGGGACAGGAAGTGGCGTCACTCTCGCGCGCCGCCGGCGCCGCAGGACCCCATAGAGATAGGAAGGGGGGAAAAGTATAAAGTGACACACGGTTTCATACTTCCGGCGATGCGGGTTGGGTTCTTCTTCGTAGGCACCTTTCCCTCCCAGTACTTTTCAATGTGGGGTTTTTTTTAAAATTAAAAAAAATTGATTTTGTTGAGAACCCTCAAGCAAAACGCAGTAAGCGTGAAAGGAAAACCCCCAGTAACGTCTTCCTATCCGGTTTTTCAGGACGTTCCCTGCTTGGCGTAGGAAGTTAGCATTTTGGCCCGGAATCTGCGGCTGCTCCGCTGCAATGCGTGTCTCTATACTTTTTTGGCTCTGGGGTGCGTCTTGAATCCGGCAGAAGCAGATCAGACAGAGCAGAGAGCCGAGCTTTCCCGTATATCACCTAAAAGAGCCTCACTTGAATGTCTGCGGTCTCCTCCCGTATTGTATTGTATTGGATGTTAATTTCTATTTTATTTTCACCCCACCTTTCTTCTCCAAGGAGCCCTGATCACATTCAAATTCATGGCTTCACCCGCAGCCAGACTTGCTTTGGTTTAGCATCACCCCATCTGATGTGTTCAGTAGGGCTTTCTTCCGAGTAGGCAGGTTTGGGCTTGAGCTGTTAAGACTGTGGGAATGAGCCGGATTTGCTCAACTATCGGGACGTGTTGATAAATGGATTAGAACAATTCACCCATCCTTTATTGGCATAATTTAGACAATAAAATCATAAAAGAGAAAGAAATTTAAAAAAGGGAGAGGGGGAATCCATAAAACATTGGCGGTTAGAACCAAAGGTTGTAGCGACCCTTCAGAATGCTATAGACTATTTCCCTCTGTAAGGATATGTTATTAAAAGATGCAGTGGGAGAGGGCTGTTTTTTTCTTTTTGAAATAAGGGTTTTTGTTGTTGCAGAAAGGAGCAGGCAAATAGCACCCTAATTGAGCCAATGTAAAGTCAGAACTTCACTTCTTGCTCCTATATCTGCGATCATCAAGATTTGCGTATTCTGAACATTATTATATCGTTGAATTGCAACCAGTATTTTCATGATGGTTTTTAACTGGGGTAAGCCAGTAAAGGGGCCATGTTTTGCTTAAAAAGATAAGTTTTTTTTGTTTTTTTTAAAAACACATGTATGTTAATTTCTCTGTCTGTTCCCAACCTGGCATTCTCCAGGTGTTTAGGGTTGCAAAACACGACGACAGCAGCTCTTACTTGAGAGCAAGATACGTATATATCTTATACAGGCTGCAAGCGGTACAGGCTCTGTGAGAAGCCCAAGATCCAGATGTCATGATTCCAAGGTACATGACAATGCAAGAGGTTCTGATCCAAACGGAAGCTACAAAGCTGTCCCAACAGAAGACACAAGGTTTTAAAGTCATGGGGAAAGCTCAGTCATGAGACTCTCTTGCCCTATAGGACTGCTGCACATTATTATTATTATTAATTTTATTATTTGTACCCCGCCCATCTGGCTAGGTCCCCCAAGCCACTCTGGATGGCTTCCAACAAGTATTAAAATATATTAAAATGTCACAGATTAAAAACTTCCCTGAACAGAAATGCTTCTGATCCCACCTATGGAGGTGATGCCTGGTTCTTGGCCACACAGTATTGTGCTCTGCAGGAGGGCCAGTGGAGCGAGCTGGCAGATCTGATTCCCCTTCTCCAATATCTAGAATCCCAAGGGGAGGACCACCATCTCTGGGTGCCAGCCTTCCAAACACCCCCTGCTCTTGCTCCTCTTCCATCTGGGTCAAAACATGCCAGATCCTGATGGAACCAAGGGGTCTGTGATAGAAAACATTCCTTGAACTGTTTCTCCTGCGCATTTTCAGACTGTGTTCCTTGGAAGTTTATCAGCAGATCCCCGGTTAGAAAATCAGCAACCAGGGGAAGGTTTTCTAAACCACAGCTTGCCCACCACTGTGAACACTCCCCTGCTTGCAGTGTCAGGAGGTATTAAATTTGTCTGGCTAGGGTGCACACTAAACTTTACCGTGTGAATGGAGCGTGTGTTCTGGAACATGCACCAGAATCGTTTGCAATCCATTAAACATGGAAAGAGTTCCCTAAAGGCAGAAAGTTTGAAATTCACTGTTCTACTAGAGAGCGAGACAACATCTTTAGTTATTTGATCTATGGAGAAAGTCAAATAAGTAATCTTTCTTTTTTTGGCGGGGGGGGGGGGGGGGTCCACAGTGAAGAGGAAATAGCTGAACATGGCTCCATTTTGGCAAAAGGACATGCCCTAGGCCCAGATTCTACTGGCTAGAGATACTGTAAAAACAAAATCGAAAATTCTTTCTAGTAGCACCTTAGAGACCAACTGAGTTTGTTCCTGGTATGAGCTTTCGTGTGCATGCACACTTCTTCAGATACCTTTGCATGCACACGAAAGCTCATACCAGGAACAAACTCAGTTGGTCTCTAAGGTGCTACTAGAAAGAATTTTCGATTTTGTTTTGACTATGGCAGACCAACACGGCTACCCACCTGTAACTGCAACTAGAGATACTGTAGTTAGTGTGCATGTGTATTTATAGATGTACATATGCATGTGTGTTTGTGTGTGTGTGTCAATCCATAGAAACTGCTGTTCGACGCAGAGACAGAAACTTGGAAAAGAGAGAGAGAGAGCCAAGTTTCGGCTCTGGAAGCGAATGGCATTTTGTGATGTTTCTCTGGAGACCTGATGTGGAAGTGATGGACTTCAGGCGGCTGCATATTTGGAAATAAAGTATAATGCTACAAATACCAGAGAGCAAAGGAGGCCTCTGGTAGCCTCCTTTCTAGAGGAAGGCAGACATGGCTCAGAGATGCATCCCGGGAATGTGGTGTAGTGGTTAAGAGTGGTAGACTCGTAATCTGGGGAACCGGGTTCGTGTCTCCACTCCTCCACATGCAGCTTGCTGGGTGACCTTGGGCTAGTCACACTTCTTTGAAGTCTCTCAGCCCCACTCACCTCACAGAGTATTTGTTGTGGGGGAGGAAGGGAAATGAGAATGTTAGCCGCTTCGAGACTCCTTCGGGTAGTGATAAAGCGGGATATCAAATCCAAACTCTTCTTCTTCTTCTTCTTCTTCTTCTTCTTCTTCTTCTTCTTCTTGCCATTCAGGAAGTGCAATGGTATATTGCAGTGCCACAGAGTAGGCTGCCAAAGCAGAAGGGCAACTCTTGGGGTTGCATGATAGGAAATCTGTCCTTGTGGTCCTCTGCAACATTGCAAGGGATATATCTAGGAGCACCTCTCAGATCAGAGCAGGGCAGCTGGTTGGAGCAGCAGACTCTGTGCTCTGTGCCCATTTTGATAACTCAGCCCTAGTCTTTGCTTTCCCTCCTTTCCTAAGAAGACTTTAAAACAACGTCTTCCCTAGCTACTTTTTTTTTTTGCAATTGTATAGGTTTTTGCCTACCCAGAATCTACACAGTATGCTTCCTGGACTGCACACGAGATCCTGGTGTATCATTTGTTGGGGAAGGCAGAGTTTTGGGGGGACTCCCAGAGTTCATAGGAATGTTCCATAGTCAGAGGGTATACTTGCCACACCCCTAGAAGGCAGGTGATTATAAATAGCATCCTTAAGCTGCAATCCTATGCACCGTTAACTGGAAGTATGCCGCTGGAAGGTGTTACGTTGCTCAACGGAAGGTGGCGGCGGCAGCAGCAGCAGCAGCGATGGAGAAGTCAGACAAGTGGCTGTATAGGATCGCAAAACTGTAGAGCTGGAAGGGAACCCAAGGGTACTCCAGTCCAACCCTCTGCGATGCAGGAATCACAGCTAAGGAATCCCTGGCAGATGGCCACCCAACCTCTGCTTAAAAACTTCTAATAAAGGAGAGTCCACCATCTTCCAAGGCAGTCCATCCCACTGTCAAACAGCTCCTCCTGTCCGAAAGTTATTCCTAACATTTTGTCAGAATCTCCTCCTTGTACTTAAAAGCCATTGGTTCTGGTCCTCTCTTCCAGAGCTGGAGAGAACAAGCTTGCTCCATCTTCCATGTGACAGCCCTTGAGATATTTGAATATGGCTTATCATATCTCCTCTCAGTCTCCTCCCACCCATGCTAAACATGCCCAGCTCCCTCGACCGTTTCTCATAAGGCTGTTGAATGTTACAGTTTAAGATTCATTACTGTTCCACAGAAATATCTCTTTAAAAGAAAGAAGGAAATGAACTGACCTAGTTTTGCAGCTGTGGGGCAGTACAGCAGGTGGTGTTAAGTTTGTATTGATTTAAGGCATATCAGCAATCGGGTACAGTATATAAGGAGGTCTGCGAACCTCTCTCAGTACCCTAGGTGGTGGGTCACTGGGTGGGTCATGTTTCTGTATTGTTCTTATAGCTAATGTAATTTCTGTTATTTTTCCTTTAATTAAATCAACACCTAGTTATGCTTTACAGTCTCCTCAGCATTTTGTTGTGCAGTTGCTCAGCTTAAATATGCCAACAAAGGCTTGGTTTCCAAATATTTTAGAATCTTGCTCATCCTCCTCCACACATGCAATAAGTCCAGTTGGAGACTTAACTACTACTGAGTAAACATGCATAGGATTGCACGGTAAGTGACATGCATTTTGCAGATCGGACTCGGGATGTATTTGACCTGAAGCAAATTCCCTAGTCTCTAGAAAGCCACCTAAAAGAAGGAGGGACATTCTAGAACACAGCCACTGCACAGTCCATGGAAGACAGCTTAACTCAAAGCAATATATCGCATAAATCGGAGGCACCTTTTTCACGAACAGCTCACTTGCCTCTACACACTTCAGTCTAGACAGAAATCTTTATTGGGAGTTTGCCTACTTTCATAACTATTCCTCCCACCCTCTTTCCACAGAAAACTGGACAGGATCAAAAATATTCATGTGACTAAGATCAATTTGCCAGTGCCACGACTTTTGCATTGATCATCTGAAATTTCCCCTGTCACTCTTGTCTTGGTTTCTTGGGCAGACCACAGGTTGGGTCTTTCCATCATTAACATCTGTCAGACTTTAAACATCTTGGCATAATTATGATTCTTCCCTTCCTCCCCCTCCAAACATCCCTCTCCACCCTCCCCTAGGAAAAAGTCAGAGCGAGCTGCGGGTGCTCTTTACAGTTTGCTCAGTACGATGGGCGTTGGTACTCCTGTTTTCTTTCCTTTTATTCATCTTGCAAGATTTTTCACCCCCTGCCTTCATCCGATGGGCGAGGAATGGACCATCTTCCCATGCACCCGGAGTCGATAAATGCAGGTGAACTCTGGGTTGCCCCAGTTGCTCAGCACCTTGAATTTGATATGCAGAAACTGTTTTAAATGTTCGTTCTGAAATGTAGAGGATGAGAAGAGAAAGAACAAACAGAATCAAATGTGTAAAACTCTGCCGTGCTTCACCAGTACTTTTGTCATAATCTCAAATTTTTCTAGCAGATTTATTTATTTTTTAATCTCCCAAGGAGAGCCCAGCTTCACAGGGGGAGAGCTCAGGGCACCCCCCCATTCAGGTAAGATGGCTGGGAGGCAAAGGCTTGTCCACATCTGAGCATTAAAGGTAAAGGGACCCCTGACCGTTAGGTCCAGTCGCGGACGACTCTGGGGTTGCGGCGCTCATCTCGCTTCATTGGCCGAGGGAATGGAAGGAGTTAATTAGCTAACCTGTATATATTTACCTGAATGTATTGTTAGTCCAGAAGTATAAAAGAACATTTTAAGCTTTGCCTTATGAAACCTCTCTGTAAAGCTGTGAACTTTGATCTGCATTGTATTTCTTTCTGGCAAGCTATGACTAATAGTCTGGAGATAACACAGAGAGTAACTGTCCTTGGAGAGAGAGGAACTAGGTCAGAGATAGGATGGCCTTGCTGGAGTGCGCATGAACCAACTCAGGGCTAAATGTCATTTTGCCTTATATGTACAACAGGAAATGTACAACAGGAAATGTTCCTTAAATGGACAAGGATGTACAAGAGGCAGAGCCAGAGAACTGTCTATAAGAACTGTCTGAAAATTGACTAGTTTTGTACTTGCTTGGCTATCTAAACACCGAAGTACCTCTGCATGCAGAAAATAAATCTTTCTCTCTCTGAAGCCAGTAGCCTCAGCTGTCTTTCTGCTTCCATGTTTTCTCACCGGGCGCAACCATGGGAACCCGTAGGGGCAAATAAGGCTCCAGGAGCTGGCGTACAGCTTCCGCGTCATGTGTCCAGCATGACTAAGCCACTTCTGACGAACTAGAGCAGCGCACGGAAACGCCCTTTACCTTCCCGTCGGAGTGGTACCTATTTATCTACTTGCACTCTGATGTGCTTTCGAACTGCTAGGTTAGCAGGAGCAGGGACCGAGCAACGGGAGCTCACCCCGTCGCGGGGATTCAAACTGCCGACCTTCTGATTGGCAAGCCCTAGGCCAGGCATCCCCAAACTTTGGCCCTCCAGATGTTTTGGACTACAATTCCCACCATCCTTGACCACTGGTCCTGTTAGCTAGGGATCATGGGAGTTGTAGGCCAAAACATCTGGAGGGCCGCAGTTTGGGGATGCCTGCCCTAGGCTCTGTGGTTTAGACCACAGCATCACCCGGCTCCCTCTGAGCATTATTTAGCTGCTAATCCACTTCCCCCTCCATTCAAATTAGACTGAAGTAATGCAAACCCACACGTATTTTAATTTGTATATGAGAAGCAACTCTGTTCTTCCCATTGATGCTAACAGGAGTTGCCTTTTGTTTTGGTCCCTTCCGTCTAATTTGTTGGTTCATTGACGCTGATGAAGTACCAACAGGGCATGCAGGTAGAGAGCTGTGAAGATCAGGTGCAGGGACCCAATCCCTAGAAGGCGGCAGTGGAGCAACTGTCCTGTACGCAAGGAGCTATCTCGTAACACTGCTTTTGGGGCAGCCCATTGCAAGTGGGCTTCTTCCATTTTGATACCCCATTGCTCTCATGCTTAGTCCTGAAAGACCTATGTTGGTTCCCTGTATGTTTCCAAGCACAATTAAAGGTGTTGGTGCTCACCTCTAAAGCCCTAAATGGCCTCAGCTCAGTATACCTGAAGGAGCGTCTCCAACCCCATCACTCAGCCTGGACACTGAGGTCCAGCTCCGAGGGTCTTCTGGTGGTTCCATTACTATGAGAAGTGAAGCTACAGGGAACCAGGGAGAGGGCCTTCTCGGTAGTGGCGCCTGCCCTGTGGAACACCCTCCCTTCAGATGTCAAGGAGATGAGTAATTATATAACTTTTAGGAAACATCTGAAGGCAGCCCTGTACAGTCGTACTTTGGTTTTTGAACAGCTTAGTTCTCGAAAGTTTTGGCTCGTGAACGCTACAAACCCAAAAGTGACTGTTCCGGTTTGCGAACTATTTTTGGAAGCCAAATGTCCGACAGGGCTTCCGTGGCTTCCGATTGGCTACTGGAGCTTCCTGCAGCCAATCAGAAGCTGCGCTTTGGTTTTCGAATGTTTTGGAAGTCGAATGGACTTCCGGAACGGATTCCTTTCGACTTCCAAGGTATGACTGCATCGGGAAGCTTTTTAAGGTTTAATGTTTTGCTATGTTTTTATATATGCTGGAAGCCACCTAGAGTGGCTGGGGCAACCCAGTCAGATGGACATGGTACAAATAAATTGTTAATTTATTAATTAGTTAATTAATTAATTATTAGTTAGGGTACCTTCAGTTGGAATGTCTGAATGGCTTCTTTCTCAATATCATACATGAATTTCCCCAGTAGAGTTTCTTCTCGTGTTTCATCCTCTAGCCCCTAAAATGGAAAGCCGGAAGTAGCGGGGAGCTGAAATTAGTGGCAGAAAGTTTAAACCAAAGGATGGAATACTGCCCAAAAGAGGGTCTGGGAAACAATTCTTTCTTAAGGTGTCATGCTAGGAGGCTGCTGCACAGGCACCATTAATTACGCCTATGGGTCAACCCAGGGATGATGGTGACATGTGTCTCTCTAGGCTTCTTTGTCTGGTCCCCGGGATTCTTCCCTGGCCCCACCCCCTATCCCCAGCCCCCACCCCTCAATGTCCCCGCACTGCAGCCTCCTCGGGTGCTTTTGCCTGGCTGAATTGTGTCATTGAACTGTGACAGTGCCTCTCGCATGTCTGGATGGGATGATGGGAAGATGGAACACATGTAGCGTAAACCGCTTAGAGATGTAAACTGCTTAGAGTGGTATATCAAGGAAGAATATTAATATGTAGAAACGTCCGACTTTTACTGAAGGTTAAGAGTCACATCTGCTGCTCTACCTACTTTTGCTCTGGCATGTGGCCCTCAGGTGGAATGTGGTGTTTGCTCTACAAAAATCCCCATGCCTGATCAGCTGAAAGCGCCCTATATCAAAAAGGAGCTGGAAGAAGGATTCAGGCAAACTGGAGGGCAAGAAGATAAAGAGGCCAGTGACCTGGCAGGCTAAGAGGACAGACATGCAAAAACACATGGACAGAACGTAGACAACCATACAGAGAAGACCAGAGCCTGGCTCTTGCCTCAAGTGGACATAGCGTGGGTTGCTGCTGCCCGGGGCAGGGCAAGTGTCATACCCTGTGGTGGACTGGACAGCAGTCAGCTCCTTCACTGGCCAGCGTCTAATCAAGGGAGTCTCTCCTTGCCAACTAGCCCCAGCCGGGGAGCAGAGATAAGGCAGAGGAATGCAAAACTAGGAGCGCTGCTGTGTCACTTCGCCCTCCTGTCCTTGCAGCTTGCCTCCCCGTGCTCAGGCCTCAGTGAGGGAGTCTGTTGGAGGGGTGCGCCTGGTTGTGTGCTGTCAGAAATTTGCGCCCAGGGCCATGGCCCCCTGGCCTCCCCACTCTATACCAACTGGCCTTCAAATGCAGGAGAGCTGCCACCACTCAGAGTATGAAGACATTACTGAGCTACGTGGACTGGTGTTCTCACTCAACAAGAGGCAGCCTCCTAGGGTGCTCCCCAGTCCTGGTTGAGCTTGACATGGTGATTTGTGTTAGTTCTCTTTAACCCATGGCCTGTCCCTGAGAAGCATAGCTGTCAAGTTTCGGATTTGAAAATAAGGGATCAGCAGTCTCACCTATCCCGGGGACAGTCACATGTCAGTGGTAGGCGGAGCCAGAAGCAAAAGTGGGTGGAGCAGCAATGTAAACTCCAAGCGGCCTCGGGCTTGGAGCGGAGCAAAGAGGAGGGCAGCCATGTGCTTCGCGCGATGGAGCACCATCGTCTTCTTGTCTGATCCCATCAAAACAGGACAGGAAGCAGCAGCTGCTCAAAGGCAGCCAGGCTCCGCCCGCCAGCTAACCCTATTGGCCGACTGAGGGGCTCGGTGGCAACGGATAGGGGCTGATGCAGGGGGAGGAATACACCCCCCTGTAAGCGCGGGAAACAACTCCCACTTGCTTTGAGGGCTGAGGCTTTTCTCTCCAAGTAGGCCAGGTCTTCCCACCCAGTCCCTGGCCAGCAGGGGAGGAGCTGCTTCCATTAAAAACGGGAAATAAAAAATAAGGGAGAGCAGTGGGAAACTGCTTAAAATAAGGGAGAATCCCGGGGGAAACGGGATACTTGACAGCACTGGTGAGAAGTAGCCTGCCCACCTGGGCATGCTGAGTTGCCCTCCTAGTACCCGAAATTACAGCTCTGTGGCTTTATCTGAGAGGAGCGCAATGCTGAGTTGAACGTTAATACTCACAAAAACCCAGAAGTCCTTCAAGGCACTGTTGACTCCTCCCGAGGGAGAAATGGCTTTAGAGATGTGCTGAACTGTAACGGCCGTTGGTTGGACTTTCTCTGGCAGTTTAATTACTACTTGGCCCTCAGAACCCCGGAAAGCCCAGCAGTTTCCAGGATAAACATCTGGCTAGAGACAGGAAGCAACTCAAGTGACTAAAACATGACACTCCCCCCTCCCCCCATCCCAGGTATAGTTGCAGTTTGGGTCCAATATATATAAACAGACTTCTGCGGCCGAGTACAGATTATCATTGGTGACTGACATACCACAATTTCTGTTCAGGCCTGCTATGCAAGCGAGGCAAATATTATAACAACAATTTTATTATTTATACCCCAGGCCACTCTGGATGGCTTTCAACACCTATAAAAAACATAATGTCAAATATTTAAAACTTCCTGATACAGGGAAGTTTTGGCACAGAAGTGAATGGCTGGTTTAAGAAGAGGGCAGCTACACAGTAACAATGACGACTTGATAAACAGCTGTCTGTATTTATCTGGGATTAGTTTCAAATAAGTCTCCGAGGCTTGGAGTGGAGGAAAAAGGAAAACTGGGACATGCCGGGATCAAATCAGAAACCAGGACGGCTTCTGTAATTCTAGGACTGTCCCAGGAAAACAAGGACCCCTCCTGGAGAATAGGCAGGAAGGCGAGAGTTTGGAGAATGGACGATTGAAGAATCCTAATACTGTGCCAAACCTGTACTACCAGTGATATAATACGGGCAGTCTGCTGTACCTGCAGAACAGTATCGGGAGGATTTGTTGAAGACACAAAAAGCCATTGAAACCAGCAGTTCTGCATACTCTCAGGTACATAACTCTTAGATGTCCTGTCTTTATCAATTGTGGCTCCTATAGAAATATAAAAGAAGAAGATTAGAATTAAGAGAGAGAGAGAGAGAGAGAGAGAGAGAGAGAGAGAGAGAGAGAGAGAGCTCCACTGACCAACAAGACCTAAATTTCCATCCGATCTCTGTTTCACTGACCATAGCACAGTTTCTCATTGCCACATAAGGAGAGTCTGGGTGGATCAAAAAGTAAAATTCCCGACACCTGCATACCCAATTTGTTGAGCTTTTTGGGGGATTGTTGTTGTTGTTCAGTCGTTCAGTCGTGTCCGACTCTTCGTGACCCCATGGACCAGAGCACGCCAGGCACGCCTATCCTTCACTGCCTCCCGCAGTTTGGCCAAACTCATGTTAGTAGCTTCGAGAACACTGTCCAACCATCTCATCCTCTGTCGTCCCCTTCTCCTTGTGCCCTCCATCTTTCCCAACATCAGGGTCTTTTCTAGGGAGTCTTCTCTTCTCATGAGGTGGCCAAAGTACTGGAGCCTCAACTTCAGGATCTGTCCTTCTAGTGAGCACTCAGGGCTGATTTCTTTGAGAATGGATAGGTTTGATCTTCTTGCAGTCCATGGGACTCTCAAGAGTCTCCTCCAGCACCATAATTCAAAAGCATCAATTCTTCGCCGATCAGCCTTCTTTATGGTCCAGCTCTCACTTCCATACATTACTACTGGGATACCTTCCCCCCAATAGTAAATTTAAGCTTTTGGAGCAATATATTGCAAATCATGATGTGTGTCTGTGTGCTCTGCAAAAATCACAGCGTGCGGAATACTGTGAAGGCAGCCACTTCCTCTACATAGCTCCATCCTCATTTCAGACATCATGATATATTGGAATATCATGATGTTTAGCTGGTGTTTATCATGATGCTGAAAACCAGATATCGCCCAGCCCTAGAAGGGGAACACAGAAACCTACCTTATATGGACTAGTCCATCTACCTCCGTATTGTCTACAATGTCTGTCAGCAGCTCTCCAGGGCATCGGACAAGGGGACATTTCCAGCCCTACCCAGGGATGCCAGAGACTGAAGCTGGTTTCAACCACATTTAAAAGAAAAACTCCCCCATCCCAGCCCTGTGCATGTTTACTCAGAGGCAAGTCCCGTTGATTTCAGTGGGTTTTACTTCTAAGTACTTCGGCACGCGGGTGGCGCTGTGGTCTAAACCACAGAGCCTAGGGCTTGCCGATCAGAAGGTCGGCGGTTCGAATCCCCACGATGGGGTGAGCTCCCGTTGCTTGGTCCCAGCTCCTGCCAACCTAGCAGTTCGAAAGCACATGAAAGTGCAAGTAGAGAAATAGGTACCGCTCCGGCGGGAAGGTAAATGTTGTTTCCGTGCGCTGCTCTGGTTCGCCAGAAGTGGCTTTGTCATGCTGGCCACATGACCTGGAAAAGCTGTTGGCGGACAAACATCGGCTCCCTCAGCCAATAAAGCGAGATGAGTGCCGCAACCCCAGAGTCGTCCGCAACTGGACCTAATGGTCAGGGGTCCCTTTACCTTTACCTTTAAGTACTTCAGGCAACAGTCTTAATGGGTTTCATTTGCTCAGCCCTAAAAGCAGGGGGAAGTAGCCTCATTTATTCAGGTAATAAGAAAAGTGCACAGTCTGTTGTTACCTATTGTTTTCTGAGCCCAATCAGCCATTTGCACATGATCTTCATAAATCTTCTTAAAAGCCAAGTTGATCGTTGTGAGCACTTGCTGTGAAAGAGGGAAAGACCGATCAGGGAGATATCAAAAGCATGAATGCTCCAAGGAGTTTGAACAATGCTGCTTAAGGCTCTACGTACAGCAGTTGCATGAATATGGAAGAAGAAGAGGAGGAGTTTGGATTTGATATCCCACTTTATCACTACCCGAAGGAGTCTCAAAGCGGCTAACATTCTCCTTTCCCTTTCTCCCCCACAACAAACACTCTGTGAGGTGAATGGAGCCGAGAGACTTCAGAGAAGTGTGACTAGCCCAAGGTCACCCAGCAGCTGCATGTGGAAGAGTGGAGAAGTGAACCCGGTTCACCAGATTACAAGTCTACTGCTCTTAACCACTACACCACACTGGCTCTCACACTGGACAAATGTGCATCATGCAAAGCAAGATATGATAGGGTTGCCATATTTCAAAAAGTGAAAATCCAGAAACAAAAGTTGTTTAGCTTTGTTTTGGGCCTGGATTTCCCCAGAAATTTAAGCAATTTTCACTGAGACACTGCTTCCAACTGCAGTATTCCGGCTATGTCTGGATGTATGGCAATCCTAAGATAATATCTCAGTAAACATTTGGCCCTAACTTCAAAGTTAAGATGGCAGGGAATGTGAGCATAGAAGAAGAAGAAGAGTTTGGATTTGATATCCCGCTTTTCACTACCCGAAGGAGTCTCAAAGCGGCTAACATTCTCCTTTCCCTTCCTCCCCCACAACAAACACTCTGTGAGGTGAGTGGGGCTGAGAGACTTCAGAGAAGTGTGACTAGCCCAAGGTCACCCAGCAGCTGCATGTGGAGGAGTGGAGACACGAACCCGGTTCCCCAGATAACGAGTCTACCGCTCTTAACCACGACACCACACATAGGGATGACACTGGCCAGTGAGAATTGGCAGGAGGGTGTGTGTGTTTTTAACTGGCTGGGGTGGGCAGTTGTGGTTAAGAATCTTCCATACCTTAGGACCTTGAAGGCAAAATCCAGATGTCTTCCGGTATTTCTTAATCCGTTAACAAATTAACTTTCATACAAACAGTGACAATGGGTACACAGCTAAGCACTGCATGCAGTGTGTGTGTGTGTGCAAGTTATATTTCCAGTGTTGCCCTTTCTTTTAAAAGCATTAAAAGAGTATACACCATGCAACCTTCCCACTGTTCTGGGGCGCACTCTCAGTTTGCATGGAATGACAGCGATGCCCAGTAGGCTGACCTGTGTGAAATTAGCGTCAACCCTTGAATACATCCCAGAATCCTCTGCAACAGACAGGGATTCCTCTATAAGGAAAGGGTGGCCTGTACTTAGCAGGTATGGAAACCATTGCCCTCAAAGGAGGCTGTGTTTATAAGTGGTCTTACTTCTTCCTTTGCTTTTTAAAAAAACGCTGTTGATAGGGAACAGGCCTAACTCTTCCTCTTTGTTTTGTTTTTAAAGTTGCCAGGTTATGCAGAGCCGGCGCATCCATTAAGGCGAACTAGGCAATTGCCTAGGGCGCCAAAATGGAGGGGGCGCTGGCCAGGCTTGGGTGGGGGGCAGGACGGGCTAGCAGCAGCTTCTCCGCTGTAGCGGAGAGGTGCTGCTTGCCCCCTACACCACCCCCGGCTCCCGCTAAAGCAGGCTTTGGCAGGGGGCAGGACGGGCGAGCAGCGGCTTCTCCGCTACAGCGGAGAAACTGCTGCTTGCTTCTCCACCACCCCCCACCTCCCGCTAAAGCAGGCTTTGGCGGGGGCGGGCGACGGGGGGGGGGCGCTAGAAGGTGGTCTGCCTAGGGCGCAAGAAACCCTAGCACCGGTCCTGAGGTTATGACAATAGCAAGACAAGCCTGTAATGAAGAGTATGAAGTGCAAAGCAGGGAGCGGAGAGGTGCCTTTCCCAGCATCCTTACATCTTTGTTCTCTCCCGGGATGTCGCTCTCCTGAAGGATTTCCTTCACAGATTTCAGGATGCCTTCATTGATGCTGTTGATCTCGGCACGCAAGCGATCTGTCTCCTTTTTAAGGCCCTGGATTTCATGGATTTGTTCTTCGAGCAAATTCTGGGACTTCCTTGAGATGGAAAAATGGGAGCAATGTAAACATCAGGAATTGTTTGCTTGCCCAGCAGGAGGAAGCCGGTTCTCCAACCGGCTGCGGTGCGATAGTAATTGAAACCATCAAACAGGTACCTGCAGATTAGGGCTTTTCCTGGATGACAGGTCAGAGGCTAATTTCAACATACGGGTAAGTCATGTGGTACCAAGTCTCCTGCTAAGCATGTCTTGCGACACAATTCCCTCCCCTCCAACATTTCAAGGCTGCGCAGTCTTGACCCAGTTACCTGAGAGTAAGCTCCATGGAATACAGTGGGACTTCCTTCTGAGTAGACATGTGTCAGGCTCTATTTAAAGGAGTCAGCACTCCCCACATTTCCTGAGAAGTGGCTGGGTGCTGAAGCATTACAGGGAAAGAATTTGAAACAGATCAACTGTTTCCTTCATATTGGATGCAGCGGTTTTATTTTCCATAGAAACAGGATTCCGTAATTCCGGACCCTGGAAAATTGGGGCGCTAATAATAATAATAATAATAATAATAATAATAATAATAATAATAATAATAATAATATATTTCTACTCAGCCACTCTGGGCGGCTTCCAACAGAACATTAAAAACAATAAATTTTCAAACAATAAAAACTTCCCTTCAGGGCTGCTTGGAGGGTATGCCATCCTCTTTATGGCTGCTCTGAAGTTAAGCCCACCAAGGTGCACCCGGGTATAGAATTTCAACCATTTTTGTTTTCAATCAGAAATACCTACGGAGAGAATTTTATCCTGGCCAGCCTAGTGATCCACCCACAAGGCTCCGACAAGGAGTAATGATCAACCTTGCGACAAGTGCATATAAGGAGGATTCTTATCTTACCACAACGATTTCAGCTCAGTTTCGTACAGTTGCGTAAGCTCCTATAAAAAGAAGGGGGGAAGCAAACAGATACACCTCAATGTTAATTAATATCTTTGGGCCTTTGTAGGGTTGCCATGTGTCCTCTCTTTCCAGGACACGTCCTCTTTTTCAGAGTTAAAACTTCTGTCCGGGTGGATTTTTTTTAAAAAATTTGCCACAATGTCCCTGGCTGTACTTTCTGGATGAGACATAGACATAACTAACTGGTGGTTGAAGGCTTGCTTTCTCTTCTCCTGCCCACCTCAGAAATATACCAGAGCTTCTATAGGCTACATCCAGTAGGAGTATTTAAAATGAGAGCTATCATAGCATTCTCTCTTTTTGCTCTTCAAAATATGGCAACCCTTCTTTCAAGAAATAAAGTAGAAAGGTTGCAAGGACACACTCAGTACACTTTGACCATAAAACTAAGAAACGATAGCTGATGAAGAATAAATGAAACAGGGCCTTGTCCTGGAGTTAACAATCGTCGTAACTGGAATCTGATTTAAACTTTCAACAACAAAAATAGAGAAAACCATTGTTTATTGCCGTCCTGGCCTGAGTCCTCGCAACCTTTCTACTTCATTTCCTGTATTCTCCAAGGACTCCAAATTTCAACCCTTCTTTCAGGGCAAACTATTCTTACTGTTTAATGGGATGAGTGCCACCTACCTAAATCCTCCCCTTTATTGGGGGGAGGGGGAAGAAACTCTGCACAGTCTCAGAGGTGTTCCACCCAGGGCCGTCTCGTCATAGGAGCTGGGTGGCGCGGTGCACCAGGGCACCAGGCCCCCCAGGGGTGCCCCCGCGAGCCCGCCGGCATACCGGGCGCCCCCTCCCCAAACCGGGGGGGGGGGTGGGCGCTCGCGTGCCGGCGGGCGAGCTGCAAGCTGGCTGCCCTCCGGAGCCCCAGCTGGAGCGCTGGGAAGGGCACGCAAAGCCCCGCGCCGCTCCAGCGCCACGCCCCTCACCCCCCGCTCGCCTACCTCCCTCCCACGCTGGCTGCCCCTTGGGGGATGAGGGGCGTGGCGCTGGAGCGGCGCAGGGCTTTGCGCGCCCTTCCCAGCGCTCCAGCTGGGGCTCCGGAGGGCGGCGGGCTTGCAGCACCACACCCCTCATCTCCCGCTCGCCCACCCCCCCTCCCGAGGGGCGGCCAGCGTGGGAGGGAGGTGGGCGGAGAGGCGGCCCACCGGGGGCGCTGAGGGATCATCGCGCGAGGGCGGCCAATCCCTTTAAGATGGCCCTGGTTCCACCCTAGATGTCGAAAATGCTATGAACCCGGAGTCATAGCATTCCAACTTAAAGCATGCCGATAGTTTAAACAAAATCTTGTTTAGGCCTCCATGCTTTTCCTTGTGCCAGTTGCTAGATACTCTAGAAGCTGCCTGTCTCAGTCCTATGCATAACCCACTGGCTTTATACCTTTGCCCAGGAAAGCACCTGCAATAGCTGCTTCTCGCTTTGACCGACTTCAGTTTACGTCCCTGCCCAGAAAGATGCTCACCTTTGATGACAGGCCATCTGAAAGCCTCATGCAGAGACACGAGCAGTAAATGGCAGCTAGAAAAATAAGCAAGAAACACTTATTGATAATAATAATAATAATAATAATAATAATAATAATAATAATAATTTATTAGTTATACCCCGGCCATCTGGCTGAGTTTTCCCAGCCACTATGGGATATTCTCCCAACAGAATATCGAAAACACGATAAAAAACACACATTAAAAACTTCCCTAAACAGGGCTGCCTTCTGATGTCTTCTAAAAGTCAGATAGTCGTTTATTTCCTTTCCTTATTTATTGATTGATAGTCAATAGTTATTATCTCATAAGTGCCAATGGTGTGTATGGTAGAAAAACCATACTGGGATATTCTGTGATACATACCCACATCCAACTAAACTTGATGTGTTTCCACAGAGGCTGCATACACACTATACATCTGAAGCAAATTTGAAGCACAGAGTCCTGGGAATTGTAGTTTACTCATTACAGAGCTACGATTCCCACCAGTAGGCTACCACACTCAGGATTATTTGCAGGGCGTTGTGTGCATGTGCAGACAGCCTAAGAGATTCAAAAACGCATCTTTTATAAGTTCAGATTGAGGCAGACCCTTCCTTTAGCCCCAATTTACTGGAGATTACAGTGGTACCTCAGGTTACAGACGCTTCAGGTTACATACGCTTCAGGTTACAGACTCCGCTAACCCAGAAATAACACTTCAGGTTAAGAACTTTGCTTCAGGATAAGGACAGAAATTGTGTTCTGGCGGGGCAGAGGCAATGGGAGGTCCCATTAGCTAAAGTGGTGCTTCAGGTTAAGAACAGTTTCAGGTTAAGAACGGACCTCCAGAACGAATTAAGTTCTTAACCCGAAGTACCACTGTAATTGGTTGAGATCAGGGATGGGGAAGTTTTTCCTCCTTGAGGGCCAAAAACCGGGTTTGTGTCTCCGCTCCTCCACATGCAGCTGCTGGGTGACCTTGGGCTAGTCACACTTCTCTGAAGTCTCTCAGCCCCACTCACCTCACAGAGTGTTTGTTGTGGGGGAGGAAGGGAAAGGAGAATGTTAGCCGCTTTGAGACTCCTTCTTCTTCTTGTCTCGCCTAAAATTAAGAATGGAACCCTACGAATACTCACCACAAATGGTTGGGACTGTTATAGACAAGAACTTCAGAGACTTCGCAAAGTTCGCCATAGTGCATTGGTCTCTGGAGAGGAAATAAGGCTGTGCTGTCAAAAGGCTGATAATCATGACGACACAACTCTTGAGATCCAGCAAAGTCTACAGAAACGGAACGGGGGCCCTACGACATTGCTGGCTCCCCCCTTTAAAGGAATGGTTGCAGGACTCACCAGGAAGAATTCGCCCCTGATCATTTGTTAGGCATTGCAGGAGTTGCTGCTACTTCATGTTTCTCTTCCTAATCATGTCTAGTATAAGACAATGCATGATGTGACATCACTACACCTTGTGCCCCCCCTCTGCCAGGTAGGTAAGATGAAGGGAGTGCACAGTGCAATGATGTCACATCCTGTTGTTTCATGTACAACAAGATCTGCCACAGAAGGAAAAACAAAGTATCCGACTTAGTTTTCAGACGAGACCTATTGAAATAATGGACCTTAGTTAGTTATGACCATTCATTTCAATGAGTCTCCTCTGAGTAGGGCTAGCATTGGATACAAGCTTTAGATAGGATTGCCAGAAGTAAAATTCGGGAGACAAACATTGTTGAGCTTTCTTTAGGCAATCAACCTCAAAATCCTGGACATTTTGCCAGTTTTCCAAAATTCCCCCTGGACTCTTATTTTCAACATGTCCAGGAAATTCCAGATTTACGGCAACCTTACTTTAGAGCACAGATCGGGCCCAATTGCCTTCTAAATCCGGCCCGTGAATGGTCTGGGAATCAGCATGTTTTTACATGAGTAGAATATGTGCTTTTATTTAAAATGCATCTCTGGGTTATTTGTGGGGCATAGGAATTCATTCATTATTATTTTTTCAAAGTATAGTCCGGCCCCCCACAAGGTCTGAGGGACAGTGGACCGGCCCCATGCTGAAAAAGTTTGCTGATCCCTGCTTTACAGCTACAACAATTAAGAATCTCGCTCAGTATTGGCAACAGGCACCCATTCTCTGCACTTTCCTGGGGGAAAAGGAATCCATATAAGCTGATTTATTCTTGTCCACAACCTTGAGACTTGCGGAAAATTATGAAACAACAACAACAGTAATATTGACTGAGTGAAGTTTGTAAGATTTATGCCAGATGCATTTCTTGTTCCAGACCAGGCTTCCAGAATGCTCTTAAGCATGAATCAGGCTGCCGCATAACTTACTGTATTATGAAAAAGTTTTTAATAAAGTCTTATTTAAAAAAAGGGCGGGGGGGGGGGAGAAAAGCAGCACACTGATGTTTACCTTAAAAAGATACAGGCTCTACAGAGGAATTCCGGGAGGCAGATCATAGTAACTATTATGCTGCTGGGAATGGTACATATCGCTCCTGCGGGGTGGAGGGGGAAATCACAAAGCATTTAAGGAATTGCTTTTTCTTTGGTTATCTGAACAAAATAAAAAATAAAAAATTCCTTCCAGTAGCACCTTAGAGACCAACTAACTTTGTTCTTGGTATGAGCTTCCGTGTGCATGCACACTTCTTCAGATACACTGAAACAGAAGTCACCAGACCCTTATATATAGTGAGAGAGTGGGGAGGGGTATTACTCAGAAGGGTGGCGGGAGTGGGTGATAGGCTGATGGGTGTGGAAAACCTGTTGGCAACTGTTAACTACAGCAATTGGTCTTACAGGAAAAAGCAAGGGGTGAGATGGCTAAATATAGCTTTGTCATGTATAATGAGATAAGAATCCAATGTCTTTGTTCAGACCAGGTCTCTCCGTGGTTTTGAGTTTGGTAATGAGTTGCAATTCAGCAACTTCTCTTTCCAGTCTATTTCTGAAATTCCTTTGTATTAAGACAGCTACTTTGAGATCTTGTATAGAATGTCCTGGGAGATTGCAGTGTTCTCCTACTGGTTTCTCTGTCTTGTGATTCCTGATATCAGATTTATGTCCATTTATCCTTTGGCGTAGGGTTTGGCCTGTTTGTCCAATCTAGGGAGCTGGTTATCTGATTACCTATGAACAGTGGGGAGAATATGGGCTCATTCTCCCATTTGAAAAGGCATTTTTTTTAAAAAAAAAATAAGAATTTATTAAGTTTTAACAATACTGAAAAGGCAACTTTGGGGCCAGTTTGCAGTAACCACAATAATGCAGAGAGTATTAAACATTGGTACAGTATAGTACTTTCTAGTATGCAAAGCTCTTCAACATGCATTCATCCCAGCTGTACGTCTTACAATAAAATAACCTGTAAAGGAAGTTAACATTAATTTTCGAATATTTTATTGCCATTTTCGACACGCATAACAAATAGCGTACAACGAAAACATCTCTCTTGACAGTACAGAAGCAAAAGTCTGGAAGAGATTTGTTACGCAAATATGGGGAGTCTCACATTTAGTGTCAGGCAAAGGCAACTGGATACATACTTAGCAGACTCTTCTGAGATACGCAAGATGATTCAGATGACAAGGTGCCACAGCTATTTTCTCTCCCAATAACTTCTCTGGTGAACCTCATCTGTCCTCTGTTGGATGACTCTCCTGCCAAAAGAACACCATCCCATTAGCCAGGCATCAGTGACACCTAGTATTCAGTTTTTCCATCTAAAATTGAAACATGCATCATCTGGAAAATGGGCTGGTTGCTTCTTCTGCTCCCATTGGTTTCTTGGAAGCTTAGAATCATAGAATCGTAGAGTTGGAAGGGACCTCAAGGGTCATCTGGTCCGGCCCCCTGTGATGTAGGAATCTCAGCTAAAGCATCCATGACAGATGACCATCCAACCTCTGCTTAAAAAGGACCTCCAAGGACCTCCCAAGGGAAACCATTCCACTGTCAAACAGCTCTTACTGTCAGATAGTTCTCTTCCTGATGTTTATTGAGAATCTCCTTTCTGGTAACTTGAAGTTATTGGTTCTAGTCCTACCCTCCAGAGCAGGAGAAAACAAGCTTTCCCCCCTTTTCCATGTGACAGCCCTTGAGATATTTGAAGATGGCTGTCATATCTCCTCTCAGTCTCCTCTTTTCCAGATTAAACATACCCAGCTCTTTCAACCATTCCTCAAAGGGCTTGGTTTCTAGATCCTTGATCGTCTTGGTTGCCCTCCTCTGCATATCTTCCAGCTTGTCAACCTTCTTAAATTGCAGTGCCCATAACTGGACACAGTATTCCAGGTGTGGTCTGACCAAGGTGTTGATCTGGACCCTAGACTTCTGTTGATGCAGCCTAGAATCTTGCTGTTTGATTGTGCTCTTTCTGTGATTACTTAAAACAACTGTTGTTGGGTAGGCGATATACCTCAGTGTATAACCGACCGAATGTTACTGAAATTGACCAAAATTAAGTCTTTCAGAAGATTTGCACATGTTGAGCTAGACGTGAGAACGGTTCAACACGCAAGCTCAGCTCAACATGTCCCAGATATGTTATATATTCGTCTTAGGAATGCAACTTTCTTGTTGATTTTATGCTGCTTTGTGGTGTTATTTCTTAATGTTGACGGTATGAATTTCCCCCCAAATAAAAACATATAAATGCACGCCTTTTGGAACTCACCCCCTGTTTCCACTCCCTCATCGGCAGTTGAAGTTGTTTGGCCACTTGAGGTAGTAGAATTTCTGGGGCATTTCCCCGTGGAATTGCGCAAGTACCAGCTGAAAGAAGAAATGCTGTGAATTATCTGAGCGTTCTTCAAAACGATTTGTGTTTAAGATTCCTTCATGGACATGCTGCTGTCAGAAAAAAAGAAAGATGTTCTACAAATTCTTTGGATGTTGTGTGGCACACAAGGAATATTGTGTGTGACCAGAGGAGAAATGACTGCTGGGAGGAGCTCAGAGAGAAGAAAACCTGTTGTGCATTTGCAGCAGCACAACCGGACGCCTTCATCTGCTCCAGCCGCAACAAAACATGTCTCTCCAGTATTGGTTTCTACAGCCACAGCAGGAGCTGTAACCTTCTAGATGTTTGACTTCACACCCAAAGGCACCCTCCTCCATTGTCTCCCAAGACAGATGGATTGCCTCCATATATAGAGCTGTTCATGTGGAGGTTGCTTAAAACTCAGTGCTCTGTAACGCAATTCTTTTTTAGGGTGTGGCTCAGAAATGACAACTAAATCCAGAACGTGGCTGTCAGACTGATGACTGGGAGCAGCCACAGGGACCATATAACATCGGTCCTGAAAGACCTACGTTGGCTCTTAGTACATTTCCGATCACAATTCAGAGTGTTGGTGCTGACTTTTAAAGCCCTAAATGGCCTCAGCCTAGTATACCTGAAGGAACATCTCCACCCCCATTGTCCAGCCCGGACACTGAGGTCCAGCTCTGAGGGTCTTCTGGCGGTTCCATCACTGCGAGAAATGAAGTTACAGGGAACCAGGCAGAGGGCCTTCTCGGTAGTGGCACCCTCCTGTCAGATGTTAAACAGTTAAATAACTATACTATATTTTTAGAAGACACATGAAGGCAGCCCTGTATTGGGAGGTTTTTAATATTTGATGCTTGATTATGTTTTTTATATGTGTTGGAAGTGGCCCATTGTGGCTGGGCCAACCCAGCTAGATGGGTGGGGTATAAATAATAAAATAATTGTGATTATTTAACTGTAGCCAGAGTGAAAACGAATCGCATGGAAACTGACATTGCACATTGCGACAGAAGTGGTGTGGGAAATGGAAATGGAAAAATAGAATGGAAATATGTAGAAGATTATTTGGAAACAGAAGATATGAAAACGGAATTAGAGATTTGTTTAGATTGAGAGTCACATGGGGATATTTAAATTTAAATTTAAAGTATTTGAATGATTGGTAATTATGTTCTCAAAGATTAGGAGTAGTAATTAAAATAAAAGGTAGAGTAGAAGAAGCGGAAATTAATAGGGAATCGGTGTATAAACAATATGAAGTCGGATTTTAAAGTTAGATTTTGAGTTTGTTAATATATTCAGTTGAGTATTATTATTTATTGTTTATTGTTCATTTGTTTGTTTATCTGCTTATGTGTTGATTTGTTTTTGTTTTCATTGTTATATTTGGTTTTGTAATTTTGAAAATATTAAATATAGATTTTTATTACATTTAAAAAATAAGAAGTGGTGTGGGGAAGGCCCCGCACAGTGGCCTTTCTTAAGAGGATTCTGCAAGATACAGAGAGTGCCATGTGTATGAAACTCATGCTCTGATCCTAATTAATACACCAGATCTAAACAAAAACAAAACAACAAAACAAAACAAAACCCAGGTCTTGGCAGTTGCACAGCCACTGAAATGTTTGACAAATGGAATATTAGATCAACTCCCCAGATATGGATCTCGTCTTCTCTCTGCAGCAGACAGTGCTGCATACCGGAAGTGGAATACGGCAAAGCACAAAGTGGGGAACAAACTCCACTTGTGCAATAAAACTCCCCCCACCCTTTGTGTGTCCCCCTAAACCACTTTGGAGGTTTCCTCCAATTATTATCATTATAATTTTATTATTTGTACCCTGCCTAGCTGACTAGGTTGCCACAGTCAGAACAGACTTAGGGGGTGCAGGCAGAGGGGGCGAGTCCCATTGCATGAACACATGCAACAATTTTGTTGAATTCCACCTGCAATGACCATAGTGCATGCAAATAAATTATACTGGATGGGGAAGGCCACACCTGCATCCTCCGTGAAGAAATTCGCAATCTAGTTTGACATTTGTAATAACTTGCAAAACGTAACTTCCCGTTTGGGAAACACTTTGTGGAGATCCCCTTGCGGAAAAGGAAACATAACTTTACTTCACAGGATTGTCGTGAGGATAAAGCGGGCAAGAGAACCATGGGGCCACTTTGAGCTCTTTCGGGGGGAAAGGTGGGATAGAAATGTAATTCATTAATTAGTTCATTATAGGTGTAGGAGCTCTGTCTGCTTTTACATCCAGACACCCTAATTGGAGCCTTAGAGAAATCACTGCGATTCCAAACAAACCAAGTTATACATATTATCAGCAGGAACATGAAATATCTCACACGAGCCCAAAGTGGTAAATATGTGGCATGTCTCACACAAGTGAGAATTTGTTGAGGTACAGTAACAGAGCACTTTAATTTACTTGAATTGCACAAACCAAAATGCCATGGGATGCACTTGAAGCTCACCTGCAAAATACTGACAGTCTGAGGTAAAAGGTAAAGGACCCCTGGACGGTTAAGTCCAGTCACAGGCGACCTTGGGGTTGTGGCACTCATTTTGCTTTCAGGCTGAGGGAGCCAGCATCTGTCCCCAGACAGCTTTCCAGGTCATGTGGCCAGCATGACCAAACTGCTTCTGGTGCAACGGTACACCGTGACGGAAACCAGAGCGTACGGAAACACCGTTTACCGTCCCGACGCAGCGGTACCTATTTATCTACTTGCACTGGTGTGCTTTCGAACTGCTAGGCTGGCAGGAGCTGGGACAGAGCAATGGGAGCTCACTCCGTCATGGAGATTCGAACCACCGACCTTCCAATTGGCAAGCCCAAGAGTCTCAGTGGTTTAGACCACAGCGCCACCCACATCTGAAGGTTTTTTGTTGTTGTTCAGTCGTTCAGTCGAAGTTATAAACCTAAGCATTCTCTTATGTGTCCTTTCCCCCCATATTTTTTATCCTGACACTTTATCCTGATACAAATACACACAGTATTGCTCTACCTGTTGGACTGCATTCCACTGGATCCCGTTGGCCCACTGGAAATATTTGGGTTATCCTGAAAGCCTTGTGTTGGTTGCTCCAAACTTCTACGCACAGACCGCTTCCCGTTCATTCTTGAGAAGGGACGACTGGATGTATTCCGAGACAAATCTGTTGGATTCTTCCGACTGTATCATGGACACCGAAAACCGACACCCGCCAAAATTGCACACGCGACCAAGGGGAGGCCCTCTTTTAATAAGTCATCGTCAAAGTGGCACCCATTCTGTCTTTCCAATGCACTTCTGAGGTATGTGGAGATTATCTGCCAGGCGTCCAGTAAGTGATGTCATAATAGGAACTCTGCGGTGAGACGGCTTCATGACATCATAATGGCGGACAAGTTAGGATTAGATTGACTGGGTGAGATCCATAAATAACGGCTCCTGGATCCCTCGGGGCTCAATAACTTGAGGTGCAAAACTCTTGTTAGAAGGAATCCAGGCAGAGGGCCTTCTTGGTATTGGCACCCGCCCTGTGGAAAGCCCCCCCCCATCAGATGTCAAGAAGACAAACAACTAAACGGCCGGTCCTGTATACCTGAAGGAGCTTCTCCACCCCTATCATTCAGCCTGGACACTGAGATCCAGCGCCGAGGGCCTTCTGGCAGTTCCCTCACTGCAAGAAGCAAAGCTACAGGGAACCAGGCAGAGGGCCTTCTCGGTAGTGGCCCCCGCCCTGTGGAACGCCCTCCCATCAGAAGTCAAGGGAATAAACAACTACCTGACATTCAGAAAACACCTGAAGGCAGCCCTGTTTAGGGAAGTTTTTAAACTGTGATGTTTTAAATGTATTTTAATGTTTGGTGGAAGCCGCCCAGAGTGGCTGGGGAGACCCGGACAGATGGGCGGGGTATAAATAATAAATTATTATTATTATTATTATTATTATTATTATTATTATTATTACACAACTTTTAGAAGACACCTGTACGCAGCCCTGTATTGGGAGGTTTTTAATGTTTGATGATTTATTCTGTTTTAATATGTGTTTGGAAGCTGCCCAGAGTGCCTTGGGCAACCCAGCTGGATGGGTGGGGTATAAATAAATTGTTGTTGTTGTTGTTGTTTGTTTAGCTATTAAAAGCATGGTTTCACATGAATCTCACTATGGGGTAATCCATCATACTCCTCTTGACAACTTAGATCCTAAACTGGTTGTAAGTGGTAGTGCAGTCACTTAAAAAATTGTTAATGCAAATATTCTCAAATATATATTCCGTTATAGGCAGTGCTTTTTTGCTTTAAAAAAATGTTTAGGGGTACTCTCATTTTGACTCAAGGAAACCACCATTTTATAGTTCAAATCAAGGAAAATGAATACAGTAAATGGACAAAAGTACAAAGATACACAAAATGTTTAGGGGTATGCGTACCCCTGTGTACCTCCAGAAAAAAAGCACTGGTTATAGGTGTCCCATACAATACTCATTCCATCCTTGTAAGAAATCGGGTTTTTATTGAGGCAGCACCTACAGGTGCCTTTGTTGTATAATTTTTGGTTCCTCCCTGAAAGATTTTTCGTTTGTGCAAGCCTATCTAGACATGTAGAAGTCACATGTGTTTTCTCTCTTTTCAGCGACTGTCAATCCTCTTTGGAATGTTTTCTTAACTGTTTCCAATTGAGAAATTCAATGTTTCATTATGTACACTTGTAAGCTGCTTAGAGGTTTTTCCTACAACCAAACAGTATAGGTGTTCTACTAAATAAAAGAAAGTTAACAGTACATTGCTCTTCAAAAGGTCTTCCCGTGCTCAGAGCGAAACAAAAATTAGTTGAAAAGCCTCCCATTTCCACTAGAGGTCAGTCAGTAATCGTTTACGTCTTGATCACAATCCGTAAATGCTAGAGAAGGATGGTTCGTAGAAGCAGGAGATTTGGAAGGGACCCAGAGGGTCATCTAGTCCAACCCCCTGCAATGCAGGAATCTTTCTCCCAGCCCACGACCTGACATTAAGAGTCTGATGCTCCAACCCACTGCTCCTACATTGCCCAGCTCCATAACTTAGCTTCATGCTGCAATGATTGGCGGTTTGCCTAGCAAGTGTGAAAGAGACTCACAAGAGGCTCGTGAGACTGAGTGATGCTCTTCTTGTCCTTATCTCAAATGATGAGGAGGAGTCTAGGAGCACCTTAACAACCTGACCAACTTATTGTGGCAAAATTTTCTGCGTATCTCCAGCTCCATACTGATCCCGCAATATTTCTGTAAAAGAAATGGCATACGCTCTACTAGACTCTTCAACAAAGATAGCTCAGTCAGTAGAGCATGGGACTCTTAATCTCAGGGTCGTGGGTTCGAGTCCCATGTTGTGCAAAAGATTCCTGCGTCTCAGGGGGTTGGACTAGATGACCATTGGGGTTCTTTCCAGCTCTGCATGTCTATGACTCTAAGACTTCTAAGACATGCAATATATATGGAACTCCAGGATTCCTCTCCCCCTCCTTCCCATGGATGGGCAAATATTCAGGCAGATTCAGGATCTGCCACAAAGAATAGTGCCTTCCCCTGTTAGGTGTGTGGATTTATTCCAAAGTATAACATATTTATGTGAATCTAACGGGCCATCAAATCTAATGCGCACCTCAGTTTTCAAAACCTCAAAACCAAAAAAGCATTTGCTAAGTCAGTGGTGTTTTTCAGGCTTGCCATTGAATCTAATGCGCCGTCAAATCTAATGTGCACCCTAATTTCCATGACATAATTTGGCCAAAAAGGGTGCGCATTAAAGGTAAAGGTAAAGGTACCCCTGACTGTTAGGTCCAGTCGCTGACGACTCAGGGGTTGTGCGCTCATCTCCCTCTGTAGGCCGAGAGAGTCGGCGTTTGTCTGCAGACAGCTTCTGGGTCATGTGGCTAGCATGACTAAGCCACTTCTGGCGAACCAGAGCAGCGCATGGAAAAGCCGTTTACCTTCCCGCCGGAGCGGTACCTATTTATCTACTTGCACTTTGACGTGCTTTCGAACAGCTAGGTGGGCAGGAGCTGGGACCGGACAACAGGAGCTCACCCCGTTGCGGGGATTCGAACCGCCAACCTTCTGATTGGCAAACCCTAGGCTCTGTGGTTTAGAATTACATCCGTGTAAATACGGTAGTCATGAGCAAATTCCCATTTCCTTTGTATTGACTCTGGATTGATTTTGGGACACACATTTACACACACACACACACACACACGAGAAAATGGGTCATCTAACGGCTAGAAGTGAGGAGTTCAACATTGATTTATAAATATTAAATACATTTCAAAACTGAAATATGAATATGTCTTATAAATACTCATATTATCTTAACAATGGCTGATCTTTAGCACTAAAAAAACCCCCATTAACTATGTTTATATGAGAAGGTGCAAGCAATTAAAAATAAATAAATCTAATTATATTTCTGCCCAATGACAGGCTAGCCTAATCAATAGAAAACCACTAATGGAAACTACGGAAATAACTGAGTGGCTGAATTGGCATCTGTCGTGTCTTTAGCAAAAGGTTATGAATGCAGCAAGCTCATGTTTTTTAATTGCCAAAACCCAATTTCGTTTTCTTGATGCCCATTCCTTTTATTCTTTGTTCTCTGCAAAGTTGCTTTGAAGGGTACACAGGCTTCCATTTAATTTAAAAAAATAAAACTAATGAGATGGGTGAAGGATGGAAGTGAGGGTTTGTTTGTTTGCTTTTTTTAATTAAAAAAACACCTCTTTGTATTCTCACATTGATTATGAATTTTATCTGCATAAATTAGCAAGCCTCGGTTGTAAGAGCGGTGTAATTGACATTTAAAGGGTTCTCTTCTCTGCCACTGCTATTTCTCTCCTCAAACAACTAGTTTTGGGGTTGCCAGTTCGAATTCTGGAACGGGGAGAGGTGGAGCAGGGATTTGGGAAGAGGCAAGACACATAGTAACATCCAGAGGACGCAGATGTGTCAAACAGGGTTTTTAAAGGCAAAAGAAGCAACATCGCTGCAGGACAGACAGAATTGCCCATACAGGGATACTTTCTCGACAATGTTTTTCACACACGCACCTCGAAATCTGAAAGTGCCGATAAAGGAGATTGCAGGTGTGTGTATCCCCAATTAATGAAAAAGGCATGTGTGTGAAAATTCAAACATGTACTAGAGTCAGGTGCAATATTCCTTAAGTTGCTTTAGCATGCATCTTGTTGTTGTTGTTCAGTCGTTCAGTCGTGTCTGACTCTTCGTGACCCCATGGACCAGAGCACGCCAGGCACGCCTATCCTTCACTGCCTTTCGCAGTTTGGCCAAACTCATGTTAGTAGCTTCGAGAACACTGTCCAACCATCTCATCCTCTGTCGTCCCCTTCTCCTTGTGCCCTCCATCTTTCCCAACATCAGGGTCTTTTCCAGGGAGTCTTCTCTTCTCATGAGATGGCCAAAGTACTGGAGCCTCAGCTTCAGGATCTGTCCTTCCAGTGAGCACTCAGGGCTGATTTCTTTGAGAATGGATAGGTTTGATCTTCTTGCAGTCCATGGGACTCTCAAGAGTCTCCTCCAGCACCATAATTCAAAAGCATCAATTCTTCGGCAATCAGACTTCTTGATGGTCCAGCTCTCACTTCCGCACATTACTACTGGGAAAACCATAGCTTTAACTATATGGAAAACTATACTGGGAAAACCATAGCTTTAACTATATATCTTAAGATGCAGATTTAAAGCTAGGGCCAGCATAAGGCATTTTGACACCTTGAGGTGAAAGGCAACATTCTGCCAGGTGAACCAGCTGTTGAATCTTGTTTCAGTGTGAACAAGAGTGTCCTTCACTGCACCTAAGCAGAAGTGGCTGAATGTGGGGGTGTAGAACAGGCTGTCAGACACGCATGGCTCTTCCTCCGATGGCCAGGCAACTCCAAGGTATAACCAAGGGACTCAGGGATAACAGCCAAGGGGCTACCACCACGGTTTCCCACCAGCTGCAGCCTGAGGTCAATTATCAAAGAATCATAGAATCTTAGAGGTGAAAGGTCCCCAAGGGTCATCTAGTCCAACCCCCTGCAATGCAGGAATCTTGGCTAAAGCATCCATGACAGATGGCCATCCAACCTCTGCTTAAAAACCTCCAGGAAAGAAGAGTCCACCACCTCTCGTGGGAGTCTGTTCCGCTGCTGAACAGCTCTTACTGTCAGAAAGTTTTTTTCCGAAGGTTGAGTTGGAATCTCCTTCCTTATAACTGGAAGCCATGGGTTCGAGTCCTACCCTCTAGAGCAGGAGAAAAAAAAGTGTTTCACTTTGCCTAAGGGGTGCATATATCCAAATCTATATCTAATCTATATCTACATCTATCAGCCCAGTGGCATAGCATGGAGTGCAAAATTGGTGCAAAATTGTTAGGGGTGCAAAATTCCAATGCAGCTGTCTGCTTCCGTTGCTGGGCTCCATTGAAAATGGCTTCTCCTGTTTCCATTGAAAATGCGAGCAGGGCTTGAAATATGAGCAACAGCGAGAATTATTAAGGCAAATAGATTAAATGGCATGTATTGAATAGTGTAGAAGAAATGTGCAGCATCTGAGAGTAAAAATGGACACCATGGAAGTAGAGGACGGGAAGTCAATAGATAATTTACGGTTTACGTTTCTTTTTTTTATTTGGTGAAAAATTAATAAATAAGATTTTTTAAAAGAAAGAAAACGGCTTCTCCATGTGATCCTGGCAGTGACCTCTCCAGACAACAGAACGACTCTTCTTTTCTTTACGGCTGTGATCTGCGGTGTGACGCAGATGGTGTTAGGCAGCTGGATGTGCATGCGTACTCTTGTCTGTTTCCCTTCCTGGCAACCCATGTTACGCCACTGTGCCTGCCTGCCTGCCTTATCTCTATCTATCTATCTATCTATCTATCATCTCTATCTATTTATCATCTCTCTCTCTCTCTCTCTCTCTCTCTCATCTATCTATCTATCTATCTCTCATCTATCTGTCTACCTATCTATCACCATCTTCATTCTTGACTGCTTAGGAAATCACAGCTCCCAGCACTCTAACCCATGTGTGGCTTGTATTGTCCTATGTTGAAGTATTGCCACTGTTATGAGGCTAGATTCTGATTGCAGGCACCAACTCTAAGATGCCAAAAGCTCAGTTTCAGAATTCTCTAGTAGTCAGGGCGTTTTGGACTGTATGAGCACCGTAGTTTTCCAAATACTATGGAAATGCCTAGGGCTTGCTGATCAGAAGGTCGGTGGTTTGAACCCCCGTGACGGGGTGAGCTCCCATTGCTCTGTCTCAGCTCCTGCCCACCTAGAAGTTCGAAAGCACATCAGAGTGCAAGTACATAAATAGGTACCGCTCCGGCGGGAAGGTAAACGGCGTTTCCGTGCGCTGCTCTGGCTTGCCAGAAGCGGCTTGGTCATGCTGGCCACATGACCCGGAAGCTGTACACCGGCTTCCTCGGCCAGTAAAGCAAGATGAGCGCCGCAACCCCAGAGTCGTTTGCGACTGGACCTAACGGTCAGGGGTCCATTTACCTTTATGGAAATGCTCATTTTTGTCTGACAATGCATGAGGGTGCCATCTTGCCGAAGTGAAGCAGGCCTAGGTCTGGTCAATACTTTGGATGGGAGGCATCTTTCGAATGTGTGCTACATTGGATTCCATGAGACAAGAATTTGCCAATACTCTGGTTTCTCTTCAGATTGTATAAATCTTTTGCCTTTTACTAAAGAATTTGCCTATAATGTCTCTGAAGTCAAGAAAAGGAAGCTTGAAAGACAGCAATACAAGACAGAGAAAAAGGTAAACTTAGTTTTTAATTCCTCTGGGCCCGTGCTATGTCTAAAACTCATCTTTTAAAGTTTTTTCTTGCCAAAGATGCTTAATTGCACCTCCTGGTGCTATTTAGTATTTCTAATGCTGTATGTAGAAAGTGCGCTCTTTCTAGGCAATGGAGAAATCTCTTGAGGGAACGCTGAAGGTAAAACAGCTGAAATGCTCTCTCTCTTCGTGTACAGTCTTGCCAGGAAGAATAACAAGCTTCGTAGATCTGAGAGAAAAGATGAACCGTAGAGACTTCAATGACGGGAATGGGGAAAGGCCAGCGAACAGCAAAAAACCAAGGGTTAAGTTGAAGCAAAAGGACACAATGCGGAGGTTGGGAACCGCTTTGAAACAAAATAAAAATAGGGCAAGTGTAATACCAGGACATAAAGGAGCACAGCCTGTTAGAAGTCACTTAATGCTGTGTGCAATTTCTATCTGTATGGGTCCTTGAAGCTGGAACTGAAAAATTATCTGCCATATACCCTGTCTCTGTTTCTCTCATGCACAGAGACACACATTCACATACAGAGAGACACATTCACATACAGAGAGACACATTCACATACAGAGAGACACATTCACATACAGAGAGACACATTCACATACAGAGACACACATTCACATACAGAGAGACACATTCACATACAGAGACACACATTCACATACAGAAAGACACATTCACATACAGAGAGACACATTCACATACAGAGACACACATTCACATACAGAGAGACACATTCACATACAGAGAGACACATTCACATACAGAGAGACACATTCACATACAGAGACACACATTCACATACAGAGACACACATTCACACACAGAGAGACACATTCACATACAGAGACACACATTCACATACAGAGAGACACATTCACATACAGAGACACACATTCACATACAGAAAGACACATTCACATACAGAGAGACACATTCACATACAGAGACACACATTCACATACAGAGAGACACATTCACATACAGAGAGACACATTCACATACAGAGAGACACATTCACATACAGAGAGACACATTCACATACAGAGAGACACATTCACATACAGAGACACTTTCACACACAGAGAGACACATTCACACACACAGCACCCCACACTTCTCCAGACTCCTTGATCTAGGTAATTTCTATTCACCTCGTGGTTTTTTTTTAAGGTACGCATGTGAACATGTAGGAAATGTGCTTTTAGTCATGTATTTCAGTGTTTTTCAACCACTGTTCCGCGGCACACTAGTGTGCCGCGAGATGTTGCCTGGTGTGCCGCGGGAAAAATTGAAAAATTACTTTATATATAGTCAATATAGGCACAAAGTTAAATTTTTTAACATTTTCTAATGGTGGTATGCCTCGTGATTTTTTTCATGAAACAAGTGTGCCTTTGCCCAAATAAGGTTGAAAAACACTGATGTATTTCACTCAGGTTTGAAACAAAATAAAAATAGGGCAAGTGTAATACCAGGACATAAAGGAGCACAGCCAGTTAGAAGTCACTTTATGCTGTGTGCAATTTCTATCTCTATGGGTCCTTGAAGCTGGAACTGAAAAATTATCTGCCATACACCCTGTCTCTGTTTCTCTCATGCACAGAGACACACATTCACATACAGAGAGACACATTCACATACAGAGAGACACATTCACATACAGAGAGACACATTCACATACAGAGACACACATTCACATACAGAGACACACATTCACACACAGAGAGACACATTCACATACAGAGACACACATTCACATACAGAGAGACACATTCACACACAGAGAGACACATTCACATACAGAGACACACATTCACATACAGAGACACACATTCACATACAGAGACACACATTCACACACAGAGAGACACATTCACATACAGAGACACACATTCACATACAGAGACACACATTCACATACAGAGAGACACATTCACATACAGAGAGACACATTCACATACAGAGAGACACATTCACATACAGAGACACACATTCACATACAGAGAGACACATTCACATACAGAGACACACATTCACATACAGAGAGACACATTCACATACAGAGACACTTTCACACACAGAGAGACACATTCACACACACAGCACCCCACACTTCTCCAGACTCCTTGATCTAGGTAATTTCTATTCACCTCGTGTTTTTTTTTAAGGTACGCATGTGAACATGTAGGAAATGTGCTTTTAGTCATGTATTTCACTCAGGTTAAAATCCTGGCCAAGCCATAAAGCCATGGTGGTTCGCGACAAAGACATACTGTACTCCTCAACTGTCCCAGGAAAGATTGGTTTGGGTTAGGAAGACCAGGTTCATAAACATTGTACATGATTAAAATGGGCACATTTGGTCAGATCACGTCCCAGGGACATGTGCAAATCATAAACTTGCCTTGTGTGAAATGGGCTTATTCATTTCTGGTGGAAGGGGTTAATTAGCTAACCTGTATATATTTACCTGAATGTATTGTTAGTCTAGAAGTATAAAAGTATAAAAGTGCCTCTGTTAAGCTTTTCTGTATGAAACCGCTCTGTAAAGCTGTGAACTCTGATCTGCATTGCACTGGCAAACTATGACTAAGTGTCTGGAGATAACAGTAGACCCTGCACAGAGAGTAACTGTCCTTGCATAGAGAGGGATTGTCTAGGTCAAGAGATAGGATGGCCTTGCTGGAGTGCGCATGAACCAACTCAGGGCTAAATGTTCCTTTTGCCTTATATGTACAACAGGAAATGTTCCTTCTATGGACAAGAGGAAGAGCCAGGGAACTGTCTATAAGAACTGTCTGAAAATTGACTAGTTTTGTACTTGCTTCAATGTCTGAACACGGCAGGTACCTCTGCATGCAGGAAATAAATCTTTCTCTCTCTGAAGCCAGCAGCCTCAGGTGTCTTTCTGCTCCCATGTTTTCTCACCGGGTGCAACCATGGGAACCCGTAGGGGCAAATAAGGCTCCATTTCGTGGGGGCCCATTCGGGATTCTTATGTTCCCCGGCCTGAGAAAACAGGGAGTCTGAGGCGTCGCCGCACAGCGAAAAGGCTCTCCCAGTCTGGCGTTTGCTGGCCCCAAGCGCGCTTCCTGCCTGTTTGTGGGAAGGGAAGTAAGATCTGCAGAGGACAGGTAAGCTCCACAGGGAGCCTTTTGGACTAGCAATACAAATATGGAGCACCTTTTGGTGAAAGCAAGGTGCATGGATCCTAAAGGCAATTAAAAAGAAAGGAATTCCTGGCAAAACCTGCACTCAGTTTCAGATACAAACAGGAAGCAGCGAGCAGCCGTCACTTTGTGAAACTGGCTGTTTGGCTAGTGTGAGAAAAGGCACTCAAAATGTTTTCTCTGAATTATTGTCCACAAGATGGCAGAACACCCCTTCGGCCCTGCATTCTGTTTTGATGTTGTTGGCCTTCAGACTCCCCTGGGATTGTGAAAATCATCTGCAGTCCCATTATATGGGGTGGTATCTTCCTCGCTGAACTGTCAATCCACATCGTGCTTCTGGGTATAGGATTAAATCACGGCGTTATTGGGATTAACAAATTCAAAGCAGAAGAGTGTGCTCTTGTAGGTGTGTATCTTCATATACATTAATTTAAAAAATAGGGGTATTTTTTAGTAACTACAAATTCTACCAATACACATAAGCTAGACCTGTGTGGGTCGCCAGTGTGGTGCTTGTGGGCACCCTCAGTCACCCCTCCTCCCATCCCATTTTTATATTTTTTTATTTGAATTTTTATTTTTATTTTCTTTCGAGGGGGTTGATGAGGGGCTGCTCGCCTTAGCGGGGGTAGTATTTGCTTTGTGTGTTTGTGTTTGATTTCTTTGGAGTGGCGTACGCGTTTTGCCTGTTTTGTGTGTTTGGTAGTGTATTTAAGGGACCGCCTCTCCTGGTATGTCCCATGTAGGACCTTAAGGTCCTCAAATAATAATCTTTTGGAGGTCCTGAGCAACAAAGACATTAGGTTGGCCTCAACTAGGGCCAGGGCCTTCTCAATATTGGCCCCGACTTGGTGGAACAGCCTATCACAAGAGACCAGGGCCCTGCGGGATTTGGCATCTTTCCGCAGGGCCTGCAAGACGGAGCTGTTCCACCTGGCCTTTGGGTTGGTTTCTGTTTAATATTTATGCTTCATCTTTTATTGGTGGGTTATTTTTGAAATTGAGACCTGCAGTTCTAATTGAATTTTTAAATTTGTATTTTAATCTGTTATTTTAAATTGATGGTTTTTATGTTTCTTGTGTGATTTTAATTGATGTTAGCCGCCCTGAGCCCGGTTTTCTGGCTGGGAAGGGCGGGGGTATAAATAAAATTATTATTATTATTATTATTATTATTATTATTATTATTATTATTATTATTATTATGTCCTTTGAGCCACACATGGCTTGCATGTCTCAATGAACCATCATGGATTCGACACCATCAACAGAATGTTCATTAACACCTGATGCCTCCTGATGCAATCCTTTTTCACCGTGGGATCCTGAAGATCCAGCCTTATTGCAAGCAGAGGGATAGTTGGTGAACATACGACTAAGTTGGAAACAATACTGAGACAACGACCCTCCTGCTCCAGAAGGTGGGACTCGAACCCATGGCTTCATGTTACAAGAAAGGAGATTCTGACTAAACACCAGGAGGAACTTTCTGACAGTAAGAGCCGTTTGACGGTGGAATGGACTCCCTCGGAAGGTGGTGGACTCTCCTTCCTTGGATGTTCATAAGCAGGAAATGGATAGCCATTGCTGAGATTCCGGGGGTTGGACTAGATGACCCTTGGGGTCCCTTCCAACTCTACAATTCTGTGAGTCTGTGGTTCTCATCTATGAAAACAAACTTTGGGTTTGTTCAACTATTTCCGGTGGTGATTCAAATGGGAAGGCGCAGCCTGAAGAAGAACTCGTTACAGAACACACCAAACCATATTAAATCGAACAGGCAATCTGCCCATCTTCTCTGATGTTATACTTTTTCCCTGCTGAAACATATAAACAAAATAAAAAAATTCTTTCCAGTAGCACCTTAGAGACCAACTAAGTTTGTTCTTGGTATGAGCTTTCATGTGCATGCACACTTCTTCAGATATTCATTATAATATTCTCATTATAATTAATTCTAAAAATAGATTTGTGTGCTTTTTTTTAAAAAAATGCAGGGATCACCCCTCTTAGTTAGCTGAGCTCTTTCTTCACATTTACTGAATTCAGCTCATTTGTCTTAATCCTTGCATTATTTCTGGTGACTGGTTGCTTCGGCTGATTCCAGCAAGCCTCTCAATTTGGCTATTGGGCCCCAATGGCTGCATTTTCGAGGAGCAAAGACACAGCCCCGTATTTCCCACGGACATCAATGAGGCTTGCATAAGTGAATTGTAGAGCACTGCCCTGAAAGCTCACCTTTGCTTAATCAGGCCTAATCTTCTGCGCCCGGGGACTGCTAGCACAGACTGTAGGTAACATCGCATACCTTTGGGGAATCCTTGTGACAGCTGGGTACAAATTGCTTGCCAGAGGACGGGGAAGGATGAATCACGGTGGAATTTCTCCCCAAACGCAGCACGTAGGGTTCTGCCGTCTTGCTTTTTGTCCCAGACAGAATGCACAAAAGAAAGATGCTTACTAGCTCCTTAACTATTTGCTTAACTGCAAGAGATGCGCTAAAAAACCTGGTCTTCTACTGTGTGAGACAGTTGGCCTTTCTAGCTCTGTATAGCCTGTACCAGGGAATGCCAACCTGTTTGCTCACAGGCGCCACTGTGCCCATCATTACCTCCTGTGGCACCTCCTGTGAAAAGCGATGACAAACCTAGACAGCATCTTAAAAAGCAGAGACATCACCTTGCCGACAAAGGTCCGTATTGTTAAAGCTATGGTTTTTCCAGTAGTAATGTATGGAAGTGAGAGCTGGACCATAAAGAAGGCTGATCGCCAAAGAATTGATGCTTTTGAATTATGGTGCTGGAGGAGACTCTTGAGAGTCCCATGGACTGCAAGAAGATCAAACCTATCCATTCTCAAGGAAATCAGCCCTGAGTGCTCACTGGAAGGACAGATCCTGAAGCTGATGCTCTAAGACTTTGGCCACCTCATGAGAAGAGAAGACTCCCTGGAAAAGACTCTGATGTTGGGAAAGATGGAGGGCACAAGGAGAAGGGGACGATAGAGGACGAGATGGTTGGACAGTGTTCTCGAAGCTACTAACATGAGTCTGACCAAACTGCGGGAGGCAGTGGAAGACAGGAGTGCCTGGCGTGCTCTGGTCCATGGGGTCACGAAAAGTCAGACACAACTTAAAGACTAAACAACAGCAACAACAGATATACCGGTAGATTGTGGCTAATGCCATGGGTAAATGGCTTCGAAAACCAGTGCACTGGAGCCAAAATAAGTGATGTTGTGTACACAGTCCATTCCTAGTCACAGTTGTTGAAACAGCATGGAAGCATAATGGCGAAGCTCAGGAAGTAACCCCAAGAAACCCCAAGTTATATTAGGATCTCCTATCCTAATTTTTAAAAGCATGTCTGAGTCATCTTGCCCAGTTTCTCTGCTCTTTGGATGCTCTGTGGTTTCACTATGCAATAGTTTGGCAGATTTTGAGACTCTCTGTATTAATTCCCTCCTCCTTTCTGATAGGCTTTGCTTGCTTGCTAATTGGTCCAGAGCCATCAAAATGCTTTGAGCTGAACAGGCACATCCTGAAATTACCCCTTCTGCCCGTTCCATTTTTGGGTTCCTTTTCTTAAATAAATAATAAAGGTATTTTCCGCAGCTAGAGCCTTTCAGAGAAGGCTGTGAGTCTGCCTAGTGTGATAACGTAAGACTCTGGCAGATGTTGAATTTATTTATTTTGAGAATAACCAGCGTATTGGGCTTTGCTGCTTCATGCTCGTTAGTGAAACAATTTGACCATGTTTGCTTTGATAGGTGCTAGCAAGAACAAAGCAGGGGTGCTCGCCTAAGCAAGGAGGAAAGGGTAGGGAAATCCTTATTGAAAGAATTATTACACACAGCAACCCCTGATTAAAGGATCTGGAAGAAGCCGATTCTGGGACCTGACAGTGATCTGTCAGAGTTCGCTGCAGTTGCATTATAGTAGAGAAGAAGAAATGCAAGGAAGTTATCTTATGGGATTGATAGTATTACTGGAGGGATTTACATGGTCTAGTTCACAAGTAGGAATGCTTCTGAAATTCTGAGCTGGGTCTGGTTCAGCACCTGATATCACTGGACAGCGCATGCCAAGGTCCCACAGTCCTGTCACAAACCACTGCTGTTGCCTGCCCAAGGTGCCCGTTAAAGAAAAAGGGACGCGGGTGGCGCTGTGGGTTAAACCACAGAGCCTAGGGCTTGCTGATCAGAAGGTCGGCAGTTCGAATCCCCGCGATGGGGTGAGCTCCCGTTGCTCGGTCCCTGCTCCTGCCCACCTAGCAGTTCGAAAGCATGTCAAAGTGCAAGTAGATAAAAAATAGGTACCGCTCCAGCGGGAAGGTAAACGGCTTTTCCGTGCGCTGCTCTGGTTCGCCAGAAGCGGCTTTGTCATGCTGGCCACATGAACCGGAAGCTGTACGCTGGTTCCCTCGGCCAGTAATGCGAGATGAGCGCCGAAACCCCAGAGTCAGACACGACTAGACCTAATGGTCAGGGGTCCCTTTACCTTTACCTTTTTACTTGACTCAAACAGTGCCAGGCAGCTAGATCTAGTGCCACTCCTTTAATTTTCCACAATGCCCCGATTCTAGTGTCCTTCTGGGGCACTGTGGGGAATTTAAAAGGTGGAGCTGACCAGCCCTGCTTCTGAACTTGTAAATGTGGCAGGTATTAATATTGCGCAGTATGAAGCAGTGTGAAGAACTGACTCCTTTTGGAAGAAATCATGGTCCAGGTCCATAAAAATATTATTCGAAGCTTTACTGGCAGAGCGCTTCTAAAGCATCAAAGATACAACCAAAATATCAATACAATGTCTTGTGCTGCCCAGATGTCAGGGATCATACTGAGGAGGATTGGCGGGAGCCACCCCCTCCCCCGATCCTGAATCTTCCCAGGAGCAAGAGGACAGTAAAGATTTGGAACAGTGGTTTGCAGAGGGGCACAGTTCAGAAGGCAGAAGCTGGGAAATACTGGATGGGGAACAGCTAGGAGAAGATGCACTGGGAGAGAGAGAGAGAGTTAACAAATTCACTGTGTCTGGAAAGCATTCATCCACTCAGCCCAAGGTCAAGAAGAGCTGATAAGGTGGCAGCACAGAAAGCACAGTGGTTACGGGACCAGGTTACAAGATGTGGTAGTGTCGTGAGTGACTAGGGAGGAAGTGGGTGGAAACCTTAATTGGGAGCAACGCCATTCCTAGGGATTCTTTGTTCTCTCGCTGTGAACATTAAAGTTTCTAACTGGTAAGAAGACTCCTTTTCCTTTGTTCTGCTTATCTACTGCCAAAGGGGGGACGACGAAGCCGAATCCCTGAAGCCTGACACCAGCACAGGCTCAGAATCTTCTTAGAAATATCAGATTCCCAAAATCTAAACTGTTTCTCTCCCCCATTCCAATTCCAGCCTCCCTTGTCCTTAGGCTAGGCAGCTCTTGCAGAGCCTGTTTGCATGCATTGTTCTCCCTGTAGTATTCAGAGACTGAAAACACCACACCTTTCAAGATGGCAAATTTGCAACTCAATATCTTCATCACATGATCAAAGGTTGTCTGTAAGCACAGAGTAGAGAAACAGTCAACAGGTACAGTAATCATTAACTAGGTACAGCTCAGAGAGAGTTCTTGCTTTCAATATATCCTCATGGAAAATCCCCATGTTAAACCTTTTCACCAATACATTCACCATGAACAGTAAAGGTACCCCTGGGTTTTGGAGTTCCAAATTGCCTGTTCTCATTTCTGACGTGGACCAGATGCATTAGAGATCCACTGTTGTTCGGTCTGTCTTTTGTTTAGTTGTTGCATTCTAAAGTTTGGACAGAGGTCTGCATTGTCTCAGTTTGCCAGAACTTGCCGTTCCTTCACTTAATTTATGTCTTCCAGTTCTTGCATTTGCACGCTGATGAATCATTTCAGAAAGAAATCTTGCTGGGATCCGAAGATTTGATTGTATCGCGAATCCTTTCTCTTTTACGAATGTGCATGGAATGGTGGCCACTGATAAAAGATTAACGAAGCAAATATTTATTAAGGTTAGCTATTGAAGGAAGCACAGAATAGCTTTTGTAAAAAAAAAAATCTATAAAAAAAATCACAGCCTCGGAAGAACAAAGGTAGCAGCTAGGAATTAACCACCATAGAAAGATATTTCAATGTTCAGATATATTGCCACATGTTCAGTAGCAGATTTATTAGACCCCTTAAGGAAGATACTTAAAAGGGTCTCTAAGGATTTACTAGGAAATTGCCTCGTAAAGGGATAAATTATGTGTTCTCTAGCCCCTTGGTAAAATCCACAGTTGCAAAACATACAAGAGACTGTTTTGAGCTCTAAAAGGTTGCAAGGACAGCACTTATCCTTGAAGGGAAGTTTAGCAAATCTGCCTTCTAGGATCATGGAGGGCATATATAGATAGGGCATACATTTGTTAGCGACAGATCAAGGGCTTATCCATGCATCCTGTTGTCCCGCTGCTCTCCCCTGGGGAAAACTGCTCCTTAGAGCTCAGTCGGAGCAAACGGCAATCCAGGTTCCCACTGGGTAGCCATTTGTTCCGATCTATCACTAAAGAGTGGGTTTTTGCTTGGAAAGGAAGGAAACAAGGGGGAAACCGCTTGGTGTAGATGAGCCCCAAGTCAGGCCCAGTGATCACAGCACAGATAGTCCATTAGCTGATGCATATGACTCTTGCAAATCTATACAGTGGTACCCCGCTAGACGAATGCCTCGCAAGACGAAAAACTCGCTAGACGAAGGCATTCGTCTAGCGGAAGGCTGCCCCGCAAGACGAAAAAGTCTATGGGGCTGCCTCGCAAGACGAAAAATTTTCGTCTTTTTTTTTCCGTTTTGCGGAGCGCGGCTGTCATTGCCGCTCCGCAAGACGAAAAACCCGCTAGACGAAAATTTTCGCAGAACGAATTATTTTCGTCTAGCGGGGCACCGCTGTATTTGGTGAAAATGTGTGTTTTGGTAGATACAACAAAACAAAACAAACAAACAAACAAAAAACGCACACATACAAAGAAATCCTGGCTATACTGTACTTGATTCAGGCTCATTTTTTCTACAGTTTTAAAACACAGCTCTTGTATGTTGTGACTAAATATAAGGCAGCTTCCGCTGTTCCTGCGCCTTAGAAGTTCTGGTTAAATTAGGAATGTTCCTGGGGTTAATACTGGAATTGGAGCATGCAATGATTGCTAAAGCTTTCAGTTCCTTCCATTAGCCTGCATATTTCCCCCTCTATGTTGTTGATATACATGCGTGACATGATAATTCCCCCCCCCCCCATAAAGGAAATATCCATGTGTATGATGGCATTGAGGTTCTTTTTGCACAGTTTCTATTAATAGTCTTGTCCTAATCTTGTTCCTACTGAGGAACGGCTTAGGGAGCTGGGTATGTTTAGCCTGGAGAAGAGAAGGTTAAGGGGTGATATGATAGCCATGTTCAAATATATAAAAGGATGTCATATAGAGGAGGGTGAAAGGTTGTTTTCTGCTACTCCAGAGAGGCGGACACGGAGCAATGGATTCAAACTACAAGAAAGAAGATTCCACCTAAACATTAGGAAGAACTTCCTGATAGTGAGAGCTGTTCGGCAGGGGAATTTGCTATCAAGGAGTGTGGTGGAGTCTCCTTCTTTGGAGGTCTTTAAGCAGAGGCTTGACAGACATCTGTCAGGAATGCTTTGATGGTGTTTCCTGCTTGGCAGGGGGTTGGACTGGATGGCCCTTGTGGTCTCTTCCAACTCTATGATTCTATGATTCTACTCTAGAAATCTACATGGTAGGGCAAATGGATATGCAGAAAAAGCCACCCCCTTTTCCTAAAGGCAAGAGGAGTTCCTCATGAAATAATTGATCATCTTGCCAGATGGGCTGGATTTCAGCAAAACCATTCCCACAGGACAGGTGAGCAGATACTGGTGAATGGTATTTTAAGGCCACGATAAAATGGCAATCGATACGCCTATAAAAGCACACACACACACACACACACACACACACACACAAAATTTGCCTGGCTAATAGCCTCTGTATCCTGGTATATAAACAAAGATGGATGGAATCTAATGGACTAATGACATATTTTCCACAGATTGGACAAAGCTATGGATAAATATGAGCCTTCAAATCACATAGAATTACAGAGCTGTAGAGTTGCAAGGGACCAAAAAGAGTCATCTAGTCCAACCCCCTGCGATGCAGGAATCTCTTTTTCAAGGTGTTGCCAAGGAACATCAACAGGCAGCTCTTGGAAGACGAATGATGATGAAGATGAAGAAGAGTTTGGATTTGATATCCCGCTTTATCACTACCCGAAGGAGTCTCAAAGCGGCTAACATTCTCCTTTCCCTTCCTCCCCAAACAACAAACACTCTGAGAAGTGACTGGGGCTGAGAGACTTCAGAGAAGTGTGACTAGCCCAAGGTCACCCAGCAGCTGCATGTGGAGGAGCAGGGAAGCGAACCCAGTTCACCAGATTACAAGTCCACCACTCTTAACCACTACACCACACTGGCAATTTGTTGCACAATCATGGGGCAATAGCAAACAAACAAACAAACAAAGCCCCTGGTACTTGCCATGGCTAATTCTGGAGAATGGGTAGTTAGTTTCACCAAGTCCTTCCATATAGATCTTAAAAGATGCAAGCCTTCATCACATCTTGAATATGGCATATAATATGCATATTTTGTGCTGCTGTGTAGCAATGGAAATTTGTGATGATCTTTTATGTATCAAATCAGAAGTGTGATGGGAAAGCCATCTGAAATTATGAGTGGCCATAGGAAGAACATTCCCCTCGCATCCTTTCCCTTAGCTTTTCACTGAAAGCCATGCGGATTTCACAAGCAGGTGACCACACCCAAGAGAAGGTCACACACTGAGTGACTTTCTAAAGGGACCCACTTCTGGTGCAATCTGAACGCAGGTCCATGTAAAGCTATCAATTTGCTGAGCCTTAATAGCTGCAGAATGTGTTGTCATTGGACTCAGGTGTCCTGGACCCCAATGAGATGGTTCATGTCAATAAAATGAAAGGAAAGTATCCTCTTAAAATGTATAAACTGCAGAGTAGCAGGGGGAAATCTCGATTATCTTTTATATATCTAATTAGAAGAGTAACGGGAAAGTCATCAGAAATGATGACCGACCAGAAGAATGGACAGCACAACGCAGGAACTCAGCAACTCACTTGGATAACTATATACAGTATTTATTGAAGCAACTAGTATCCATAAGTTACTATGTACAGACTTTACAAATAAAAGAAACAAAACATAAAATCTCTCCTCTCTGTCTCTCTCTCTCAACCTTCAGTACACCACTAACAACCAACCACACAGCTCTCACACAGAGCTCATTCTTTAGAAACTCATTGACCAATCACAGGTCGTTGCTAAGGGTCTGGAGAGAGAGCAGATCTTGGCTTTCTGCCAACTGGTAATTGCTACAGAGTTGGTAATTGCTACAGAGGTGATAAACTGACTTTTTGCACGTAGGCACTTTGAAATCTCTAACAGCCCACCCTGTAGCTGGAGACCATCCCCCTAAAACATCATACGTACATCACAGAAGCAGGTGGTCTACAGCAGAAATCCTGTTTGCCAGGATACCTGATAATGGTCACTGATTGCTTTACCTGAGCAGCCTGGCCATTCTTTTGTGATGGTTAATACTTTTAGTTCCTAAATCCAGGTCGCAGGCTCACCCTAGGGTAAGGTAAAGGGACCCCTGACCATTAGGTCCAGTCGTGCCCAACTCTGGGGTTGCGGCGCTCATCTCGCGTTACTGGCCGAGGGAGCCGGCGTACAGCTTCCGGGTCATGTGGCCAGCATGACAAAGCCACTTCTGGCGAACCAGAGCAATCCACTGAAACGCCGTTTACCTTCCCGCTGGAGCGGTACCTATTTATCTACTTGCACTTTGACGTGCTTTCGAACTGCTAGGTTGGCAGGAGCTGGGACCGAGCAACGGGAGCTCACCCCATCGCGGGGATTCGAACCACTGACCTTCTGATCAGCAAGCCCTAGGCTCTGTGGTTTAACCCACAGCGCCACCCTATTCTTACACAAATACACCCTTAAGACAGGATTTCTAAGCAAAAGACAACGGGGGAGGCTTTCCCATTTCCTTTATCCTTGCAGAGAAATATTTGAGGTCAATTTGGGAGAGTCGAAATCCAGGATTGCTCTCCTGTACTATTTTAGACAAGTGGTTTATATACCTATGTATGGGTTTGCCGTGTACATTTGTGAACATTTAATTTATATTTGAGACCTAAGAATTCCTAAAAAAGCGTGTTCTCCTTCATGGAGAGCACGTGTTGCGGTGGGGGCTAACAAGTCACCCCTCTGCTGCTGGGCGGGTTAGTTTGGATGGCCACTACTGCGATTGGGCTCTGGCTGTCATTGGGGAGATTCATATGTTGCAACTTGTTGATGGACAGTCCAGAGCCTATAAATGACCCTGCACTCAGCGTCGGAGCCCTCCTGGCTTCGTGCATCGGATCGCCCGCCCTCCCGCCCTGTTATTAGGCCTCTGCATTGACCTTGCTATGCCTGTCACGGGGTCGTCTGCGTTGTAGCAGGGGCCTGGTAGGAATTTTTCCATTTGGCTGATTGGCTGGTGCCATTTGGTTTTCGCCTACTGCGTAGCAATTAGTCACAACTTGTAAGGTTGGCGGTTAGGCATTGGTTATAAATTGGTTTAGGAGGGGCAGAGTTGGCTGTGGTTGCCCCTCCTATGCTGCGAAGGGGCAGGTTGGCTGTGGTTGCCCCTTCAAGGCTGCGGCGGCGAGGGGAATTCCGTTAAAGGAATCCAGGGGCTCACCATGCTTGTCCGTTTCCCCCCGGTCGGGGGACAGGGCCCACGCAAGAGCCCCTGGGAGCATTAGGGGAGAACGGGCGCACATTCTCTCCCCAAAGTGTTTTCCCCTATACTGACTCCACAGGCGGGTGGATGTCAGTTCTGTCCCCAGAGGGACAGATAGTCTTAACCAATGCCTAAGCAACCACTCACTTATTTTGTATTCAATAAAGTTGTGGCCAAAATTAATGCCAAAAACCTTAAACTTATATCTGGTGTGAAGTGTGTTTTACTTGAGGGGTGCTTTGGGGACCTCGACACGCAACGGGGGAAGTTGGTTCCCTGCAAGTTCTCCATGGGGAGTGGCCTTTTAGCTCTCATTGTATATGTGTGTGGTTCTCTCTATAAATATAATTGTTACTCTGATTAAAAAAAATAACTCTTTTTGACTTGAGCTCGGAATAAAATTAATGGAACTAAAACTGACCTCCTAGTTCTTGCTAATTTACAACCCCAGAGGCAAGAATTTCATCCAAGAGAAGCAATAACCTTCGTTCGAAAGAAAACGCCAGTGCCAACTGCAACTCCCCCCCCCCCCCCGGCAAAGAAAATCCAAACAGTCCAACCTAAAACATATTTCTATTTTTAAACGTTCTGCGGGGAAACTGTTAAAAGATTTATACAACCTCCCTCAAGCCTTTGGACTAACCAATTTGTCCTTGAGAATTTTTCTCTACCCAGTCTTTTATTCTTCAGGAAAATTGAACAGGCTTCTGAAGTTACTGGTAACTTTTTGTGTTCGCCTGAAATCAGGAGTCAGTGATCTCCTATTGAAATGCAAATACTGGAATGGTAAAGTGTTATCTATAATGCAGCTCATCCTCTCTGCTATAAGAAACCCCCCCCCCCCCCCGCTGCTTTTCCCTTATGGGGCATCCAAGAGCCCATATAGAGTCCTTAAGTGGGTTTTCTATCGGCAGGAGAAAATAACAGAGGCCAACCAGAGTACAGTGGTACCCCGGATTGCGTACGTAATTGGTTCCGGGTTCCAGTTCGTAACCCGAAAAGTACACAACCCGAACAAGCGCACAAAACCCCCGGAAGTAGTGGTTTGCGCATGCACGAACGGGTCTGCGCATGTGCGAACTGCACAAAACGCTTCTGCGCATCCGTGCGCCGTGCGTGCTCCGGGTTGCGCTTCTGGGTTACCAGAGTTCGTAACCCGAAAAGTACGTAACCCGGAGTGTACGTAACCCGAGGTAGGACTGTATATTGAGAAGTAAAGCGGCTAGTAAGCCTGATATTTATTAACTGTTGCAACAGGGTCCCCACTCACCCCACAGAGGAGGGAGGAGAGAACCCAGAACAATGGTGGTGCACAAGCTCTTTTATAGACTTTTGAAACTGCCCACCCTGTAGCCCAAGACCACACCCCCTAAACATCATGCATACATCACAGAAGGAGGCAGTCTACAGCAGAAATCCTGACTGCCAGGATACCTGATAATGGTCACTGATTGCTTTACCTGGGCAGCCTGGCCATTCTTTTGTGATGGTAAATACTTTAGTTCCTGAATCCAGGTCACAGGCTCACCCTATTCATACACAAATAATCCCTTAAAACAGGATTTATAAGCAAAGAGACAATGGGAAGCATTTCCCCATTTTGAGGTCCATTGCTCTCCTGTACAAAGTGTTGGGGCTGACCTTTAAAGCCCTAAACGGCGTCTGTCCAGTATACCTGAAGGAGCATCTCCACCCCCATCGTTCTGCCCGGACACTGAGGTCCAGCATCCAAGGGCCTTCTGGCAGTTCCCTCGCTGCGAGAAGCCAAGTTGCAGGGAACCAGGCAGAGGGCCTTCTCGGTACTGGCGCCCGCCCTGTGGAATGCCCTCCCACCAGATGTCAAGGAAATAAACAACTATCTGACTTTTAGAAGGCATCTGAAGGCAGCCCTTTAGGGAAGCTTTTAATGTTTGATGGACTACTGTATTTTAATATTTTGTTGGAAGCCGCCCAGAGTGGCTGGGGTATAAATAATAAATTATTATTATTATTATTATTATTATTATTATTATTATTATTATAGTGAGAGCTGGACCATCAAGAAGGCTGATCGCCGAAGAATTGATGCTTTTGAATTATGGTGCTGGAGGAGACTCTTGAGAGTCCCATGGACTGCAAGAAGATCAAATATATCCATCCTTAAAGAAATCAGCCCTGAGTGCTCACTGGAAGGACAGATCCTGAAGTTGAGGCTCCTGTACTTTGGCCACCTCATGAGAAGAGAAGACTCCCTGGAAAAGACCCTGATGTTGGGAAAGATGGAGGGCACAAGGAGAAGAGGACGACAGAGGACGAGATGGTTGGACAGTGTTCTCGAAGCAACTAGCATGAGTTTGGCCAAACTGCGGGAGGCAGTGGAGGATAGGGGTGCCTGGCGTGCTCTGGTCCATGGGGTCACGAAGAGTCGGACACTACTGAACGACTGAACAACAACAACAATTATTATTATTATTATTATTATTATTATTATTATTATTATTATTATTATTATTATTATCATTGCTGCTGCTGCTACTACTACTACTATTTCAGACATGTGGTTTATATATTTGTGTGTGTGTTTGCCTTGTAAATCTACGAACCTTTAATTTACATATTTGAGACCTTAAATTTGAGGCATGGCAGTACAACCAAAGCAAAATGCTGCATGGACATAGTAAAAACGGACAGATGAATTCACTTTTGCCTTCCAGGATTTTTTCTGCAATCCTTGTTGTTACCTAAGACCGAAAATCACCCTGAAGCCAAGAAATGTTCCTCCTCCCTCCAGCAATCCTATTTTGTTTCAACTCTTGCCCATCCAAAATTGATTTCCAAGAGCTTTATTTATAAAGCTTATTCTAAAAAAGCCTAAGCAAGTGAGATGCTGCTTTCTTTGGACCTAGGTGCGTGGAACAGTTTGCTATAATAAATGTAGGATTATAGGATTGGGGGGGGGGGCAAGGGATCGGTTGGTCTAGATGCCACCTTTAGGTCCCTTCCAAGTCTGTGGTTTTATACATCTGTAAAATGGGATTCTATACAAAGAGAAGCTGGTCTCTTTGTCAAAGGCTGTAGCCAGGTTTGCTTCGTTTTCTTATGATTTTATGGGTGCGGGACACTTCTAAATTCCTGGAACCAGTAAGTTTTAGAATTTAACCAAAGACTTCTAATTCTGGGAAATTGCCAGATCTGTGTGTATTAAGCCAGTGCATATTAAGCAAGGTCGTTGTGTATTGAGCTGTGTGCTAGACACTTCTAATCCTCTACAATCAACAAGTGTTGAAGGTTGATTGAGCCTGGCTAATGAAGCCTCTGTGAGGTTATAGCCGGGGTGTGTGTGTGTGTGTGTGTGTGTGTGAGCCATTAAGACTACAAAGTTCTCCACCATGGGCAAAGCAAGACCCTATTGGGATGTTGTGGGAATACGTTTTCAGGTGCTCCTGCACCTTGCCGCAGTTCAGGTAACCTTCTGCGCTGTGCGTGGAAGGCAAGGAGATCCGGCAGAGGTTTGCTGCCTGGATCCCTCCGCGTTAGCAGCAAAGCGCGCCAAAAACAGCCTCAGTAACGGTCAGTGGGGAGTTTCCCGCCCGGAAACTCACCCAGATACAGCGTTGTGATTGGTTATTGATAATGTTATGATGTTCAGTTTACTAACAAAAAGCCCCTGCTCTCTGTAGCGAGGTGTAGAGTGTGCGAGGCAAGCCAAGAGAGAACAGCCGTGCGAGACAAGCCAAGAGAGAGAGAAAGCGAAAGCAAAACTAAGACGCACAGAGCAGTAGCTGGGAACTTGCAACTCCACCATTGACTGCAGTCTCTTATTTCATTTTATTTCAAAGTTTTATTTGGTCGCTTAGTTTTGGCCAGCTCTTTTGTCCTTTTCCTTTTTGGAACCTCAAGCCTTTGTAACTCCAGAGGAGCCTTCGTGACTCCAAAAGAAACCTTCGGAACTCCAACAACAATCTCACGACCTTCAGATTCATAACCAACGGACCCATTCACGGCCAGTGGGAGCAGGCACTCCGGGAATTACTGGCTGTCCCAGATGTTGGTTATCCCCACAGGATGTCAGTGCTGTGAACCCCTCCACCGTACACTCAGGTTTTATATGTGTGTAAATAAACCACATATCACAAAGACACCACAGTCTCTTCTGTGCCTCATTTTCCAAAAGGAAACAGGGCCCTTGGGTAAGTGCCTGGAACGCCTGGAATCTTGCACCGCTCAGAGATTGGGGGTGAATTGCAACTGTATTTATTTGCATTGCTAAAGAGTACTGATGACTGCTTGCTACAGATACTACTAGCCGGAGATACTCGTGCAGGGGTCCCCAAACTAAGGCCCGGGGGCCTTCTAAATGCGGCCTGCAGACGGTCCAGGAATCAGCATGTTTTTACATGAGTAGAATGTGTCCTTTTATTTAAAATGCATCTCTGGGTTATTTGTGGGGCCTGCCTGGTGTTTTTACATGAGTAGAATGTGTCCTTTTATTTAAAATGTATCTCTGGGTTATTTGTGGGGCCTGCCTGGTGTTTTTACATGAGTAGAATGTGTCCTTTTATTTAAAATGTATCTCTGGGTTATTTGTGGGGCCTGCCTGGTGTTTTTACATGAGTAGAATGTGTCCTTTTATTTAAAATGTATCTCTGGGTTATTTGTGGGGCCTGCCTGGTGTTTTTACATGAGTAGAATGTGTCCTTTTATTTAAAATGCATCTCTGGGTTATTTGTGGGGCCTGCCTGGTGTTTTTATATGAGTAGAATGTGACCTTTTATTTACATGAGTAGAATGTGTCCTTTTATTTAAAATGTATCTTTGGGTTATTTGTGGGGCATAGGAATTCGTTCATCCCCCCCCCCCCAATATAGTCTGGCCCCCCACAAGGTCTGAGGGACAGTGGACCGGCCCCCTGCTGAAAAAGTTTGCTGACCCCTGTACTAGCACTATAATTGCAGGAGAGTGCTCCCTTGTTGTTGTTTTTAAAGGGTTGTGTTTTTTTGTATCTGCAGTTCTCAAGGTGTTCCTACCGCCACCCCCCCCCGCCACCCCAAGCATGCTGTCGCCTCCCTTTTTGTTTCTCAATTGCCTCATTTAGGCTCCATTTCTGTCTGCCCTGAGCACCTGAGTTTGCTATTATAAAGAGTGTTAGTTGTAGTTGTCAGGGTTTTGCTGGAGAAGACGGGGATAAGACAGCTTGCAAGAGGTGCGACGGAGCATCCTGTTCTGCAAAGAGTACTGCAGTAATGACTCCCAGGAGGAGAATCGCCCAGGATGTTTCTTGCATGAACCAGAGCTTGCAGCTGAATAACAACAACAAAAACCAATGGTACCGAATAGTCTGGGAAACAGCCCTACTAGAAAAACTAACCAGTAAGCTGAAACTGTCACAGGGACAAATAGAAGAAGACACCTTCACCCCTTCATCACACATGCAGCCCAACAAGACAACGACAGAAATCTACCGGCAGCATACAAATCAATATGGCTAACCTGATCAAAAACACTCACCCACCCCACTCACACAGGAAACCAAAGATCACCACAGCCAACCACAAATGAATAATCACACCCTACGCCAACCCCGACCTCTCTCACCGCCAAAAGAGCACAAGCGAACAACAGAGGAGAAGAAGAAGAAGAAGAAGAAGAAGAAGAAGAAGAAGAAGAAGAAGAGGAGTTTGGATTTGATATCCCGCTTTATCACTACCCAAAGGAGTCTCAAAGCAGCTAACATTCTCCTTTCCCTTCCTCCCCCACAACAAATATTCAGTGAGGTGAGTGGGGCTGAGAGACTTCAGAGAAGTGTGACTAGCCCAAGGTCACCCAGCAGCTGCATGTGGAGGATGGGAGACGCGAACCCGGTTCACCAGATTACGAGACTACCACACTTAACCACTACACCACACTGGCTCTCAGCAAACCGCTGACACCAAACCCTACATACATTCAGTAAAATAGAAACATCACCCCCCCATCCATCTCCCCATCCCACCCACCTCTTTCCCCCCTTTCTCCCTAATGTCTCAACAAACGAAACTGACTTGTAAAAATGTTACATAGAAAAAAATACGAGAGAGACATTGCACACACCTTTGTAAATCAAGAAAGTCTTTAATAAAAAATAGTTTAAATCAACAACAACAACAACAACAATTTGTACACCATCCCTCATCCGAAGATCTCGTGTTGATTCAGAGCATAAAAATACAAGCTAAAAAGCAAGAACTGATTGGCTCCACTGGAAAGTGTTACATCTGAAGTGACAGAAGATGATATGTTAAGTTCTGTATACAGAGAGATCTGAAAGCACATTTAGATTTTCAAGTCATCACTTGGTGACATGGCGACCAGGTGGTGAACAAGTATGAGTGATTCAGCCCGTTGAATATATGTACTGCATACACCTTACAGACCCTCCAAGTGTCCCTATTTACCAGGGACGTCTCTGATTTGGAGAAGCCATCGCGGTTTCTGATTTGATCCCGGAATGTCCTACTTTTCCTTAGGATCTCCCTATTTTCACCGGAGAAATGTTGGAGGGTATGGAGTTACCCAACCCTAAAGCCATCTGAAGGCAATCCTGTATAGGGAAGTTTTTATTAAAGTTGAATGTTTATTTTGTTTTTATATATGTTGGAAGCTGCCCAGAGAAGCTGGGGCAACCCCGTCAGATGTGTAGGGTATAAATAGTAAAATTATCATTATGGAATGGGACATCCCTATTTTATCTGAGAAATGTCGGAGGGTATGACCTCACAACTTCTGTGCCTTACTGCCCTGCAATCATTTCACCCTTCTGTTTTTTAAATTTCAGGGCTATTTCATATATCATTTCTTTCCTAACATGGAGATAATCTGCACATTGGAATCTCTGGCTGCATAATCACACAATACCTTTTAAAAAGCAATCAGAGCACATTCTTTCCCTCAAAGAATTCTGGGCACTGTAGTTTACCTATACGCTCCAACATTGCTCCAGTGAAAATAGGGACATCCTATTTCATCATCATCATTTTATTATTTATACCCGACCCATATTGACTCGGTTTCCCCAATCACTTTGGGCAGCTTCCAACACATATAAAAACACGATAAAACAAATTAAACATTAAAAAGCTTCCCTATACAGGGCTGCCTTCAAATGTCTTCTAAAGGCTGTATAGTCACTTATCTCCTTGGCTGGGGGGGGGGGGGCTGCATAACGCCATACCCTCCAATATTTCTGGGCCATTCCATTGTCACGGGTGGGACACTTTGACCATGTTTTTTGGTATTCACACATGTGTAATAATGTAAATATACATAAAAATTAACAACCAAAATTTAAACTATGTTCTTAATAAGATACTGAACATTTTACTACTTTTTATTATTTTTATGGATATTTTTTGACAATTTTATTAAATATTAAAAGTGCTGTCATGGGTGGGACAAAAAAAGGACATGGAGCTTGAGATAAGTTTGATTTATGGAAAAACTCTGTGAGTTGGGAGGTGAATCAATGATATCTGTTTAAATCAATGTTTATTGGTTACAACTATGCAATCAGGAATTAAGTTTAAGAAATTTAACGATACAAAATTAAGGGAAAAATGCTGTCACGGGTGGGACAATCATCAGAAAACTTTTAACTTGAACACTTCTGTGAAGACTACGTGGGTGGACTTTTGAAAAGAAGGTCCATAAAATAAACTTCTTTTGTCTTTAGCTTTTAAAAAAATGGTTAGACTGCACGTTTGGAATCTTCCTCACCAAAGTCCAGCGCTCATCTAGCATTCTTATCAGGCTCATTTTTCATGGAATGGCCCTTCTCCGATGAAAATAGGGATGTCCTAAGGAAAAGTGGGACATTCCGGGATCAAATCAGAAACTGGGACGGCTTCTGTAAATCCAGGGCTGTCCCTGGAAAATAGGGACACTTGGAAGGTCTGGTTTACCCCTCAATGAATTACGATTCCTTGCAACCCTTAAAAAACTACAGCCCTACCTTCCTTAAAGGATATTCCCATCGCACCTGAAAAGCAAGAGATCTTTATGATTATTGGCATACCACACAGCCCTAGTCTCTTAAGTAGCTCATATACAAACGTGCAAATGGGCCACTCCATATCAATATATTCCCCAAACTCGATATTTGGACCAACCTGTATTCACAAAGGAGGGGGGAAACCTCAAAACCACATGAGGAATCCAGCCAATTTGCGGTTAGCTAGCTTATCTCTGTCTTTAAACTGGATTCATTAGCAAAGTTTGTAATAAATAATAAATATCTCCCTGTCCATTTCCCTCCCCTTCCCCAGATATTAAAGTGTGGTTCTAATGTTCAAAGTGACTGTTAAAATAGCATTATGGGGTTTCATTGCCTTTGCTTATTAAGCAATTCCGTGTCCCTCTGGACATTTTTCAGGTATGGAATTGCTGGAAGCTGTTCTGTAGTTCTCTTTGGTACTATTTAATTGAATGTTATTTCTAGGAAGCTGAATGTTCCCTAGGTTTGTGGAAGAGCCTCGAGATTCACATTTAGCATCTCTCCCCAGTGCCTACCAATTTGGGACCAAGGGCTGGCAAGTGAGATGAAAAAGGAAGGAATTTCCCTCCACTGCCATATATTGTATACTGCTGCCGCTGTGGTCTAAACCACTGAGCCTAGGGCTTGCCGATCAGAAGGTCGGCGGTTCGAATCCCTGCGGCGGGGTGAGCTCCCGTTGCTTGGTCCAAGCTCCTGGCAACCTAGCAGTTCAAAAGCATGAAGTGCAAGTAGACAAATAGGTACCGCTCCGGCGGGAAAGTAAATGGCATTTCTGTGCGCTGCTCTGGTTCGCTGGCCACATAACCCAGAAGTTGTCTGCGGACAAACGCCGGCTCCCTCGGCCTATAGAGAGAGATGAGTGCACAACCCCAGAGTCATCCGCGACTGGACCTAACGGTCAGGGCTCCCTTTACCTTTACCTTTATAAGAAGGGGGCATGCAACCCCCCTCCCCACAAAGAACTAAAGGGGCACAAGTTTGCATAAAATTTGCAAATGTTAATGCATATATGTAGGTGCACATTTAGAGGGAAATAACTGTCCCCAAATTGTTCAGGGCTTTGTACCATACAGCTAAAGCACACATCTTCCCCCAAAGAATACTGGGAAATGTAGTTTAAGGGTGCTGGGAATCATCACCCTGTAAGGGGTAAACTACAGTTCCGGGGATCCTTTGGGGGAAACAATGCATGTTATGCTGGCAGCCATTTCTTTCTGCATTATTGCGGCTTGTTATATTAATTCTTGGTTTTACTTGTAGCAAAAGAAAATGACCTTAACGCAGAAAGAAGTATCCGTTCAATTCCCCCCCCCCCACAAGAAAATCACAGCAATAAGATATTTGAATGAATCTTACTAGAATGTACAGGCCATCGAAGTCAGGCAATCTCTTAATGGCTCTGCTGGGTTTGTTTGTTTTATTGCTATCCAAGACCTTGAAGGAACTATCTGAGCAAGAATACTCTTAGAAAAAAAAAGCACAGCACAAGAGATGCCAAATTCTGGGAAACAAACCAGGATTATATTTGTGACTGCTCTGTGTGACAGCTGACTGGAGAAATCCTATTGCCTATTTCATTTATGGCACGCAGTGGTCTTGCAGGAGATCTTAAATATTTAAAGAAATTCAGGGGCTGATTCTCTCATCACATTAAGTTGGGGGCTGGTTTGCTAAAGTCAGCGGAGATGCGTGCATAGGGTTAGTGTCTTAATGGTGGCTCTCAAGTGTTTGTAGCCACAGTGTGAAAAATAAGAATTAGTGAAGTGGGCACATGCTAACTGGTAGCATTGGGGAAGAGGCAGAGCAATGGACCCAACCACTGGCGGAGGAACAGGGGTGCGGGGGGAGCGCATCGCCCCTGGCGGCATGATCCTGGTGGGGTGCCATCGTGGCTGCCCCCCTGTGCTGGGCATCAAGCAGCCTCAGGCAGTGCGCCACGCCCCCAGGACACGTGCCATGCCCTTGCTGGACGCGCACCATGCCCCCAGGATGTGTGCCACACCCCTGCGGGCAGCGCACCAGCTATGCCCCCGCCTGCTCCCCATCCCCCCTGCCAGAGCTTGAAGCTCCACCATTGGACCCAACAAGCAGCCATAAACTACATGCACAGACATATGTTCTCACATATGTACATATACGTTCATACATGCACTTGATTGCTGCACCATCAAGTGATAACTGGCATATGTAAATGACCCATCACAGATAGAAATCCCCAACACCCATCCTTAGCCCGAGCTGCAGTATTATTAAATGCTTCAAACAACTTCCAAGGTCTGAGAAGTTCCAGGTACGATATCAGTGGGGAGTTCTGGTCTTTGGGCTTCCTCCAGCCACTCCACTCTATTCAATCCCTGCTTCGTTCTGATCTCATTTCAATTAGCCTTTCATGGCTACTGACCATCTTCAGTCCTCATTGGGTTATTTTTGGGATTTCCCCTCTTTAGGATGTTTTTGTAACAACTTATTGTACTTCTGCATCCCAAGACTGCTCATGCTTCCGTATGGTTGCTTCTGTGTTGGCTACTGTTGTTCACCACCTGAACAATGGAAATAATAATAATAATAATAATAATAATAATAATAATACAATTTTATTTATACCCCACCCTTCCCAGCCAAAAACCGGGCTCAGGGCGGCTAACACTAATTAAAATCACAACAAAAACATAAACACAATCAATTTAAAATAACAGATTAAAATACAAATTTAAAAATTTCAATATTAAAACTGCAGTCTCATTTTCAAATAACCCACGAATAAAAGAATGAAGCATAAATATCAAACAGAAACCAACCCAAAGGCCAGGTGGAACAGCTCCATCTTGCAGGCCCTGCGGAAAGATGCTAAATAGAAGGGAAGCTGTTTTTTGGACTACAACTCCCATCATCCCTAGCTAGGAAGACAAGTGGTCAGGGATAATGGGAATTGTAATCCGAAAACAGCTGGAAACCCAAGTTTGGGAGGTCACACTTCCTTGCACCCTCCCAAGGAGGGTCCATTTCCATTTGAAACCGCTTACTCGAACACAGGACTTTTCAGTGGAGACAGTTCATACTTTCAGCTGGCTATTATCAACTATTGAAGAATTGTGTGATGACTTTTTAAAAAAACTGTAAGTAAAGGAAGGAGCAAGAAATCACTTCTTTTTTTTTAAAGAAAGATCCAAAGGTTTTTGTCTGTTCAGTGGCATTTAGGAGCTAACGATGTCAAATGCTTCGCCTAGCTTTCTGCTTTACAAAACTAGATAGTCAGAACGATTCCAGCTTGCCGAATCCGAGCAAAGAAGAACGTGTTATTCTGACCGTATATCGCTTGTGACTCCTGCTGTAAATTCACTGTAGGACTGAATTATCCAAACAAGCGGATTCCCAAAGAAGGAAGAGATACAGGAAAGTGGGAGAGGCGCACATATGTGACTCAAAACGTTCTGTCACAATATACGATCAACAATAAAAGGCATTCATTTGGAACATTTTTTTTCTAAAAAAAAGAAATCGTATTGACTGAACAATTGCTGAAATACAAAGTGACTCAGTTTGGGTGCACTGCCAGATTGCTGTGTAGGCCGACTCGAGATGTACAATTCACCAGGGATCAGGTTTAAAGGAGAAAGAAGGGATTGAAACGGTGCCATCTGCTTGAATGGAAGTCACTCGGAATGTAAAGCCGAAGCAAACTGGACAAATTTAAACCTGGACAATTTAAACTTTTGGAGTGTTATTTTTTGTGCTTTCACCACCATCACCACTGCAAACATCCTTTATTATGTATAGTGTGCGTGGTGTATACTAGACTTTTTATAAGCAAGAAATACAGGTCTCTACTTACCAGACGTTTCCCATCTAAGACAGGGCAGCCACCCCCACTTTCAGAGCAAGGGAGTTGTGTGCATTTGACACAGCGACTTTGTTATGTACTCAGTTGAATAGGATCCAAAATGCAGCAGTCTGATTGGTCCTAGAACAATAGGTTTCAGAATGCAGCAGTCTGATTGGTCCTAGAGCAATAGGATTCAGAATGCAGCAGTCTGATTGGTCCTAGAACAATAGGATCCAGAATGCAGCAGTCTGATTGGTCCTAGAACAATAGGATCCAGAATGCAGCAGTCTGATTGGTCCACAGGAGCCAGCCAATCCAGCTCCAGGTGGAAGTGAATCCGCAACCTGATTGGCATACAGGAGTATCCCGTAATTAGCCAATCACGTGGGGCCCATTGTGTAAATAATGTATATAAAGCAGACCTTTTGGGGGAACTTCCATTCCTCGCTACTATGAGCTGAATAAAGACCATGAAATCCACACTTGACTCTGAGTATATTTCAGACTCGGTATGCAAAAAACCCTATGAGTTGATCAGAGCCTGGTACCCCTGAGGAATAATCGCACATTGCAGTGGGAAGGACTTCCCTGGCCTTGATCTCAACGCTCATGCATTATGCCGAGATGCATTTTGCTGAGAAAAGCAGGGGATTTGATGTGTACATATATCACTCACAACTGGCTTGAGGCATGAGTCTGTTGTACTTGGGTGCCCAAGGGGGAAAGGGCTAGGTAATGGAGGAACTCTTTCAGCACCGTTTTGGCAGTCTTTTAAGGCCGTGTATAGCTTCGGGGCATAAACTGGCTAATAATGGCCGCTTATCATCCTTCTTGGTGAGCAGTGGTTGCCATCTTTGCAGTAAGCGCCATCTTTGCTAGCCTCCTCTTTCCCCTCGGCTGCTATAGAGGCTCACAGGTTCTGCCAATCCCATCCAATCCATCCCAGGCACTCTGGTAGGGGCAGGTCATTTTTCTCGGGCTGCCGGTAGGCAATCTGTTTCAAGCAGGTCATCTTCACGGGGCTCTGGCAGACGTCGCCATCGGGATTTCAGAACTTCAACATCATCAGGACGAGGGGCCAGTTTGTCCCCTCCAAGCAGAGACATCACCTTGCTGACAAAGGTCCATATAGTTAAAGCTTTGGTTTTCCCAGTAGTGATGTATGGAAGTGAGAGCTGGACCATAAAGAAGGCTGATCGCCGAAGAATTGATGCTTCTGAATTATGGTGCTGGAGGAGACTCTTGAGAGTCCTGTTGTGTATTAAGCAATAACACAGTCAAGATGTTTAATATAGTGTATTGTGTTGTAGACCTTATTTGAATGTATAAGTTACAGCGGGAACGGCAATCATTTGCTGATTCAGGGAGCAGGATTTGGATCCTCTGCTGGATTGGTTTCCACAGGAGGGAAGACATGCCATTGGTTCCTGCCAAAATGTATCTTTTCCCTACTAGATGACTGTTTCTATATAAACCCCCGTTTTCTCCTTTCCTGTTAGCTCTTCCCTGTGTCTGAAATAAAGAGATGTTGTACCTGATTCTTGCCTCCAGTTATTAACGACACTACAAGTCCCATGGACTGCAAGAAGATCAAACCTATCCATTCTGAAGGAAATCAGCCCTGAGTGCTCACTGGAAGGACAGAACCTGAAGCTGAGGCTCCAGTACTTTGGCCACCTCATGAGAAGAGAAGACTCCCTGGAAAAGACCCTGATGTTGGGAAAGATGGAGGGCACAAGGAGAAGGGGACGACAGAGGATGAGATGGTTGGACAGTGTTCACGAAGCTACCAACATGAGTCTGACCAAACTGCGGGAGGCAGTGGAAGACAGGAGTGCCTGGTGTGCTCTGGTCCATGGGGTCATGAAGAGTCAGACACGACTAAACAACAACAACAAGCTCACCCAGACACTCCAATAGGAACAGCTCACCATCTAGGGCAGGCAGTGGGTGCCATGTGACTATCCTTTCTCCAACATCTTCCAGACATAGTGTGAGTCCTTATCATTCCACTTTGCCGGTACGTTCTGCTAGCACATCGCCCTAATCTTCCACATCTAGGGATAGTTGCGATCCGGCTATCGCATGCTTAAGACAGCTTGCGGGTGAGGCCCTGAACTTCTTTCCCTAATGGCACCACTGAGTAGCATTTATATAATACAGTAGTTTTCAAAACGTGCTCTGGGGCAATCTGAGAGGATGCACAGAGACAAAATCAATAATGGTGGTCAACCTTCCTTGAAAGACTGCTTCTCTCTGTTTGCCAAGCTTCTCCAGCACATGCAGCTTCAAGGAATTGTCGCCCCAAAGGAAAGTTTAGCATCCTGAGCGAATCAGGTGTGTACTCTAGAACAGTTCCCTGAATCCTCAGCAGAACACAGGGGTTTCTTGGCAGATCGTCAGCACGGAAAGGAAAAGGAGGATGGTGTAAGATCCACATTATTTTTTTATTGGTTGCTTGGTAGCATTTCTCATCCTGCGTTTTTTGGTCACAAAGGACCCTCAGACTGGTTTACCTGGTGTGGGTGTGGGGATGTCATCACCTGATGCACACCCCGTGCCAAAATCCTGGTCCATCTGGTACGCAGGCTGAGACCCTACCTGCCCGTTTACTGTCTCACCAGAGTGGTGCATGCTCTAGTTATCTCCCACTTGAACTACTGCAATGCACTCTATGTGGGGCTACCTTTGAAGGTGGCTCGGAAACTGCAATTAATCTAGAATGCGGCAGCTAGACTGGTGACTGGGAGCAGCTTCCGAGACCATATAACACTGGTCCTGAGAGATCTGTATTGGCTCCCGGTACATTTCCGAGCACAATTCAAAGTGTTGGTACTGAACTTTAAAGCCCTAAACGGCCTCGGTCCAGTAGACCTGAAGGAGCATCTGATCCCCATTGTTCAACCCGGACACTGAGGTCCAGCTCTGAGGGCCTTCTGGCGGTTCCTTCCCTGCGAGAAGTGAGGTTACAGGGAACCAGGCAGAGGGCCTTCTCGGTAGTGGCGCCTGCCCTGTGGAACACCCTCCCATCAGATGTCAAACAATAAGCAACTATCTTACTTTTAAAGGACACCTGAAGGCAGCCCTGTTTAGGGAAGTTTTTAATGTTTCATGCTGTACTGTGTTTTTACTATTCAGTTGCGAGCCACCCAGAGTGGCTGGGGTATAAATTATTATTATTATTATTATTATTATTATTATTATTATTATTATTATTATTATTCAGTGAAGCTGTCATCTGCACATGTGCAATGGCTGTCTCAAATGTACACACCTCATCTTAACTACGACTTATATTTTCAAATTGGTTGAAAGCTATTTTGATAGAAAATGCACGGAGCAGCAGCATTTCTCAATGAACTACAGGATTTCTATGGATTGCGGCCAACATCATGTGAACTCAGCTTCAAACACCAGCGGGGGGAGTGCACTGGAGCTGTGGTAAATGGCAATTTGTACATGCTTATAGTGATGCATTGGATGAAGCAGCAATCGAGTGAAACAATCAGGAGAAAAAGAGAAGCATTCGTGATTATGGAGTTGATCACCGTTTTCACAATCTCCCATTACAGGCCGTTACAGTAGCAGGCAATGTGTCAGTCATGAGTTTCCATGGCAATATTGGAGCATCATTACACTAATGTGCAAGCTGCCAATCACATACCTCCAGAACAGCATGCATAATATTAAGATGAACTTCTTTGTATATGTGGTGACAAGTCTCTCTCTCTCTCTCTCTCTCTCTCTCTCTCTCTCTCTCTCTCTCTCTCCATAGATCGCTGGTCATACATGTGCATGATGCTTTACAAAGAATGAGTGGACAATCCCTGCCCCAATGGACTTTAAAAGTTAAAGGGACCCCTGACCATTAGGCCCAGTCGTGTCCGACTCTGGGGTTGTGGCGCTCATCTTGCGTTACTGGCTGAGGGAGCCGGCGTACAGCTTCTGGGTCATGTGGCCAGCATGACAAAGCTGCTTCTGGCAAACCAGAGCAGCGCATGGTAACACCGTTTACCTTCCCGATGGAGCGGTACCTATTTATCTACTTGCACTTTGATGTGCTTTCAAACTGCTAGGTTGGCAGGAGCTGGGACCAAGCAACGGGAGCTCACCCCGTCGCGGGGATTTGAACTGCTGACCTTCTGATCGGCAAGCTCTAGGCTCTGTGGTTTAACCCACGGTGCCACCTGGACTTACAAGATAGAAATAAACACCAGGGAGGCAACAGAGGAAGAGGAGGAACCAGAAGGCAGTGATGAATAAGGGAAGAACACACAATTATTTCAGTTACGTGTGCTTAGGCTTCATCACAACATAGTGTTGAGACTAGTGGGGCTGTTGTGGTTTGAGGGAGATGTGTAAAAAGTAATAGAGTTGGGCTCATGAATGTGCGTAAATTATATATAATGTGAGTTGCGCTCCTAATCTGCACAGCAACAAGACATTTTGCACCTTTTCCATGACCCATGGAGAACGTGGATACAATCTCTTCAGGAAGAGGGAATTCTGCAGATGTCAGGAGCTGGAGTCAAGTGTGTTGTTTTTCAGTCGTTCAGTTGTGTCCGACTCTTCGTGATCCCATGGACCAGAGCATGCCAGGCACTCCTATCCTCCACTGCCTCCTGCAGTTTGGCCAAACTCATGCCAGTCGCTTCATGAACACTGTCCAACCCATCTCATCCTCTGCCGTCCCCTTCTCCTTTTGCCCTCCATCTTTCCCAACACCAGGGTCTTTCCCAGGGAGTCTTCTCTTCTCATGAGGTGGCCAAAGTATTGGAGCCTCAACTTCAGGATCTGCCCTTCCAGTGAGCACTCAGGGCTGATTTCTTTGAGAATGGATAGGTTTGATCTTTTTGCAGTCCATGGGACTCTCAAGAGTCTCCTCCAGCACCATAATTCAAAAGCATCAATTCTTCGGCGATCAACCTTCTTTATGGTCCAGCTCTCACTTCCGTACATTACTACTGGGAAAACCATCGCTTTAACTATACGGACCTTTGTCGGCAAGGTGATGTCTCTGCTTTTTAAGATGCTGTCTAGGTTTGTCATTGCTTTTCTTCCAAGAAGCAGGCGTCTTCTAATTTCGTGACTGCTGTCGCCATCTGCAGTGATCATGGAGCCCAAGAAAGTAAAATCTCTCAGTGCCTCCATTTCTTCCCCTTTTATTTGCCAGGCGGTGACAAGAGGAGTAAGTGTAAGTCAAAGCAAAACACGGTGTCACGGCAACTAACTCTTTATTCAAGAAACCAAAAGAGCGCAGGCCTAGTGATCCCAGAAGCTCTTCCCAGTAGGTCTGGCTCCAACAAGGCAGTTGTGAGGACTGCAGGTCCCCGCCTCCCATCACCCTCTAAGGCTCCTCCTCTCCAGGGCTTTCCCCAAGACTGCATCTGCACACAACTGTTCTCTGCTCTGCTCTTTCCATTTCTCTGTGTGTCCTAGCAGACCAGGGGGGAAGGGGAACCTGTCCATCTGCCTCCTGGCCCCGTTCCTCTCCAGCCTCCACTTCAGCCTCGGAGTCTGAACTGCTCTCTGCCACAGCCTCTTCCTGCTCACGAAACCCTGTTACCTCTTCAGCTTCCGACACCTCCTCCTCCCCACAGTCTACTCCCTCTCCTCCATCTGACCACTCATCGTTGTCCCACCACCATCCCCCTGGCTCTGAGCTTTCTTCCCCTGGGGTGTCCCTTGGGGGCTCCCAAGCTGCAGCCTCCCACCACTCCTCAGCACCCAGGCAGTTCATGACAGCAGATGATCCAGCCTATATGTATAAGCTCCAACAGCTCTTGAAGAATGTGCATATCTCAGCTGTGTTTTGTACATCCTCTGGGCATTGTGCATAATCTCCAACAGGTGTTGTGGAAAGTGCATATCTTGCCAGAGTTTTGTACATTTTCTGGGTAATGTACATAATCTCCAAGACACATGAGTAAATGTGCGTTCATTGGCTGAACTGTGTACGCTTGCTTGATCAACATGTACATTCTCTGGCCAACAATCATATTCTCCCAGGAACTTGCACTTCCAGCCCCCAGTTCTCTGAAGTGATATCACATATTGGCAGACAATTTGACTCTTGAAGACCATTTCTATTTCCAAAAATGAGTACGTGCGAATGTTAAGGATTGTAGGAAAGGATATATTGAATATGTATTATCCTTCTTTCCTTCACGCTAGTAAGTGATGTAGCAGAGCAAATTCCCCTCAATATAGCTGGAAGCTAGTTTGCAGATTCATTCAAATCTCTTAGTTAAGTTTATCCCCGGTGTCCCCTTTTGATCCCTCTTAAAAGAATAAAGACACAAGAGTCTTTCTGAGCAAAGTAACAAAAGGTTTACTCACATTTCAGTTCACAATATGATCCCTGAAAGGCAGGCTTTACTTGGTGGTTACACAAAGAAACTGTGAGTTCATCTCATAGGGAGACTGGACTCATGTGCTGCTGGCTGAGAGCCAGCAGACAGCAAAATTACATTAAGACAGCAAAATGGCTGCAGGAGAGCAGCATGGCGGCAAAAGAGCAGCGAGACTGAGCAGTAAGTGAAGCAAGTGAAAACGAAAAACTAGACTGATAAAATGGCTGCATGACTCGGCTCTTTTATGGAGTCAGCCAGGGCCACGTCCATCTCCCAGGTCACATGCAGGGGGAGGGTGCTCCAGACCAGTGGAACGGGAAGTTATACTGACTGGATGTCCCCCTGTCTGTGCCCACTCTAGGAAGATAAGGAATGTTGCACTTGACTGCACCAATGGATTACATACCATAGAGTAGAGTCACAACAACATCCAAGTGACCTCAGCGGGCATTTCAGTTTCAAATATTTTGATTCTTTCTACGCTTACTTAAATATTTTTATTTATTTACTTGGGGCGGTTGCCCCCCCCCGCCCCCTGGTTATGCACATATTCCCTACTTTCCCATCCCACTCTCACTTTATACAGTTTCAGCAGGATCCGAGATCGACCCTTTGCATATACAGTGGTACCTCGGGTTACATACGCTTCGGGTTACAGACGCTTCAGGTTACAGACTCCGCTAACCCAGAAATAACGCTTCAGGTTAAGAACTTTGCTTCAGGATAAGAACAGAAATGGTGCTGTGGCTGTACAGCGGCAGCAGTGGGAGGCCCCATTAGCTCAAGTGGTGCTTCAGGTTAAGAACAGTTTCAGGTTAAGAACGGACCTCCGGAACGAATTAAGTACTTAACCAGAGGTACCACTGTACTTCGTTTAAAAAAGAGAGGTGGGGAGGGGAAAATACCTCAGGCTTTTGACATGTATGTCGACTCCTTTCCTCTCTTCCTTGTGAAGGGAGAGGAGTATTTTGACATTGTGTATAATGCATGTTAGGGGCTGTCAATAATTCAGTGGCCCCGTTCTCGGTGTTGTCGGCTCCCGTCTTCAAGTGAGTCACCCCAGGAGCGGCGCAGAGTTAGACATCTGGTTCCATTAGTGACCTTGAAAGAAAGAAAGAAAGAAAGCTGGTAATGATAGTTGGTGGCTGGGAGGGTGGGATAGTCACTGAGCTTTGCAGATCCACGTTTGCCACTTCTCGTTCACTGAGCAGTCGTAACAGGGCACCCAGACAACGTTGCTCGCTCAGAAGAAGAAGAAGAAGTGTTTGGACTTGATATCCTGCTTTATCACTACCCGAATGAGTCTCAAAGAGGCTAACATTCTCCTTTCCCTTCCTCCCCCACAACAAACACTCTGTGACGTGAGCGGGGCTGAGAGACTTCAAAGAAGTGTGACTAGCTCAAGGTCACCCAGCAGCTGCATGTGGAGGAGCGGAGACACAAACCCGGTTCACCAGATTACGAGTCTACCGCTCTTAATCACTACACCACACAGCAGAACTCCAACAGGAACATAGCTGTCAACCCTCCCTGCTGTTTCCCAATGCTATAATAAGGGAATTTCCCGCAAAAAAGGGAAAGGTTGACAGCTATGAACAGGAAACAGCGTGAATGCAGGAAGAACGGCTGAATACAGGATGGAGGAATGAGTGGGGGTGGGGGGACAACTGTGGGGGAGGACTGGGAAGCAAGAGGAAGGGAGGGGTGCTTAACCCCTTCCTCTACTTCTCACCTTCAGGTGACATTTACCAAAAAAAAGGTAAAGGTAAAGGACCCCTGGACGGTTAAGTCCAGTCAAAGGTGACTATGGGGTTGCGGCGCTCATCTCACTTTCAGGCCGAGCGAGCCGGCGTTTGTCCACAGACAGTTTTCCAGGTCATGTGGCCAGCATGATTAAACCACTACTGGCGCATGGAGAACCATGACAGAAGCCAGGATGCATGGAAAGGCCGTTTACCTTCCCGCCACAGCGGTACCTATTTATCTACTTGCATTGGTGTGCTTTTGAACTGCTAGGTTGGCAGGAGCTGGGACAGAGCAATGGGAACTCACCACTGTAGAGCGGATTCAAACCGCCGACATTGGGCAAGCCCAAGAGTCTCAGTGGTTTAGACCACAGCGCCACTCACTTCTCATGTTCAGGTGACATTCACCAACACCATACCGGCCTCTGCCTTTCCTGGGTTTATCTCTGGTTTCAGAGCCCAGCTGGGGCAGGTTGGTGATGGAAGGCCATTAACAATGATCTGCAGGCCACCTGCAGTGGGCGATGCAGAATTAAGCACATACACCTGCCTTGTTGCCTGGCAACCCATGTGCAGCTACTTTATGAGCATTTGGAAGGAAATATCTATGGGGCTCCTGGCGGTATTTACCTGGTAACATCGAAGAACTCAAAGCTGGACTTGGCCTAGGCATTGGGAAGACCACACCTCTGCTGGGCCTGCCTGCCAGAAGTAATTAATTTTAGGTCAATTGGAAGAGAGGGAGCTCTTGACCTACATCAAAGAGTAGCTCCCCCCCCCCCTAGATTGCACTTGGGGTGTGTTGTGGTCCTAGCCGCCGCCCAAGCATCCAGATAGGAGTATCTTCCCTGGATCCCTTTAACAGGATACCTGTCAGGGACTGAGCAGATAAAGAGGAATGGTGGAGGCCGCCTCCCCAAGAGCCTTCCAGAGAGGAAGAAGGGGCAGATAATATAGATCTACAGGAGTGGTTTGGCGCAGGTCACACCCAGGAAGAGGGAGGAGGAGGAGGAGGAAGAAGAAGAGGAAGAAGAGGAAGAGGAAGAAGAAGAAGAAGAAGTTGAGAAATAATGGGAGATGAGGAGCAGGAACCAGGTAGCATTGAACTGGCAGAGCCTGAGCAGCAACTGATTGGACATACTGTTGCTGGAGAATATCCCAGAACCCATTCCCTCCCCCAAAACCAGGCGCTCATTGAGAATAGCAGAACAGCAAGCTCAAAGGCAGAGGGCACTTACGGGTAGCAGTCGCCTAGTGAAAAGGAGGAGTCTGATGAACAGGGAAGTAACAGAGAAGGGGTGGAGCTTCACTCGAGGCAATGTTGGAGAATGAATGGTGCGGATGGAATTTTGTCCTGGCAATTGTAATAATAAAAGAACCGAAAAGCTCACTTTTTCTCTGTCTCTCTGCTTTACTGGGCAGGCAGCCAGTAGCCGCTGGCAGTACCCTGACAATACCCCATTTTCCGGAGGGGCAGGCAGAGGCTGCAACCTCCGCTCTGCCAAAGACTAAGCCTACCCAATGCCCAAACCTCCAAAGTTGTGGCGGCGATTGCTATGAGGATGGTGAAGACCAGGTGGCAGAGCCAATTTGCCAGATGGGTAAATTCCAACCTGGCCCCAAATATGGCGACCAACCATGTCTATAGCGAAGTTGATCAAAGCAGCACACATAAGAGTAGTGGGGAGGGAAGATGAGTGGATGGCTTTTTGGGTGGGTGGTCCAGCAATGAAGGGACTGCTAAGTTCAGCCATGGGCCTCTTTAAATCCCCAGGGGGTGTACCCAAGTGAAGCCAGCAAGCCCAGCTGGGTCTGCTCAATTACATGGAGTGCAGATACTGTATCAGCTTGATAATCTTTTGCCACTGCGTGGCCTGTCCCCATGCCCCCTTGAAACTGGCTAATTCTGCAAGTGGGCCGCAAGATCGGTCCAGGGGTGTCCTTTGCCACCTGGGAAGTAGCCGAGATTAAGGGCCTCTGTCACTGGATCACGACGGGAACGAGCACTGGCCCACAACGGTGCCCACCTAAGAGGGTGAGTAGACTTCCCTGCTTCTACTGCCTCATTCAGGCTAATATGCTCGGAGTCATGGCTTTGGTTCAGAATGTTGGACTACATCCCATCCCTGTCAGGATGCTGCCAGCGGCTCCCAGCTGGTTGCCCAGGAAATTATAAAGACAAGGAAAAGTTTCTTACCGTCCTTTTTTATTTCAGAGAGAGGCTATAGAACCCAGCCTCTTGGATAATGTTGTTGTCCCAAGTGAATCTCCACACCCTGTCTCTTGTGTTACCTTATTCGTGACTTCTACGGGTGCTGCTATGTGCCCTCTGTCTTTGAGCTCTTTGCTCTCCTACTTTCCAGGCTCGCCGGTTCCTGGGAAATGGAGGGTCTGGAATGCTTTCTATAATGACAACGTGTCAGTCAGCTGTTGCTCTGGCTCTCCCATGATTTCCCAACTTCCCCCCTCATCTGCCTGTGAGCTGCGACTTCCCTCAAACCTCTGTTGTAAATCTATACCAGGGGTCCCCAAACTAAGGCCCAGGGGCCGGATGCGGCCCAATCGCCTTCCAAATGCGGCCCGCGGACGGCCTGGGAATCAGCGTGTTTTTACATGAGTAGAATGTGTCCTTTTATTTAAAATGCATCTCTGGGTTATTTGTGGGGCCTGCCTGGTGTTTTTACATGAGTAGAATATGTCCTTTTATTTAAAATGCATCTCTGGGTTATTTGTGGGGCATAGGAATTCGTTCATTTTTTTCCTTCAAAATACAGTCCACCCCCCCAAGGTCTGAGGGACAGTGGACCGGCCCCCTGCTGAAAATGTTTGCTGACCCCTGATCTATACTGTCTTCCTCTTCCTCCTACCTGAAATGGTCTCCACCATTCCTCCTCTGCCCAGTCACTGACAATCCCAGCTTCTTCTGTTCCTCGAACTATGCAAACTCAATTTTCTTTCAAAGAGTTGAGGGTAAACTGAAGCCAATCTTACCGGTGATATATGAGCATCCATTAACTTTTCATTCTGCATTGTGGGTGACTTCAAATCTCACCCTGGCTCTGTAGCGTGGGCTTTGCCGCTAAGACAATATTGGAAGTGCAAGAAAGTATTCAATTACATGGAGTGCAAATACTGTATCCGCTTGATAATCCTTTGCCACTGAGTAATTTCCCTCCTCAATTGTTTATGAAGGGATTAATGGAAAATTAAAGACCCTGAAATGAATAATACCCTCGCTATTTAACTTCCAGGTTTTTGAATGCAGTTTGATGGTCTCCTGCAGGAACAGGGCATGCCTGGCCAAATTACAGTTACAAACATAATTGGATTTTAGTAGGCCAGATTCATTCCAAATAGGGCCATCCCAGTACATGCTTGGTTATTCATTGCCACATCCTGTTTTGCCTTCTGCGCTGATGTGAGTGAAGGGACTTCACCCGGTTAAGGACACAACTAGACCTTTATGCAAAAATAAAACCCTGAACCAAGCTTGGGTTGGCCTTTAGGAGAACTGGGTTCATATTTTTCCTGCATTCCTTTTTATTAACTCTTTAAGTTTCCTTGCTGCCTGGAAGGCTAGTTCAGTAGCCTTCAAGCTTTCCAGAACCATGGCCCACTTTTGCAGCTCGGAACATAGGGCCCACTTTTAATAATTTATTTTCTATGCTACTTTAGTATACGCCCTTAAGACAGGATTTGTAAGCAAAGAGACAATGGGAAGGCTTTCCCTATTTTCCTCCCTACTGCAAAGGTATATTTGCAGTCACTGAGAGAGTCAAAATGGCTTCAGGATTGTTCTCCTGTACTATTTCAGACAGTACTTGATGGCAAAAGGGATGGGGAACTGAAGAACCTTTTAATGAGGGTGAAAGAGGAAAGCGCAAAATATGGTCTGAAGCTTAACATCAATAAACTAAGATCATGGCCACTGATCCCATCACCTCCTGGCAAATAGAAGGGCAAATAGAAGGGGAAGAAATGGAGGCAGTGAGAGATTTCACTTTCTTGGGTTCCATGATCACTGCAGATGGTGACAGCTGTCACGAAATTAGAAGACGCCTGCTTCTTGGGAGAAAAGCAATGACAAACCTAGACAGCATCTTAAAAAGCAAAGACATCACCTTGCCGACAAAGGTCCGTATAGTTAAAGCTATGGTTTTCCCAGTAGTAATGTACGGAAGTGAGAGCTGGACCATCAAGAAGGCTGATCGCCGAAGAATTGATGCTTTTGAATTATGGTGCTGGAGGAGACTCTTGAGAGTCCCATGGACTGCAAGAAGATCAAACCTATCCATTCTCAAGGAAATCGGCCCTGAGTGCTCACTAGAAGGACAGATCCTGAAGTTGAGGCTCCAGTACTTTGGCCACCTCATGAGAAGAGAAGACTCCCTGGAAAATACCCTGATGTTGGGAAAGATGGAGGGCACGAGGAGAAGGGGACGACAGAGGATGAGATGGCTGGACAGTGTTCTCAAAGCTACTAGCATGAGTTTGGCCAAACTGCGAGAGGCAGTGAAGGACAGGCGTGCCTGGCGTGCTCTGGTCCATGGGGTCACAAAGAGTCGGACACGACTGAACGACTGAACAACAACAACAACAAGAACTATATCAGACATGTGGTTTATATACTTATGTATGTGTTTGCATTGTAAATTTGTGAATGTTTAAATTATATATTTGACACCTTAAATTCTTATAACAGTTTGGATTTTCTTCATTTAGATATCATGTCTTCACGGTTTAAATAAGGTTGCTGTTAAATTCGCAAGTCTGCTGTTGAAAATTGATCCTATATGTTTGGCATTTATTGACATATTCCTTCCAAAGCGTGTAACAAAGACGCACAGTTCACCAGTGTATTTTGTTTGGTTTTTATGTGATCTTTAGAATGTTTCGATTGTTTAATATCAGTTCACTAGTTTTCGTGTTTGTATCAGTATTAAAAACTGCCCCACACATTTCACAACTCTGAGCCATTGTCTTCAACTGAGACAGATTTTCCCTGAATTAGCAGTCATGGAAAATCACATGGAAATTAAGCCCTCCCAGAGAGAGAGAGAGAGAGAGAGAGAGAGAGAGAGAGAGAGAGAGAGAGAGAGATCCATTTTGATTTGAAAAGCATTGCACAGAAGAGTTATGGTTCACATAACAAAATCAGAGGCAGAGTCGTATCCCGGAGGGATTAAGTACTGGTGCCAGGCCGAGCTTCCTAAAATAAGTGACTCCATTTTTTGTGTGACCTTCTGTGAGGATAATAAAGCCATTTACACACAGTCTATATTCACTGTCCCTTATACTGATTACTCTTTCAATACAGAACTAATCTTCAAGGCCACAAACAGCAGCTGCCATTCTTCAAAGAAGAGATAGCATGGGGTTCTCAAAGGACAAAAGGGCACTTTAGGCTCACGTAACCTTCAACATTTGTTCGATGAAAATAGGGATGTCCAGTCAGGGACGTCTTAGCCACTGAGGCTACTGCCGCAAGGCGCCATGGCCTGAGGAGAGCACCTCCACCCTCCAGCCCCGCCGGCAGCACAACTCTCCAAAGCCAAAGGGAGACTGAGCAATTTCCCATGGACGTTAGGAAGAAAGTAAATTACCCCTAATGAGCAAATCTCACTGATTTGGTCACAGAAGTTGACTTTTCTTGGTGTAGAATTTGGGTGAGTTTGGTGTAGAAGTTTGGATTTCAAGAGGACTCTCCCCTCCCCCTTTGGAACTCTTCAGATGTTGAGATCTTCAGTGGGCCCTCTTCTTACTGTATACACAACAATGAGGGGCTAAAAACAGTTGAAGAGAAAAAAATAATTGCACCAAAAGATCTGGCAGATTTCAGCGTGCAACAGAGCACAGCTTGCAGCCCAGAGCCAGAGAGGCTGCATCAAGAACCTCTGCCAGCTTCTTCACCTCTTCTTTAAAACAGTCAGCTCACACCTGGCTGAATTCAGAAGGGCCCCTGTGCGAGGAAACCTCTGCACTCCGAGCGCCTCACCCGACGCTCGTTGTGCTAGATAATATAAATAGTCATCAAAATGTTTCTGCAGAGTTGAACCATGGGTGAGCGGTTCGCATTGCGTTTCCTCAGGCAAAAGCACTCATGCTTACGGCATTAGTTAAAAATAATGAGAAATATGTTGGCAAACAGGGCAACCGTTAGGCAGAAATGTAGACGGCGAGGAAAGAGCAGATGTCTCTGGCAGGACAAAAGAGATAGAGACCTTAGAGTTCTCCCATGTGCCTTAATTTAGCAGTGTTCCTTAGAGACTGCCCAGAGAGGCAACAATTGATCCTTGTAAGGACCTACAAGCAGGCAGTCTGCGTATCTTTATTACTGTATGACTTGCTTAGTTACTGTTATGTACTGAGTTGAATAGGATCCAAACTGCAGCAGTCTGATTGGTCCTAGAACAATAGGATTGAGATTGCAGCAGTCTGACTGGTCCCAGGATTGAGTTTGCAGCAGTCTGATTGGTCCCAGAACAATAGGATTGAGATTGCAGCAGTCTGATTGGTCCACAGGAGCCACCCAATCCAGCTCCAGGTGGAAGTGAATCCACAACCTGATTGGCATACAGCAGTATCCCGGAATTAGCCAATCACGTGGGGCCCATTGTGTAAATAGTGTATATAAAGCAAACGTTTTGGGGGAGCTGCATTCCTCACTACTATGAGCTGAATAAAGAGCATGAAATATATTTCAGTTACACTTCTCTGTTTGCATACTCTTCCCCTGCTCGCAACACCTCGTTTTTACTGCTATGATGATCTAACATTTAACACTCACAAGTCTTTTACAAATGAGTATCTAGTGCCAGGTATTCATGTGTGTCCTCACCTTAAATTACAGCAAGGGGGTGGAGACAGAGGCTAGTTTGGGAAGCATGACTGAGTAGGAATGAGGGAGAAATTCAACTCGGTTCTCTTTTAAAGGTGAACCCGGTGGCGTATCATGGAGGGGCCACAGGGGCGGTTGTGTTGGGTGCAAAATTATTAAGTGCGTGAAATATACTCGGAGTCAAGTGTGAATTTCATGCTCTTTATTCAGCTCATAGTAACGAGGAATGGGTGAGCTCCCGTTGTTTGGTCCCAGCTCCTGCCAACCTAGCAGTTCAAAAGCACGTCAAAGTGCAAGTAGATAAATAGGTACTGCTCCAGTGGGAAGGTAAAGGGCGTTTCCGTACACTGCTCTGGCTCGCCAGAAGTGGCTTTGTCATGCTGGCCACATGATCTGGAAGCTGTACGCCGGCTCCCTCAGCCAATAAAGCGAGATAAGAGCCGCAACCCCAGAGTCGTCTATGACTGGACCTAATGGTCAGAGGTCCCTTTTATCATATCTCCTATTTTCCAGGCCAAACATATGCAGCTCCTTTAAGCGTTCCTCATAAGGCTTAGTTTCCAGAACCTTGATCGTCTTGGTTGCCCTCCTCTGCACACGTTCCAGCTTGTTGGGAAATATATATATATCTTTTTCAACATTGGTATGTTTCAGGGCCAACCAGGGGAAGTCAGCAGACGTGTGGCTCCAGGTCCATGCAAAGGGGACTGTAGGTAGGGAGAGGATGTGTTTTCACTCCTTATACAGCCTGTACTTATATAACTGTATTCCCTTGTTGCGGAGTCTATAAAAAGCATGGAGGGGGAGCAGGGAGCCAGCTAGGAAGTGGAGGAAAAGAATGGAGCCTCTGTGGTTCCACTAACACCATCAGGTTTGTTTTATTGAAAGGCAGGTTTAAAGGGGCACAGGTCATAACCATGGCTCCTGCTAGATGCACAGCCCCTTTGGGTATGCATGGAAGAGGAAAGCACGGTCTGAGCAGCAGCGTTTGGTTTTCCCATGCGAAAAGAGGTTCCGCTCCCACTGCTCTTTGCTGCAGAGAAAGTAGGTTAAAAGAGTGTTCGGGTTGTGCAGTGAAAGCAGGCATTGCAAAAGCTACGGTGTGTGCGGTTCCAGTGTAGATGCAGTTATTGAGCTGTCTTGTTTCTCGTCTCTCCTGCAACATTCCTCGTCCTCACTTCCTGGACAGTCTCTCCAAGCCAGGAATTCTCTTTTAAAAGCCTTAAAAATAAAAATAAAAAATTCTACATACCTTTGGTTAATATATATATATATGTTAAGCTGGATTTTTAAACTCTTATTGCTCTCTGTTTAAAACAGCAATGTTGCCTGTAATGATGTTGATCAGCACCTGTTTGTATGCTGCTGTTCTGAGTTTATTTAGAATACAAAAATATTGATTTTGAAGTATTTGTCAGATAGAGGTTGTCAGGTGCTTTGGAGAAGCTCTGGAATTGTCATCAGAAAAGAAGAAATGCATTGCCAACAACAACAACGAAAAAGGATACCAAGTTGCACAAAACATGTGTAGTTACAAATTTGGAAATATTTACTATAATCTAAATAAAAATACATTTCACCATAATGGGATAAATCCTGACCCGGTTAGCAATGCACCCGCTTAATCTGTTGTCTAGGAGGGGCTAAGTGTCGATGGGCAGATTCAAAGACCCTTCTTTGCTCAATTCTTAGGGTTTTAAAAATGTTCCAACTGGGGTGGGACAGGAGAGCCATTCAAATGGAACAGGGATTGGAGCCTGTGACCCTCTAGATGGACTCCAGCTTCCCATCAGCCCCAGTCAGTGTGGTCAATGGTCAGGTAAGATGGAAAATAAAATAAAAATCTGATCAGGTTAGAAGCCAAAGGTATCAAAACAGCCCGGGATGTTAAAGGATAGCAGAACACAAAATGTGTGCCGTACTTGAGAGATCCTACTTCATAAATGAATACCAGTTGGAGGACAGCTTTCCTAGATCTTTGCTCTACAGTTTCCTTAGCCTGACATCAGAGGCGTAGGAAGGTCAGGTGGTACCCGGTGCGGAAAATTTCTTGTCACCCCCCCTTGATTCCCCCTGCAAAAATGGTTTACGTTATTTCATATTTCTTACAAAGGAATAATAACAAGTAATAATAATAAAAACCTTTATTTACATCCCGCCCTCCCCGGCCGAAGTCGGGCTCAGGGTGGCTAACGTCAGATACATAACATTGGTCTAAAAATCAAACAATAATTAAATTACCTCCTAAAACATCTCAAAATCTAATTAAAGTCTAATTAGATGGCTTTCCACAGGGTTAGGGTTGGGAACAGTAAGTGCTCCACTGAACTGAAATTTCAGTCTTCACGACATAGGAAAACAGCCAAGTGAACAGCTATTTTGGTGGAGGAGGGTCAAGATATTAACCGATATGCATGAAATTTCATATATAGCTATATAATCCCTAGTATAGTAAGATAAGACCTTTGGAGCAGGCATTTTTTAAAAAAGTTTTTTTTTTTAATGAACCGCCTTAGTAGGGTAGTAATTGTTCCTTGATAATTTGTCACCCCCTCCCATTATGGAACATGCTACGCCCCGGCCTAACATTTAATCCAGCCCTACTCTGCTCATTTTTGAAGCGACCCAACAAATCCAGGGAGAATCGTAAAAGGTAGAGGAAAGCAGGATTGTAGCAGAAGCAGCTCCCCACGAAACCCACAACCTACAGCTATGTTTCTTTTCAGAAATACGAATGCCTGAAGTGGCACAGTGAGGCTGGGCATCCTAGGTGTGTTCGGTACGAAATAGGAAGGAGTCTCTGTCAACACAACTGCTTGCTCTTAGGGTTCTCCCCTCCATGATTAGGAATCTGAACCCAGGGGTGAAACTAGGCTTTATTTCACCTGGGTCAAAGACCCAGTTCGACAACCCCCCCATGTGCATTTGTGTACACATACACACACCGGCTGGGTGCCTCAGTAGTGCCCCTCTGGAGGCTTCACCCAGGGCAAAAAACAACAACAGCTAGCCCCGTCCCCTAGTTATGACACTGCCCTAACCCTCTCCTTACAATGTAAAAGGTAAAGCTAAAGGACCCATGGATGGTTAAGTCCAGTCAAAGGCGACTATGGGGTTGCGGCGCTCATCTCGCTTTCAGGCTGAGGGAGCCGGCGTTTGTCCACAGACAGCTTTTCCGGGTCATGTGGCCAGCAGGACTAAACCGCTTCTGGCGCAACGAGACACCGTGGCGGAAGTCAGAGCACACAGAAACACCGTTTACTTTCTCGCCGCAATGGTACCTATTTATCTACTTGCGCTGGTGTGAGTTCAAACTGCTAGGTTGGCAGGAGCTGGGACAGAGCAACGGGAGCTCACCCTGTTGTGGGGATTTGAACTGCTGACCTTCTGAACTGCAAGGCCAAGAGTCTCGGCGGTTTAGACCACAGCACCACCCGCATCCTATTTGTGTACACATACACTACACACACAGGCTGGGAGCCTCAGTAGACCCCTCTGGAGGCTTCACCTGGGCACCTGGGGCAAAAATACCAGCTATCTCCCCCCCCCCCAGCTATGACACTGCCCTAACCCTCTCCTTACAATGGGGAAACAATGCTAAAGGATACCAGGCTTCCTCAAACTTGGCCCTCCTGATATTTTGGGACTACAACTCCCATCATTCCTGACCACTGGTCCTGCTAGCTAGGGATCATGGGAGTTGTAGGCCAAAAACTTCTGGATGGCTGAGTTTGAGGAAGCCTGGGATAGACAGTGTGTTCTCCAGATGCTGAGACAGCTCCCATCAGCCCCAGTCTGCATGGCCAGGGATTATGGAAGCTGTAGCCTTATAGCATCTGGCAAGCATCACAATGCCTGCCCTCGAAGCACACAGAAGTTGCACACACAGGCTTGTCCATGCAAGGCACGGCGCTTTTCTCAGGATTCCCGATCCTGCGCATAAAGCCTATGAACATCATTTGCACGGACACAGGAACTTCCATGCATGGGTCAGGAGCAGGACGTGCTGTCACAAATCCACTTTCCTCCAAACCACACACACACACACACACACACACACACACACACAAGTTCACTGTGTGGTGAACTTGTGAGCCAGTGTGGTGTAGTGGTTAAGAGTGTGAGCTGTGAGCCAGTGTGGTGTAGTGGTTAAGAGCAGTAGTCTCGTAATCTGGGGAACCGGGTTCGCGTCTCCACTCCTCCACATGCAGCTGCTGGGTGACCTTGGGCTAGTCACACTTCTCTGAGAAGTCTCTCAGCCCCACTCACCTCACAGAGTGTTTGTTGTGGGGGAAGGAGAATGTTAGCTGCTTTGAGACTCCTTCGGGTAGTGAAAAGCGGGGTATCAAATCCAAACTCCTCCTCCTCCTCCTCCTCCTCTTCTTCTTCTTCTTCTTCTTCTTCTTCTTCTTCTTCTTCTTCACTCTTCCTGTATTTCTCATGTGGCTTTTAAGGGTTCAAGGATCCATCACACACACTTTGAATTCATCCAGTATTCTAACGCTTCCATTCTCTCTCTTAAGAAAAGAGGAAGAAAAACAGACAGTAGATTATTAATCAACTCTTTTTTCCTTCTTCTTTTTTTTTGCAGATTGCCTGCAACGAAATTGCTTGGATAGATCCTTAAAACGAGGGGGGGGAGTGATTCCCTAAGCAAAGATTTGCATATCCCAGCTCCTTCCTCTGGTGTATATATTGTTTCACGCAGAGGGACTTGAGCATTCTCAGCCAAGTTAATAAGAGAGACAACAAGATTCATGTGACATGTAGCTGCTCTGAAAACAGACCTCGCGCATGCAAGGAAACACTGCAACCTTGGGGAATTTCCAGTTAAAGACTGAAGCTCAGTATGTAGGCCATTTCCCCAAAGTGGCTGTGGCTATAGACTCATCTCTCAGGATACTGCATGAACCTACTTTTCACCGGGCATCTTGGAGAAGCCCTGGAGGGGAGCTTCAGGCAACTGACGAGTCATGGCAACCTATCTGCCTTTCTGTCCATTTCCTTATTAAGTTTGCAAGCCTCAAAGGCATTCCGTTGGGTCCTGTTAGTGACACTCTGAGCAGTCCGAAATCCAAGGCGCATCAAGGCGTATACCTGAAGGAGCGTCTCCACCCCCATCGTCCAGCCCGGACACTGAGGTCCAACGCCAAGGGCCTTCTGGCAGTTCCCTCACTGCGAGAAGTGAGGTTAAAGGGAACCAGGCAGAGGGCCTTCTCGGTGGTGGCGCCTGGGAGCAAGTGTGGTGTAGTGGTTAAGAGTGGTAGACTCGTAATCTGGGGAACCGGGTTCGTGTCTCCGCTCCTCCACATGCAGCTGCTGGGTGACCTTGGGCTAGTCACACTTCTCTGAAGTCTCTCAGCCCCACTCACCTCACAGAGTGTTTGTTGTGGGGGAGGAAGGGAAAGGAGAATGTGAGCCGCTTTGAGACTCCTTCGGGTAGTGAAAAGCGGGATATCAAATCCAAACTCTTCTTCTTCTTCTTCTTCTGCCCTGTGGAACGCCCTCCCAGCAAATGTCAAGGCAATAAGCGACTATTTTACTTTTAAAAGGCAACTGAAGGCGGCCCTATTTAGGGAAGTTTTAAATGTTTGATACTATATTGTTTTAAATATTCTGTTGAAAGCCACCCAGAGTAGCTGGGGAAACCCAGCCAGATGGCAGGGTATAAATTATTATTATTATTATTATTATTATTATTATTATTATTATTATTAGGCATCCCAGGACTTAAACCAGGGGTCGGCAAACTTAGCGGGCCACGGGCAGGTTCCTCCAGCGCCGATTGTGCGGTGGGCTGGAGAGTGGGGGAGCGCATGCCCATACATGTGCGCACACACTATTTCTGGCACACTTACAGGTCGGTGGAGTGCCGGAAATAGCTTGTGCACACTGGCCTCTTCAGAAAATTTAATAAAAAATATAAAATAAAATAAATAAAATAAAATAAAATAAAATGGTTGCCACCTGTACTGGCTCCATCAGTGAAGGTAGACAGTGTATGACAGTTTCAAATATACCTTCTCTCATGGTGGATTATTCTGTAATAATCAAGTACAAATATGTTCTAATAAAAGCATAAAAAGAAGACTGGGATTGGTGATAAGTGCTTAAGTAGATGGAACAGGTGACTATTACTCTGAGAGCTGGGCTGCCCAAGAAGCTTTCTTGTCATTATGATGAAATTGAGATTTTCCCCCCTCCCAGGCTGAACCACTTCAAGTTGCATTTGGAGGACTGCATGATTGGGTCCTCCTCTTCACAAATTGATTGGGGGGGGGGGGAAACAACCTCCTGGCACACAGGAAAAAAATAGCATCAAGAACAGTTCCAGAACAGCCACCTCTGTATCATGCTAAATCCTCTATGTGCAGGAAAGTTATTTTCATGGCTAAGCATTCAGTCGATGAACAAATTTATCATGCATTCATACAGACAATCACATGGAACATGGAAAGATGGCTAGAAGCCAGAGTAAGTGGATGTGTCTGTGTTCTAAATTAGCATCTCTGCTGTAGTAGTCTATATATGGAAGGAGTGGAGACAATCACTTCTCTGCCTCCTTGAAGAGGCAGATTTGTCCTTTTCATCTGGCTATTGGCCCTGCCAAGTCTTTGACTTGGTTCATTGACAGAGGAAGGAACTGAGTCTCTGGTGCTTATCTGCCTATCACTATAAATGTCGTTTGGGGGAAGATCAAAGCTGCATCACTTGGTGAGAAGGAAGCGAGTGCTGAAAGTGAGATAAAGAGCGAGGGGAAAGGAGAGAGAGAAAGAAACTTGTCTGGTCTCAGATGAACAACAGAATGTGTCTACAGGGCACAGCAGCAGAGCAAGGCGATCTGGTGCCTAGGGGTGGCATGCGTGCCCTGCGCCCAGGGGCGGGGCCAGCCACCTGAGGGGGTGGGGCCAGCTGGGGCAGGACGCTCTGTGGGGCCTCTGAGGAGTCTGCCTGCCTCCTCCCACTCAGCTGCCCTACAGCTGAGGGGGAGGCGACGGGTGGACCGTTTGGGGCAGCGTGGAGCCTGTGGGCACCCAAGCCACTGCGTCACTCCCAGGAGAGACGCGTGGCTCGGGTATGCTGCATGCCCCATGTGAGTGCCACCTGCCATTTTGTCACCACCCCCTCAGTGGTGACACCTGGGGCAAACCGCCCCCACCGCTGCCCCCTCCCTTTCCTCCACCCCTGACAGGGTGCTACCAGACAGGCACAACCATTCATTTCTTTCATGATAATGTCCTGTGTCCTGGTTGTCTTTAAAAAGAAAACCACCAACATGGGGCAATGGATTCAAAGTACAAGAAAGAAGATTCCACCTAAACATGAGGAAGAACTTCCTGACAGTGAGAGCTGTTCGGCAGTGGAATTTGCTACCAAGGAGTGTGGTGGAGTCTCCTTCTTTGGAGGTCTTTAAGCAGAGGCTTGACAGCCATCTGTCAGGAATGCTTTGGTGGTGTTTCCTGCTTGGCAGGGGGTTGGACTGGATGGCCCTTGTGGTCTCTTCCAACTCTATGATTCTATGATTCTATGATTTAGAACCAAGAAAAGCTGGATCCTATAGGTCAGTGGTTCCCAAACCATTTTTATTTTTTGGCCTGTGAATCTTTTCAAAATAGTTGAGGGTCTTGGTGGACTACCTAATGGACATTGGCTTGCAAAAATGTGCGTATCAAAAGCGCAACGATTCTCCCTAAGGAAAACGGCAAATGGTGCAGAGATGTGAACTGCAGTTAAAACGGGGGGAAAGGAGAAACAAGAGAAGCTGAAATGGAAAGATTTGCCCATCTCTAGAATGGCTGTTATGTTGATTACTGTCCCCTCCTTCTCAGCACATCATTGTTTGGCAAAAAGCTGGGTCTTACTTTTCAAGGAACGAATTTGCTAATCAAAGCCTCTTCTGAAAAAGTATTAGATCTTTCTTTTGTTAATTTTCTGCAAAGCACAAATGCAAACCGTGATAGGCAGAGCAGTGACAAGGCTTCTTTTGCCCTGCTGCGAAAACGGAAGATTACTTGCCTTTCCTCAGAAAGCTTCTCAGCTGGGCTACAGAGTCGGAGAACGAATCGGGGTCAACTCACACCCCACTGTCAGGGCAACAAACCAGCTGCTGAAACAGTGTGGAGCAGCGTTATGCAACAGTTCCAGGCCAGACCCTGAACACCTTGGGCCCTGGCTTAATGGAGCCTTCTGGGGAGAATTTCGGGAGACAGAATGTAATTACCAGACCTGGCATTCGTAACTGTGTAATCCTATTCTTTCATAAACTGTCATGGAACCATCCGTGGCCAAAGGAAAGATTGATTGTTCTCTCTGCCGTCTGTAACAAATGTATCTACAGCATTTTTTAAAGCTGTGGGCGGAGGGAGAAGGTAATGAGGACCTTTGGCACGATTCAGACAGAGTTAAGCCCTTCTAATTCCCGTTGGTTTTGCTGGGAGAGATACAAGCATACGCTTAATTAAACAAAGCTCTGGCCACATCAGCCTGCTTGAGACTGCAGACGTGGGAGTCACTGTTTGCGTAGGGCTACCATCTGCCCTGGCGCTGTGGGTTAAACCACAGAGCCTAGGGCTTGCTGATCAGAAGGTCGGTGGTTTGAATCCCCACAACGGGGTGAGCTCCCGTTGCTCGGTCCCTGCTCCTGCCAACCTAGCAGTTCAAAAGCATGTCAAAGTGCAAGTAGATAAATAGGTACCGCTCTGGCGGGAAGGTAAACGGCGTTTCTGTGCGCTGCTCTGGTTCGCCAGAAGTGGCTTAGTCATGCTGGCCACATGACTCGAAAGCTGTACACCGGCAAAAGCCTACTGGGAAATGATGTATGATGAATTGAAAAAAATGTTTACGCTAACCTTTATTAAGAAACCAGACGCTTTCCTTTTGGGATTAATGGGATTAGAGTTACCTAAGCAATATAAAAATGTATTTATTTATCTGACCACTGCTGCTGGAATGTTATGTGCCCAAAGATGGAAAGAAGAAAATTTCCTAACAAAAGAAGAATGGTTAGAGAAACTAATGGACTGTGCAGAAATGGCGAAACTCACCGGAAGAATAAGAAATCAAGAAGTTTAAGTTTTTAAGAAAGAATGGAACTCATTGTTAACAACGTGAAGTAAGAAAAACAACAACAACAACAACAACAACAACAACATATAAGTAACATAGAGGATAAATAACAAATTGGTATAATTTGGATATGCATAAATTAAAATATAAACAAGGAACCACAGAAAGAGGAGGAGGGGAGTCGAAATAAGAAAATGATTGTCTGTGAATTAAATTTATTTTTATTTTTATTTTGTATATTGTAAAAGTTTATAATTTATTTTTTTTAAAGACAAACACGTTCCCTTATTCATTCCATATCTAGAATGGAAATCGATCCCATGAAGCCAATTGGTATTAGCTATTCTTCTTGCTCCCAGTCCACGAACGAGACATAATTGATTACGTTTTCTCCTGTTTGCATTATGTTTCCTTTGCATTGAAATAAATGGTGCAGAATAGTGGAATGATGATGTAAATTAATTACGTAAATGATGTACGTTACATCATTTCGCCACGGTGGACAGTGAGCTGACTGTTGTAGATTTCAGTGAAAGGCGAACTGCAGCAGAATGGAAACGATGGTGTGTGTGATAAAAACAGGCTGGAATGGGAAAGTATGCCTCCTTATGTCCCTATCTGCAAGGGACTGGTACGTTGAGCAGATTTCCTCCACAGGTCAGATTAGACCATCTTTCCTTCTAGCGCTGGTTCCTAGGTTTTTCTAGCAGGCAGAGAAAAATCAAGATAACTATGCAATGGAACCAAGACAGAAAATAGGCAGAGAGAGAGAGAGACAGAGTGAGAGAGAATGAATGAATGATGGATATCTATTTATAAAACCTTCCATGGCTGATGAGCAAGAATGCTGGCCATTTATACAGGAGGAATGTGGTGCGCTCCCCATCAGAGAGCAATTGTGTACTGAGTTAACAGAATTACCCGGAACATTAATGGCTTATGCCAGATTTTGTGTTTAATACCAATGGATGCCCCATTCATTACTTCAGCTCTCAGGCGTGCTCCTAAAGAGCTTTTGATCCAGTTAACATGCATTTAAGCTTCTATCCCAGGAAACATTTCCCTGGCATAGACGTGCTAATGAAGTTGGGCCCACTCTTTAGGTACCCACTTGGGAATTGAGGCAGGGTGTGTGTGTATAGGCTCAGAGCAGGCAGGAGCAGAGCAGCTGTTGCATAGACTCAGGACAGGCAGCTGATCGGGTTTCGTCGGCAATGGGCAGCTGGGCCCTGCCCTGCCTCCTGCATATTCCAGCGAAAATTACTCAGGACCCTGTCCAAGAGAAATAAGTGCTGATTGGCACCAAGATGCAGATCCATTTAGATTTTAGAGGGTGATACGGAAGGAGGCTGAAGCTCGTGTCTCGCTGCTCTCTGTGTGCAAGCGCAGCAAGAGAGCTTTTAGCCGTCACTGGGGGAATTGGACAAACAATCCCAGCTGGCTTAAAATGTTTGGCTACTGCAAATTGCTATACCACTCAGCTCACCCCTGGGGCTGTCCCAAATAGTTGCTTGGGCGTATCGACATTTTCAGGTATGCCAATGAGCTCGAGGACACATGCCTTCACTCTAATTTTTATTATTATTATTATTATTATTATTATTATTATTATTATTATTATTATTATTATACTCTTGAGAATCCCATGGACTGCAAAAAGATCAAACTTATCCATCCTTAAAGAAATCAGCCCTGAGTGCTCACTGGAAGGGCAGATCCTGAAGTTGAGGCTCCAGTACTTTGGCCACCTCATGAGAGGAGAAGACTCCCTGGAAAAAGACCCTTATGTTGGGAAAGATGGAGGGCACAAGGAGAAGGGGACGACAGAGGATGAGGTGGTTGGACAGTGTTCTCAAAGCGACTGGCATGAGTTTCGCCAAACTGCGGGAGGCAGTGGAGGATAGGGGTGCCTGGCGTGCTCTGGTCCATGGGGTCACGAAGAGGCGGACACGGCTGAACAACTGAACAACAACAACAACAATTATTATTCTGCCCATCTGAATAGGTAGCCCCAGTCACTCTGGGCAGTTCCCAACAGAATATTAAAAACACAATAAAACATCAAACATTAAAAACTTCCAGGGCTGGGATTGCTCAACTAGTAGAACATAGGTAGGTAGCCGTGTTGGTCTACCATAGTCAAAACAAAATAAAAAATTCCTTCCAGTAGAGACCAACTAAGTTTGTTCTTGGTATGAGCTTTTGTGTGCATGCACACTTCTTCAGATACCTGTTTAGACTAGTAGAACATAAAACTCTTACTCTCAAGGTCATAGGTTTGAGCCCCACGTTGGGCAAAAGGCTCTTGAATTGCAGGGGGTTGGACTTGATGACCCTTGTGGTCCCTTCCAACTCTACAGTTCTGTGATTCCCCATACAGGGCTGCCTTCAAATGTCTTCTAAAAGTCATTGAGTTGTTTATCTGTTTGACATCTAGTGGGAGGGCGTTCGACAGGGCGGGAGCCACTACCGAGAAGGCCCTCTGCTTGGTTCCCTGTAACTTCACTTCTTGCAGTGAGGGAACCACCAGAAGGCTCTCGGAGCTGGACCTCAGTGTCTGGGCTGAACGATAGGGGGTGGAGGTATAATAAATAAAATATAATATCTAACACATATATAAAAGAATGGAGAATTACTGTTGTATTAAGAAAAGCAGATAAAATACAAGGTAAAGTACTGAGATACTAATTCAGGGGGTGGCGGGTGGGGAGACAAACCACAAAAGACGTCAGAGACAATTAAAACTTCAAGAAAATGCACAACACACTTTATTAGGAGTTAAAAAGATAATGATGAAGGTACTCTTTGAGTGTGACTTGAGAGGGAGTTCCATCAGGGCCGGCACGTCCATTAAGGTGAACTAGGCAATTGCCTAGGGCGCCAAAATGGAGGGGGCGCTGGCCAGCCTGCCCCGCCGCCCCCGCTCCGCAAGTGGCAGCGTGGTGGGGGTTGGGGGAGGAGCCCGAAATTGGGCTTCTCCGCCCCTTCCACCAGTGGCAGAGTGGTGGGGGAGGGGGGAGCAGCCCAAAATCGGGCTTCTCCGCCCCCTCTGCCAGCGGCAGAGTGGCGGGGGGAGGGGGCCCCCAGAATGTGATCTCGCCTAGGGCACAAAAAACCCTAGCACCGGCCCTGAGTTCCATATTTGGCACAGAAAAGGCCCTTTCACCAAGATATTTTTAATATTTTGTTTGGAGCCACCCAGAGTGGCCGGGGCAACCCAGTCAGACGGGTGGCATATAAATCTAAATGTTGTTGTTTTATATGTTAGCTGCCTTGAGGCCTTCACAACAATGTGATACGAATAATAAAAAAATGTATATACGAATAAATAAAGTAGGACATCCGGAGCAAAATAAGAGCATTGCTAGGTCACACCAAAGGCATAACTCAGGGGTGCCCAAACTTTTTAAAAGAGGGCCAGATTTGATAACATGAACATGTGTGAGGGCCGACCAAAGTTGTTGAGCTTTTTGTAGGAATGAAGTTGAGGTTTTTACCCCAAAGTTTATGACCTTTTCTTTAGAACCATGGGAAGGAAATGCCCTGTGGGGGCCAGATTAAACCAACTGGTGGGCCAGATTAGACCCCCCAAATGGACTTTGGGCATGCCTGGCCTAACTAGTCCGACCCCCTGTTCTCACAGTGGCCAAGCAGATGATTTTGGGAACCAGCAATTAGGTCATGAGTGCAAATCCTATGGGTATTATCAGCCAATTTTTTACATTTGAATTACAGATGTGGGGAGACACAAATGCTGGTTGAATTATAAGCAATAAACATTTGGGAATGGTACAAGTTGTCGATGCATGTTGGCGAAGACAGGCTAGTCACAATCATGGCATTCCAGGATTTTTTTAAAAGGAAGAAGAAGAGGAAGAAGAGTTTGGATTTGATATCCCGCTTTATCACTACCTGAAGGAGTCTCAAAGCGGCTAACATTCTCCTTTCCCTTCCTCCCCCACAGCAAACACTCTGTGAGGTGAGTGGGGCTGAGAGACTTCAGAGAAGTGTGACTAGCCCAAGGTCACCCAGCAGCTGCACATGGAAGAGCGGGGACGCAAACCCGGTTCCTCAGATTAGGAGTCCACCGCTCTTAACCACTACACCACACTGGCTCTCACTGGAGGATGCCATCATCTCTATGCTTTCATTTTGATCCTCGGAATCCATCCATCTTACGAATCTGGGATAGATGCTCCACTTCTCTTCCAAGTCACTGATTCCGAGCTCCGTGTTTGCTCAGTTGGCTGCTGTGGAACTGCTCATGCAGTGCTAACTTCCTCTCATTCCTGCAGAGGCAACCCTGGGATGTTTAGTCAAGAGTGAAGATGAGCATTGGAAGACTGGGGCCTCTCCAAGCACACACTGCGGCTGACAGATATCTGACAGGTTCCTGAGGAAATGAAAAATGACAAGAGAGCATAACCGCTCCGAGGACACTGCTGTTTTCAAACAGGCAGTTCGCGGTAACCCTGGAGAATGCTACACTAGGCTTTGCATTCTGGTCGTTGCCACCCCTGGCCTTCTTCGGCAAACGCCGGACCGTTGAAGCATGTTGCGTGCTCCGGTTTCAGACCCCCCCCCCCCGTGAAATTCAGGCTGGGAGGATGGAACCAGTTGCGTGGTTTTGGGAAAGTGAAGCTCTCCCCTGGGTGCCATCCAAGCATTCTGCTTGGCACAATAAAGACCATGGGCGATGCCTCCGACACAACTCTCAGTCAATCAAATCTTTATTACGGTCACAGGCCAGCACAAGTAGGGTGGGGTACAATCATTTAAAATCTATAAAACATTTTGGAAATCTAAAGTTATTAAAACAGAAGGTACCGTATTTTTTCGCTCCATAGGGCGCACCGGACCATAGGGCGCACCTCCTCTAAAAGCCCTGTTTTTTTTAGGATCAGCTAAAAGTTTTGCAGCTTTTTTTGCAAAGGGAAAAGCCCTGTTTTTTTGAGGATCAGCCAGAAGTTTTGCAGCTTTTTTGCAAAGGGAAAAGCCCTGTTTTTTTGAGGACCAGCTAAAGGTTTTGCAGCTTTTTTTTTGCAAAGGGGAAAAAGCAAAGCTCCTTTTGCAAAGGGGGAAAGCAAAGAGGAAAAGCCCCGTTTTTATGGGGTTCAACTCACATTTCTGCAGCTTCTAAAGGAAAGGGAGCCGTTTCTACAGTTTCCAGACAGATAATCTAATCAGCCAGTCACATGTCTAGGGAAACAAACAACATCCCTCTGCAGCATATTCAACAATGGAGGGTGGGGCTGAAAGGGAGCCAGGACTCTTATCTCTCTCCCAATCTCTTGCTGATCAGCTGCTGAGTGGGGTCCTTTCAACTCCCCCTTTTCTCTTTGTAAAATAAAAGGCATGATCCTCTTTTGGCCCCTGAGCAATTCAGCTCCAGGGACCACCATTCGCTCCACAAGACGCACAGATATTTCCCCTTACTTTTTAGGAGAAAAAAAGTGTGTCCTATGGAGCGAAAAATACGGTATATGTAAAAGACTATAAGAATCAGCTAAAAGAATCTAAAAGAGGAGCATTAAACGGATAAGGAAGAGCATAAAAGGTTAGTACAGTATATAAAAGGCTTTGACTATCAATCTGCAAAGAAATTTACAAAAGCACTCTGATATGAGTGTTCATTAAATCTAGTTTGCGGTACAGGTCATCATCCGACGAATTTTGAACGCTGCTCTGAAGAACCTGGCAACATTGTATGTTGTTGCAGGGTTGGTATCTGAAAGCAACAGGGAGGTATAGAATTGTCCTGTGCGCCCTGGGTACTTATGGAGTAGTGGGGAGATGATGTCTCCATAATATACGCACTGGAGAAGCACATGCTCTGTTGTTTCCATTTGTCCACATAACTCTGTAGAACATATGAGAACTGATCTCTTGGCACATGGGCTGTCAAAGAACCTGTCCAAAGGACATCCTTTCATACTGAACGGAGGGAGCAGCGAGGGGGTATATGGTTCAGTGATAGAGCATCTCTTTTGCACAGCCCCAGGTTCAATCCCCAGCACCTCTACGGACAGGTGGGAAAGACTTCCTGCCTGAGATGAAAATGATGGACTATAAGGAGCTCGCAGAACTGAGCGGGAAGCTCCAAGACCAGAGGGACGATGCGGTGGAGAAAGATTGGAAGAAATTTAAAGGATATTTAAAAATTCATGTTAAGGTCAGCATTTAAGAAGAGAGCAGGCAGACCAGATAGGCTACAAATTTGAAATTAATATAAGGTATAGAAGCAGATAGAAGTTGTGATAAGGAAAATAGAGTTAGATAAAGATTAGTTAGTGAAGATGAGTTTAAAATGTTAAGAACTTACTAAGGAGGATTACTCAGTGAACGCAGAAGGTGAGGATGTGAGGAAGTCAACAAATCATGTTATGGAAATTTGATGTTTAATATTATCTTTGTATTTTTTTCTTGTTCTTTCGTATTGTGTTTTTGTATTTTTTTGTTATTGTTTGTAGGTTGGTGTTTGTTTTGTTTAAAAACCAAATAAAAACTTTTATATATATAAAAAAAGACTTCCTGCCTGAAACCCTGGAGAGAAGCCATCAGCCAGTGTAGGTATTACTGAATTAGATGGCAGCTTCCTATGTTCATTAAAAAACCACGTACCGTATTTATTTAGCTATTAAAAATGCATTCCACCTAATAGAGTAAAAATCTCCAAGTGGTTTGCATGAAAGCAATAAAAAGTGCGACTGGCATTCAATAAGATCTCCTAAACGCTAAATGAAAGCAGAACAAAAAAACAGCAGAGTACCACAAATTTAGTTCCCCACCAGGTATCAAGAGTGACTCAGTTCCTGTTGCAGGCCTGCTGAGATTCAGATGAGGGCTGTCTCAGCAAAAAAGAGAGAGAAAAATTAAATCTGCGAATTACTTTTCACAACAAAATGCATTTAGCTAAGTATTGAATTCATTCATTTAGTGACTTACATAATTTCTTGGCCTACGCAGGCCCTCAAGGTGGAATGCAACCACCGTAAAACAAAAAACTATTTACATACCATAAGAAGAGCATCAAAACAACAAGACCAATAAATAGCGAAAAGGAAAAAGCGCTTCCACCTGCACAGCAGGACTCCCTCTCCTCGCACCCCCCTACACCTCCAAAATCTGTTCTGGAGGGTCGAGAAATAATGGGGAGGCGCAGGAAAGGGAGAGGAACCAAGAATCCTGTTGTTCATCTTTGCACTAATGCAGAGGTGGAGAACCTTATCATGATCGGCCTTGCGAGTGTAAAAGGGAAATCGCTGAGTTGACTTGGATTGTCAAACAAGGACACCAGCCAAGAAAATTAGGAGCAAAACAGCAGCCAGTAGGCTCAATCTTTATTTAAAAGACTCTTGCAGCAGGACTTCCACCCACCACATGAGAGAAGCAAGAAGAAGCCCAGAACAAAGGATGGTTACTTTAAAAAAAACAAGTTTTCCCTTTTACCCACAAACACCTTTGGTGAAGCATCATGCATACATCATGGGTACATCATACATATGTCACAAACAGGGAGGGGTTTTCTGGCAGAGACTGGCTCATCGGGTTTGCCCCCAACCCTCCCTTATGCCCACCAAGTGATACAATGGAAATATTTACAAGTTCCTGGTTTTCCAGGCCAGGCAATCACACTTCTTTGTCCAGACTGAGAGCTAATCTATTATTGGATGGTCGGCTATTGTCCACTGGGTGACTATGTGTCTGGGACCCATTTGCCAGGATGCCAGTCATTATCTTTTGCTGCGTTGATCAGGGGTCAGCAACCTATGGCCCATGGGCCAGAAGTGGCCCGCAGAGATCGTTTGACCGGCCCTCGAACTGAGTTGCCCGTTCGCGTGCTGCGCTAAACCGGTGCAGCATGGCACGGGGACTCGCTTCTGCGGCGCTGAAAACCGCGCCCGTGCATGTGCAGAAGCCAAAAACCGCACCTGCGCAGATGTAGATGGCAAAAATAAGACACCGAAAATCGTGTGCGCATGATCCAGCCCATGGAGGGATCTGCGTGGGACCAATCCAGCCCAGGCAAGATAAACCTTGCTGACCGCTGGCGTAGATGGTCCTAGGTTTCAGGGATTATGGCTGTCTTTCCTCATTTCCCAAGTTTTCCCTTGGTAGCCATTCCTTTCCCTGAGTAAAATGAAGTTGGGGTGGCGTGGTGTTGTGGGTTATGTGGTGCTTTGTGGAGACATTGTGTGTGTGAACAAAGGGGGGGGGGAGGGTGCACACTGCGTGCTGGAGGGGCAACCCCCCCCCGTCATTATACAAATTCCTGTAAGTTTGCTGTCGGGGGGCCTGCAACCCGCAATGGCCTCAAAGCTCTTTGCAAAGGGCTGAAGGCTGCCGCCCCCGCCCTCCAAAGTTGTTCCAGTTCCAGCCCCTTTGCAAAAGTACTCTTTGAAGCAGCCCTGCGCTTATTCAAGCAGGCAGGCAGGGGGAGAGGAGACTGCTTTCTATTCTCATCTACCCACTCAGCTGCGGAGTTGAGAAGCACAGAGCTGCTTCAAAGAGCCCTTTTGCTCTATCTCCCACTCACCAGCAGGGAACAGGGTGTACAGCAATGCAGGATCAGACCCTGTAGCAGCGTAGCTAGCCGCTCAGGTGCCTGGTGTGGGGGGTGTGTGTCCTGCAGCTGGGGGCGGGGCGATCCGCCCATGGGGAGGGGGCAGCTGCCCATGGGGGTGGGGCGATCCACCCATGGGGGCGGGGCGAGCCTCTCCAATGCTTGGAGCCTCTCCCTCAGCTGTAGGGCGGCCGAGGGAGAGGCAGTAGGAAGACGCAAATCCCAGGCAGCGCGGAACCTAAGCCACCACGAACTCCTAAAAAGTTTTGTGAGCCATTTTAAAACAAACAAGCAACAACTCATTTTGTCACCCCCCCTCAGTGATGACACCCGGTGCTGACCACACACCCCACCCCCTTCCTCCACCACTGAGACCCTGTGTAAATCTTGTCATGTTGTAAGCCGCCCTGAGCACTGTTTTAACTATGGAAAGGCAGCATACCAATGAAAGGACGATGTGATGATGATGCCTGCAGCGGGGAGCCTAACTCTTCTTACATAGCTTTCCCATGAGATCTAGAACCCCGAAACATCATATTGAGAAGGAAACATCTGAAGAAGGTTAGGGGCATTAGACAACTTGACTAAGTGAAAATTCCCTCTTGATCCCAAAGCTGGAAATGGGTCAGACACTGGATACAATGTGGAAACTTTCTACTGCATCACGGCAAATTGAATTTTTAACAGAGAGCAGGTTTGGGATACCCAACATCCTTTGTTTTCCATTCATTCATTCATTCATTCATTCATTCATACAACTTATATGTACATCATACAATATTCATCATTTATCCTTTATCCTCAGACTTCCCAATCCATCTCTCCATGGCATTCTAGGTAGCCTTTTGTCGGCTGGGTATTCAATTATTCCACCCATTTTCGTCTCAAATCTTCCTTTATTTAGTGTCATATGTTCATTCCTACTTGTAGGTTAAATTGACTATTATACCCTCTAAGGTACTCCCCAAAACACTTTCACTCATCTCTTTTCCGTGACTCATGCTTATTTCTTAATTCGCTGTCATAGTTACTAATTCTGTGTATTCTATCAATTTATTCTGCCCAATTTCTTTCATGGATATCTCTTTTTCTTTCCATTTTCCCCACATATACCACTCTAGCTGCAGCGGTTGTGTATAAAAAGAGACTACGTGCCTTTTTGGGGGGCTATCCAACATCCTATGTTTTCCTGCAGCAGCAGCCCAGGCCCCAAAGGAAAGACCCTGGACTAGTTGACACCTTTGATGGGGCGAAATTGTCAGCAGATGGAACTTTGTTGAAACAAATGAAATTGTGCCAACTGAGCTGTAAATTCCCCACCTCGCCTTTTCTCTGAGAACCTATTTAAGTGCATGCACAGCAATTGAGATATCTGTCGCAAAAAAAAAAAAGATAACGCAATATGCATTTCGGGGGCAATTGTGTTAAAACCCCCCACTTCTTTCCTTATTGTGATGCAAGGCCACCTTTTTGGAAAGAGAAACAAAAGTGACAAATTCTCCAATAACTCTTTTAACCCAGCCCATCGGCTCCATGCTGAGGACGTGAGTCACCAGCATCTCAACATCCCATAATAGAGGAACCTCCTAAACAGCCGTTAGAGAGCAGATAAAATCGAGGCTGTGTATCAATGTACTGGAAAAGTATTTGATGCTGTTAGGTAAAGGTAAAGGGACCCCTGACCGTTAGGTCCAGTCACAGACGACTCTGGGGTTGCAGCGCTCATCTCGCTTTACTGACCAAGGGAGCCGGCATACAGCTTCCGGGTCATGTGGCCAGCATGACTAAGCCACTCCTGGCGAACCAGAGCAGTGAACGGAAACACCGGTTATCTTCCCGCCAGAGCGGTACCTATTTATCTACTTGCACTCTGACGTGCTTTCGAACTGCTAGGTTGGCAGGAGCAGGGACTGAGCAACGGGAGCTCACCCCGTCGCGGGGATTCGAACTGCTGACCTTCTGATCGGCAAGCCCTAGGCTCTGTGGTTTAACCCACAGAGCCACCTGCGTCCCTATTATATGTGATACATTTCCACTCGGAAAAAGTTCCACTGAAGCCAACGAGAGGAGGCTACTTTCTAGTATTCTTAAAACTTACTAAGAAATTGAGAGTGTTGTTGTTGTTGTTGTTGTTGTTATTCCTCCCTCCGGATCCCTTTTCCTTTTGTGTTGTGTATCTTAGATTGTAAGCCCGAGGACAGGGGCTGTCTTCTCACAGGTCTTTGTCAACCACATTGGAAGTTTTTTTTTTGTCTTTTTTTGCTGAATGGTGGGATAAATATTTTTATAATAAATAAATGAATAAAATAATTTTGTGTTGTATTGTTCCCATTCCTGTTAGCTGCGCAGAGCATGATTTTTTTTTAATGGAAAGCCAGCATGTAAATAAAGGATGCTCATAAACCAGGCATGAAGGCCATGCCCACCTCCCATTCTTGTTCCCTAACAACTGGCATTCTGTGACTCATAATACCAGTTCACGTCACAGTATCTGCGCCCAAGCATCATAATCACCCCTAGAGGTTATTGTCCACTTGCTCCAAGAAAAGAAAAGCACTCAGTCAAGGTCACCTTCATCAAAAGGTCCATTTAGACTCAGCAGCGAAATGTCCTGCCCACAACATGGTACCAGGATTAGATGGGAGTGTTCTCCCTTGATTAAAGAAAAATTTAAAAGCCTGCAACAATGCTCTCAAACAATAGTCTAGGGGCATTAATGAACTACAAGCCTGAAACTCCTATTCAGGTTCCTTTCAGTTTGTGCCACTAATTACTCTAATTAGTCCCCCGCGAAACAAACTATTAGAAAAGCCATTGTTAATTTGTTCCAAAGCAAATGATTATCTACAATTTACACAGTAGGGAAGTTCTTAATTAGACTGTCATCATCTGGGACTCTGAGTGCCCCTGGCAGCAGGGAGCTAATTAATTACTCTTGCCGCCATACTGCAGAATTTTTTGTCTCATTTGTCTAGCTCCCCTGTAAGAGGGTCTTAAGAGAATTTCCAGGCAATTGGCTCCCCTCCTGGGTTCTCAGGAGACCAGCATCCCTTTCACAACAGCAGCCTTGGAATGAGAGGATTTCAGGCTGCATTTGCCCTGGCATATTCTCCTTACCCATAGCTAGAAATGTTGTTTGGAAGAGGCCTAAGAATATACCAAGAAAGTGGGATGGAGAAGAGGCAGAGTCAGTGCAGAACAGGCAGAACTTCAACACAGGCCGCCTAATATGTCCAAGTTATTTAACTGTGTTAAATATTAATACGGGAAACGTTGGCTTTATAAATAAACATCCAACACTTATCAATCATTCCAGTGTTTTTGCACTCATGAGCCAAGAGGCTAAGAGGTGGAATAAAGTTTAATCCTTAGCATCTGGGATCAGGGGCGTAGCAACGTGGGTGCGGAGCGCTCCCTGTGCCACGTCTCCGGGGGTGACAAGGCATGCGGTTTGCCAGCGGTGCTGCTCCAGTGCTGTACAGACGGTTCCGGGATCCTCTGCTTGTGGCTGCAGCCGCATGTAGAGGATCTTCCGTTCGCAGCTGCAGCCACGAGCAGAGGATCCCGGAACCGTCCATATGGTACTGGAGCGGTGGTGGCAACCTGCTACATAGCGCAGCGTCACTATGTACGATGTATGTGTTGTAATTCCCATTCCACCTTAACAACAGACTGAGGATGGGAGCTTGTCACATGTCTGTATAGTGTTCCAGTGTGCTGCTGGGAACTTCCGTTCCTCAGTCTGTACTTTCTCTTTCGTTTTCCGAACATGGAGGTGACTGCACGTATGCTTTCTTTTGTCCTCATGTTCGCCTAATAAATGCTTAACTATAATGCTCATACCAGCCTCTGTGGTGCATCTTCTACTGCTAAGTGAACAGAAAGAGTGCCTGGCTTTCTGAAGCTAGGTCTCTGGTTTCTGCTGCTGTTCCAGAGAGCCAGTGTGGTGTAGTGGTTAAGAGTGGTAGACTCGTAATCTGGGGAACTGGGTTCGTGTCTCCACTCCTCCACATGCAGCTGCTGGGTGACCTTGGGCTAGTCACACTTCTTTGAAGTCTCTCAGCCCCACTCACCTCACAGAGTGTTTGTTGTGGGGGAGGAAGGGAAAGGAGAATGTTAGCCGCTTTGAGACTCCTTTGGGTAGTGAAAAGCGGGATATCAAATCCAAACTCTTCTTCTTCTTCTTTGAAGTTCGACCAGCAGTTCGGCCGGGGGGTGTTTAGCCCAGCAGGGAGCATGCCCATTGTTCCCGTTTCCCTGGACAATTTACAACAGTATGCGCCGTACGTAGCGATGCTGCACATGCGCGCTACGTTACGACGCCCTGCCCCCGGGTGCACATCATGTTTGCCGCTCCGGGTGCCCGAGTGGCTTCCTACACCTCTGTCTGCATGCTTTTCGTTGCATCTCCAGCAGCAAAAGGCTCAAATTCTTGAAAGATGAAAATGGAAGAAGGGGTCTGGACTCTCTCCGTAGAGGGGCACCCCTAGTAACAAAACCTGATGCTATTGCCAAGATGTTAAAACAGGGAAGGCGAATATATGGTGAGGTGGAATAATGGAGCCATCCTCCCAGGACCAACATTACCCTGGATAGGAATGTGGCAGTGGCAAGGCTGGGGACTTGTTGTTGCGCAGATGGGAGCTAAAGATTGGCAGTGGCACATGGACAACCAGCCAATTGAACAGGTCAAAGTTTTCAAATATCTTGGCCTTATTTTGTAGTCGATGGGGTCATGGGGAGCACACCAGAAATGTGCAAATGAAAAAAGTGTCCCAAAGCGCTTTCTTCACACAAAAGGTGGTAAACATATACCATCAGTCCTTCCAGTAGCACCTTAGAGACCTACTAGGTTTGTTATTGGTATGAGCTTTTGTGTGCATGCACACTTCTTCAGGTATCTGAACATGAAAGCTCATACCAATAACAAACTTAGTTGGTCTCCAAGGTGCTACTGGAAGGAATTTTTTTATTTTGTTTCGACTACGGCAGATCGTCATGGCTACCTACCTGTAACTAGAACCATCGGTCCTGGAAGTGTTCCAAGCTAAACCCCTAGTAGAGTTATTTATATGGGGCTCAGATTTGGACAGGCACTCACCTTGGATCTATGGAAGCTGTCCAAAGTTCTTAAGGTAAATTTTCTCTGTACCACCCTGTGTCCCAAACGCATCATTGCGCCTAGAGGCTAATCTTCCCTTGGTAGAATTATGGATCTTGAGCAGGACACTTACCTATTGGCTTCGCCTAAACTCAAATCCCCCCTGTCTAATATCCCTAGTGCTGCAAGATTGTCACAAGAGCGCCTGGACTAAAAATGTCTATCAAAAACTTCACTCTTGTGGTTTATCACCACAACAGCTATTCACTTTGGGTTTTAGTAAAGCAAACAGTCTAATTTGTCAGCGCCTAAATGATATTGAGCGTCAGAACAACTTGGTCACAATGAGGAAGTTTTGCCCATGGTATGACTATTTTCCACCTCCCCATTTCGACTCTCTGGCACCCTATGTACATAACCTAGCAATTCTCAAATAAAGACGAGCTTTTACTCTCACAAGATTGAATGTGTTGCCCTTGGCTGCACTCGAGAGATGATTCCAACAGATTCCACACAAAAAATGCTTATGTCCCTGTGGAGATGGCAGTATCGAATCGGTGGTGCATACCCTTCTGGCTTGCACTCTTTATAAAGACTTGAGGAATGAGATTATCACCCCTCTTTTATTGTCCATTCCAGGTCGCCCAACCACTGCCACAGTGTCCTTTCTCTTGACAGATGAAGACAAGCAGGTGACAGCAAAGGTTGCAAGGTTTTTAGCTGGGATGATCAGAATAAGGCTCACTATTTGATGATTGATTCAAAACCCTAAAATGTATTTTATATAATTGACTTTTTATTTTTATTCTTTGTATATTGTATTGTTGTTTTATTGCTAGGCTGACGCAAATAAAGATTCATTCATTCATTGGCAGTGGCAGCCCCACCTGTGCAACCACACAGCCCCAACCCTGTCCAGGGAAAGGAACATAGATTGTGTTGGAAAGACACACGAGCTGCTACTAATGGGGCTGCTGGCCTGGGGCTGCTGGGAGTAGGATTCCTTTTTTTTTTTACAAGAATTTTTATTTAATTTTTAAAACAAAACCAACACTACAAACAATAACAGAAAAATACAAAAATACAATACGAAAAACAGAGAAGAAAAAAAATACAAAGATGATATTAAACATCAAATTTCCTTAACATCATTTGTTGACTTCCTCGCATCCTCTCCTTCTGAGTTCACTGAATATCATCCTTAGTAAATTCTTAAGATTTTAAACTCATTTTCACCAACTAATCTATATCTAACTCTATTTTCCTTATCACAACTTCTATCTGCTTTTATACCTTGTATTAATTTCAAATCTGTAGCCTATCTGGTCTGCCTGCTCTCTTCTTAAATGCTGATGTTAACATGAATTTTTAAATACTCTTTAAATTTCTTCCAGTCTTTCTCCACCGCATCGTCCCTCTGGTCTCGGAGCTTCCCAGTCAGTTCTGCGAGCTCCATAGCTGGGAGTAGGATTCCAACCAAACATGGAGGGCCACAGGTACCCCAGTCCTGTGTTTGAATTCTCCAGTTCTCTGAACACTGCAAAGTCCGGTACTATTAGTTTCCCCTGGTTTCCTTATAATGGCCCCGGGTGTCAGCAAAGGACGCTACAACACTGTCTTCAGCCTGTCTATCCTCCAGTGACCAATGGCAACAATAGTAATGGAAAGAAATTATGTTTCATTGTCAAGGTTTTGCAAACACATCAGACTGGATGGAGGGTAGACGTGCAGTTCTGCAGTCTCTCTGGTTTTGGATCAATGGCAAAAAAGTGAGAGTACTGCTGAAATACCAAGAGGCTGGGAAGTGGGAAGGAAAGAAAGAGGGTGCAATTAACAGGACTCTTGGTTGTTTACCTTAATAAGAAGATGCATTGAAAGCCCTCTGACTTTTATTGCCTCTCACTCCTCAGTGTATTATAGCAAAACCAATGCATTTTGTTTACTATCAGCAATTAAGCATCTGCTGAGCTGTCTGCCAGATGTCTATCATACGATACCCAGTCTGCTTTATGAAATGGAGTTTGTCTTCTTTATTTTGTATTTATTTCTCTCACACGCTCTCCTTTCTGCACATGCAAGTGCTCTCTTCTGTGGGGGTAGCCTGCGGATGGGATGGCTGGTAATGCTGGAGCCCTGCTCCCACCGCGCCGTGAAAAGGGTCCGCTGGCCACAATCTGAAGGTTTTAGCTTGTGAGTTCGGATTGTTGATGCCTCGTAAGTCTTCTGCGAGCGTCTGCGAGTTCCAAAATGTTCCGGAAAATAAGAAGAACTAAACTAAAAGGTGGCCAAAAACTAACGGCCAAATAAAAGGTTTTAAAGTAAAAACGAAAATGAAATAAATACAACGGAGACTGCAGTCTGGTGAAGAAGCCTGGTTGGTTTCAGTTTCTCTTTCTATCTGTGCTTGCCACACAACAATGTTCTTAGTCTGCCTGCCTCGCGCTTTCTCCACACCACAAACAGGAAGCGGCTACTATTTATTAGAAGATCAATCAACGTCATAACAAGTATAACAACCAATGACAGGCCTGTTACCGTGCTAGATTTTGGCGGGAAGAAGACTAATGACCGTTACCTCATTTAAAGTTGGAGCCTTTTTTACCCGCGGAGGGATCCATGCAGTGAACTGCCCGTCGGATCCCTTTTTACCTTTCCTTCCAGGGCGGAAGGATATTACCAAATAAATACAAACAAGCACAAATAAACATAAATAACCACAGGTGCAAAAGCACCTGCGAAACATATTCCCACACTCTTCTCAAACAGCACATCTTAGGGCAATACCATTTTGAAATCTTCGTACCACGATGGCCAGAGTAGAACTGTTCTCCTAGGCTGCAGTGTCGTAGCTGAACCATGCTTGCAAGACAGCAGTAACAGCGCTCGGAAGAGAGGAGCAATAAGCTTATAACCCTATATGCACTCAGGAAATCTCCATATCCGATAGATTGGAGCAGGCATAGTCAAACTCCGGCCCTCCAGATGTTTGGGACTACAATTCCCATAATCCCTGACCACTGGTCCTGTTAGCTAGGGATGTTGGGAACTGTAGGCCAAAACATCTGGAGGGCCGGAGTTTGCCTATGGCTGGATTGGAGAGTATCCCTCCGCCTTCAGTATGCCCCCTATTTTACAGAAGGTAGCCGAAGGACAGAGGACAGACCCCCATTTGAAGAGGAACTCTTTCTCAAGGGTTCTCTGGTCCAAGCCACTTGGAGAAAAAGAAATATAAGGAGTGAGAACAGGAACCCCGAAGTTGTCCGTGAACAGTGAGCACCTAGACAGCAGACTGAGCAGGCAAATGAGTATGGTGAGAAGTATTGGATTTCTCTAGAAATTAAGAGTATTTCCCCTCTAAATATACACATTAATGCAAACCTTTGACCTGCTTTTCTTTTTGTAAAAGTGTTAGCCTAAACTTCAGAGAAACTCAAGTGAATCTTCCTTGTCATAGCTGTCAACTTTCCCCCTTTTTAAAGGCGAATCCCCTTATTCCGAATAGGATTCCTCGTGGGAAAAGGGAAAAGTTGACAGCTATGTTCCTTGTATTCCTGGGCCCTCACAAAATCCATTGAACAGCTAACCCAACTGAAAACCCTATCAAGATCCTCCGTTACTAACATTACCTGCTGGCAGCTTATAGGGCTTTATCAAGACATCCAATTCTCTCTTGAAATCGGTTCCTTAGCCTGCCTGCTCTTCCAAGGAGAATATTTTTGAGTCCCTGTCTTCAGAGAGTTAGTAAGCCCTGACTTAACTATAACCTTTTTTTTTCGGGATTCCATCATCAGGTCATCCGCTCTGCGAAAGAGACCCACCCAGGCCCTGCCCTATTTGTGGTTTATATTCCGTTAGCCTCCTTTAGATGCTTTAAAAAAAAGAAAGAAAGAAAAGAAAGGATATTCAGAGAAGAAATAATTTAAACAAATAGTGTATTTCTCAGCCTAAACACATTCATGAGAATTCGTGCTCATCAGCTGGTAGCATTCCGGAGCCATTTTGCAAATGCATCTCCTTCCCACACTCCTAGCATAGGAGCCAACTCCTAGGGGCTGAGGTCCCTTCGGTACCCCCAATAAAATATCTGAGGGGACCAGATCCCCTGAAGTTGATGGCCATTGCCATTCAAATGGTGATCTATTATGTGGGGTGGGGCAACTGGGGCCCTCTAGTTGGCATTCCTGCCCCCTAGTGGATCCAGGGGTTGAATTTGGAGCTGTCTCACTTTGTTAATGTTATCACCAATATCCAGATTTCCCATTTGTTTAGGGAAGCATAGAAGCCACGTGGAATAGGGCACAAACAAACGAAAAATTAAGTTAGCTTTAAAGAATATATAGTTGTGAGAGAGGTATGTTGGTCACCCAGCGCTGGCTAGGGACACACAGGCCTGGAACTCATTAAAAGCACCCCACAGGCGTGCTTTTAATGGTTCCACATAATAAAACTTTTTAATATTAATTGCTCCACCCTTGGGAATATAATTATTTCCACGTTTATGCTGGAGTATACTGTGGTTGCCCCTTGTTAGTCATTCTATTATAGAGCTTTCTTCAACATCTTCCGTTGGGAGGCATGTTTTAGGAGAGCAAATATCCTTCTCGTGACTCTCCTCCAGCTGAGAATCTCATTTCCTTCTGCCTGCTATTGCTGTCGGCCTACAAACCCAGAAATAAGAAGCAATCATCCACAGAATGAGCGGTGACCCTAAATTTTGGGAGCAAGTCCACCAGTCTTCTTCAGCTTGGCCTACAAAGCTGACTCTACCTAAAACACGCTGTCCTCTGATCTGTATTTCGTCTGCCCTGCCCTTTCCACTGTGAAAAGAATTCTCACATGACAAAACACACAGGGCTGCCCCTTGGACCCAGCACCCGACACCCTCAAGCAGCTGCTGGGACCCCATCACCCCTGTAGGGCACAGGTGCCTGGTCTGAGCTTCCTACCCTGGGCGACCATTTATTTAAAGTGGTACCATTTTAAAATATCTCACAACACTCCAGAGCTACATCAGGGGCTTTGTGGGAATTATAGAATGGTTACTCCTAGCTAAGCCAATGGCTGCAGACCTACTGCTATGTGAAGGGATGGATAAAGGCTCCTTTTCTGAGGGCCCTTCAGACCCAGATCTGGCACTGGCATCACTGAAAAGGGCAGACCTTTCTCCATGCTCCTGCAGCCAATTGGAAGCCGCGCTTTGGTTTTCAAACAGTTCTTGGATTTGTGACCATTATGCTTGTTTGCCTTCAGTAGCACTAAAGCTCTGCTGGCTTAAATAGTAATTGCCTCTGGTCTATGTTTTGGGGGAGTCCTGCAATTTGTTTTAAGTTTTTACTCTGCTACCTATACATTGGAATCTGCTCTGGATCAATATTGAGCAGAATTTCCATAACATAATGTTGCTAATATTTGCATAAGCCGGCCCAGGAGTTTCCTGAATTCCCTGCCTGGCACAGTTCTGTACAGTGGTACCTCTGGTTACGTACTTAATTCGTTCTGGAGGTCCGTTCTTAACCTGAAACTGTTCTTAACTTGAAGCACCACTTTAGCTAATGGGACCTCCTGCTGCCGCCGTGCCGCCAGAGCACGATTTCTGTTCTTATCCTGAAGCAAAGTTTTTAACCTGAAGCGTTATTTCTGGGTTAGCAGAATATGTAACCTGAAGCGTATGTAACCCGAGGTACCACTGTACTTTAAACCACATCCCAATTGATCAAAATCCTAATATTTATTCCAGGGGCGTCGCTGGGGAGGGGCGGTGGGGGCGGGACGCCCCCAGTGACAGGGTGAGCAGCGGCGGGTGGGGGTGTCAAGCGGCAGCCCCTCCCGCCACTCCCACGCGCCGCCGCTCCCTCCGTCACCCCCGGAGCAGCAGCACATGGATGGGGTGCTTCTGCCGCTTTTTTTCGGCGGGGGGGGGGGCGACCCGCGAGGGGGGTTGTCACCCCCTCCTCGCTGGTCACCCCCCCCCGCCGAAAAAACCGCGGGGGGGGGGGCGGGGAAAGCCTGGAAAGGAAGCAGAGCAGGCGCGTTTAAGCGCCGCTCTGCTTCTTTTTCCGCTTTCCGCCGCTTTTTTTCGGCGGGGGGGGCGACCAGCGAGGTGGGGGTCACCCTTGTCACTCCCTCCTCGCTGGTCACCACCCCCCCCGCCGAAAAAACCGCGGGGGGGGGGCGGGGAAAGCCTGGAAAGGAAGCAGAGCAGGCGCGTTTAAGCGCCGCTCTACTTCTTTTTCCGCTTTCCGCCGCTTTTTTTTCGGCGGGGGGGGGGGCGACCAGCGAGGTGGGGGTCACCCGTCACTCCCTCCTCGCTGGTCACCCCCCCCCGCCGAAAAAAACCGCGGGGGGGGGGGCGGGGAAAGCCTGGAAAGGAAGCAGAGCAGGCGCGTTTAAGCGCCGCTCTACTTCTTTTTCCGCTTTCCGCCGCTTTTTTTCGGCGGGGGGGGGGCGACCAGCGAGGTGGGGGTCACCCTTGTCACTCCCTCCTCGCTGGTCACCACCACCCCCGCCGAAAAAAACCGCGGGAGGGGGGGCGGGGAAAGCCTGGAAAGGAAGCAGAGCAGGCGCGTTTAAGCGCCGCTCTACTTCTTTTTCCGCTTTCCGCCGCTTTTTTTTCGGCGGGGGGGGGCGACCAGCGAGGTGGGGGTCACCCGTCACCCCCTCCTCGCTGGTCACCACCACCCCCCCGCCGAAAAAAAAGCCTCGGAAAGGGGAAATCCCCCCTTTCTGTATACACGTGCGTCGTGACGCCATGATGACGTCACGGCGCGCGCGTCGTGCCCCTCCCCCAGGGGGTGCCTCTGCGCTGCCGCCGCCCCCAGCAGCGCAGAGGCTAGCGACGCCACTGATTTATTCATTCCTAGGGTTTAGGGGGATTCACTACCTACCTACCTACCCACCCAGATCTATAAAAATATTGTTGTTGTTCAGTCGTTTCCGACTCTTCGTGACCCCATGGACCAGAGCACGCCAGGCACCCCTATCCTCCACTGCCTCCCGCAGTTTGGCCAAACTCATGCCAGTCGCTTCGAGAACACTGTCCAACCATCTTGTCCTCTGTCGTCCCCTTCTCCTTGTGCCCTCCATCTTTCCCAACATCAGGGTCTTTTCTAGGGAGTCTTCTCTTCTCACAAGGTGGCCAAAGTATTGGAGCCTCAGCTTCTGGATCTGTCCTTCCAGTGAGCACTCAGGGCTGATTTCCTTCAGAATGGATAGGTTTGATCTTCTTGCAGCCCATGGGACTCTCAAGAGTCTCCTCCAGCACCACAATTCAAAAGTATCATTTCTCCTTCACGGATCACTGCCTTGTCTTGGCGAAGGGGCTTGAATAACTCAGAGAAACTATGAGCTATGCTGTACAGGGCCACCCAAGATGGACAGGGCATAGTGGAGAGTTTTCCACCTGGAGCAGGAACTGGCAAGCCACTCCAGTATCCCTGCCAAGAAAACTCCATGAACAAGGACAACAGGCATAATAATATTACAGCAGCACAATGGAGCAAAAATGACAGGTTATTTCAGAGAAGAGGTTAGGACAAAATGGCTCCTTAACGGAGAAACACATCCACCTCACAAAGATATAGCAAATGTAGGTCGTACATTTCTACTGAACCAACTAAAACAGCCTTTCCCAACCTTGGATCTCCAGATGTTGCTGGACTATTTCTCCAGCCCCTGCCAGGATGGCTCAGGGTTCAGGGATGATGGATATTGTAGTGCAACAACATCTGGAGACCCAAGATTGGGAAAGGTTGGCCTAAAGGACCTAATTCATCACTGTGTCTCAATTTTTTGGCACCGTGGAACACCTTTCAAAAAATATATAAACACAAGTCTATATAAAGACATTGGATATATGCAGGGAAGCACTCCACGACCCTATGGTTTCCTAGCAACTCTCTCTCTAGCTAGCTAGCTAACCAGACAGATTGAGGTGGTTTGGGAGCTAACAGCTGCCCCATCCATATCAGCAGTTGCACTCAAGAGCTGACCCTCCTCAGCTGAAATGGATAGGGCAGAGGATTACTGTGTGTGTATCTAAGTCCACTGCAAACTGCTAAATCATTGTGACTTGTCTAGAATTGATCTCTTTATTTGGATAACAACAGCAATCCGGCAACTGCACGTTTACAGCAAGGGGAAAAGAAATAAAAACCCATTGAAATAAAAAAAATAATGTGGGCTTTTAACCTGCCAGTGAAATAGCAAACGCAGCAATTTCCATCCACAGTGCAATTAAATCCTAAGTTATTCATTTCCAAATTCATTTCCCACTCTTTAAATCTGTAACATTGCCCATCCAAGCAGACCTTCCAAAATTTTGACGTTTAGAGAGAGAGATGACATCTAAATAAAGTCCTTTTCATAAATTCCATAAAACAACTTATTATGACAGTTTTAAAAATTGCAGTGTTTTTCATTTGCTCATTTTCTTTCTCTCTTTCTCAGAAGAAGACTAGAACTCAACAATAGCCAAGCCCCTCTGAATCACTAACATCGCCTTCTGAAAACTCTTAGTTACTGGCTTGGTGGTGTACATTCGACTCGATGGCACTTTGCGAGGCAGGAAAACATCTTCTATAATTAGTTCCAGTTATAAACCACAGAGTAACTCAACACCTAACCATCTCACGTGTTTTCACTGGTGTGCAGGAAGCAATGGGCTCTCCTAATCTCAAAATTCAACGGAGGTTATCTAATTGGCCGTGATCATTTCCCACTTGTGTTCCGAGAACAACATGGATATAGCTGGGTGAATGCTGTTAAGGTTCCTAGATCAGATAGGCCCTTGAGATAGGGGCCATGTGTCCCACAGTGTAGTGGACAGTCCTCTATTTCCAGTTTAAAGATGAAGAACCGTAAGGTGTAATGGCAGAAGGCTTTGTTGACGCCTATCAACAGTTAGTACCTAGACAGAAACTCAATAGGCACACAGGTTGTAGGTACGACTCTGATGAGATGTACTGCATTTCTGTTCTAGTAATTATTTCTGAATAGCCAATGCAATTCTGGGCTGCATCAATAGGAGTATAGCGTCTAGATCAAGGGAAGTAATAGTACCACTATATTCTGCTCTGTTCAGACCTCACCTGGAATACTGTGTCCAGTTAGGGACACCACAGTTCAAGAAGGATACTGACAAGCTGGAACGTGTCCAGAAGAGGGCAACCAAAATGGTCAAAGGCCTGGAAACGATGCCTTATGAGGAACAGCTTAGGGAGATGGGTATGTTTAGCCTGGAGAAGAGAAGGTTGAGGGGTGATATGATAGCCATGTTCAAATATATAAAAGGATGTCATATAGAGGAGGGAGAAAGGCTGTTTTCTGCTGCTCCAGAGAAGCGGACACGGAGCAATGGATTCAAACTACAAGAAAGAAGATTCCACCTAAACATTAGGAAGAACTTCCTGACAGTGAGAGCTGTTCAGCAGTGGAATTTGCTACCAAGGAGTGTGGTGGAGTCTCCTTCTTTGGAGGTCTTTAAGCTGAGGCTTGACAGCCATCTGTCAGGATTGCTTTGATGGTGTTTCCTGCTTGGCGGGGGGTTGGACTGGATGGCCCTTGTGGTCTCTTCCAACTCTATGATTCTATGTGCACCTATGCATATCAATTATAAGCAAATCTGGCTCTTCCTGTTGCAGGAGAGGGCAATTGCCCACTAATCCTTGATCTGATCCAGCAACGCCATTTCCCCTTGCTTTGATTTTTTTAAGCTGAAAGCTATTGCATCAATGTGGTCACTTAATCAGCCATTTTTGAATTGTTTTGCATAAGCACCTCTTGAGGAACATTTTATTATCATCAAGCAGTTCTTGAGGTCTTCCTCAATGGTGCTGCTGTGTAGGTTCATCATTTTACGTATCATTTTAAATATTCACGTAAGAATTGCATTAAAATGCGAAGCTTCTCAACATACTACTGCATTGCTTTTGTGCGGACATTTAGATTAAACTGTTTCACTGTGCGACGAATGAGTTTCAGCTCTCAGCATAATATGACAGCTAATCTGTTCCTTCCTCTCATCCTCTAAACCAGGAGTCCTTTTCCAGCCGTGGGCCGGTCCACCATCCCTCAGACCATGTGGTGGGCCGGACTATATATTTCTTTTGGGGGGGGGGAAATGAACAAATTCCTATGCCCCATAAATAACCTAGAGATGCATTTTAAATAAAAGCACACATTCTATTCATGTAAAAACACCAGGCAGGCCCCACAAATAACCCAGAGATACATTTTAAATAAAAGCACACATTCTACTCATGTAAAAACACCAGGCAGGCCCCACAAATAACCCAGAGATGCATTTTAAATAAAAGCACACATTCTACTCATGTAGAAACACGCTGATTCCCAGACCGTCCGTGGGCCGGATTGAGAGGGCGATTGGGCCGCATCCGACCCACGGGCCTTAGGTTGCCTACCCCTGCTCTAAACCTTACCAGATGAATTAATTGATCACTAACAGGGAGTCTAATTGACAATGGAACCAATCTTCAGGGGAAGAGTCATCAATGCATTTATACTTGCTGACTGCTTTGATCCTTGCTGTGGTTATTAAATAACCTAGGGAAAAAAGCCTGTCATTATGAGTTTGCGTGTAAGAAGTCCTCATATACTGCAGAAACTTAGCGGATGTTCAGTTTAGGTGCAGTGCCCCTCATGTAAAGGGATATTTCCTGTAATGTTTCTAGGAAGGAACTGAACCTACCGTATACCTGCTCCCAGAATATTGAAGGAAGGGAATAGCAGTCTCTGTCTACATGGCTCTGCCCCTTTCCTCTGCATATCCCCACCCTGTGATGCTGCAAAACAAAATGTTGGGCTTCTAAAAGTGAACGTTGGGAAGGTTTTTTATTTATTCCCATTTATATACTATACTATTCGTGCTTCAGGTACTTTAGCCCCCTCCTAAGAACCTTAAAAACCCTTCAGGATTCCTCAAAGGCCTCTTGCCCTTTTGATTTTTGTTCCTAAGGAAAATCCATGCCCCATTTTTTTTGCATGCCTTTCTGACGTTTTAGAGAGCTTTGTGTTCCCCCCTGCTTTGATCCATATGTATTAATGTATTTTAAGTCTAATATTAATGACTGTGCAACAATTCTTTTATTTTATTTTTAAGACGATCAAGCTACATCGCCATCTTTTATAAAAGGGGACAGCGCTAGGGACGTCAGCCTTGACAGCGCCTTTTACACCAACCCAAAGAGCTTGTCCATTAAAGCCATAAATATTTTAGCCTGTTCTAAAAAGTTGCAGAACGAAAACAGTCTTCCCTCTATCCTCCCCCATTGTCTACGATGTAAGCCCAGATCGCGTCAAGGTAATTTTGTCAAAGAGATGATTCGGTTGCTGGTCGAAAGAGCCCGCGTATACCCTGCAGTTAATGTGCTCATGTTAAAGTGCATCTTTCTAAGTGCCACTGTGGTGTAAACCACAGAGACTAAGGCTTGCCGATTGGAAGGTCGGCGGTTCGAATCCCTGTGATGGGGTGAGCTCCTGTTGTTCATTCCCTGCTCCTGCCAACCTAGCAGTTCAAAAGTACATCAAAGGGCAAGTAGATAAATAGGTACTGCTCTGGCGGGAAGGTAAACGGCGTTTCCGTGCACTGCTCTGGTTTGCCAGAAGCAGCTTCGTCATGCTGGCCACATGACCCAGAAGCTGTACGCTGGCTCCCTCGGCCAGTAAAGTGAGATGAGCGTCGCAACCCCAGAGTCATATGCAAATGGACCTAATGGTCAGGGGTCCCTTTACCTTAAAGTGCCGATCTAAGGTTGCATTCAGAGATCTGCTCTTTGCGGTGCTCCGCTTTTAAGGAGGTTTTGAAACTATGCTCCAAGGATCCCTGCAGTCTCTCGGTCCTTTATGAGGCATTAGGGACGCAGGTGGCGCCATGGTCTAAACCACTGAGCCTCTTGGGCTTGCCGATCAGAAGGTTGGCGGTTCAAATCCCCACAACGGGGTGAGCTCCTGTTGCTGTGTCCCAGCTTCTGCCAACCTGGCAGTTCGAAAGCACACCAGTGCAAGTAGATAAATAGGTACTGCTGTGGCGGGAAGGTAAACAGCGTTTTCATGCGCTCTGGTTCCTGTCACGCTGTTCCGTTTCACCAGAAGCGGTTTAGTTCTGCTGGCCACATGACCTGGAAAGCTGTCTGTGCAAAATGCTGGCTCCCTTGGCCTGAAAGCAAGATGAGTGCCGCAACCCCATAGTCACCTTTGACTGGACTTTACCTGTTTCTATGAGGCAATGGCATTACCCATTGAGAAGGCAATAGCAATGGAGACAACACCCTCAAAGGAAGAATGGATGAAATGAAATGAGAGAAGACCAAAACTTAAAACGCAATTGGATGTGATTCGCGTTATAAACAGGGCCGGTGCTAGGGTTTTTTGCGCCCTAGGCGAGATCACCTTCCGCCGCCCCCCTGCCACTCTGCCACTGGCGGAGAGGGCGGAGAAGCCCGATTTCGGGCTGCTCCCCCTCCCCCGCCACTCTGTCGCTGGTGGAGGGGGTGGAGAAGCCTGATTTCGGACTGCTCCCCCCTCCCCCGCCACTCTGTCGCTGGTGGAGGGGGTGGAGAAGCCTGATTTCGGACTGCTCCCCCTCCCCGCCACTCTGTCGCTGGTGGAGGGGGCGGAGAAGCCTGATTTCGGGCTGCTCCCCCTCCCCCGCCACTCTGTCGCTGGTGGAGGGGGTGGAGAAGCCTGATTTCGGGCTGCTCCCCCTCCCCCGCCACTCTGTCGCTGGTGGAGGGGGCGGAGAAGCCTGATTTCGGACTGCTCCCCCTCCCCGCCACTCTGCCGCTGGTGGAGGGGGCGGAGAAGCCTGATTTCGGGCTGCTCCCCCTCCCCCGCCACTCTGTCGCTGGCAGAGGGGGTGGAGAAGCCTGATTTTGGGCTGCTCCCCCCTCCCCCGCCACTCTGCCGCTGGCGGAGCGGCGGCAGGGCAGGCTGGCCAGCGCCCCCTCCATTTTGGCGCCCTAGGCAATTGCCTAGTTCGCCTTAATGGACGCGCTGGCCCTGGTTATAAATATCAATGCTGGGTGAGCGGGAAGTCACTAGTTTTGTTAAATTGGAATATAATTGTGGAGTAACAAATGGAACTTTCTACATGGGGGTAAAAGAATAAAATACAAAAAGAGAGAGAAGTCAATAGCAATGGAAAGCAGGCCGAAATGTTGCATTTCTCCCACGAACTTGTTCAACTTTGGCAGGTGGTTTCGTGAAACTTTTCAAGGTTTGCTCTGTTTTAAGCTGCACCGCTGCCTATTTCTGGAATTTTTGCACCTCCTTCTAGGTTTTCCGCTTTGTGTCTTGTTAGGAAAGCTGCTAACTTTAAGCTAAAAACGATAAGCACAGAAACGTAAGGCAGAAAAGCAACCTCAACACTGTAGTTATGGATCAAAATTTTAAAGTCAGCAGTGATTACTGCGTAACAATCTATGGAAAGAGAAATCTCAAGTCATCATAAATAATATATTTTGGACCATCTGTTTTACAGCCATTCACGCAAAAGTCAACATACCTTTGACACAACTTGGACTCTGCCTGAGCAGAACTGCATCTTTTTGCAACATCTCTTTGCTGTTTATTAAGTAGCAACTATTTTATTTGGCTGACTAGAAGAGAAGAGTTTGGATTTGATATCCCACTTTATCACTACCCGAAGGAGTCTCAAAGCGGCTAACATTCTCCTTTCCCTTCCTCCCCCACAACAAACACTCTGTGAGGTGAGTGGGGCTGAGAGACCTCAGAGAAGTGTGACTAGCCCAAGGTCACCCAGCAGCTGCATGTGGAGGAGGGGAGACGCGAACCCAGTTCACCAGATTACGGGACTGCCGCTGTTAACCACTACACCACACTGGCTCTAGGCAAAAGTACATGGTGGGGGAATAGAAGCCTGATCTCCAGAATGTCAGAAACACCAAAACAAAACAAAACAAAACAAAACAAAACAAAACAAAACAAAACAAAACAAAACAAAACAAAACAAAACAAAACAAAACAAAACAAAACAAAACAGGAGACTGGCAAAACCTGGAGGGATCTTTTGTGTTTCCACACAACTGAACGCTTTCCTGAACTTGCTACGGCTTATATACAAGCATGTCAGACTCTTCCCAAGACCTAGTTCTATGTGGAACTCATGAGGCAATTTTAAGGTAGAAGACAGGCCACCTGGTGGTGAAAAATGGTCATGTTATTCAGTTCCACTTTAAGGGCCAATAACGTGTTACAAAAGTTGGGTGCCTCCCCATCTCTCTGCCAAGCGGTAGCCAGAGTCCATGGGGTTCCAGGCACTCACCCAGGTTCTGTGTTCCTTAGGAGTACTGAAGACGTGGCAGAGTACCTCGTTGCCGTCAGCCGGGTTGTCACCAGCAGCTGGCCCACTACCGGCTGGGGCTGAGGCGGTTCCTGGGTCCAGTAACCCACCGGCGTCTCCTGAGTTGCAAAGAAATTGGTGTTTGCTTATTCATGCCATATAGGGAATAGAACAGAATCCAATATTATGTATGAATGCTACCCCCAGTCATAAATTTTGCAAGTGCACAAGGCTATTATAAATCTTTTCGAGATCATGGTCCTCAGAACGTCCACCGACAAAATTTGCAATATGGCATGAGGAACAGTCCACAATCAGAACTCGAAAACTGACACAGTCTACCAAAGAGGCTGATGTTTCAAACAATCAAAACTCGAAGGTTGAATCTTCTGGATTGGTGTCCCAAACTGGGCCACACACTTCCCTGTTATACAACACAAAGTATCAGTCACAAGGTAAGAAAATCGCAATGTGTGAAGCAGCCCTCAGGGTGCTGCCAACATGGCAGCTCGATTAAAATCTAAAAATTAAACCTGAAGTAGGGGTTAAGAAGAACAAGGCCCATATGCGGAAGCAAATAAATTCCCTTTCCCGGTTCATGCTACAAAATAAATTGAAAAATCGAGGGGCCCAGAACATTTAATCTTTTTGAGATAAATTACCTTGATTATTTGGTGGATATTCCTCACCATTTTAAACACCTTATTACAATGGGCTTGTTCTCTGTGTGTTCAGTGAACAGTGAACTGTATTTTTTTATTTTTTAAATACTGCTTAAAGGGCAATGGTAAGGAGCTGTGAGCCAGAAAAACCGCCTAGACACAACCCACACATGGCAATTGTGGAAGTCTTTGAGCACACAACCCTTTTATCACATTGCACACTGCTTTTGCAGCTGCCAAACTTAGACCCCTTCCCAAGCTCCCAGATTCAAAACAGCGCTGTTCAGAGCAAACAAGTCCAAAGTCCCATTGAATCACAGAACTAGTGGTACTTCGGTTTACAAACGCTTCGGGTTTCAAACTCCGCTAACCCGGAAGTAGTTGCTCGGGGTGGCAAACTTTGCCCCAGGATGAGAATGGAAATCGCGCGCCAGCAGCGCAGCGGCAACAGAAAGCCCCATTAGTGAAAGTGCGCCTAAGGTTAAGAACGGTTTCAGGTTAAGAACAGACCTCCAGAACGAATTAAGTTCATAACCCGAGGTACCACTGTAGTTTCACAAAAACCAACTGGCCTAGCTTTTAGGTCAAGGGAGATACAGCAGTACCTCGGTTCTCGAACGTAATCCGTTCCGGAAGACCGTTCGACTTCCGAAACGTTCGAAAACCGAGGCGCAATGGGCGGTCTGCCAATTCAATAGAGAAAATTGTGAAAGACAACAGATACATGCAGCAGAAGCCATTCAACTTCCGAGACGAGTTCGAAAACAGAAGCATTTACTTCTGGGTTTTTGGCGTTCGAAAACTGAAACGTTCGGCAATGGAGACCTACTGTATATTAAGGCAGAGATGGGGGACCTCCAGTCCGGGAGTCTCCAGGCCTCCCTACCTGTGCCTCAGGTATCTCCCCAAGTCACACCTTTCACTAGCCTTCCTTTGCAAGATCCTCAAGTGCTTTTGTCTGGTTAGAATACATCATTGAACTCTGATAATCCTTCTTGCTTACCTGAATGGAGGCATGGGCATGGCCAAGATTTATGTTGGGAGGGGGCAGGGCACACACCGGTCATCTTCTGTCTAGCACATTCGGAATGAAATGTCTCAACAACGCTTGTTTTAAATTACTGTCTTTTCGCTCCAAGTCCTCAGAAAAATCTGTCAAAATCTTCAGTCCTTTGAAAACTAGGAAGCTAAATGAAAAATGAACACCTTTCATGCATGCAGTTAACGAGTCTATTTTGCAAAATTACAAAGAATCTTGTTTTGAAAAAATCTAAACTAAAACAAGTTTTCTCAGATTTTCTGAAAACCTCTTCAGCACTTCTTTCTCAAGTTCCTCCTTTTTCCCAGTGCAGGTTTTTTTTGTGCACATTCAGAAAGCATAGCTGACTAGGAGGCTCCCCTGCATCATTGACCTTAAAAAGGTAAAGGGACCCCTGAAGTCCAGTTGTGAACGACTCTGGGGTTGCGGCACTCATCTCGCTTTACAGGCTGAGGGAGCCACCATTTGTCTGCTCCACAGAGAGTTTTCCCGGGTCATGCAGCCAGCATTACTAAGCCGCTTCTGGCACAACAGGGCACTGAAACCAGAGCAGTGCACGGAAACACTGTTTACCTTCCTGCCAGAGTGGCGCCTATTTATCTACTTGCACTTTGGGGTGTGCTTTCAAACTGCTAGGTTGGCAGGAGCTGGGACCGAACAACGGGAGCTCACTCCATCATGGGGATTCGAACCACCAACCTTCTGATCGGCAAGCCCAAGAGGCTCAGTGGTTTTAGACCACAGCTCCACCCACGTCCCTTATCATTGACCTTAGCCAGGTCTTTACTCTCTGCAAGCTACTTGACCTCAACAAGCATTTCAATTTCAAATATTCTGATTATTTTCTACTTTTAGTTAAGTATTTTTTATTTATTTTCTTGATTTGGGAGGAACAGATGAAGAAGAAGAAGAAGAAGAAGAAGAAGAAGAAGAAGAAGAAGAAGAAGAAGAAGAAGAGTTTGGATTTGATATTCTGTTTTATCACTACCCGAAGGAGTCTCAAAGCGGCTAACATTCTCCTGCCCTCACAACAAATACTCTGTGAGGTGAGTGGGGCTGAGAGACTTCAGAGAAGTGTGACTAGCCCAAGGTCACCCAGCAGCTGCATGGGGAGGAGCGGAGACGCGAACCCGGTTCTCCAGATTACGAGTCTACCGCTCTTAACCACTACACCACTGCTGGCTCTACACCACTACACCACACCGTCCAGACAATGCTTCCCGCCCCTGGTAGGGCAGAGAGGGATGTGTGAATGTAAAGAAATTAGCCCATTGCAGAAATTTGAACTGAATATTCTGCCTGCTTTTGCCTCACCGCTAGCATGTGGGTCTTGGAAAGTTGATACTTGATTCCATAGATGCTTGATTCCACTTCTGAACTAACCCTGGATTAAGAACATGACGATAAAACCATGTGCACAGGCCCAGATAGTGAAGTTGACATCCCAGTGAAAAGTCCAAGACCCTGCACCCATGGTGTCAGAAGTGGTCTGGGCATGCAAGATGGGTGGGAAGAGAAGATACATTCTTGTTGCCCACTAGCAACACATCAGGGGGTGATCTGAATAGATATTGTCCAATCTCATACCGTCATGAGAAACCTATTTTGCTGCTTCATTTGACTAATTAGAGGTAAATTTTCATGTTCATTCTAACTGCATATACCCAGATATTTTTCCGTGTGTAAGACAATGTTTTTTGCTTTAAAAAAAGAGTCAGAAATTGCGGGTCGTCTGATACATGGATCGTGAACTCACAACTTCCCTGGCCACCGCTGATGTACGGTACTAAATATACTAGTGCTTTGAATATTGAAGAAAGTACTGTATCGAAGTTGTTCTGCTTCATGTTTAAAAGACTGATTTCTTAATTTGGGGTTAAAAAGGGGGGGTCTCATTAACGGGGGCATCTTAGACACAGAAAAATATGTTGTCTTCACACACAGTGAGAGCTGTTCGGCAGTGGAATTTGCTGCCAAGGCGTGTGGAGGAGTCTCCTTCTTTGGAGGTCTTTAAGCGGAGGCTTGACAGCCATCTGTCAGGCATGCTTTGATGGTGTTTCCTGCTTGGCAGGGGGTTGGACTGGATGGCCCTTGTGGTCTCTTCCAACTCGATGATTCTATGATTCTACATACACAAATCATTTATCACAACATCTTTGTGGTAAGGAAAATAAAACGGGAAGCATTTTGCTACGTTTCAAAGCAGAAAAAGAGAGTGTGTGTGTTCGAACAAATCACAACTGCCATATTTAAATGTGTGCGTTCTTTCCCCCTTATACTGTAGTACTAAAAAACCACCCCCTGGAATTATCACTGGAGAGCATTATTACGTTGTTCAAAGGGTCAGAAGAGCTTCCGCATGCAGTTTAGTCACTGCAGACCAGAGGCTGAATATCTGCACATTGAACTCTGCCAGCCAGTGAACAAAAGGGGTGGGGAGATACCAATGGCCGGAACAGCTCAACCAATGGGAGTCCACCCAAAAATAATGTGGTTATAAAAGGTATTTGTTGTCTAGGCGGAATGCAAATTAAAAATAACCATTTTTGAGAACAGCCCTTCATGTTATTGCATTTCGAGACTCGCTGAAAGGCTATCATATCTCGCCACAATAGCCTGTAATAGATCATTTCCTAGCGAGCACAAAATTGGGCAGCAGAATATAGGTTCTGTGAAAGGCACACATTGTGGAGCTCACGTTGCTATTTTCCTTCACAGTTGCAAGCGAGGAAAGCGATGTGTGTGCCTGTGCTGGGGGGTGGAATGGAGAAGGGGGAGGAATGGAGAAGGGGGAGGGGGCAGAGGGACTTTCTTCCAAAAAGCGCAAGAGAAATGGGATAACAAAGCAATGGGAAGCTTCCGGGTACACCTGCTGTTCTCTTCTGCGCAGCCTTTGTTCTGGAAACGCTGTTGATGAATTCAAGGTTATTTAAGGTTGGATGCAAAAGAAGCAAAAAAAAATTACCCAGCAGCTTCAGAACCATGTTGTTGGCATGGCAGCCAAGATTCCTCGGCTGCCCTGTATTGCTTACCAAGGCCGCCCCAGCAGCCACTGCCAGAGGGCGAGCAGACAAGCTGACCAGTTGGCCCAACAATGCTGGAAGGAGGATCCCTCAGTAGATGCCACCACAGCTGTCAGAACGGAAAACTTCTACAAGCACAGTCAAAATTCTGTCCATGTGGAGGGTCTCATGAATGCTCCAGGTCCGTGGACTCCTATCTCAGCATCTGCCGGACATCAAAAGACCAATCAGTGCGGTGCTTTGTTTCATTTTTTTGTTTTTAAAGGCAATTCCAAGTGCCCCTGCCCACCTAACAGTTCGAAAGCACCTCAAAGTGCAAGTAGATAAATAGGTAACGCTCTGGTGGGAAGGTAAACAGCGTTTCTGTGCGCTGCTCTGGTTCGCCAGAAGTAGCTTAGTCATGCTGGCCACACGACCTGGAAGCTGTATACCGGCTCCCTCAGCCAGTAAAGCGAGATGAGTGCTGCAACCCCAGAGTCGTCCGCGACTGGACCTAATGGTCAGGGGTCCCTTTACCTTTACCAAGTGCTTAACACACACACACACACACACACACACACACACACACACTCTTTTTCAGCTATCCAGGGGTGCCAGATGAAATTAAAAAAGAGAGGGGGAAAGGAACAAGTGGAAATTATTTATTTATTTATTTATATTTATATTATTACCCAGAGAGTCCTGTGGATAAAGGATTTCCACTACATTTTATGGAGTTAGGGCACTTTCAAACTACCTGTTTATAGAGGCTACTTAATATACATTCACTCTGATTTGTTGGCTGGGTGAGTTAGACCAGGGGTCAGCAAACCTTTTCAGCAGGGGGCTAATCCACTGTCCCTCAGACCTTGTGGGGTGGGGTGGGGCGGGGCGGACTATATTTTGAAAAAAAATAATAATGAATGCATTCCCATGCCCCACAAATAACCCTGAGATGCATTTTAAATAAAAGCACACATTCTACTCATGTAAAAACACCAGGCAGGCCCCACAAATAACCCAGAGATGCATTTTAAATAAAAGGACACATTCTACTCATGTAAAAACACGCTGACCGTCCACAGGCCTGATTTAGAAGGCGATTGGGCTGGATCCAGCCCCCAGGCCTTAGTTTGCCTACCCATGACTTAAACAAACCAGTGTGAGAAACTCGGGTATGTAAGCTAGGCACCAAATGGCTGCTTAACCCAGGGTTTCAGTTGCCAAAACGGAACATCTTGCTGCCACTTTGGGGCCAGACAGCTGGAAACCCTTATTTTTCATTACGACTTTTTGGTTCCTGAAATTCGTTCTGATGGTGCAGATAAAATATAACCGGTCGCATTCTACAGGATGTGTTGCTAGTGTGTGTGGAAACAGTCAAGAGCCGAGGATCCCCAGGCATGCGACTCCAGATGGTAGAGTTATCAGGTGACATCCTGGTGGCTGGGCATCTCCACTCGGTCGCAAGTGGCCGATAGCTGGGTGCAAAATGCACCTGGTAAATTCTGAACTCTGTGGACAACACTGAGTGTCACCCCACACTTGCCAGTCCATTTCCCCCATCACCGGTTATTCCAAACAAGTCCGGTCTTTGGGGGAAGCAAGTTTGTTGCACAACATCCCCAGCAGCAATAACGCAGTCTGAATTTGCTGCTAGGTGGCTTAATCCCACTGGGAAAGCATGGCATCCTGGAAGCACTCATCTTCTGAAATAAGCAACACCTGTGGGATGTAATCCACCGGGAGCAGTCAAATACAACATTCCTTGTTTTCCTAGAGTGGAAATGCGAGGGAATGTTTGGTCCAGCCAGTTGTAAAATTCCTGTTTCTTCCTGGCTGGGACACAACTTCCTTTGCATGTGACTAGATGTGGGCATGACCTTACCTGTCCAGGTAACGGAAAAGGACAAGGCACGCAGCACTCTCTCTCTTCCATCTTTCTTTCATTGTGTGAGCTGGAGTGACTGCTAGCTTGCAGTCACTGGGATTATACCCCCATATGGGGTAGATCCACATGTAACTAAGTCTGCATCCAGGGATCCATCTGTGAACTGATGTGAGTAAACTTCTTTTATATACTTTAAAACAAGACTGTGGCGTGTTTGTTCTTTTTAAGAGGGATATAAGGGAACTTACCAGGAGCATACAATTCAATACTGAATTGTATGATAGAGAGAGGCTTACACAAGCCTGCAACCAGCTATCCGCTGTGCATGTTTAAAGGGGGAATGTGAAAACTCTGCTACCGGTAAGTAAAGGAACTTGCTAACACAAGTTAGGCAGGGTATTAATAAACAATATATCCTCTCCTGCCTCCCTGAACATTCCCACAACACCCACCTCAAACAAATTAGCCACCAGTTCAGCTTCCTACTTCTAGGTATCTCAGGGCTCTGCCTTGGGAGAAGCGTTTCTGAAAAAAGAGTTTAAGCCAGCAAATCTCAGGCAGAGAGCATGGAGGCGGGGAAAGAAAGCAGGCACATATGCCTTCCCATATGTCCACTGCAGCGAAACGCTCCTTTTACTTCCTTGCCCCACTTTGGTTGCATTTAGGGCCTGCTATCGAGCCCCAGCGCTCTCTCTCTCTCTCTCTACGGGACTGTTGCACTTTGCATGATTGATCAGGTCAAATCCTCCAGAGAGCAGCTCTTCCCTAAGGGCCAGTTTCATGCTGTGTTATTATGCCGGATATAAGGGAAGCAGAAGAGCAAGTAAGAAGCGCTCGGGCCAGAACTGCACGTTACATTGGTACGGTGGGGTTCTGCTGAGTAAGCAAAGCAAACCACACGCATGCCGGTTTTTCCAGACGGAGGCCGGCTGAGCGAAGCGGCGGCTTGCAGGGACGGATGTTTGACAATGCTAGCAAAAAGCCTTCACTGGGGAGGGAGGGGAGTTCCGATGCAAATTGGCGAGGCACGTTTGACTCAATTTCCCACACCATTTGTCTTCTTGGCAGCGACCTAGTTAAACAGATTAGCATTTTGAGCAGCCCAAAGAGTGCTACTGGCAACTGGGAGGATGCGGAGAGGCGATGGACATGTGGCAAGAGGCAACAGACCGCATAATGCATGTTTCCATGTTTCCCGTGTGCCTGTCTGTTCCCGAACTCTCCTGTGCGACAGAGAGGCCATCACAGATGCTACATACAGACCGTTCCAATCTCTTCACGGGGCCTCAGATACGATGCTTTGCCAAAGGTGTTAGTTCATACGTTCAGCCGTCAGTCATCAAGCGCATAGGAGTCAGACGAGGGGAGTGAATGTCCACAGAGAGCTTGAGCACAATCAAGTGATGCATGGAGTGTTAGGGGAGGGGCGGTTTGTCCACCTTTCGTCCCCACCCTGAACCCAGCTCTCACCTGTGGCTCCTAGAACATGTCAGCATTGGACAGTGACCACACCCTGGGAAAGAAGCTTGGACTGGCCAGCTAAACTAGGTGAGGATAGCCGATGGATCTCAAACCCTTAGGGGGTTCGGGAATTCCCCTACATGCAAAGACAGAGACCGAAAGAGAGTCCAATTGAAGGCAGTTTCTGCATGTGCTGTACAGGGAAGTGAGCGGCAGATGTGGGGCTCATCAACCTGAGAAGGTAGCCCATCTAGGAGAAGGGAAACTCTGTTCCTAAACCTCCACTGCCTGGCAACTACATCACGGGTGTGAGCAGGATTTTTGTTGGGGGTGGTGGTGGCAGGATTTTTGTGCCCCCCCCCGAAATGACGTGATTGGTCAATTAGTTATTTCTATTGTTTTACTTGATCTGGGGAGGGGCAGCTGCCCCCCTTGGCTACGCCCATGACTCATATGTGAGAAAAGCTTCGGGAGTAAACCCTAAGGAATAATCTTTACCTGCTGTCTTGCGGGACACCTTCATGAGAAGAAAAAGCTGAGGAGTAAACTTCTGCGGGAGGAGCACTATTGTTTTCTTTTGTTTTTGATTTAACTATTTGCTTCGTGCTTTTATTCTGTATTTTTATCTTGGGAACTGCCCTGAGATCTTCAGAAGAAGGGTGGTCCTCCTCTGAAGGTCTTCTGCTGGTTCCCTCTTTGCGAGAAGGGAACCAGGCAGAGGGCCTTCTTGGTAGTGGCTCCCACCCTGTGGAACACCCTCCCATCAGATGTCAAGGAGATAAAGAACTACACAAGTTTTAGAAGGCATCTGAAGGCAGCCCTGTATCAGGAGCTTTTAAATGTCTGATGTTTTATTAGTGGGAGCCAGTGTGGTGTAGTGGTTAAGATCGGTAGACTCGTAATCTGGTGAACCGGGTTCATGTCTCCACTCCTCCACATGCAGCTGCTGGGTGACCTTGGGCCAGTCACACTTCTCTGAAGTCTCTCAGCCCCACTCACCTCACAGAGTGTTTGTTGTGGGGGAGGAAGGGAAAGGAGAATGTTAGCCGCTTTGAGACTCCTTCGGGTAGTGAAAAGCGGGATATCAAATCCAAACTCTTATTATTATTATTATTATTATTATTATTATTATTATTATTATTATTATGTTTTCATATATGCTGTAAGCCGTCCAGAGTTGCTGGGGAAACGCAGCCTGTTAGTTGGGGTATTATTATTAAACCCTACACGAATCCGGAGTGGTGTCCCTAATATGGTTCATGGTATCTTGTAGGTCTCCTTCCAGAAACTCCTGCAGCCAAGCTGGTGCCAAATGTGTTGCTCCTGTTTCCTTTGCGCCACATCTGCTAGGCCAGGAAGGGGGGGTGTCCTTCATTGCAGCGCGTTTCTTCCTCTTCCGCAGAGGCGCACACACAGACGCGGAGCAAAAGGAGCGCAAGGGCAGAGACGAGGCGCAAGAGTTTGGGGCGAAGCGCACGCGCACGGCTGTGGGAAGGTGCACTTGCGCTCCTAGCTGGAAAGGCATCGTTGCCCGCCTCCCGGTCTTTAGCACAAACTGGGATATCCCACCAGTAGCAGGCGAGCTGGCTGCTTAACCTCTGGAAAAGGACGAAAGCCTTTGGCCGGGAGGGTCCGCTCTGCAAAATCTGGAGCGTTGCAACAAACGAGTCTTCTTGTTGATTTCTGGTGCCTCTTGCACCGGCTCCTTAGCTGGGGCAGCCCGATCCTCTCCATAGTTCTTCATAAGGCGACACTCCCTGTGATTTGGAGAGGACTCATTTCTGGAGCCTCTGCGCCTTGAACTTGGAAGCTAGCCCTTAGCAGCTTCAGTGGGGACGACCGTCTCGGATCGCCCAAGGCGCGTGGGGACCTCCTGGAGACCTTTACGTCTGCCCTCCCCGCACACTTTGTGCCAACACAACACTCCGCAACTAACTCCCTCTCTCGCCCCATGCCTCCTTTGCTGTCGTCCCCCTTACAATATACCATTTGCAATGGCTCCTAATGCATCTCCCAGCAGCTTTGTTGATCTCTGGCCCGGGATCCAAAGCGGAGCAGCAGCAGCAGCAGCAGCAGCAGCAGCAGCAGCAGCAGAGGCCCACGGGACTTCACGTGTAAGACTGCAAGCGCGGTAAGAGGCAGCTGCTTTTTGCAAGCCTGTCTTGCCTGCCTTCAGCGGCGGCAGCAGCGCTCCTAGCAGCGGCAGAGGCAGCAGTCGGAGGACCGGGAAACCGGCTTTGCAGGAGCCGCGCGAGAAGCAATGCTGCTGGGGCGCAGAGACTGCGCGCTCCCCTGAGCCTCGCCGCGCGCGTTGCGAAGGGAAGGGCGATGCACTGAGACGCCCCTTCTTGCAAGCGGTGAGTCGGCTGGGGGGGGGGGGAGAGAGTTTTGCTGCTGCTTTCCTGCCTCTTCTCCCCCCACCTCCGCCCCACAGCGAAGGATTCTCTTGGCAAACGGAGCTCCCTTCTCTCTCCCCCACCCTCAAGCCCAGGGAGCTCCTCCGATGACCCCGGGGAGTTCGTGAAAGCCATGCGCCCCGACGACATCAACCCTCGCACCGGTCTGGTGGTGGCTTTGGTCAGCGTCGTCCTGGTGTTCGGCTTCATGTTCACAGTGTCCGGGATCAAGGGGGAGACTTTGGGGGACATCCCTCTTCTGGCCATCGGGCCGGCCATCTGCTTGCCGGGCATCGCCGCCATCGCCCTGGCGAGGAAAACCGACGGCTGCACCAAGTGGCCCGATAACAGGGGGCCCCCGCCTTGCGGCAGCTGCTGCTGCTGCCGCAAGAAGCCCCGAGACAAAGACGTCCTGGAGCTGCTGAGGACCCCGTCGGACCTGGAGTCTGGCAAGGGCAGCTGCGACGAGCTGGCCAAGAAAGCCTACGGAGCCAAGGACAGGAAGGGGAGCCCCCGAGGAGGAGGAGGAGAGGACAGCCTTTCCACTTGCACGACCATCACCACCTCCGCCGCCGTCGGGGAGGGCAGGGGCTCTCTGCACAAAGTGGAGCAGGAGGAGAAGCGGAGATATTTGGAGAACTGCTGCCCGGAGATGCCTGGGAATGTCTTGGGGGCCGGAGCCACCCTTTTTAGTGCCTTAGAGGAGCAGGAGAAGCAGCAGGAGGAAGGATCTCCCGTCTTCGAAGGGGCCCCCGCGCTCCCGGGCGCAGAGGACACCGTTTCCGTGGCCCCTCTGAACAGCATCATCGTCTGTTCCTACAAGGACAGCAGCCCTTACGACAGGTACTGTTGCTATATAAACCCCAGCGAGGAAATCAGCTCGGATCACGAGACGATAGTTTGAAAAGACTTGGTGGACGGGTCCTCTTTCTCCCCCTCCCCTCTTTTTTATTTTTTAAAGAAGACTTTGACGAATGGGCGGTGTTGTTTCGAGCAAGTAATGAAGGAACCCTCCCAGCAGCCGGCTCTTTTAAAACAAAAATAATAACTGCTAATAATAGTAATAGTAGTAATAATAATAATAATTATATTGGCTGGATTTGCACTGCATGGGACAATTCTCATAGCTGTTAACTAACTTTTTTCTAATCCCCAACAACCTGGTATGTGACTGATACTCAAACCTTTTGTGCCTGGGAAAACAACTTTATTTAGTTATTATTTTCGGTTTCTTGTCAAAAGTAATAATAAGCATGTTTCAGGAGAATCAGTCTTTTCTATTATGATTTGTCAGCTGGGGGGCTGTGCGTTACCGAACCTCGCAGGGATCTGGGGCTGGTGGAGTGGGTTGGGATGCTCTCTTGCTCAAAAGTAAAGCAGAAATCAAATGTCAGGAGCACTTCTTGGAAGCACAAGATATTCAGAGCTCTGTGTCTTCCACTGACTTCTGAAAGCACTGATAAAGAGGCCGGGTGCAGTTCGGTGTTTTCTTTTGAGATGCTTCCATCTGGTGAAGTGGGGCGGAGGGCGGGGAGAGCCAGGCTGGCCCTAAGTTTTCGGTTTTGGGTGCCGTGAGTTGCCTATTTAACATGCTCTTGTATTCCTACTACCGGGTGGGGGAAGAGGCGCTTGAGGGATTTTCCGCATCATGTGCCAAAATCAGGTGACCAGCCTTCGGAATGTTGGACACACACTTCCTTACACCGAGTCAGGCTATTGGTCTGCCTAGCTCAGTGCTGTCGACCCTAATTGGCTGCAGCTGCCCAGGGTTTCAGACTGGGGTGTCTACCCACCCGGCCTGGAGATGCCGGGGATCGAACCCGGGGCATTCTGCATGCAGCCACTCATCTACTGCCGTTCCCCTGCGTGTACTACACACATTGACTTGTAGGGGGCGCCACTTGCTACTCTGCCTTAGGCGGCAAAACATCTTGGCCCGGCCCTTTCATTTTTACCATCGTATAGCTCAGACAGGGAACTTCAGACAGCCCAGCAGTTGCATTGTGTCAAATAAATTTGACCCATGCCGATCTCGGAGACTGAGAAGCATTTTTAACAGCAAAGACAGTTGGCGGGAGTAAGGAGTCTGTGTACACATCGCCGTTTTCTCTGGCTCCCCTCCGCTCCCATCATTAGCTTCTCAGTCCGTGTACCCGTGGTCCAGAGCTATCCTGTAGTTTTGTTTGTTTGTTTGTGAAATGCTGCTGTTTGTTGCATTTCCCTTTTCAAACCGACTTCAGCCCGCCAGGAAAATTTAAGCCACACAGGCTATCAAGCTGAGATGTAGAAGACAGCGCATGCGCATGGGTGGATGGCAACGCATGCGCAGATGGCAACTTCGTGAATAGGGGTTTGGGGAAGGGGGTTGCAGGGGTGGGGAACCCAACAGGTAAAGACATCCCCGTCCCTTCTCAGGTGTGTACAACAACATGCAAATGCAACTTAAAACACAGCTGGGTGGGGGAAGGAATGACCTCACTGTGTTTTAAGTTGCTAATGTGTACTCAGCCTAAGAGAAATACAGTTAACCCTAGCAGCAGGGTTACTCGGGCTGAAATCTTATGCAGTGGCATAGCAAGGGGGGAGCGATGGGGGCGCTGTGCCCCGGGTTCCAGCCGGGGGAGTGACACTTGGCGCCACCCCCCGCAAGTGCGACTCCCAAGCCGCCACCTGGCAGCCCTTCCGTGCGAGCAGCCGCCGCACGGAAGGGGTGCTGGGCGGCGGCTTGGGAGTCCGGATGGACTGCGCATGTGTGGACATGCGTAGTCCATCCGGACTGCCGGGCCGGGAGTGAGCGGCCCCCCGTCCCGTCCGTGCGGCGGCTGCTCGTGCCCAGCAACTCGCAAGGCTACAGCGCTGCACTGCAGCCTTACAGATGGGGGCCACTCGCTCCAGGCAGCCCAGCTGGAGTGCGCTCCATAGCGCATGCGTTGTGACATCATGATGCATGCGCTACGGAACGATGCCCCACCCCCCGGGGGTGCCGCTGCGCTTGCCGCTCCCGGCAGCCAAGCGGCTCGGTACGCCACCACTGATCCTATGCACATTTTCCTGGGCGTAAGTCACATCGAACTCAGCTTATGTCTTGGGTTGTAATTTATAGAATTGCTCTGAGAAGATGGAAACATGATTCCCACTTTTTACTTTTGGGTGTGTGTGTCTGCTTTTAATAACCCATTATGGGTTTGCAACTATTTTTTCCTCTGTTGAATATTCAGCATAGTTTAAGTGTTACGTCATTGTTCTGTTGCACTGATATCCGTGGGGAGGGAGCCGCGGGGGAGAGAGAATGCTAGATTTCTAGTGAAATGGATCTGAAGCAATGCTAGATTTCTAGTGAAATGGATCTGAAGCGTAGTGTAACTAGCTTACGACAGGACAGCATCGCTGGTATTGACAGCACACCTGATTTTGACTTTAAAAGGCATATAGGGACAGGTGGAAAAGCTTTTGAGAGTCTGGAAAAGGGTTTTGGGAATGCGAATGGATACTTATTTTTGACAAGCTATTGTTCATGGAGGGGGAGGAATATAAACATATTTCAAAAGGCCATATTAATATGCCATCTTAATGGTGACACTTTTAAAATCTGAATAAAACAAAACCCTGTTACAGGTAGGTAGCCGTGTTGGTCTGCCATAGTCAAAACAAAATAAAAAATAAAAAATTCCTTCCAGTAGCACCTTAGAGACTAACTAACCAAGTACAAAGATACCAAGAACAAACTTAGTTGGTCTATAAGGTGCTACTGGAAGGAATTTTTTAATTTTTAATTTTGTTTTGACAAAACCCTGTGTTATGGTTCTCCGTCTGCTGCATTCACTGTGACTACTTTGAATGTCTATATATATATATATAGCCAGATTCCTCTCCCATTGCCCTGTCCTGAACACTTAATTCATTGTAAAATTATTGCTGGTGGTTTTGTTTGTTTGTTTTCTCCCATAGCTCAAGCCCATCTTCCCTTCCTTTTCTCAATGCATTTGACAAACTGGCCAGTGAATCCAATGCTGTTAGAGTAGTATCTCTTGTTCCTCCCCTCACATGCTTCAGATATGCTGAATCCATCTTTTTTTTCTTTTTAGGGCACGATATGTATTATTCAGTCAACATCGTATTCACTCACACCATTTCTTTTAAAAACAGAATGCATTTTTAAACGCTTTTTTCAGAGTGGAGAGAAAGATGCGGTTGGTTAGTGACGTCATTGGTCTTCTGCCAATCAGTGCTGTGCGCAGTATGCTGAACTCAGAACTTCTCTCTCCCCGAAGCTCTGTCCGGAGGAGAAACAAAACGTGGGGAGTGCCCCTCCACAGGAAGCTTGCCATTAGAATCATGTATGTGTATATGTACACATGCTAGAGGTGGTGTTTGGAATTCACTGCCACAAGATTTGCTAGGATTAGATGAGTCAAGGGCTATCAATGTCTGTGATTGCTTTCAGGCCTTTTGGAGACACGGGGCAGTATATAAACAAATGCTAGCTGCTGGGGGAAAAGGTCTCATGTCCATGCCTTTTTTGTGATATTCCAGAGATACCAGGCTGGCTAGAGCTGGGAACAGGACGCTGGGCTAGGTGGAACTTGGTCTAACCCATTCATGGGTTCTCTTAAAGAAAATGTGACTGCACTTATGGAATGACCGGGCACTTGGATCTAAGACCAGTTCTCATCCAAATCAATGGCTGAAGCTCTGCTCCAGCAGTAGTTTCCACAGCAGAGTTCTAGTTACGGGTAGGTAGCCTTGTTGGTCTGCTATAGTCGAAACAAAATAAAAAAATTCCTTCCAATAGCACCGTAGAGACCAACTAAGTTTGTTATTGGTATGAGCTTTCGTGTGGTATCTGAAGAAGTGTGCATGCACACGAAAGCTCACACCAATAACAAACCTAGTTGGTCTCTAAGGTGCTACCGGAAGGAATTTTTATTATTTATTATTTTGTTTCCACAGCAGAAGAAGACATGTGCACATGTCTCCTTCAGAACTGTACCTCTTCAGTAGAATAATCTGGGGAATGGGGGAGGAGATAACTGAATAACCTGGGTTAAAAAAATAAAATGACATGTTGTGTTCTAAAACCAGTGGCATCATCCACCCAAAATAGCTCAGTTGGTTACGTTGTGGTGCTGATAACGCCCGGGGGTTGGGCTAGCCCAGGCATGCCCAACCTTCGGCCGTCCAGATGTTTTGGCCTACAACTCCCATGATCCCTAGCTAACAGCACCAGTGGTCAGGGATGATGGGAATTGTAGTCCAAAACATCTGGACGGCCGAAGGTTGGGCATGCCTGGGCTAGAGGATGCTCAGCATCCCTTCCCAACTCTACAATTCAATGATTCCATGACAACGAAGCAGTTTTAGGCCCCTTTGGTTTCAATGGGTGTATTGAGCACGTTTCTCAATCTTTCCAGTTGAAGGCTGTGATGTTCAAAAGAGCTTAACTTTGGCTTGGCTGTGCACCTGGGTGTCCCCCCCCTCTCCAAGGTAACGTTAAGGAAATCGTCAGTTAGAGTTTTCACACAAGGTGGGCTGTGTGCATCAATTCAGTTATCGTTTGTCTTCATAGCAATGGAAGCAGGAACTTTCTGATGACTCAGCATAAAGCATGTCACTTGGAGAACCTCTCAAAGCCTGCAGGGAATGAGTCAGCAAAACCTATGTACATTGTGTCCCCGTACCATATGTGCAATACTGTACATGTAATATCTGATTTGGGATTTTATATGTGTTATATATTTAATCTATGCAGGATGCCTTTCAAGGGTTAATTGTGAGGAACAATATATTCAATAAATCCAGAGTAATTTGTACGTCCTGGGCTTTTTTTTTTTTTTGAAAGTTTGTCTATGCTTCGTTTCTATGGCTGATTGCGCAGCTCTGAAAAGCCTCAGAGTTTGAAGAAAGAAAGAAAAAAATATCTGTACGAGCTCATCATACATAATTTACTCCAGACCACTTGATCGTCCAACCCTCCATTGAAGGCCTGGGATAATTCTGCAGAAAACCGACTTCTGATTTTTCCACGGAGAGAGAGAGAGAGAGAGAGAGAGAGAGAGAGAGAGAGAGAGAGAGAGAGAGAGAGAGAGGGTTTGGCTGGGCGACTCTCACACATGTGATGCTATCTAGCAGATAGACAGAAGTCCTCGGGCTCCTTCAGGGCCGTCTCGTTTTTGGAAACATTGTTACCGACAGTTATTTCAAAGGGAATTATCAAAGGGAGAGGTGATGCTTTTCATTAGGGGTGTGAACTTTTCCTACATGCTCAACATAAAATTGTACAGCCATTTAGAGGGAGAAGCAGGGGAGAGGAGACATTTACTCATCATTTGAAGGCTCACGGCAGACAGCTGCATAGACCCAGACCAAGTTCACTAAGCAGCGTTTTACAAGTTCATCCAAGAAGAGAGCTCATTCAGGGGCCAACCTTTGCCCAGAGGAAGAGGGACCGTCCATATCTGAGCTCCAGTGTTATAAACTCAGATAGATAAGCTAATCACCAAATGGCACCTTTAAATGGACCCAGGTGGCTCTGTGGGTTAAACCACAGAGTCTAGGGCTTGCTGATCAGAAGGTCGGCGATTCGAATCCCTGCCATGGGGTGAGCTCCCGTTGCTCGGTCCCAGCTCCTGCCCACCTAGCAGTTCGAAAGCACGTCAAAGTGCAAGTAGATAAATAGGTACCGCTCCGGCGGGAAGGTAAACGGCATTTCTGTGCGCTGCTCTGGTTCGCCAGAAGCGGCTTTGTCATGCCGGCCACATGACCCGGAAGCTGTCTGCGGACAAAAGCTGGCTCCCTCGGCCTATAGTGAGATGAGCGCCGCAACCCCAGAGTCGGACACGGCTGGACCTGATGGTCAGGGGTCCCTTTACCTTTACCTATGGTCGCCACTACAGAATGTCTAGGCACTTTTTTTAAAAAAAGAGAATTATTGTTATTAATTTAATTTCTACACCACTTTATATTTCAAAGAAAGCATCTCAACACATTAAAACAGGGGTAGGCAACCTAAGGCCCGTGGGCCAGATCTGGCCCATTTGCCTTCTAAATCTGGCCCACGGACGGTCAGGGCATCAGCGTGTTTTTACATGAGTAGAATGTGTCCTTTTATTTAAAATGCATCTCTGGGTTATTTGTGGGGCATAGGAATTCGTTCACCCCCCCCCCCCCCCAAATATAGTCTGGCCCACCACATGGTCTGAGGGACGGTGGACTGGTCCACAGCTGAAAAAGGTCGCAGCCCCCTGGATTAAAACATCAAATTATTTGATTAAAACATCAAATGAAACAATTCAGAATAAAACAAATTCAAGCTTTAAGGAAAACAGTTCAGATCCTTCTCTAAGGGACGTTTGGCTTTCCCCATATTTATTTGCCTACTTACTTTATATAGCTGCCCCAGAGCACAATTGCTCTAGGAATAGCAGTTAAGAGTTTTGGACTAGGACCTGGGAGATGAAGCCTCAACTCCTCACTCAGTCGTGGAGCTCACTGGGTGACTTTGGAGTCAGTCACCATCTCTTAGCCTTTACAGTTGGTTGAAGGGAGAACCAAAAAGATTGGTGCAGGGGTTAAGAAGTTATGGTTCATGAATCAAATAAATAAATCAGTTTAATGGTTGCATATCCTCCGTTAACACCAAGTGACAAGTTATGTACCCCTCCTGAAATCACTGTAACTGCAAGTCCTGGCCAAATTATTCCCTGGTTGAAAGCTAGATCTGCCAGTTAACAAAACTGTACTGCTCCTCTCCTCTCCTCTTGGTTCCTACCTGTCATAGAATCATAGAATTGGAAGAGACCACAAGGGCCATCCAGTCCAACCCCCTGCCAAGCAGGAAACACCATCAAAGCATTCCTGACAGATGGCTGTCAAGCCTCCGCTTAAAGACCTCCAAAGAAGGAGACTCCACCACACTCCTTGGCAGCAAATTCCACTGTCGGACAGCTCTTACTGTCAGGAAGTTCTTCCTCATTTTTAGGTGGAATCTTCTTTCTTGTAGTTTGAATCCATTGCCCCGTGTCCGCTTCTCTGGAGCAGCAGAAAACAACCTTTCTCCCTCCTCTATATGACATCCTTTTATATATTTGAACATGGCTATCATATCACCCCTTAACCTTCTCTTCTGCAGGCTATACATACCCAGATCCAGAGGATCTGTTTTTTCTGCTCCTTCTTAAACTCCAAGGTAGCCCCAAAGCTTCAGGTGCAGCCTCAAGTGGTTTAGGATGTCTCAGAACACCAGATCCTCCAAGTTTTCACTTTTTTCCATGGACAGCCCTGGATTTACAGAAGCCGTCCCGGTTTCTGATTTGATCCTGGAATGTCTCGCTTTTCCTTATGATGTCCCTATTTTCATCGGAGAAAGGTTTGAGCGTATGGAGTTATGCAACCCCTGAGCCAAGGAGATAAGTAACTATACAACCTTTAGAAGACATCTGAAGGCAGCCCTGTTATAGGGAACTTAAAAAAAAAAGTTTAATGTTTTATTATTAAACTGAGGTCCAGCTCTAAGGGTCTTCTGGCGGTTCTCTCCCTGCGAGAAGTGAAGCTACAGGGAATCAGGCAGAGGGCCTTCTCGGTAGTGGCGCTCGCCCTGTGGAACGCCCTCCCTTCAGATGTTAAGGAGATGAGTAACGATACAACTTTCAGAAAACATCTGAAGGCAACCCTGTACTGTCGAACAGCTTAGTTCTCGAACGTTTTGGCTCCCGAACGCCACAAACCCAGAAGTGACTGTTCTGGTTTGCGAACTATTTTTGGAAGCCGAATGTCTGACGGGGCTTCTGAGGCTTCCGATTGGCTTCCTGCAGCCAATCAGAAGCGACGCTTTGGTTTCTGAATGTTTTGGAAGTCAAACAGATGAGGTATTATTCAGTTGGATGAGGTATAATAATAATAATAATAATAATAATAATAATAATAATAATAATAATAATAATAATAATAATAATAATATAATATGATGATGATGATGATGATGATGATGATGGGATCGGACATCCCTATTTTCATTGGAGTAATGTTGGAGGGCATGGAACACATCTGCTTCACCTCAGAAGACCCCAAACCTGTCCAATCCAGTATTTTCTATTCCAGTTTTTTTTCTTCTCACTCTCTTTTCTCTTGCTCCTTCCTTGCATAGAATGAAGGTACCGATGCCCACCTTTTAAAAATGCATCCATACTGCAACAGATATGAAGGACACACACCTATAAAAAGCTCCACCATGGAATAATAATAATAATAATAATAATAATAATAATAATATATTTATACCCTGTCCATCTGGCTGTGTTTCCCCTCCTTCCACCCTGGGAGGCTTCCAACAAAATATTAAAATACAGTAATCCATCAAACATTAAAAGCTTCCCTAAACAGGGCTGCCTTCAAATGTCTTCTAAAAGTCTGGTAGTTGTTGTTCTCTTTGACATCTGGTGGGAGGGCGTTCCACAGGGCGGGTGCCACTACCAAGAAGGCCCTCTGCCTGGTTCCCTGTAACTTGGCTTCTTGCAGCAAGGGAACCGACAGAAGGCCCTCAGCACTGGACCTCAGTGTCCGGGCAGAACGATGGGGGTGGAGACTCTCCTTCAGGTATCCAGGACCGAGGCCGTTTAGGGCTTTCAAGGTCAGCACCAACACTTTGAATTGTGCTCGGAAACGTACTGGGAGCCGTTTTTAAATCTCTCCGCCTCCGCAATTCAGGTATTAAATCCAAATCTTTTTACTCACAATTGTCCTTTGTTTCTATTCCCCTTTAAACGAAAAATCTGCCACTAACTGCTGCCAGTCCAGAAGCTTTGCACAAAGAAGTTAGTGATGTAGGTCTTCAGTGCCAAGGGCTCCGACCCCTCTCACTCTTGGCACGCTCAGAAGAGCTTTTGCCAGGGAAAGGGGGGAATCCCAAAAGGCACCCGCTGGATCTCCACATCCCCAAAACGCTCTATTTGGGGTTTCTTCCGGGGTCTGCAGCGCTTATGCAGATTCCCCAGTCTTCTTCCTGACAGAATTCCAGAGCTCTAATGGCCGGCACGACAGACCAGAAAGCCCCAATGTAGGTCTTTCAAGACCAGTGTTATGTGGTCTTGGCAACCGCTCCCAGTCACCAGTCTAGTTTCTGCATTCTGGATTAGTTGTAGTTTCTGGGTCACCTTCAAAGGTAGCCCCAAGCAGAGTGCATTGCAGTAGTCCAAGCGGGAGATAACTAGAGCATGCACCACCCTGGTGAGACAGTCTGTAGGCAGACAGGGTCTCACACGGCGTACCAGATGGAGCTGGTAGACAGGTGCTCTGGACACAGAATTGACCTGCGCCTTGTTGAAGGGTGGTTGTAACTCCCCAAAATAATGAACAATTGAAAATTTAAAAATAATAATTTTGTGCATGCAAGCAGAGGCCTAGTCCTTTCCTATTCACTGCTCACAAATATTTTGGACGCATGTTGCATGCTTTCTCTGTCAACTCAGTGTATCAGATACGTGTATGTTTGGTTATCTAGTATTGGCACCCAAGCATAGCCTACAGAGCAACCCTTTCAGCTAGTTCATTAATAAGGTTTGTTAAATAAATTTGTATTGTTTTTCACAATTTAATTCCACATTAACATCAGTAAAAAAAAAAAGAACATTTAATATTAATAAGGTTTGGGCTCTCCCTCCATTCTCTCTTTTTCATTTCCCTGGTATATGCTGGCAGGGTGGGACCATCCAAATCCAGTCCCCTATCCCTCACTGCTGGAAATAACCCATCTAGGCAGGTGGCAATGTGCTTTAATTTACAAACTGGGAGCTGATCTGGTCGTGCAAAAATCTATGTATGTGAGTCGGCATCGCCTGTTACAATGAAGAAGAAAGCCATGACAGGCACATTATCTCTCTCTGTGTGTTGCCTGCTGCTTCATCCAGAACAGATCTTTGGAATGGGATGAGTGTTGTTCAAAGACTTCGGCTCTTTAATTGGAGAACCCGATGTTACTGAGGATGGCAGGAGCTACAGCCCAAGAACATTGGGTTCCCCAATTAAACACTCTTCGTGTTGGCTGTGGTGATGGTGTTCCTATGGGTAATTCTGTTCCTAAATGCTTCTGAAGGCAACCAAGCTACCACTTCAAACCGCAGCAAGTGCAAACGTTGTTGTAAGCTTGGGGACTCATCCAGGTGTCACCTGAGGGGTCCCTCAAAGCCTTGGGACCACTACAATGCACTCTATGTGGTTCTACCTTTGAAGGTGACCCAGAAACTAGAACTAATCCAGAATGCGGCAGCTAGACGTGACCGAGACCATCTAACACCGGTCCTGAAAGACCTACATCAAGCTACTACATTGAACAGCAGCAAGTGCATACGTTGTTGTAAGCTTGGGGACTCATCTAGGTATCACCTGAAGGGTCCCTCAAAGCCTTGGGACTACTGCAATGTGTTCTGCGTGGTTATGCCTTTGAAGGCTACCTTTGAAGGTGACCCGGAAACTACAACTGATCCAGAATGCGGCAGCTAGACTGGTGACTGGGAGTGGCCGGCAAGACCATATAACACCGGTCCTGAAAGACCTACATTGGCTCCCAGTACGTTTCCAAGCACAATTCAAAGTGTTGGTGCTGACCTTTAAAGCCCTTGGCCCCAAGTGTCACCACTGAGGGGGTGACCAAATGTTGGGCGGGACTCACCGTGGAGCCTGCAGCGCACCCGAGCCACGCATCTCTCCTGGGAGTGACACGGTGGCTTGAGCAAGCTCCGCGCTGCCCCAAACGGTCCGCCCACTGCCTCCCCCTCAGCTGTAGGGCGGCTGAGTGGGAGGAGGCAGGCAGACTCCTCAGAGGCCCCGCGGAGTGTCCTGCCCCGGTTCGCCCCTCCCCTAGGCACAGGGCACATGCGCCGCCCCAAGCGCCCGATCGGCTTGCTCTGCCGCTGCACCAACCCACTGCCACTTTCCCTTGGTAACCCCCTAGAGCTCCCCCTTCCCAACTCATGCAACCAATAAACTCCCCTTTCACCTTCCCAGCCTAACCATATCCAAGCTGCTAGCTACATGCCAGGCAGAATCTTGCAGCCTGCCAGTCCCAATTGTTGTCACACTGCTGCTCGCAGGGCTAGCGCCGTATGTTGGCAGCCAGGCAAACTGCAAAGTGGGGACAGCCTTACAGAAACAGATATAGGAATAAAGCTATATATCACAAATACATCACAGTCCAGCCATCATTCTAAGGAGACCAACTCTGGCACCCCCCAAAACCTTAAATCACTCAGAAATTGGGATGATGATGATGATGATGATGATTTTAAAGGCAACACGCCCCCCTAAAAATTCCTTTAAGAATTCACCCACCCCCTGAGGATTAATCTGATCTTTTGGGGAAGGATTTTTTGCCCCACCCCAAAACTTACAAAAATTACTGTGCCAAACATTTATTTATTTATTACATTTGTATACCGCCTTTCATCTGAAGATCATAGGGCCGTTCGCAACATAACAATACAAAATGAAAACTCAAAATACATAATAAAGCAAAAGAAATCGATAGCCTTCCTTCCCACAGATACATTTAAAAGGCCTTAGAGTGTTAGTCGGTCAAACACTTCAGCTTAAAAGTACTACCAATGTCAGATTCTTCTTCTTCTTATTTATATTTATTAGTCACCTCACAAAATAATTTCTCTAGCTCAATACACATCAAATGCAAAACAAGGATAAAATGCAAAACAAAATAATATTGTCAATTACACGCGAAATATAAAACCAGCAGAAAATAAAATAAAACAAAGACTAGCCATAGCAACAAAACATTTAATGCAGAAAAACAGAGATTGCCAACGAACAACTTATGTAACATACTCTGAGCAGCATAACAGGCGATGGTGTTGTTGTTAATCCTTTCCCTGTGTATTTTTCTCACTGAAAATCCCCCTCCAAAGTTGTCATTTGTCCCCAAAGGGAAGCTGCAATGTATCCTCATGGCAACTTTTCTTTCTGGGCAAATAACAGCTTTGAGATGGTTTCAGACAGAGGGGCCTGGAGGGTCTGAGATCTCCCACCCACCGCATGGCTTGAATGAGGCTTGAAGAAGAGTTTGGATTTGATATCCCACTTTATCACTAGCCAAAGGAGTCTCAAAGCAGCTCACATTCTCCTTTCCCTTCCTCCCCCACAACAAACACTCTGTGAGGTGAGTGGGGCTGAGAGACTTCAGAGAAGCGTGACTAGCCCAAGGTCACCCAGCAGCTGCATGTGGAGGAGCGGAGACACGAACCCGGTTCACCAGATTACGAGTCTACCGCTCTTAACCACTACACCACTACTGGCTCTCTATGAAGAATTCATAGATTCTTTTTCTATATAAGGAAAAGATTTGTGATGTGGCTATTAGTCACCAATAGGACATTGTACTGTGCATATAGAGGCAGGATACGTCTGAGTATTGAATGAGGAGAGGACCATCTTGATAACTGGATTGAGGATTAAATCTGTAGATTTAGATCTAAACTTCCTATCCCACATGTGTGGAAGAAATACAAAAACAATACTGTATGGCTGTGAAGCCTTTTTAGCAGAGTAAAACACTTTTTAGTTTGGCAGCTTATTAAAGCTTAGTAATTATGCAGCTATACCTTTTTATCCCCTTTTGTTTGTGGTCTGTTGACCAGCTCCTTTTCACCCCTGTCGCAGAGAATGAGCCGCACGTTTTTAGTAAGCTCAATGGAAAAAGGGGTTTACTTACATTTCAGTGCAAGCAGCAAATAGAGGAAAGTAGCGTGCAGAAAAATACTTCTAAGTCACAGTGAAATAAAAGTTGGGAGTCTTTGCTAACGTGGCTGAAGGCCGGGGTTTTAGTCATGCACGTCTGGTCAGCTTGGAAACATCGTGAAAAGAGAGTCTTCTTACAGGAATAAGGAACTATAAAGGATTGCCTCCTTTGTTACAGAGTTCCTGCCCAGAGGAGGCAAAGGAAGTGACCACACACAGAGGGTCCTCTCTAGGACGTTCAAGAACTCTCCATGTACTAGCTCTGTGTTTGTCTAGCAAAACATGTGTTTGTAATTTGGCTGCAAACCCCACAGGCCAGCAGGGGAGGGTTGTCATGCTCATGTCGCTTATTCATTTGGCTTACGACTATTACAAAAAGGAAGAAGTCTCCAAAGAACTTATAAGAGCCAAAACATACAAAACGATACATTTCAATAATAAAACCACTCCAATAACCCACAGACGTTTGGTGGGGCAGGTATTTGAAACAAAACGCTAGGCCTAAAGGTCAGGTCCAACAGGACTCTTATCGTCTTGACGTGAGAGATGGGGAGAGGAATTTACCAGGGCAGGAACTTGAATAAGACCCCAAGGCAGAATTGAATCCATGACAGTTCTGTAACATGAGAGATTATCCAGCATTACAAGCACTTATGAACGGAAGCAAAACAAAAACTCAGTGACTATTTACGAACGAAAGAGTGCTTGTGAGCCCCGCTTCACTTCAGAGACACCACAGCCAGTGTCCTCAATTCCATGATGAGTCAGAGTGCTTGAGGTTCTCACTAAAAAGAAAGCGAAAAGCATCGTGTGCCACAAAGGGCATCATTGAGGTGCATCTAACAGGCACAGCAAAACAAAGAATGCTGATGGGCACCCAGACAAACGAGACGGCACAGGCTTCCTATTTCCCCCCCTTCCATCTATTTTCTCTGTATCCACCTGGCTTACCGTGTTAACACATAGAGCTGTAGCAGAGAGTGGATGTTGAAAAGCTTATTCCAAACTTGGAAACCTTTCAACCCCCCTCCCAAAAGCTCTCGACTCAAGAGCACTGAAGATTATACCGTATGTGATTCCTCTCTGAACCATTTCTTAAACAGTGCCAGCCTTGCCAGTAAGAGACCTCAAGAATAGTGCCTTGCCGGTTTCTAAGCAAAATGCTGTTTTTCTGCATCATCTCCTGTTTCCACTTTTTGGAAGGGGAATTTTCTCCTTCACTAGATCCCTATTTGCGTGCTCACATGTGATTACAATCACATGGGGTGGGTGGGTGAGGCTGGCTGACAGCCATGTGTCGGAAGGGTGATCTGAAGAGGGGGGACCTGCTCCAGGCAAACCATGGTTTAAAAACCATTTCCTGCCCCCAGTTCACTACCACTTGTGCCATCCAAAGTGTGCACCCCCCTCATTAGGTGGTGCAGTGGTCCCAATTGTCAGAGGTCTGTGAATTTAGTAACCACAACAAATAACAGTTAGCACAAAGTTTGCTTTGCAGACAAGATTCAAGCAGGGTTTCCCACCCTGGTTTGTTGGCCCTGAATAAACCGTGGTATGTGGGCAGGCGAAACAAACCATAATTTCACCTAATGTCTGAAAACAGAGTCAGGGTTTGCAAGCCTACAATGGTGTCTATTTTCTTCGTGTCGCTAATGAGGACCTCCCTTTTGGAGAAGAGAACTCAGATGTTTCTTGCTTACAGTTTCCTTTGGGGTGTATAAAGACTGTGACCACGGAAAAAGTACCTGGCGGGGTTTTTGTATAGCGGGGTTGAAGGCCGGTCATTTTATATAACACCTGGGATGATATTGCAAGTACTTTGGTTAAGAGTCTGAGAGGTTGTGGAAGGGCTTGGCGCCTTCTTTTGAGTTGCACTAGACTTCTTTCCTTCCAGCCAATACGTTACCATGTCACCTTTCCCCTAGAAAGAAATGTGATACCACAACTTATCAACAGTGTCCACAATACTTTACACCTGAGAGCAAATAGCAGCACTAAAATAGAGGCGTGGCTAGCCCCCCCTCCCCGTTGCTTTATTCCAGTTGCACTAGAGCAGGGACAGCCAACAGGTCAATCACGATCTACTGGTAGATCCCCGGGAGGTTTTGGTTGATCACGATCGATCGCTGGGCCCCTTTCCTAACCGCCCCCTTGCCCCGCCCTCCGTTGTTGCACCATCTGCAGAACAGAAGACGGAGTTTACTCAGTGAGGCTGTTTGTCTCCCCAGTGATTTGCTGGTGAGTGGCTGTTCCTCTTTCTCCCCCAAAACCCTTAAAATGGGGGGGGGGGCTTTCCTCCGCCTTAAAAAAAGCTCAGCAACTATGCCCTGAACCCCCCCAAAAACAGAGCTTTCTTTCCCCAAAAAAGGTTAACAAAAAAGGTTAACAACTTTCGCTCCATTTTTAATGAGCAGGTGTTGCAGTTCAAGATCTGTTCTCAAAGCCAGCCGAAATGCCATCCTTTTCAATGGATTCCACTGTGTTTTGCTCAGTTTGGAATGGAAACCACCACCCCCCTTTTAAATTTTGTGCGCTGGAAGCAAGTGTTTCTGTTTTGAGGGTACCGTTTTGAGGTTTCTAATTTGGGTGAATACATGCAGTGGTGTAGCATGGGTGGGGGGAAGCACGGGGCAGTTGCCCCGGGAGAAAAATTTCAGCACCCGGTGCTGCCCCAATACAGCTGTGCACTTCCTTCACTGGGTTCCATTGGAAATGGCTTCTCCATGTGAACCAGGAAGTGACCTCTTCAGACAACGGAACGACTCTTCTTCTTCTTTTTTTTAAATCTCTGCTGCTGCAGTGTCCTGGGTGATGCAGATGCTGTTATGCAGTTGAATGCTCATGCGCATCCCTCTATCCATTTCCCTCTCCCCCCCGGACCACAGATGCTGGCAACCCATGCTACACCACTGAATACATGTTAGACCTTGTCCTTCTGTCTAATAATGGTCTGGTTCACACAAAGCACTAAACTAAAGTATGGCAAAGCATGAACTAGGGATGTAAGAATGCATCTTTTTCCCTTTGCACCTCGTATTCATCTCATACAGAAATGTTTCTGTTCCACTGTTCTTCTGCCAAAGGCAACTTCATTCTTCTTGCTGTCTGCTGTTACGAAATCATATAACCCAAGCTCATGGCTTGTCTCACCCAAGCAAACCACCAGCCAAAACTCGACATTGATTGCAGCTCGTGGTTTGTTTGGAATGGCATAATGCTAATCCAAACCATGGCTTAGTTCCCATTACAGTTTTCCCACAGTGTGCCAGCACAAACCATAGTTCAGTCTAGTGTTACATGCAAACCAGGCCTATGAGTGGCAGCTTTCGTTTACTAAATGGACTGTTACCTTATACTTTCTGCAGTACCTCAGAAACACGGTACCTCAGAAATGTAGGTGTATATTTACAGTTAATCGAACTGCAAAAAGGCCAGTGGTTAATTGGCTAAAAATGCAAAGCTGGAGGTGGCCCTAACAGAAACACATTTGCACTTTCCATCTGTACTGGAATAAGCATAGATGTTCTGTTTACCCACTGGTGAGGTGAAACTCTGCTCAAACCCACTTTCCTCTTTGCATCTTCTGGGACGTCAAGGCTTCAGGATAAAAATAGGTCCCGGAGAACTTAGGCAGAAATTAAGCCCTAGGCTGGTAACTTTCAATATCACGGCTGTTCCCAGGGTTTCTTGGGAGAGGCATTAAGACATGAGTCACTTTACACAGTGCAAATGTGCCCTAAGGAGCAGCCCAGAAATGAATGGCGCTCAAGATTCAAGGCCAGCCAATTCAAAAGGGTTAAAGCAAAAGCTTTCCAAAGGACTGCCGCTCACTTCCCCTTCGGGAAAGCCTGAACACAAACGTTTCCTATTTACCTTGACTTGCAAATTCCCCCGGCACACCAATATGTACTCTCCAATCTGTTCCAGCAGCTGGTATGTATTTGAACTGCACTGTATTTTGAGAGCTAGAAGGAAAAGAGACATGCAGCTACACCACTGTTATCAGCCCTGCTTCCCTTTTCAAAGAAAAACTCGCCGTGGAAACTGAGCAATGGCCCCTTAGACATAGATATCTCTCCCCCAATCTCGTTTCTGCCATTTGCTGCTGCAGTCCTGACAGTGGACTCACAGGGGAACCCTGAGGTCTATGGCTTCCACCTGAGGCATTTTGGAATGTGTCCACGACTGTGTCAACTAAGAATTAATGATAGTATTTCCCATCTCCTTGTAGCTGTTGACAAGTTCAGACTCTCAAAGTGTCCCTACTTTTCAAAGTACAGTCCGTTGACAAGTACAGTGGTACCTCGGGTTACATACGCTTCAGGTTACAGACGCTTCAGGTTACATACTCCGCTAACCCAGAAATAATGCTTCAGGTTAAGAACTTTGCTTCAGCATAAGAACAGAAATTGGGTGGCAGTGGGAGGCCCCATTAGCTAAAGTGGTGCTTCAGGTTAAGAACAGTTTCAGGTTAAGAATGGACCTCCGGAACGAATTAAGTACGTAACCAGAGGTACCACTGTACAGAAGTTGTCCATATTTCTGATATGATCCTGGAATGTTCTGCTTTTTCTTAGGACGTCCCTATTTTCATCAGAGAAATGTTGGAGGGTATGGAATAGGATGCCCTCATGGCTTTTCCCCCCCAGCCAGAACTTACTGGAATTCAAAAAAAAAAAAAGGGAAAATTCAGATCGCCCGCCCCCAGCTGTCTTTCTCTCTGTGGGGCTTTTTTGGAGCCTCCGAGACATATTGCCCTGAAACAACAAGTATGGGTTGTATCAAAATGTGGAAATAAAATAAAATGCCTCTTGATATCCTTAAAAAAAAAAAAAAAGGAATTCAGTTCCGGCACCTCTCAGGTGGGCACCATTGCCATTTTTAAGAGAACAAGGGAGGTGCCAGAGGTGAGTTCTGGCACCTCTTTTTCTAGGAAAAAAATAGCACTGGGCTTCCCTCTTTTCATTGGAGAAATGTTGGAAAAGTCGAGCTTTCCACCCCGCAAAGACAATTCCATGCAGTCTTGCTCAGGAGAGCGACAAAGATGGTCAGTGCTAGAAAGAACTAGGCGGAAAGATTGGATGAACTCGGTATGTTTAGGCTGGAGAACAGAAGGGCGAGGGGCTACCACAGAGAAGAGGGCAAAGACTTGGGTTGAGTACACACCAAGCATGTAAACTCCGCCCCAAGGAATCTTGAGAAGTGTTTAAAAAAAAAGAGGGAGAGGGAGAGGAGTGGCAGAAAGAGGGGAAACTAATCCACCTGCTTTGGTCTTATCCATCCACCCCCAATCAACACGAAAACATAAGGATCTCTGCAGTTGCCCACCTGAAATGTCATCAGCTCATCTTTCATTAATTCTCACAGAGATTTGCCGGATGGTGATGTTTTAGTTACCTTCACTGGTGGACTCCATCCTGGAGGCTGTGTTGACGGTGTCCCCAAATAAGCAGTACCGGGGCATTTTTGTTCCCACAACTCCTGCCACAACTGGCCCTAGAGAAAGGGAAAACAACAACAACAACAACTCAAAACCAATCCAAGGATCCTTTCTGACTTGAGTTTATTTGCAGTTCACCCCAGTATCAGAGATAACAGTCAGGGCACCGGGCTTACCGTTTCTGTGTAGGTTCACTCTATTAAAATATAAAAGCAGTACAACATTTGCAAAAAAAGAACAAGGAACAGCACAGGGAGGAAAGCAGCAGGGATGTGCATTTGGTACGGAGGAAAGTCTTCCGTGTGAAGAAAGGCAATGTTGGTCACATCAACAGCATATATCTGAAGCACGCTTATGTCACCCAGGGAGAAGCTGAGGAGCTGCAGTTTGTTAAGGGTGCTGGGATTTACAGGACGTGCAGGGTCAGCAGCCTAACAAACTACAGAACCCAGGTTTTTTGGGGGGAAACTAGTCTGTCTCCACCACAACCTGGCCATCTCCAACAAGGGTCATGAGTGGACACAGCCCTAAGAGGGCAAGCTTCACACCTTCCCTGGTCGTGAATGAGGGCAACCTACTTTCGTTCTCCCTTATACCCACACCCCACTTTTGCAGAGTCAACATTTCCCCATGGCACGGTGCACCCTCGTACCTGAGTGGATCCCTGCTCGAATCTTTAGCTGGGTATTGGGCTTGTGCGGGATCCTAAACGTTTTGCACACCGAGACCAGGTCCAGAGCCATACTCGCAATTTCGCTGGCGTGGCGAATGCCATTCTCCCTGGGCACTCCTGACACCACCATGTCTAGGAAAAATAAATAAGTGGGAATATTCACCGAGGTCGGCATAGGCTCAATATCGCTATTACCATCGCTCATGTCGGAACTTTGGAAGAAGGTAACAAGAAATGGCAACAGCTCATCTGAATATGGTTGAACTGGAATTGCTGGGCCATATGTACATGCCATGCTAAGCCAAGCCATAAAAGGTAAAGGGACCCCTGACCATTAGGTCCAGTCACGGACGACTCTGGGGTTGCAGCGCTCATCTCGCTTTATTGGCCGAGGGAGCTGGCATACAACTTCCGGGTCATGCGGCCAGCATGACTAAGCCGCTTCTGGCGAACCAGAGCAGCACACGGAAATACTGTTTACCTTCCCGCCGAAGCGGTACCTATTTATCTACTTGCACTTTGACGTGCTTTTGAACTGCTAGGTTGGCAGGAGCAGGGACTGAGCAACTGAAGCTCACTCCATTGCAGGGATTCGAACTGCTGACCTTCTGATCGGCAAGCCCTAGGCTCTGTGGTTTAACCCACAGCGCCACCCACGTCCCTTAAGCCATGGCTTAATGCAAATATGCAAACATGCCAAGCCCCAAGGAGGTGATCACAGCTATTTTGCTCTTCCCTAGGTTGTTTAGATATGAGCCATTGACCACTCATATATGAGAGTCTTTGCCTGGCTGGATTCTATATTATTTTGTGTTCTGTGTACAAATTCCCAAGTTACACCTATTCCTATCTTCTGCATCGCTTCACCTTTTGGCTTCAATTTGTAAAAGAAAAATCCACTTCTCTCTACACCAAGCTGCCTAGGTTTCTAATTTGTGCGCCTGATGAGGTAGGCTCTCACCCACAAAAGCTTCTGCCACAGATTCTGAAACATAAAGGTTAGAAGAAGAAGAGTTTGGATTTGATATCCTGCTTTATCACTACCCGAAGGCGTCTCAAAGCGGCTAACATTCTCCTTTCCCTTCCTCCCCCACAACAAACACTCAGTGAGGTGAGTGGGGCTGAGAGACTTCAGAGAAGTGTGACTAGCCCAAGGTCACCCAGCAGCTGCATGTGGAGGAGAGGAGACGTGAACCCGATTCCCCAGATTACGAGTCTATCACTCTTAACCACTACACCACACTGGAAGTGCTGTTGCTAGGAAGGGAGGAGGGAGGAGCTCAGTTGGAACAATGCCATTATGGGAGGCTGACTGGATTTCTTTGTCTCTCACCGTGAGGTTTGAATAAACTCATTATTAAGGGCTCTTTGTTTTTTCATGCTTTGAGCTGCCAACTGGGGAGGGGTAGAATTCCCTGAGCCTGACAACAAGTAAGTTAGCCAACAATGGTTATCCAAAGTAGCTGTCTTAATACAAAGAAATTTCAGAAATAGACTGGAAAGAGAAGTGGCTGAATTGCAACTAATCACCAAACTTAAAACCATGGAGAAACCTGGTCTGAACAAAGACATTGGATTCTTATCTCATTATACATAACAAAGCTATCTTTAGCCATCTCACCCCTTGCCTTCCCTGCAAGACTAATTGCAGTCGTTAACAGTCATCAACAGGTTTTCCACACCTATCAGCTGATCACCCATTCCCACCATCCTTCTGAGTAATACCCCTCCCCACTCCCTCACTATATTTAAGGATCTGGTGACTTCTGTTTCAGTGTATCTGAAGAAGTGTGTGTGCACACGAAAGCTCACACCAAGAACAAACTCAGTTGGTCTCTAAGGTGCTACTGGAAAGAATTTTCTGTTTTGTTTCGACAATGGTTATCCATTGCTTGTGATTTTATTATCCTAGTGTGTGAAATGTAGCCACTCGAGTTCAACGCCTGTATTTATTTACTTGGATATCTGCTTTTGTTTTGTTCTTTCGCCTTTCAATCCGTAAAAAAGAAACCTGGAAGGACTAGCAATGTTGTTTTTAAGCACTCACAGGCATCTCCGATAGTTTCCACCTTGTAGACGTCGTAATTGTCTATGATTTCATCAAAGGTCGTGTAGAGTTTGTTTAGGAAGTCAACCACTTGGTAAGGCGTGCTGGTGCTGGAGAGCTGAGTGAAGCCAACAATGTCACTGGCAAGGAAGAACAAGCCTTAATTGTGAGTCGGAGGATTTTGGAAAACATTTTGATGCTGACACATTTTGATGGCACATTACATTTTGAATTCTGCGTATTTGAGCAGCACTCTCCTCCTCCACCTCCTCCACTCTGCCAATTCCCTACAATAATTATTTTTGCAGTTTTCAATTGCGCCATGTCAATTTAGCAGGTTGGGGGAGTGGAAGATAGCATTCCTCTATAAAGTGCTGGTGAAAAGAATATTTGAATTATGTTCCCCCAGGCTCTTGCAGCTGAAAGGGCTTCATATGGGCCTCCCCTGCCAAGAAGACCTTCCCATTAATTTTAATGGTAGAAGCAGAAATCATTTACTGGACTCTGAACTGGGGGTGGGGGAAGATCCATGCAAAGATCTTGATATTTCTTTATAGTATATTCATCGGGACAAAAGAGCTGCCTCATACCCTCACAAAAACTGCTCTGATACCAATCAAACTTCATTTACAAGAGGAGTACATAATCTCTTATCTATACGTTGGATTTACATCTGTTGGGCAAATAAATCTCTCTGTTGTCCATCCTGTCGTGTATAAATCTTGTCCATCTGCAGACAAGCAGATGCAAGCATAAGTCAGTAGACATTAATCTGCAGAATTTTAATGGGCTTTCTTGCTGAATGCTGAAACGTGAAGCCTTTCAGAACAAATCCTAAATGATGATGACTCTCTCAAAGCAGAAAGAAAAAAAGACGATCAAAAATTATTTCATAAAAAGCAGTGTACAGGTTATTAGTTCGCTAGCATAATTAGAGCAGCTTTCCCTGCATGGCTAACATGGCACTAAACACTTGATACGGTAACAATAGCTTTATCAACACACGTGTAATGGGAAGGGAAGTTTTGCTGTCAAAGGGGAGAAAGTTCCTTGTTGCAGCCACTTCTCCTAGATTAAAAAAACACAATGCAGTGTTGACATTGCTTGGACAAAGAAGAAGAAGAAGAAGAGTTTGGATTTGTTATCCCGCTTTATCACTACCCAAAGGAGTCTCAAAGCAGCTAACATTCTCCTTTCCCTTCCTCCCCCACAACAAATATTCAGTGAGGTGAGTGGGGCTGAGAGACTTCAAAGAAGTGTGACTAGCCCAAGGTCACCCAGCAGCTGCATGTGGTGGAGCGGAGACGCGAACCCGGTTCTCCAGATTACGAGTCTACCGCTCTTGACATGAATCTTTAGGTCTAGTTAATTTAATTCCTAAATGCATCTACAATTAAAAAAAAAAAATTCCCCAGAGGCCTACATGGAACACATATGTGAACGAATCAATCATCATCATGAATATGGTCATGTAGATAAATCACCATCCTATCAGATATGTGCTAAACGTTAGAGATGGAGGAGGAGGTGTGTTGCTCTTCACAAGCACCCATGGCAGTCACACCAAAATGCACATGTCTTTTGCAGAACAGCTGCAGGCTGTGCTCCCCGAGAGCTTCACCTTTCCGCAACACTCGTCTTCGATATATCTGCAGAGACAGTTGTGGAAGGACATGAAGAATAAAAACGTATATTGCCATGGTATCGACCTCACCTCGACGTCTCTGAAGAAGCTATTCACACAAAGGCTAAGTAGTGGTTTGCTGCTGGGTTTGGTCCTACTTACCTGAAAAATACTGTGGAGTTTATGTAACTTTGGGCCTGTGATGCCTTTCCTTGTCTTAAATCATCAGCTACCTGTTTTGGCAACATGCCTGTTTTGTATAACAAACAAAAGCCATTATTACTAACTCAAAGTGCTCACTAAAACCCAACCTGTATTAATAAATACGAAGTGATTTCACAGTGGAAACCTATACCTGGAAAATACATGCATTTAACTACAAGATAAAATGCATCCACTGACCAGAAAGCAGCAGATATATATTGACATCAGGCTGTTTGAGCTGGTCTTCTCAATTTAGTTTGATTCCACTGGTATGAACTCTCCCAAAGTAGGCAGATACCTACCCAAACTCTCAGTTGATCCAGGGCACAGAAGTGTAAAGTCCCTATTCAGACATTCACATCTTTCCTTTCCCCACCCCACCCCAGTCCTTTTCCATCTTTGAGAATTTGTTTGGATCTTACTTATGTATTTTATTTAGATTTTTATTTTTAACAGTGCAGTCCCTCAGGTCCTCTCTTTCCTTATCTTTTCCTTCATACTATCCACTCTCATTCTCATCTGTTGGGATTCTTTTCTCAAAATCCGCTGCTTTTAAAACTGTGGTCGAATGGTTAACCTGAGGTCCCTGGGACCACTCTGAAAATAATTAGGGTGGGGTGAAATGCTCTATTGCTTTGAGCGGTGGTTGCCAACCCCCCCCCCCATGGACCACTTGAAAAATGTTAATAGACTTGGCAGATCACTTAATTGTTATTTTTCGGTCTGCTGTAGCATTTGTTGTCCCTGCCCTTGGTGTGGTACAATTTTCTGTTATACTTCTATTGCTGCTTTAATTCCTTACATTGTATTTTGTTGCATTGAAATTTGAATTCCATACAGAATATATAAGAGATACAAGCAGCAGTAAAAGACTATTAAAAACCCACGTGTAATTTTAATGTGAACGTTTCACGGACCACCTGAGTGAAGCTTGCGGATCACTGGTGCTCCCCACTCCTCAGTTTGGGATCTACTGCCCTAGAGGTTTCCTTGATGTGCTCATCACACGCTGTAGAGGCAACCCAATTTTCGTTTTGACACTTGCACATTGCCTCTTACGTGGTGCGAGCAGCTGAAGAGGAATTGTAAGAGAACCATGACATCTTTCCTTGTATGTACCACACATGGCTTTGGGAAATGCGGCCACCAGCAGTTCAATTTGAGTTTGGAAGCCTTTTTAGGCACCATCCCACAACTGCAGTTATATGAGAGGGATGGGGAACCTGTGGACTCCACTTCCCATCAGCCCCAGCCAACATGGTCAACGGCCAAGGATGATGGAGTCCAGCAGCATCTGGAGGTCCACAGGTTCCCCATTTCTGCTATTGGGTGAGGAAATATGGAAATGATCCCCAATGAACAAGCACATTTCAAGAAGGGTCCACAATACCACAAAGTTTAAGAGCTACTTAATGCATACTGAATGTCATGACCTGCAACCTGGGGACTGTGCACTGTCAGATGGAGGAACAAGAGGAAAACCCGGCTCCATCTCCATCCTTGGGAGAAGAACTGCCAAGAACCCAGCACCACACAAGCCAAAGACTGGGAAAGTAGGGAGAAGACCCTTTTAACAGTCAGCCAGCATCTCTGTGGAGGTGAGATTTGCTATTCTATAGGACCAATAAACATACAGGTATATAAGCCCACACATAGTGCCTGGAGAGAGACAGCAGGCAGGTGCCAACTAGCAGAAGCTCTGGGGTGGCTTCCCCCTGCCACTAGTCACCAACCACTTGCTCCTCCCAGAAGGTATCCCCCAAGATTGGCTCTGAGGAGGAGAGGGAGGATTGTTTTCTCCGGCAAGCTGAAATGCTTGTGGCAATGTTGAATTCCTCATTATAGCTTGCATAGCTTCCTAAGCCGGACTGTTGGAACTCTCCAAGGTCCTGAAGGTGCTTTGAGTGCCTTTCACCTCTGCCCTGGATTTTTGCCTTGAATTCCTTACTCGGACTATTGACAGGACCATGATGGGAGCACTCACAGAACTGAAGTCCCCCTTTAGCAAAGCCATATATCGGAATAAGCTGCATTCCCATTGGTGCGAATCACTTACTGTACAACAAACGGTCCGTCTTCTGCTTTTCATGCGTCAAGTCCTGAGTCCTTTCTGCTACTAACACCTCCAGGTGTTTGCTGTATTTCTCCATCTAGGCAGGCAGAACAAAAATGTATTCAACACAAGCAACCCTTAGGACGTTCTGTGTCAGATAATAGGAAATTTTAAAATAAAGAGGTACATCAGTACCTCGGGTTACGAACTTAATTCTTAATCCAAAACTGTTCTTAACCTGAGGCGCACTTTTGCTAATGGGGCCTCCTGCTGCCAGCGTGCTATTTCCGTTCTCATCCTGGGGCAAAGTTCTCAACCCGAGGTACTACTTCTGGGTTAGCGGAGTTTGTAACCCGAGGTACCACTGTATAATCCTCCTTTGCTTATCTGATCAGATTCCCCTCCCCCCGATATCTGTACCATTTCACAGAGGTTGGTAACCAGTCCTCACTCTTTCTTTGAGAAATGCATGTCCCTAAGCATGTTTGCTGAATGAAGGTCCATTTCCTGAAGAGGACCAGCGAACAGGAGAGAGGAATGCTGAAGCTCTCCCACGCTTGGCAGTTATCTCCCACAAATGCAACCTCCACCACTTTGCCAGAGGTAGATTTGCTTCCAGTTCACAGGCAAGCTGGGATGGAGTGGGGGAACTATTAAAATATCCTACAATAAATAATAATAATAATTTATTATTTGTATTACTTGGACGTGGGTGGCGCTGTGGGTTAAACCACAGAGCCTAGGGCTTGCCGATCAGAAGGTTAGCGATTCAAATTCCTGTGATGGGGTGAGCTCCCGTTGTTCGGTCCCAGCTCCTGTCAACCTAGCAGTTTGAAAGCACGTCAAAGTGCAAGTAGATAAATAGGTTCTGCTCCGGCAGGAAGGTAAACGGTGTTTCCGTGCGCTGCTCTGGTTTGCCAGAAGCGGCTTAGTCATGCTGGCCACATGACCCGGAAACTGTATGCCGGCTCCCTCGGCCAATAAAGCGAGATGAGCGCCGCAACCCCAGAGTCGTCTGCAACTGGACCTAATGGTTGGCTCCCTTTACCTTTATTATTTGTACTGGCTGGGTTTTCCCAACCACTCTGGGTGGCTCACAATAGAGTATTAAAAACATGATAAGACATCAAACATTAGAAACTTCCCTAAACATATGTAGAGGAGTATCAGCGGGCGGGGAAATGGTTAAGCAACTTCTTTCCTGTCCATTGGATCCCCTCTGCAAGTACCTGCCCTTCACATCCTCATTAGTTTTATTAACATAATGTTTCCGCACAATGTCTGTTGTACAGAGATAACGATGATGAAGTATGCCTTGGTATTGGCAGGTGTGCATCTTTGCTAATTCATAAAAATCATATGCCCTCTTTCCTTACTGCCACCTTACTGTCTTCAAGCAAGTGACACAGAATGTGCATTCCTAAAGAACGTTTTCATGCACATCCAAGAGTTGTCTTCTCCGGTCCAACTAAGAACGATTCTTACCAAAGTCATCATCATGTCAACTGGGCTAACTTTGTTTGGGTTCATCTTCTGCAGCAACTTCCTGACTTGCTCAAAGGTAAGCCTTTGTGCTGGATTGCTTTTCCTACACCTCCTGATCAGCTGCAAGAAGGAAAGAAGATTTAGGACATAATATAGGAGTGGATGCATGGGAAAAGCTGATATGGAAAGCTACTGCTTGCTATACTTTGAAACAAAATTATATGAAAACGATGTAAGGACAATAACAAATTGTCTAAAATGTATAAGAAGGTTCGTAATGATTGCTGGAAGTGTAAACAGGCAGATGAATCTTTCCATATGTGGTGGACTTTTAAGAAAGCAAGGGTATTTTGGGAAATGATATATGATGAAATAAAAAAGATGTTCAAAGTGATTATACCAAAACAAAAACCCTGAAGCTTTTCTCTTAGGGATTGCAGGGACAGAAGTTCCAAAAAAAGATGTTTAAGCTGTTTATGTACGTAACAACTGCGGCTAGGATTCTTTATGCACAAAAATGGAAGGAAGAAGAATGGATAAGTAAGATAATTCACAATGCAGAACTGGCAAAGCTAATGGCTAAAACAAGAGAACCTAATGATGGTTGCTTCATAGAAGAATGGAAGCCCTTTTTGAACTATTTAAAGAACTATTATAGTATGATGAACTCGCAAGCAGGGTTTGAACTACGAGCAACAGAAGGAATGAGAGATTGTAGTGTTGTTGTTATGGTATAAGAGATAGAAAGTAGGGTTCAGCAGAGGGGAAGAAAAAGAAGGGGGTGGGAAGTCGACAAAAGAAAAGTGTATGTTAAACTTCTGAAAATTTGATAAAATATAATTTAGAAAAAGAAAAAGATACAAGATAGCATGAAACCCCTTCCAGTTCAAATGAGGTTCTGGCCTCCAGCAGTCAGCATCTCTTAACCAGTTGCCAGAATAGGCTCAACACTTTATCAAAATGTATTATTACTGTTAATTAATTTATATACCACTTATATGCCCAAGTGGCTCCCAAGTGGTCTTGCAGCTATAAAACCAGTACATAAAATGCACAGCAACAGGTCCATGGGGGCATTAAAACAGCCTTAATTCAAATACAGTGGTACCTCGGGTTAAGAACTTAATTCGTTCCGGAGGTCCGTTCTTAACCTGAAACTGTTCTTAACCTGAAGCACCACTTTAGCTAATGGGACCTCCTGCTGCCACTGCGCTGCCGGAGCACGATTTCTGTTCTTATCCTGAAGCAAAGTTCTTAACCTGAAGCGTTATTTCTGGGTTAGCGGAGCATGTAACCTGAAGCGTATGTAACCCAAGGTACCACTGTATACAGTAAAACAAACCATTCAGAAGTGCAACAATGAAAATGACAGAATCAGAAGTTAAGTTCAGGGGAACGCTTGTCTTCAAAAGGCCAACACTGATGGTGCCGCTCTTATTTTAGCAGGGAGGGCATCCCACAACCCTGGCACCACCAGAGGGAAAAGCCCACCTCTCTGTGGCCACAAGCCAATAATAATCAAACTTTGGAAAAACGTGAATTCAATTAGCTAGTTGTTGTGCCCTGTATAGGAGAAAATGTTGTTGTTCAGTCGTGTCTGACTCTTCGTGACCCCATGGACCAGAGCACGCCAGGCACGCCTATCCTTCACTGCCTCTCACAGTTTGACCAAACTCATGCTAGTAGCTTCGAGAACACTGTCCAACCATCTCATCCTCTGTCGTCCCCTTCTCCTTGTGCCCTCCATCTTTCCCAACATCAGGGTCTTTTCTAGGAAGTCTTCTCTTCTCATGAGGTGGCCAAAGTACTGGAGCCTCAACTTCAGGATATGTCTTTCTAGTGAGCACTCGGGGCTGATTTCTTTAAGAATGGATAGGTTTGATCTTCTTGCAGTCCATGGGACTCTCAAGAGTCTCCTCCAGCACCATAATTCAAAAGCATCAATTCTTCAGCGACCAGCCTTCTTTATGGTCCAGCTCTCACTTCCGTACATTACTACTGGAGAAAATATACAGATGCAATGTAGCTAGGTCTTTCAAAGTAGTTTACTCTGGAGCAGGATTTCCCAAACTTGGGTCTCCAGCTGTTTTTCGACTGCAACTCTCAGCATCCCTAGCTAGCAGGGCCAGTGGCCAGGGATGATGGGAATTGTAGTCTTAAAACAGCTTTAAAAAAGTCTTTAAAAGTTGTAGACCCTGCTCTAAAAGAAACAAGGAAGAGGGGGAAGTGGTCTTGGCTTCCCCGAATCTATTTTGTTTTTCCAGGCAGACAAACTAAAATGACAAGGTGATGCTTGAATTTTAAACTAGACAGACTTTCCCCCCTCCAGACACATATTTTGGCTCATTGACAGCCACCTTTCAAATGCAGAAGCTAGAGCATCACAGCTATTAAATATGATCATGGATCTGACAGTTTATAACCACAGGAAGTCATAAAATTCCAGTAGCTGCATATTAAAAGCATCATTTACTGCATTCTGTTTTTGTGAGACAAGCTGACATTTCAGTTTGTCAGAATAATACTATTTTTAAAGGGTATTAAAGCCACACATTGTTCTGCAGAGTCTTGGAGGAGGAATTGGAAACTCCCTTCTTCTTCTTCTTCTTCTTCTTCTTCTTCTTCTTCTTCTTCTTCTTCTTCTTCTTCTTCTTCTTCTTCTTCTTCTTCTTCTCCTTCTCCTTCTCCTTCTCCTTCTCCTTCTCCCATGTTTTGTTTTTAAGTGAAAAAGAAACCTCCGCTTTCTTTCAAGGGCAACATGCATCATGGATCGTATCTGCTGCGGTTGCCAAACATTTCACAGACCCCTTGTGCTTTCCCCAGCAGCCTGATCCACGGATGCTAGCAGATGATAGTGCTCATCTCATCATCACAGAACACTTCACCTGCTGGTTTCTGCAGATCAAGCTGCTATTAAATGGATGAGCAGCAGACCAAGGCAGTCCTCCCCCTGCCCCCTACCCAGCTGGCAACTTCAGTCCACTTCTGCAACAATAATTCTACCATAAAGAAGACAGGGGTATGTTAGCATTTGGTTTACCTCCACATATTCTGCAGGGCAGGGACAGGCGTGCTCAGATTTTTCTGATATTAATTCTGTCAAAGCGGGGCACAAAGAATATCCCTCCGATTGTGTATCATCTTTCTGGAAAACACACACAGTGTCTTATTTATTTATTTAGTAGATTGTAATCACGGAACAGAAATCAGTAAGAGTTACATACTCTATAGACACCCTCTTTCAAATCACATGCTTTGGGGCAGCCCAGTCACGATTGCCTTACCTAGCTGGTAAGGTCCACAGGTCAACAGAGAAGCACTGATCTGTGAATACTCTAAGATGACCCAAGCATGGTTGTGCGACTCAAGCATTCTGGCCATCTCAGCATAACAAAACCAAGATAACACTCTAATTCTCAAGTATTTAAAAGCAGATCTTTAATTACCCGAAGAACCAGTCAAGTTAATTTGGAAATTATGCAAGATTTTGCACAAAATATATGAAAATCTAATATTGGGAGGGGGAAACCTGAGGGCTCAGTAATAATTAACTGCTTATCTCTGCCCGTTTTCCCCAAAAGCAGTCTCCCACTGGGGAGACCCCCAGTGCCTCTGAGTGTCTCCCATTAGGCACGTCTCTGGCTGGCATGTCCCGTCACTCCAGAGTGCCTCTCTGCAACACTTCTCGTATGAAAAGTGCACACAAGTCTTCTGGCATCACGCAGCAAGAAGAAGGAAACATCTGTAGATCTAAACTACGTTTTATTCACAATATATGCAGAGAATCTGTCATCATGTCTGGCAGAATAAGCAATGCAGACAGCAAAAGTGAAAGTACAGTACAGTAACACTCTCAGACGGAAGAGATAAGACAGTCTTCCATTCCCACACTTCTCAGACACTCATGTGATTTATACTAATCAGACTAGCCAAGACATCGGCTACATAAAATCCCAACAATCCCAACTCCCCCCCCAAACACACAGGGGCGGAGGAAGGGGGCAGAGGGGGTGCAGACCACCCCATGTGTCACCACTGAGGGGGTGACAAAATGCCGGGCGGCACTCACCGCGGGGCCAGCAGCGCGCCCAAGCCACACATCTCTCTTCCTCTTCCCGCTCAATGACAGTTTGGGCTCTGCGCAGCCCAAACGGTCCACCCGCTGCCTGCCCCCCAGCTGTAGGGCGGCTGAGTGGGAGGAGGCAGGCAGACTCTGGAGGCCCCATGGTGTGGCCCACCCTTATGGGTGGATCACCCCGCCCTCGACCCACCCCTATGGGCGACGAGGACCCCAGGTGCCCGAGTGGCTTCCTCTAGTGCAAACACACTAGATTTGTTTATTGATTTCTAAGGTTTCTAAGGTTACAACAATAAAGTATACAATTATAAAAACAAACAAAACAACTACAATTTTAAAACACACAAAATAATTCCCAAATGGAACAGAACAGTCAAGTACCAGTCATCATAGATCTTACCAGGGTGGGGTCAATTCTTGTTGCTATTTCGATTAAAATGATGGCATAGCTGCAAAATTGGAGATATGTCATTGCCGGTGGCAAAACATTGGAAACGGAATGATTAGTTTTTGTTTTAAATGCAGGAGCCAATTGTCAAGAGAAAGCACTCAACAAAGCGGCATACGAAGACGGAATTAAGCAAACGTCATGCAATGCAAAACATATCTAAAAACTTCTAGAACACCCGGAATTCATAATCATCTTAAAAGCCAGCACAAATCCACAAGCATAAACCCGAAGACACAGCAAACTAAGGATAAAACTTTTTGCAGCTCAGTTTAGATTACTCATGAAAAGTGGAAGCAGTTGACCTTCAGAGCCCATTCAAACAATCGACGGGTAGAGCTTCCCTAATCTCAAGCAAAATTTAATTCCACAGATGTGGGGCCACTACCAAGAAGAGGCAACAACTGTGAAAGAGCTCACATCTGGCTAAACGTAGCCATGGTGATTAAGCCCCATTGAAAGCAACAATACTTCGGCTTACGATTGCTTACTTTCAACGGAACTTAAGGTGCAACCATATGTATATCTACCTAGAAATAAGTCCCACTCTGTTCAGTAGGGCTTGCTCCCATGAAAGTATGCACAGGGTTGTAGCTTTAGTAGCAGTCAACTTTCAGGTGGATTGGGGCTAGTATCTTTAAATAAGTCATGAAGGTACTGATTAAAGAAAGCCAATTATTTAGCATAGTGAGGTGCTCTCCTGTCTACATCAGACGGTGTGCCATCTTCCTGCTCAATGAACTCAACCAAGTACAGGTCCCATTCCTTATAAATAACATTGTTATGCCCTATGGCTAATGAAATAAAGTTCCCTTTAACCCCAGTATGAATGTAAAACGAAGTACCACATGTGCCTCCAGGAACCTTCAGAAAATGCCCAGTGCAAGTGTGGATGGCTTCTACAGCTGACAATCAGAAGACTGATGACTGTCATCACCATACAGGTAAAGAAAGGAGAACAGAGCTCCTGCACTCTTAACAGTCATGCATAAGAGGGGCTTTTAGTTTGTCATGCAAATTTACACCGTTAAAGGCGCAGGAGCCCGTGCCCCCTTTTGTTTCTGGCGACATTATATCTAAGAGGATGAGACATCTGTGAAACACCTTTGAAACTTGCTAAAAGTGGGTGGTGCTGTGGGTTAAACCACAGAGCCTAGGGCTTGCTGATCAGAAGGTCGGCAGTTCGAATCCCCACGATGGGGTGAGCTCCCATTGCTCGGTCCCAGCTCCTGCCCACCTAGCAGTTCGAAAGCACGTCAAAGTGCAAGTAGATAAATAGATACCGCTCTGGCAGGAAGGTAAACGGCGTTTCCGTGCGCTGCTCTGGTTCGCCAGAAGCGGCTTAGTCATGCTGGCCACATGACCTGGAAGCTGTATGCCGGCTCCCTTGGCCATTAACTCGAGATGAGCGCCACAACCCCAGAGTCGGACATGACTGGACCTAATGGTCAGGGGTCACTTTACCTTTACCTAAATGGGAATTAACCTCGATGCATTGCTAAAAGAGGACCCAACGTTAGAGGACTTGATCCATTACACTCATTTCCACACCTCCAAAGAGGCCAGTCTGATGATATGCTGAAGAAGCATGTATCAGGCTGTGGGTGCAGAACATGCAACAGAAGGCACAGAGCGCAGCTGTTTTTGTTAAGTTCAAGCTCTTTCTCCCTAAATTGGCCTCAGAGGGTTGAAGAACTGCCTGCCATAATGGGGACAAATTATTCATGCTGCCAAGTGATCCCAGATTGTGCCACTTTAGTCTATGTCGTTCAGTTCTTTGAAAAATGAGTATGCTGCTCCTGGGACGATGAATAGCTATTCATAATATTAACAATAAATAAAACAGAACAATGAAAAATATATAAGGAGACTCAACAGAATAATAAAAGCAGACCAAGCAAAGAACTCATAAGACTGCTAGTTGAAAAACAGCTCGGATACCATACTGGAAGGCTTAGATATTGTGGGACTCCAGCTCTTATCTTACAACTCCTAACCCACTAAACTACAGTCGAATCCTTGGATCTCAAACACCTTGGCTCCCGAACAAATCGGCTTCCCAACGATTGAAACCTGGAAGTGAGTGTTCTGGTTTTCGGACAATTTTCAGAATCCGAACGTCCGGCACGGCTTCTGATTGGTTGCAGGAGCTTCCTGCAGCCAATCAGAAGCCGCTCATTGGTTTCTGAACTTTTTGGAAGTTGAACGGACTTCCAGAACGGATTACACTCGACTTGCAAGGTACGACTGTATTGGCCATATTGGCTAGGACTGATGGTACTTACATCATCTGGGGGGAACTGAGTTAGAGAAGGCCTCAGACAACTTGGAAAAGCTATGCTGGGTGGCCTTGTGAAGATCTGAAGGGGGCAAAGAAGTAATGCTTTGAATGTTAGAAAGAGAATGGGACAACGTGATTATGAAAGAATAATCTGTCATACAGGAGTACAGTAAAAGGTAAAGGGACCCCTGACCATTAGGTCCAGTCGCGGACGACTCTGGGGTTGCGGCACTCATCTCACGTTAATGGCCGAGGGAGCCGGTGTACAGCTTCTGGATCATGTGGCCAGCATGATTAAGCCGCTTCTGGTGAACCAGAGCAGCGCACGGAAACGCCGTTTACCTTCCTGCCGGAGCGGTACCTATTTATCTACTTGCACTTTGACGTGCTTTCGAACTGCTAGGTTGGCAGGAGCAGGGACCGAGCAACGGGAGCTCATCTCACCGCGGGGATTCGAACTGCTGACCTTCTGACCGGCAAGCCCTAGGCTCTGTGGTTTAACCCACAGCGCCACCCATGTCCCAGTAGGAGTACAGTAGTCACAGCTTATTTGCAAAACAGCAAATAATTCCAGCAACGCAAAAGCAACTCCCCCCCCCCATGTTTGTTCCGTCATATAGTAACACAGTTTACTTCGATTATACATTAAAAAGGGGAGTGGGGGAGATCCATTTATGATCATCATCACCTGTACACGTCTGCAACTGGAGTTGGTTCAAAGTTTGGTGTGGCGTGAGCCTCAGGCGCCAGATATATTTGTGTGAAGTGCTTATGAGGAACATTGGAATCCATTAAATCATCTTCTTTTCTATAGAACTGCAAGCCATAGTCTGAGACAAGGAGAAGCAAAGGTGGGGAAGGGAAAAAAAGGATCAGAATTTTTTGCATTATTTTGAACTGAGTGCCACAGGAGATGTTCATTTCAACACTCTCAGTTGGGAAATGGGCTGCCTCAGTTTGGAGCTGAAATGAATTCTCCTCAGCAAATTCTGGACCTGAGGATGGGAGCAAATTCCCTGGATGTCAGAATATTAGTCACATTTTAAATATTCCGCATCAGCATTTCACATGCAGAGTTCTGTCAGTAGCAACCAGCCCTTTCCCGCATCCGACAGCTGTCACTTGGTAAGGATGAACATCTGACTCTCTCACTTCACAATGGTCTATACAGGACAGCTGACATGCTGTCATTCCAAACTAGCTTGGTTTGCCTTCCGGGCTGGTGTCACATATTTACATCTGATTGGCTGTCACTGTGACTAAGAGAAAGGAGGGCTATTCTCCAAATACAAGCAAGGGCCCAAATAGATTAAGCTGCAGGGAGGTTCCCAAATGCTGCTATCTGAATTCCAGGTATGGGGAGGCAGGACAAGATTCATCTCCCTGCCTGAATCTCTCCAGGAATGGAGCCAGGGAAGTCTCCCTGGAAAAGTCCTAGCTCATTCCCCTGGAATACATAACATATAAGGGTCTAATCTATGACAAGGTAAAAGGTAAAGGACCCCTGGACGGTTATGTCTGGTCAAAGGCGACTATGGGGATGCGGCGCTCATCTCGTTTCAGGCCGAGGGAGCCGGTGTTTGTCCACAGACAGCTTTCTGGGTCATGTGGCCAGCAGGACTAAAGCACTTCTGGCGCATGGAGCACCGCGATGAAAACCAAAGCACACAGAAATGTCATTTACTTTCCCGCCACAGCGGTACCTACTTATCTACTTGCACTGGTGTGCTTTCAAACTGCTAGGTTGGCAGGAGCTGGGACAGAGCAACGGGAGCTCACCCCGTTGCGGGGATTTGAACCGCCAACCTTCTGACCGGCAAGCCCAAGAAGCTCAGTGGTTTAGACCACAGCGCCACCCACGTCCCTACAAATGCACAACATCTAAGGGTCTAATCTATGACAGATCCTACTGAGCAGATCTTAACAGCTGGGGAGCATCACTCGGGGAGCATCGCAAGTCCTGACGTGATATTTTAATTAATTAATTAGGTTCTTAACTGCCACTCATTAATTACCCAAGGGTACATGTGACTAAAGGGGTAAATAAAATGATGTACATGACATGCTGCATACAGTCCAAGGGCTACTGTAATATAGTGCCTAAGCTACAATCCTAAACACACTCACTAGGGAGTAAGCAGATGTGTTTGGAATCTGTGCGTCAGGCTGAATGAGAAGGAGCAGCGAACCTGACAGTCCCTGGTTCCAAACCTGTCTGTATCACAAGCTCAGTAGGCAGACGTTAAAACAGGCCACTGTCTCCCTGCATCAGCCCCCCCACATCTGCAATACACAGATAATAGTTCTGATCTACCCTATAGCAGTCTTGCAAGGATTATTCATATATGTGAAGCACTTTGAACATTATTATCTACGCACAGAGTATCTGCCAGTCTGTTCCTTCAACTCCCTTTGAATTTGATCTGCCAAACATTTGGGGTTTTGTTTTTTACTGTTATCCAGTGAGTGTTCACAATATGGCTGTGAGAAATAGCAAAGCGAACCTCCGGTATTAAGATGATAATATTAAGATGATAAACATTACGTGTGTTAATAAACAACAACCCCACTCTATAATCACCCCGAAGACGCGTTGCTAATTGCTGTTTGTTGCTAGTGGGTCTAAGTTGAGCAATCTGACATTTGCAATGTAACGTCACATAGATTCGTCGTTTTCAGGAGATGTGGGGATGGCGACCGCGAGGACAACAGCAGCACTATCCCATAATAAGGCAATATCTACTCATACTTTTCCATAGCACAGAGAGAACAGCTTCTATTCCGCTTACCTGAAATCTTACAAACCCAGCGGTCATCAATGACGCAGTTGGTGGACTTTAATCTCCCATGATAGATCCTATGCTGGTGAAGATACGCCATTCCCTGAGCAATGTCTGTGGCGAAAGAAAGCCTAAGGTGGTGGGGATAATAATCGGTGTTAACATGGCCTACTGAACCACAGGGCTAGACTTACACTTCAAGAGCTCCGGGGAACAAATGGGCAAAGATTGCAGTGATGTTTGACTTGCATCCAATAGGGCCTGCCAGTATGGCTTCCACAAAGAGTCTCAATAATTAAAGGTAAAGGTAAAAGGACCCCTGACTGTTAGGTCCAGTCATGGACGCCTCTGGGGTTGTGGCGCTCATCTTGCTTTATTGGCCGAGGGATCCGGCGTACAGCTTCTGGGTCACGTGGCCAGCATAACTAAGTCACTTCTGGTGAACCAGAGCAGCGCACGGAAACGATGTTTACCTTCCCACCGGAGTGGTACCTATTTATCTACTTGCACTTTGACGTGCTTTCAAACTGCTAGGTTGGCAGGAGCAGGGACTGAGCAACGGGAGCTCACCCTGTCACAGGGGTTCGATCCGCCGACCTTCCGATCGGCAAATCCTAGGCTCTGTGGTTTAACCCACAGCGCCACCCCTCTCACATCCACAGACGGTTTGCTCTTCTTGTTCACTTCCTGCTTGCACTAGGTCGCCTCCTTCTTACACCATACGTTTCTATGATGTCAAACTAGAAAAGTGTACTTGAAAATGATCCCTTACGCGTGCCTCCTGAAAACTTAGGTTTGCATTGCTCCATGTGCAATGCTATCTGCTGGAGGAGTAATCTAGAGTATTTGTGGGGGACCAATCTAGGGTATGGGTGGCTCTCCAACTCTCATCAGCCCGCACAAGCATTTCTTTGCAGTTCTTTGCCCATCACAAGCGGTAGACAAAGAAGTAGTGAGAGAATACCAAGGGTGGTGGCATCATTGGACTAGATCATAGAATCATAGAATCATAGAGTTGGAAGAGACCACAAGGGCCATACAGTCCAATGCAGACCACAAGGGCCATCCAGGATCCCTTCCAACTCTACAATTCTATGGTTTCTGTGATTTCTTATGATCATACCATGCATCTTCTTTCACTAGACATTACTGTTGAGATGCAGAGAAGAAAAGACATTGGCTGATGGCACCTCTTGGAACTTCTAGCTGGAGCCTTGAGTCCCTAAACCAGGGGTTGTCAACCTGGTCCCTAGTGGGCATTTCAGGATTCTAGGTGGGTGGTTGGGGGTTCAACGGCACAAGCTGAATCCTCCTTCCATCGAGCACTGGTGGGCAGTAAGGAAATTTTACCATCAGGAAAGATGCATTAGTGGGCGGTAGGTATAAAAAGGTTGACTACCCCTGCCTTAAACAATGCACAACAGTTATTTATTTCCCCCCCCCCAAAAGTTGCACTATGGCCCTACCCATACACAAAAAATATAATCAGCAATTTGATCCCAAAGTAAGATTCTCTCTGTCAGTCACTCTTTAAAGATCACTTCAGGCTCATCATCACACTGGCATCTTATCTACCTAATGATGCCTCGTTGTAATTAAAATCCCATATTCTATCAAAAACACCATCTGGTGAAAAGATTACACACAGCTTCTTATCAGTCTGAAAGTCAGTGAGGGCTTTGTTGTTATTTCATCTATATATAATCTTATCTCATATCAATATAGCAGCTACATATTTTTTTTCCTGTTGAGAATTTGTCCATGAAGGGAATGATGCAAATCACACCAGCAAGACAACCTCTGACCCGCCAAATACTGGCTTCTGTTATTAACACTTTAATATAAGGGATTCTAAAAAATATAATACACTCTCATTCTATAAATGCTGTTGTAATACATTATAGCTTCTCTTTTTCCTCATGCGATATAAAGAACTAATTTGAATTGGAGAGAGAAAGAGGAAGGAAGGAAGGAAGGAAGGAAGGAAGGAAGGAAGGAAGGAAAGAAAGAAAGAAAGAAAGAAAGAAAGAAAGAAAGAAAGAAAGAAAGAAAGAAAGAAAGAAAGAAAGAAAGAAATTTTGCTGTGAGTGTCAGGAACACAAACCCTTATAAGGCAGCTTCCACAATAAACAATCACATATAAGAATAAATTTGGACTAAAATGTGGGTGAACTTCCATGAGAATTAAAACAAAGAAACAAACAAACAAACTGATGTGCAGAACTAAATTTAAGATGGGGGAGGGATAGAGAGAGAGAGAGAAAAAAAACAACAACCCGAAATTGGCAGATTTCACTCATCCCTAGCAGGAACTGTGAAGAAAATGCCAGCACTGACTTCCACCTATTCCCACCTTTCTCTCACCTGAAGCCCCAGTTTAAAGGGATGTCTTCATTGAGCAGCACGTCAGTCAAACTTCCTTTAGGGCAGTATTCCGTGATTATGGCGATATTTGGCGCTTCAATACAGCCTCCAATGAATTTGCAGAGATTTGGGTGGTCCAGTTCTCTGTGACAAGCAGACAGGAATTGGGTTGTGCCATATACTTTCTAAGAACCCAACATTGCATTTTGGACACTTTCCCTTGCAAGAGGAGCCTCTCCTTGAGAAGGGACATTGGGCTTGAGCCCCAGAACAACTCCGTAGCCAGTGTGCAGTAGTTACTTTGGGAGTGGAAACCATATGTAAGCCTGTAACCCACTGACTGGGAGTAAGTTCCACTGGACTCAGCATGACTTACTTTTGAGTAGGTATGCATAGGATTCTTCTGTAAATTAGTGTGTCCGTCCTAGCTCCTAAAAGCTGCTATAGATGAACACAGGCAGTGCTTTTTTCTGGGGTACACAGGGGTACGCATACTCATAAACATTTTGTGAATCTAAGTTTGGCCCCATTGAGGGGCAGTATTTCAAAATGAGTAAGGAAACGAGAGTACCCCTAAACATTTTTTTAAAAAAAGCACTGGACACAGGTGCAGCCAACGTGAGGTCCCCCAAAAGTTTCTGGACTGAAGCTTCCATCAACGCCAGCCAACGTAGCCAACGGTAATGGATGATAGGAGCTGTAGTCTAACATCATCAAGAGAGAACCATGTTGGCCACTCCTGGATTAAGGGACAGCATCATTAGAGGGCCCACAGAACTTCTGATCAGTTGTGACTGAGCAACAGAGAGAGGAACATGATATGTGAGGAGTGAGGGAGACAGAGATGGAGACTGAAAGAGTTGAGCCAAAACGGGAAACCAATTGTGGGAGGTTCCACTGGTAGTGAAGTCTTTACTTTTTCCTCATTTATTAGGAGGGACTCTTATTTGACCATGAGGCTCAAGATCACGCCATGGACTCTTGGCTTCTGTCACATGGGTTTATTTCCTGAGAATTCCAGTATTTATCTTTCCCCCCCCCATAAAAGGCCCACATTTCTATACCTCAAGGAACATCTCCACCCCCATCATTCACTGAAGTCCAGCTCTGAGGGCCTTCTGGTGGTTCCCTCCCTGTGAGAAGGGAGGTTACAGGGAACCAGGCAGAGGGCCTTCTCGGTGGCGGTGCCCGCCCTGTGGAACGCCCTCCCATCAGATGTCAAAGAAATAAACAACTATCTGACTTTTAGAAGACATCTGAAGGCAGCCCAGTTTAGGGAAGTTTTTAATGCTTGATGTTTTATCGTGTTTTTAATAATCTGTTGGGAGCCTCCCAGAATGGCTGGGGGAACCCAGCCAGATGGGCAGGGTATACATAATAAATCCCCCAAACCCAGCTTAAGCCGGTGCTGCGAGGGCTGGGGGAAGGGTGTCAAATGGCCTCAACAGGGCAGCATATTACCAAGGCCCACCCCTATTCCTCTCAGCCATTCAGAGCCTGCTGCTGGCTTCAAAACACGAAGGGATGTGGGAAGGACTTCTTAGTATGCCTTCAGCACATACAAGATATCATAGGACAGGATGTCTAGTTGATGCTGAAACACACAGTTAAATATGCCAGTGAAGGCAGTACATGTCTAAGTTCACTTTTTGAAGCAAGTGGATAGTGAATTCAAATTTAAGGAAGATACACTTGTGGGTGTATATCTACAAAGGCACCCATAAATCTTTTTAAAAATAGCTTACCTCACTTGTTTGACTTCTTTACGGATGGTCCTAGTGAGAGTAAACGTCTTGTTCATTATTTTCTTGATGGCCACTGTTCTACCATCACTGGAAGAAGGCAAAGACATTGGTTTAGCAACCAGAAGTAAATAAAAAAAAACCACAAACCCTCCGTATATTTATCTAATACAGTTATATTATCTGTGGTGCAAACCCCCCACAATACATTGTTCTTCTCCTTTTCTCTTTTTTCCACACTAGAGCCTGCGAGGTAGGCTGAGAGGTGGCAACTAGCCATAGTTCACCTAGGGTGGATCGACACACAGGAAAACCCTCCACTATAAATAAGTTAGAAATTAAATCATTATAACAAAAGGGAAAAAAAACTCTATGGAAAATCACATAGAATTTTTTTACTCTCCAGTGCCATCTAGTGTTGCATGTGTATAATGCATTCAAAACACTGTTTGTTTGTTTTTTACTAATGTAGCTGAGTCACTAGTGAGCTTAATGGCGGCTGGCCAAACCACGTGGGACAACATGTGCCTTTGTATTTAATATGCAAATAGCAGCAGCTGCGGGGGAACAAAAATTATCAGGGTCACTGCAGTGGGGAGAATTTGATGCTTTCCTCCCCTGAGGAAAATCCCATCGCTGAAAGCATTATTTGCATCGGGAGGAGATCTCCCATTGGCACCAGTGAGAAATTATGAACTTCTCATGACAGCAATTGGTCGGCCACTGTGGGAAACAGGAAGTTGAACTGGGCAGGCCTTTGGTCTGATGCAGTAGCCTCATTATGGGGCTTGACGGAGCATAGGCTTGACTCAGCATAAGACAGCTTCCCATGTTCCAGTAATAGAATAGAGCGAAAGGACTGCAAAATGCACCTACTAGATCCCCGTCTGCGTAAAATAGTTCATCTTGGAAGCGTTGGCAGCTGCTGTACAGGAGCTCAGTGTCGTGAGGCAGCTGGTATTGGAGGCGCTGGGTTGAAGTGGCACACTCAGGGCGCTCCCCATTGCAGTCCTTGCCATGTATTCTGATAAAACAGGAGATTAGATGTACAGGTGAAACTCGAAAAATTAGAATATCGTGGAAAAGTCCATTTATGTAAGCAATTGTTTTCATTAGCTACTGGAGTTTAATATATGAGATAGACTCATGGCACGCAAAGCGAGATATGTCAAGCCTTTGTTTGTTATAATTGTGATGATTATGGCATACAGCTGATGAAAACTCCAAAGTTGAAATTGTTAATTTGGGGTTCTCATCAGCTGTACGCCATAATCATCACAATTATAACAAACAAAGGCTTGACATATCTCGCTTTGCATGTCATGAGTCTATCTCATATATTAGTTTCACCTTTTAAGTTGAATTACTGAAAGAAACGAACCTTTCCACGATATTCTATTTTTTTCGAGTTTCACCTGTAGGTTGGTTGAATGCACATTGGCGAGAAGACTTGAACATTATTATTATGGCCCAGGATTAAATCGGCAAACTGTTTGCTCTGCTGGTACCTTTCTAGTACCATCTGAGGAGAGGTGAGGTCAACAAAAAGAGTTTCAAAGACTGTCTCAAGGCAAATCTAAAAATATGTAGTATAAACATCAACAACTGGGAAACACTGGCCTACAAGTGCTCCAATTGGAGAGCAGCCTTTACTAAAGGTGTCATGGGCTTTGAAGATGCTCGAACTAAGGACACAAGGGAGAAATGTACTAAGAGGAAGGCACACTTGGCAAACCCTCACTGTGATCAACTCCCACCCAGAAACCTATGTCCCCCACTGTGGAAGGATGTGTGGATCCAGAATTGGCCTCCACAGCCACTTACGGACTCACCGTTAAGACTGTGTTCATGGAAGACAATCTTACTTGGCTACGAGTGATCGCTAAAGAAGAAGAGTACCATTTGAGTGTTTGTTCACTGCTAGCAGTGTGCCGAAGACTGATGGTGAGCTGACCCATCGTATAGAAGGGTTTGCATAGCTTTCTGAAACTTTTAAAAGGTTGGCTTACATACACGGTTAACATTCTGAATCATTTGGCTGTCATGCTTTTAATATAGTGAAGATAAGGTATCAGAATTTATTTTATTGCAGCCATCTGGGTTATTTGACACACACACACATTTCAGACTCAACATAATGATGAAACACTTGGCTTTGCATAATTATTATTTTTAATAAAAGCCAAGATTAGCTTCCTAATTTCTTTTCTGTTTCATCTTTTTGTCTTTCTGCACAGCTCTGTCCGTTGCTACTTCTTTCCTGTCAGATTTGCATATTTATGTCTATTTTTCCAGATATTTTAATTAACAGTGTTATCATCTCTTTTGCCTGTTTATCCTTGAATGCTAAATTTATGCCTCCCAATTTGGGGTGTTTTCTTTTGCTAGATCCATGCTGACAGTAGCACTAATAGTTTTGTCTGGTCTTGTTAGCTTTCAGCAGAACAAGTTCGTTAGCTGGGTCTCTGATGTGCGGAGGGCAGCCAAGTCTCATCAAAACCAAAAAAATTATCCACAAATAATTGAAAAAAGAGGAATCAAATAATGAACTGAAAGTGCTGTTAATATATTACATTAAAACCATAAACTCTTGTATGAAGTACTCATACTCAAAATGATATATTATGTTTAAAGTTGATATTCCCCCCCTCCAGCAGCTTAAGAAAGGCAGGTTACATAGTTGGCTTCAGAGAGCTTCCCAGATGGCATCAAATGCTACTTCTGGCTTAATGAACTAGCAGCTGCTGAAATTCCTTCTCCTGCAAAGGCTTAGGAGCAGGTGATAACTGAAAGCCATCCAAACAGGGGCAGACCTTGGTAATTGATGCTCCCCACAGCCAAATCACTGAAATTTTAAATGATTGCATGTTTTACTATGTATTTAAATTTGATTGGTTGGTAACTGAATTCTAGAGAGTTCTGTAGTAGTTCTCGTGTGATTGGTTAGCGTTGGTCACAAGGGAGGTATGTAGTGAAAGAGAAACTCCATTTTATGGGAAGCAAGATGAATTTGTTATAGAATCCACTGTGAACACTACTAAGTTGCATGGAGTGTTGGAGTGCTACTTCTCTGCTTGAAGGAAAGAGAGCAAAGCTGCAGGAGAAGGTAAAAGTGGAAATCTCCCATAGGAGCTGCAAGGCATGGCCTAACTGAGGTACAGAAGGCTGAAAGTGCTGAGCTCTGTAAAGGGAGGAAAATACAGATGTTTGGAAGTTAAAAGAAGAGACTGTAAGCCAGGCATCCCCAAACTCGGCCCTCCAGATGTTTTGGGACTACAATTCCCATCATCCCTGACCACTGGGATGTGTGTGTTTAAATTGTTTTGAGTCATTTCCATGAGATGATATTGATGATACTAATACTTACAGACCTTGTTTGATGCAGCTGAAGTCTATGATCCAGCTTTCATCCCAAAACATTTTTTGCTTTTGGTACTGGAACCACTAAAGAAAGCATGAGAGGGCAAATTCATCCCTAGGCTCTTCATCATAAAATCTTCATCATAAGATCTCAGCGCGGTTCACAGAATAAAATACAGGATAAAAGCATGAGAACAGCGAAACAATACCCCCCTCCCTTCCCACAGACACATTTAAAAGGCTGTACAATATTAATCAGCCCAAGATGTAGTTGAAGAGGTATGTTTTCACCTGGCGACTAAAGATGTGTAAATAAGGAGCAAGGCGAACCCTGGAGAGAGCATTCCACGGACAGGGGGGCCACCACAGAAAAGGCCTGTTCTCATGTTGACACCCTCTGGACCTCACATGAAGGAAGCACACAAAGAAGGGCCTCAGATCATGAAGGCAGAGTCTGTGACAGTTTACATGGGGAGATGCGGTCCTAAATGGCCTCGGCCCAGTATACCTGAAGGAGCGTCTCCACCCCTATCGTTCAGCCCATACACTGAGTTCCAGCTCCAAGGGACTTCTGGCAGTTCCCTCACTGCGAGATGTGAGGTTACAGGGAACTAGGCAGAGGGCCTTCTCGGTGGTGGCGCCCGCCCTGTGGAATGCCCTCCCATCAGATGTCAAGGAAATAAACAACTATCTGACATCTGAAGGCAGCCCTGTTTAGGGAAGTTTTTAATGCTTGATGTTTTGTTGTGTTTTTAATATTCTGTTGGGAGCTACCCACAGTGGCTGAGGAAACCCGGCCAGATGGGCAGGGTATAAATAAATTGTTGTTGGTTGTTGTTGTTGTACATACTGCTTAATATTTCAGAAATCTATAAGCAGAGATTTAGACTTTTTTTCTTGAATTCCTGACATTAGTAAAATTCACATGACAGGTTATTGCACCATTGGTGCTTCACATCATCATCATATCATCATTTTGAGTGGGGGGCAAAGGAAACATTTACTTTTTCTCCTCCCCCACAGTGTTTATCTGAAAGACTGAGCAGACTGAGAGACAGTTCTCTTCTGTTATCTCCTACCAGCTAGAAAAGAAATGCCTACAGACAGAATCTGAGGCAAACGTTAACCCATTGCCGAGTCCCGTTCTGCAACTTCACAAAGCAGAGAGACAGTTTGCGTTGCAAACACAACAGAGAGGGAAGTGTCCTCAGCTGTCAGATAATCTCCTCGGAGGCACACTCAAGAGGTAGCAACTGCCTATTTTGGAATGCGTCTCCCCCTGTGAGGCAGAGCCAGCGATGGCTGCTTCTCATCCAGGTACACCCAAGAGGGCAGCAAAGAAGTAGAACTTGTGTTTATGCTGCGTTGCATTATAAAATGAAGATTAAGTAAGAGGGACCAGATTGGGGGGGGGGAAGCATGGAGGAGAGCAGTTGAGTGGCGGCGAAGTTCTACTTAACACATACCACGACTGTCAGAATAAAGCCAGTGCAGACCAGACATATTGGTAAGGCAATTGCGATCCTGATGTCTGTTGCCAACGGGCATTCGCCACAGTCAGCCGGGCACGTGGAGCAGCCCTCGTCATCCTCGCAGATGTCATCCCCACAGACTGAGCACAAAGAGAAAGAGATTTCAGAATTAATAATACAATGGAACGGCACCAGGATATTCCTTTGTGGCTGAGGCTGATCAAAGGGAGATGGGTGCCTCCTCGGCCCTGTATACCTGAGGGAGTGTCTCCACCCCCATCGTTCAGCCCGGACACTGAGGTCCAGCTCCGAGAGCCTTCTGGCGGTTCCCTCACTGTGAGAAGTGAAGTTACAGGGAACCAGGTAGAGGGCCTTCTCGGTAGTGGCGCCCGCCCTGTGGAACGCCCTCCCATCAGATGTCAAGGAAATAAACAACTATCTGACTTTTAGAAGACATCTGAAGGCAGCCCTGTTTCAGGAAGTTTTTTATGTTTGATGCTTTATCATGTTTTTAATATTCTGTTGGAAGCCACCCAGAGTGGCTGGGGAAACCCACCCAGATGCGCTGGGTATTATTATTATTATTATTATTATTATTATTATTAATAATTACCCTCCTTAAAAACAGGCCTTCAATCAAAATGTGTCTTTACTGACAGATGTCTGAGGCTCTTCAATCAAGAGGGGAAGCTGACATCCCAACATCCAGCATGACTTGCGCTGCCTGAAACCAATGGTTCTGGCATTGGCGATCAAGCCCATGACACAATGAATCTTCTGTACAATTGTCATTCTTTGCACAAGCAAGGACAAGGAAGGTTTCCAGTGATGTGGGAAATGATACATTAAGTTCTAATGAATGTTCAAGTCCCCCCAGTCATCCTAGCAACGGAAATGCAAGCATTCTCTGAACGCTTTCACTCACTACCCCCACCGTTTTGTGGCCTACCTACTGCCGGTAGGACCATGGTTTGGGCTTCCAAAGCAGCCTGCATTCTCCCAACCCTGATGTGTGCAATGAGAGAGGTCATGCCCACATGCACCAGGACTACCTGCAAGGCAAGCAAGATGGAGGAAGAGAAAGAAGAACGGCAACCCAATGAGATCAGCGAGAACCATTCTAGTCCAGATTGTCATTGGCTACCCAGATGCCTCTGCAGTCTCCCAAGGAGGGCTGTGGAGATGGTCACCTTCCCCCTGTTAGTCCCCAGCATTTGTTATCCGCAGAGATAGCGTCTCACTCATCTGGGAATGTTTGGGAATCCGGGGGAGGATATATTGTCTTCGATATCCTACCCCAACTTGTCTTTACAAGTTGAACAGTATCAGCAGAGCTAACATTCCCCTTTTTAATAATACGCACAGCAGATAGCTTCCTCAGACTCGCTAAAGTCTCTGTAAACATTTTCCTGGTACTTTCCCCGTTTAATCCCTCCTGAAACAAGACACTACACAGTCTTATGTAAAGTATAAAATGTTTACTCACAAGTAATCATCTGTTCACATAAAGGTTCCCAGAAGGAAGACTTAAAAGGTTAGAACATAGTGTAAATGTGGTGACTATCTCCTTATGGGGGAAAGTCCCCCTTTTCTTCTCTTGGCCTAGTGCTAAGGGTGCGTCTTAGTAATGCTGTTGTTAAGATGGCATCGTGAGAGAGACAAGACAAGATGGTCGCCAGGCAGTTGTTCTGGTTCTTTCTGCTAAAGAGAGGCCACGCCCATCTCAAGTTACACACAGGAAGTGTCATCTCAGTCCTAGAAAGCAGGAAGTACCGGCTGGAAGACTGAGACAACCTTCATGTCTACTCTTGCAAATGTTGTGTTTGACTGCACCTGATTCTTACATCCCACAACTCATAGAAATCAAAGAATCGTAGAGTTGGAAGGGACCCTTTGTGTCATCGAGTCCAACCCCCTGAAACACAGGTCTCTCAACTAAAGCATCCATGACAGATGACTATCCAACCTCTGCTTAAAAACATTGACTCTCCTTTCTTGGAGGTTTTTAAGAGAGGATGGGTGGCCACAACCTCTCAAGAGAGACCGTGCACTGTCCCACAGCTCCTACTCTCAGAAAGTATTTCCTGATGTTTAGTCAGAATCTCCTTTCTGGAAACTTGAAGCCTTTGGTTTGAGTCCCACCCTCCAGAGCTTGCTCCATTCTCCATGTGACAGCCCTTTAGATATTTGAAGATGGCTATCATATCTCCTCTCAGCCTCTCTTTTCCAGGCTAAACATACCCATCATCTTCAACTCATGCTCCTCATAAGGCTTGGTTTCCAGAACCTTGATCATCTCCTTCTGCACACAACCAGCTTATCAATATCATTCCTAAATTGCAGTGCCCAGAGCTGGACACAGTATTCCAGACACACAATATGTAGATTCGATTTATCTATCATAGCTAATAGCCTACTCTCTTAGAATTTGTCTAATTTCCTTTTAAGCTAGAGGCTATCACCACATCTTGAGTCATGTATTCTGAATGCTGCATGAAGAAATATTGAATAACTAAATGAACCTGGATCTAGCTAAGTGAAAGGGGGAGCCCTTTTCATGAACATTTTCAGCAACATTGCAGTGCCCTGTTCCACTGTGCTTTTTAATAATTCCTGTGAAAGGACTTTAAAGAGTTCGCTGAATCAGAAAGCTGCTGCCCACATTAAGTCAAGATGCCCTAATAGCTGCATGATGTACAGCAAGGATGGGGAATTTGTGACCCTACAAATGTTTTTGCTCTCCATCTCCCATCATACCAAACCACTGACCATGCTAACTAGAGATGATGGGATTTGGAGTCCAACAACATCTGGAAGTCCACAGGTTCTCCATTCCCCATTATATATATATATAATGCTGCATCAAACCCAGTGTCAACTTAGGTGGGGGTTTTTTAACCCCATGTTGTGCCATAATCACAATACTAGGCTGATACTTGGCCATTTCTTTTGATTGATGGAACCTGTTGCGAAGAATTATCAAAACAGCAGAGAGTATTATTGGCTGTTCACTCTCTACTTTAGAACGTATCTATACCATCAGGTGCCACAGAAAGGCATTAGACATATCAAGAGACCCATCGCACTCTGGTCACCGTTTCTTTGAGCTTCTGCCATCGGGACGGAGATACAGAACAATGAAGGCGAGAATGAGCCGTCTCAAGAACAGTTTCTTTCCTAGAGCAATTTTGGCCTTAAATGGAAACTCTGGACTCTGAAGTCATCTTATTTTATTTGTCATATTGTCCTGTATTGTACTATGTTTATTAGTATTTTTAAATTATGTGGAGTGCCTTATTTGAGTTGATATAGCAACCAAGGAATTTAGTTGTTTCCCGCAAGGGGACAATGACAATAAAGATCTATTCTATTCTATTCCATTCTATTCTATTCTATTTATATGTAATGAATATTCATTCAATGCAACAATTGCTTAAAGGTAGCCTGGAGCTCTTGAGACATAAATGTGGTCAGTTCTTCTTGGTGGATTAAAAAAGAGAGAGCATAATGTCCTGAGCAGCTGCTAAGCTAGCCAAATTCCCACTGTGGCCTACCGAGGCCAGATGTTTTTGACTACAACTCCCATCAGCTGCAACCAGCACAGGAGTTGTAGTCCAAGGTATCTGGAGGGCACCAGGCTGGCAAAGGGGAATAATGGATAATTCAGGCTTTTGCCCAGCAGTCCGAAAGAGAGTGAAACAGAGTCCGTGAGGAGGATTGAACCTTATTTACCTTAGCTGTCCAGTTTCTCTGTGTCATTTTGCCCGCAGTAGACTTGGTGTGGGTGAATATTTGGCCATCGTCTGGGATCCATGGTCCACAAATGCCACCTTTCCCCTTTTGCCAAGCAGATTAAATTAAACGATACAGCTTCAGTGTCATGTAAATACTCTTTTAGAGGTTCATGTAACAGTAAACTTTTGTTGGAAATGACATTAAATGTCACATTCTGTGCTTAATAAAGGGGAATATATAATCAGCCTTAGTGCAATTCTGGATAACACCCCAATAATTTAAAATGAATTATGCAGTTAGGCCCCACTTTTTCAGCCCTTTTGAGTACATTTAGTATTCTTGCATGTCAGATGAAACGTCTTAAGCATCTGTCATTTTTATTTGTAATTTCCTGTGATTTCCAATTTTGCATCTCACTTTCTTAACCTCCAAAACCCTGAATTTCAGTGCTCTTGGAAGCTTAAATTATTTTAGTTGTAGTATTACCAGTTGATGTATATCTCAACTTTACAGAATGCAAAAAGCAGTTTACAAAATATGAAAACATCATACCATACAACAGCTTTAACATACCAACACATAAGAATACTTCGTAAGAGGAGTGGCCAGATGTTTTGGACTCCAATTCCCATCACCCCCTGTCAGTATGGCCAATGGTCAGGGATGGTGGAAGCTGTTGTCCTCAACATCTCCAGAGGGTATCATATTGGCTATCCCTGATTTAAAACATAGTACAATAATATCAAACATCAGCTGGCCCCATAGCCCTCTAGAATAAAAACACTTTAGCCAGCCTTCTGAAGGATGAAGGAGAACAGACATAGCAAGCTTCCCTTAGGAGAAGTTCTAGACAGTGGGTACCACTACACAGAAGGGCCTTCTCCTCAAAACCACCAGCCTAAGTTTGGATAAGCCATGGCAAAGTCTCCTAGCATGAGCAAATCATATGGAAAAGAAGGGAAATGGGGATCTACAGTTGTTGTTACATCAGCTATCCTAGACTCAGGTCATTTTGGGCTTTAAAGGTGAATGAATTCAAGTTAGACCACATGGTTGCAAAATCAAAAGTTATCTTAGAATTCCCCGTTCAAATTGCCCATGAATATTTCAAAGATTCAAATCCAAAATCCAACAGTAATCCTCCCCCCCTCCCCCGGATGGCTCAATGGCAAAGTTAAAATGTCACGGTCAGAACTAAAATTTTGGTAAGCTTTTGTTCCGCCCTGACATTTTAAACACAACATTGACATTTTAGCACAATGGTGAGAGACCCTTTTATCCCCCAGAAAGCTCTCTATGGGCCCTCCGATAGCAGTCTTGGATTGTTTTGCTTGCAGAACTGCAACCCCATCAGCCCCAATGGCTAGGGATCATGGGAGTTGTAGTTCAGAAACATCTGGATGGCCAAAGTTTCCCCACCCCTGCTCTGTTTGAAAGGCTGCCTGGTCCAAGTCTACAGGGGTGGACCTTGGTAATATGCCACCCTGTGCAAGGCCATTTGATGCCCTCCCTCCAGCCCTTAAGCCAGGCTTTGGGAAGGAGGTGAAAGGCTCTGGCAGAATCCTAGAGCCCTCCTACATCCTCCCAAAGCCTAGTAAACACTTGGCCAGCTTCGGGAAGGACGCAGAGAGACTCTATCACCCAGTCAGAGCCCTCACGCCTCTTTTCCCGAAGCTAGGCAGGTGCTTACAGAGCTTTCAAAAGGCGTCCTCCTTGGCTGTGCACCTGGTGCAACCGCACCGCTTGCACTACCTTAAATCTGTCCCTGAAATCTAGTTTAAACATAAAAAACCAGAAGAAGAGAGAGCAGGGACTTGGACAGCAGACTAAGCAGTTACAGAGGCCACCTCGTCTTGGTCTTCATCAATATGATAAACTGCATTGTATTTTTAATTAATATGCAGCGATTATTTCTGAATTTGCCTCTGCACCTACAAATTAATTTAGCAGATGAAAAATCCATGCAAATCTGCGTTACCCTTTGTTCTCTTTTTTGGTGGTGTGTAAATGGCCGTCTTTGAGGTGGTAGCTCCTCTAGATTTCCTTCAGAAAAAGGCATTTAAGAAGGGAATTTTGCCCATATCCTTCCCTTACAGAGGGTTCTCTGCAGCTTATTTTCTTTGATGTTTAACATGTTCTGACAGCTCTTCCACAGATTTTTGTGTGGGGCGGGGAAAAAGTCTATTTTGAGTAAGTATTTTCAAAGATTCTCATTTCCCAGCCAGCTGTAACCAACAAGGATTATGTTCACTATTTTGTGCTAAAATATACAATACAAAGGTCTTAAGGTTTTAGCAGGGGGTGGGATGGGGGTAGGGGAGGGATGGCTTATTTCTGGTGACTAATTTCAGATAGCCCCATGTACGTCTCTCCATTTGTGTTATACCAAAAATGCAGGTGGCTCCTGCAAGCGAGGGTAAAAGAATGAAAGAAAAGAGCCGTGCAAAAGACACCAGGGTGTATAAATAGCTCTTACTTAGCCGAACTGAGTTATCTCAATATAAGAGTGTTCGGTATCACAAAGCCACATTCCTCTTAGCCTTCATATTCAGTTCCATCTAAGCAGGGAAGCATAAAATATCTGCACCAAAATGAAACTTTAATAACCGATGGCTAGAACGGTGTCCTTTTGGTTAACTCGCAAAACTCGCAAAAAAAAACCTTCCCACCCTCAGAATGAAAAGCAGGGAAACAGAAAAGTCTGTTCACAAAGAATGACTTTCCCCCCTTTCTTTCTAAAGAAGATGGAGAAAAGGGCTTATAGAGCACATTTCAAGTGCTCAAAGCAGCCAGGGATCAGAAGAGTGCAGTGGACCATCATATTACTATTTCCCTATTGCAGGGAGTAGCTTGGAGAACGTAGTGGGGACATCCCTCAGATCAGCTAACCGTAAGAACACAAGAACATGAGACAAGCCCGCTATATCTAGTCCAGCATCCTGTTCTCACGGTGGTCAACAAGATGCTCTTGCGAAGCCCTCTGCCAGGGGTTGGACTCAAGAAGGTGAGGTGGAGGAGGAAGGTGAGGTGGAGGAGGAATGGAGGAATGGTGGAGGTGACCCTCCACTTCTCCTGATGCTGCAGGAGAAGAGGAATGCAGCCTTGATTTACAGCAGGGGTTTGAGGAGTTTGAGGAAGGTCACAGCTCAGAGATAGACGAGCAGAAAAGTTGGGCAGTGTTAAAAGAAGGAGGGGAGGGGGAGCAGTGGAGTAGCAACGGGCGGTGGTGGGGGGGTGTGTGCTCCCGGTGCCACATCTCCGGGGGTGATAAGGCATGCAGTTTGCTGGTGCTGGCACTCCAGCACTGTACGGATGGGGGCCGTGATCCTCTGCTGGTGGCTGCAGCCACAAGCAGAGGATCCCGGCACCGCCCGTATAGTGCTGGAGCGGCGTTGCCGGCAACCTGCTATGTACAGTGCATGTGCGGCGTCGCTACGTACAGCACATGTGTCGTGCATATTGACGCTGTGCATGCGCACTACGTAGCAACACCCCGCCCCCAGGTGCACATCATGTTTGCCGCTCTGGGTGCCCGAGCGGCTTCCTACACCACCGGGGGGGGGGGAGAGACAGAAGCAGGGCAGCCAGCTGACACATTGTCACTGGAGAGTATTTCTGACACTCCTTCTCCCAGAACTCGGCATTCGTTAAGAGTGCAGGAACAAAGGAATCAGAGACATTTGACCACAGGCGTAAGGGCAGATGCTGCTGCTAAGGAGGAGAGAGGCCATTGTTGGGGCTTGTTGCGTTCTCTTGTCTCTCGCTGTTACGATTGAATAAAACCCATTAAAAGAACTCTACCTTGTTTCTCTGCTTTTGCTGCAACTGGGGGAGGAATAGCTCCCCCAAAGCCTTGACACCCGCAAGCAGGACATGAGTGAAACAGCACTCTACGCACCTGTGATTCCCAGAAACTGGTATTCAGGGGCACACTGCCCTGACAGCGGAGGCAGAACATAGCCATTGTGGTTAGTAACCACTGATAGCATTGCCTGCCATGAATAGGTCCAATCATAGGTGCTGGCTCCTAGAGGCCGAGGTCCTTTCAGACCCCCCCATTAAATATTTGAGGAGGCCGAGGCCCCCAAAGTTGATGGGCATTGCCAGTCAAATGGTGTGTCTTGTGATTGGTTATGTGGGCAGGGCTTACCTTGTCCCCCCCTTTATTATTCAAGTTGGCACCCCTGTGTCCAATACTCTTCTAAAGCCATCCCAGTTGGTGGTCATCTCTGCTTCCATAGCTGAGCTGAGATTTGAATTGAGGGGCATCCTGGCTCACAGCTCCCACTTCTATAACACAGTGCTAGGCATGTTCTCCTCCTTAGAGACGCATGTTCCTGGTGCCTCTCGGCCATAGCCCACAGAGGGGAAAGGAAAGAACCATTGAGCGAATTTCTAGCCCTGCTCTATGCCTCCATTAAACGGGGTTTCCTGTGACCTAATGCCTATCAGTTTCCCCAGGCTAGGCAATCTGGCCATGTCAAAAGCCTTCCCGTTTGTACTAACCATGAAGGCCAACGGGCAAGAGTGAATATTCGCATGATGGACGCAGCAGTTCTCTCCATTTGCATCTTTCCAATTGGGAGGGCACTCCTGTTCCTCACAGAACGTTTTGGCAGCCATTGCATCGCTGAAAGAAAGAAAGAAAGAAAGAAAGAAAGAAAGAAAGAGAAAGATTCCAGAGACAAAGCTTACTTTGAAATCAGTTTCCATTTCCATGTCTGCATCGACATGTAGACATCTTGGTAGGGCCGGCCTGCTCATGAGGCGAGGGGAGGAGGTCACCTCAGGTGGCAGCCTCCCGTGTCACAACTCTCCACTGTGGCTGCCTCCTCTACACCTGCCCAAGCCCTTTGCCATCACCTGCCATTTCCTCCTTTGTGCCCACCTGCGAAGGAGGTGGTGAGCGGTGGAAGAGGAAGTGGCCAGGCAACGAGCTGTGGCAGGGGGCAGCTGCGGGGGCAGAGGTGGGCAGAGGCAGCCAGGCACGGTGGTAGGCATTTTTTGTTTTGCCAGAAGTAGCACAACGTCCTGGGCTGGCCCCGCATCTTGGTGTTATTATAGAAAGGAGGACCATAATGTCCAAATTCCCCTAAAAGGTAAAGGTACCCCTGACCATGGACACGGGTGGCGCTGTTGGTTAAACCACAGAACCTAGGGCTTGCTGATCAGAAGGTTGGCGGTTCAAATCCCCGCGACGGGGTGAGCTCCCGTTGCTCGGTCCCTGCTCCTGCCCACCTAGCAGTTCAAAAGCACATCAAAGTGCAAGTAGATAAATAGGTACCGCTCCAGCGGGAAGGTAAATGGTGCTTCTGTGCAGTGCTCTGGTTCACCAGAAGCAGCTTGGTCATGCTGGCCACATGACCCAGAAGCTGTACACCGGCTCCCTTGACCAGTAATGCGAGATGAGCGCCACAACCCCAGAGTCGGCCACAACTGGACCTAATGGTCAGGGGTCCCTTTACCTTTACCTTTACCCTTACCCCTGACCATAAGGTCCAGTCACGGACGACTCTGGGCTTGCGGTGCTCATCTTGTTCTATAGGCAGAGGGAGCTTTCAGGTATAAGAAGGATGCCTACCTATCACTGTGAAAGGAGATTAAGACAATATATCTTTGATCATAACAGTGAAGAGTCTCTCCAATTTTAATCAAGTTAAAAACAACTGGAAGGAGTTAATTAGCTAACCTATATATTTACCTGAATGTATTGTTAGTCCAGTGAATGTATTAAGTATAAAAGTGCCCCTGTTAAGCTTTTCTGTATGAAACTGCTCTGTAAAGCTGTGAACTTTGATCTGCATTGTACTTCTCTCTGGCAAGCTTTGCCTTACTAAGTGTCTGGAGATAAGAACAGCAGACCTTACGCAGAGAGTACTGTAGCTGTCCTTCATTGAGAGGAACTGTTGTCTAGGTCAAGAGATAGGGTGGCCTTGCTGGAAGTGCGCAGGAACCAACACTGGGCTAAATGTTCTTTTGCCTTATATGTCCTTTGCCTTATATGTATAACAGGAAATGTACAACAGGAAATGTTCCTTATATGGACAAGAGGAAGTTTTCTGGGGTGGGAAGAGAGCCAGAGAACTGTCTATAAGAACTGTCTGAAAATTGGCTAGTTTTGTACTTGCTTGGCTATCTAAACACCGAAGTACCTCTGCATGCAGAAATTAAATCTTTCTCTCTCTGAAGCCAGAAGCCTCAGGTCTTTTCTGCTTCTATGTTTTCTCACCGGGCGCAACAATGGGAACCCGTAGGGGCAAATAAGGCTCCACAACAACCCTGTGATTTAAGTATTAAATTTTGGGGAAATGTCATTTCAATCTAATTCACACCAGATTGCGATATTGCCTAATCCTTTATTTGGAGGTGAAAAAAATAAAAATTCAATAACTTCTGCTTTTATATATCTTGGGGGGACGGGACACTCCTGAATTAATCTGAGGGGAGCTTCTCTTTCCAACACCTCCTATGGCAGAATATTGCAGAAAAGCTTACTAGTACTTATGTTCGGCTAGAGGTGAAGTCCAAGAAGATAAATTTTCAGAGGTGTGCTTTTGTCATCTCATGTATGTGAACTACAATGAAAACATGCTGGGGTCCCCCAGTGACCCAGATGTCTCGCTGGGTGGTTGCATTTACAAAAAGTGCAGAGGTTAATAGTTTTCTGGTATAGTTTGTAACAATCAGAGTCTGCTGTACTTGTATGAAAGAATTGCAGGTGTGTCAGGGATGTTTTGTTGTACAGGTTTATCAATGTTTGTCAAACCTTGAACAGGAGTACAGCTAGGACCACCTTGCATTCAGCGACTCACCTATGAGAAAGGATCCCATTTTCCACAGAATAGTGGTAAAAGTTGTCGGAAGCAATGACTGCGTAGATTACATCAAAGGATTCCCCGCTTATTACCTTTTCTGGGGGCCTCTGGACCCAAGCCATCTCCAGGCCTGAAAAGATAAAAGCCAGTTCAACAGCCAAAACCAACCAACCAACCAACCAACCAACCAACCAACCAACCAACCGCACTATGCAAATGTTATTGTCCTAAACAGGTTATTTTGTGCATGTAACTAATAAAGCAGGATTTGAAGGGATTTGTCACATAGATGATGACTAATAAAGCAGGATTTGTCACATAGATGATGGAGCATTAAAAAAAACTCTGTTGCTCCACAGCTCGGATACGGAACCGATGGTCTCCCAGAAGTTTCTGGCCAAAACTCCCATCATCCCTGATCAGTGGCTGTGCTGGTTGGGGCTTCTGCGAGTTGGCACGGAGCTGGTCTGATTTTGTCCAATGGCTTCAAGACAAAAGGCATTTCACATGCAAGCTCCTATACATTTAGTTACACGTAATGAATAGATCATAACCATGCTGTAAATCTTTTCTTTGTGTTCAGATCACCCTGGCTGAATTTTCCTTGGAATACTTGAACTCCAGGCAAACATTCCCCACCCAGCCCCATGTTCTTGTTTGCATGGTGGTTACTTTCCTCCATTTAAATTGCCTGGAAATCGATGTTACTGCTGACTCATGGATTTGCAGTCAGGTACAAGTTTGGAGATGCATTAGGAATCCTCTTGATTACTTGCATTTCTTTCCAGTCTACTGCATTACCAAGAGGCTATATCCTGCGAAAACAAGAGGTGAACTCACCACCACAATCCAGCATGTTATACTCATCTGGTTTCTCCAGGGGCCAACAGTCATAATCGGTGTTATCCAAATCATGCCACCCATCCACAAAAACAACCTGCCACAGAAAAAGACAGAAAGCCATACATAAAGAAACGGGACTTCTTTCAATTTCCTATTTGCTGTTCTGGGAAATGAATCCACTAAAGACACAGATAATCAGCCGTCTTTAGAGATTCAGTGTCAGGAACCCAGCCTTTTGGATAAAGGCATTGTCCTGAGTGAATCTCCACCCCCCCGTCTTTCCCACTTCTTCTTTCATCATTCTCATCATCTGCTCTATGGGTGCTGCCACGTGACTTCTGTCTTTGAGCTCTTTGCTCTCCTACTTTTAAGGCTCACCGGATTCTGGGAGATGGAGGGTCTGGGATGCTTTCTAATGACAATGTGTCAGCCGGGTGTTGTTCTGGCTCTCTCATGATTTCCCAACTTTCCGCCTCATCTGCCTCTGAGCTGCGACCTCCCTCAAACCCCTGTTGTAAATCTATACTGTCTTCCTCTTCCTCCTCCCTGGAAGGGTCAGGCTGGGGAGGTGGTCTCCACCATTCCTCCTCTGCCCAGTCCCTGACATTCAGCTCACCTTATCTCCACAAGCCACATGGTCTTCAGGTGCAAGCCAGACTGATTCCCTGGTAGCAACAAGGTAGATGGGGAGGGAACCATGGGGCGAATAGAGGGCAAATACCTCACACAGGAGAAAGGCAGACAAAACACACAATGTGATTTTTACAATAACAAAGTTTCTGCTGCTGTTGATGATGCCCTTATTTCCGGTTCACACCCAAGTGCCAAACAGGGAATGTGAGAAGATCCTGTGGAGATATGGTCTCAAAGCAGTAGCAACCCATTCTCTTCTATTTGTGTTGATGTTGTGTGCGGGGGGTACTGAATGAATCTCTCCACAGTCTACCTCCTCTAGTTTTTGGGGCAGCCCTGAGCTGAATGTGAGAGACGAAGAACAGAACAGCACAAGAGGTGGGGCAATGTCAGGGAGCATGCTGAGGAGGGCTGCACAGAGGAGGAATGGTGGGAGACTTCCCCTTCCCCTGAATCTTCCCAGGAGCAGCGGGAGTGGGACAGTATAGATTTGGAATAGTGGTTTGCAGAGGGACAAGACAGAAGCTGGGAACAACTGAGTGGTGAACAGCTAGAAGAACTGGGAGGGAGAGAGAGAGAGAGTTAACAGACTCAATTTTGCTGGAAAGTGTCCATCAGCTCAGCCCAAGGTCAAGGAGAGCAGATAAGCTCAGAAAGCATGGTGGTTGTGAGATCAGGTTGCAAGACACAGAAGTGACATGGATGACAAGGGGGAAAGTGAGTGGAATCCTTAATTGGGAGCACCTTCATTCCTAGAAATGGTTTCTTTGTTCTCTTGCTGTGATCATTAAAATCTCTAACTGGTAAGAGACTCCTTCATTTTGTTCTGTTTATCTACTGACCGGGGAGGGGGGGGGAGCTGAGTCCCTGAAGCCTGACAGGCAAGACCAGATCAGCACCCGGAGTGTCTTAAGCATCCATGCATACTTTGTGTCCTAGACATCCACAGCTAAGGAAGGCACACACCAGAGAGTTAAGTCTTTATGGACAAAAGAAGTGTGTACAGCAACTCCCACTGTGTACACGCATCTAGCCACTTGGCAGCTGTCCCCTCAGACTCGCACCCTGCAAGGTAGTTGCAGCAACAGTGAGACCTCACTGCAGGCTTCTATAACCTACCCTGGTGAGTTGCTTGCTTACAACCTCTCCTGCGTGGGGGTCGTCACTGCACTTCCCGCTTCAAGCTCCTACTAATTCTAGGAGACAGCAGGGCAGGGAAAGGTGGAGAGTTTACTAACTCGTCTGTCGCCCATACAGCTTCTTCTTCATCTGCCTCATCCTGTGTGCCAGTGTGGTGTAGTGGTTAAGAGTGGTAGCAGTGGCGTAGGAAGGGTGGGGCATAGGGGGCGGGTCACCTCGTGTTCCAGGGGAGCGGGGTGACACTCCCCGGCCCCTCCCGCCACTCCCCCACCGCCAGGCACCCCGTCCGTGCTTCTTTACAGATGGACGGGGCAGCCTCACGAGGCGCTGCTTGCTCACCGGCTCGTGGGGCTGCCCCGTCAATAAGACAGCACGGCCGGGGCAGCCCCACGAGCCACTGCTCACTCACTGGCTCGCCGCAGGAGCAGCAGCGCTGGCCCGGATTTACTAAGCATGCCCGGAAATTCTGGGCATGCGCAGTGCATCCGATGTGCATTGTGACGCCCTGCCCCCAGGGGGGTGCCTCCGCTCTGCCGCCCCGGGCAGCGAAGAGGCTTCTTCCGCCACTGAGTGGTAGACTTGTAATCTGGTGAACCGGGTTCGCGTCTCCGCTCCTCCACATGCAGCTGCTGGGTGACCTTGGGCTAGTCACACTTCTTTGAAGTCTCTCAGCCCCACTCACCTCACAGAGTGTTTGTTGTGGGGGAGGAAGGGAAAGGAGAATGTGAGCCGCTTTGAGACTCCTTGGGGTAGTGATAAAGCGGGATATCAAATCCAAACTCTTCTTCTTCTCTTTTGTCTTGGACTCTCCTGACTCTTCCTCCTCTCGCTGCCCTGGCTCCTGCTTTGTGGGTGGCACCAAACCCCATAAATTACTGATATTTTGGGTCGCCCCCCTGGTCCCCAGCCTCCACCCCACCCTCTTTGGAGTCTTGCTAGTCCCTGACACCCTATGGACCTCCGTGCAAAGATATCAATATGGCCCTTGAATGCATAACACCGGCTTTAACTGCCTTGAGTTCGTCATGTCAATGAATGAACCAATTGCAACAAATATTAATAGAATTTCAGCCAAAGGGATTCCCCGATCATTTTTCACGAAAAGAGCTCTTTGCTCAGCCCACCCTTGTTAAACTTGTATTTTTCCTCATCTGTCACGCAATACAGCTGCCTTTTCTGTAAATAGGCTGCAGGTTTTTCTGCCTTTGCCCTTAATTAAACACCACCTCCATTTTACACAGCGCAAGGTTGTCCCATAGCCTACAAATATGTCTGGATATTAAGAACGGTAGAATCCCAGGATCTGTTCCTCTCTTCAGACATGAGCATTTGTATGCTGCAGAAGATCATCGAAAGTAGAAGGGGACATTATTAGAGGATCCTCTAATGTGAGGGGAGGAAATGAAGCCGTGAAAATGCAGAAGAAGATGTGTAAAGAATAAGAAACATTGAAGATATGCACAGACACACTGCACATGAACAAGCTGTGTTCAAATGTAGACTTGCCATGGACAAATTTAACAATATTTGGAATTCATTTTTAGAAACACCATATTTCAGAAAGGGAAATCCAGGCACCAAAGCTTTTTTTGTGTGTGTGTGTGCAAAATCTCCAAAAAGAGAGAAGTTTTTGAGCTTTTTTTAAAAATAGGTAATTCGCAGCAACAATGCCATACTTGCAGTATGCCTGGGTTTCCACAGACATTTTAACCGAATCTCAGGGTGCTATTTTCAGCAGATGAATCCAGGATATCAGCCCTAGGAAAAGGTCCGGTTAACTACAATACCCCCCCCCCCTGCCCTTTTATTCTGCTTTGTTTTCTACAAGGGCACTATTTCTTGTTGCTTCTTTTTTGTGTGTCCTATTTTACTCTGTGCACTTGTAATTTTGTACTTTATATTTTAAACACACACAAACACACACACACAAATAAAAGAGATTCTTACATTGCAACATCTCCACTTCAACGGAAGGACCCAAATTATATATGGGTAACAGTTTTCTGTTATCTACTGAGACTGTCACTGCCACTATCACTCCCCCCCCATACAAACAGACCTAGAGATACTTTGAGTTTGTTCACGATTTATTAGCTTATTGCTGTTTCGTTTTTTAAATTGACTATTATTTTTATGATATCTATTAAGCAACCTTTTAATGTAAGAAAGCCGTTCTTTACTATCACCTGTGCTGCAATCCAACCCAAATCACATCCCCCCCCCCTTTACCCCTCCAGAATTCGTTGAATGCTGAACTCTCATTGCAGCCGGCGAGGCTTATCAGGGTTCCAGCTGGCTCATACCCATAAATCATTTTTACTGCTCTCATTCTCATAGTTGCTCCTGTTTCACCTTTCTGTCTGCAAAGTGGCTTGTACAACCTGGATAAAGTTTGCTATTGGTACATTCATTCGTATTACAGGTGCACGTTGTGTGTCTCAGCCACAATAAACCTTTTGCAATTATCCTCAGCGACCCGTAACAAGATCTAAAATAATGTTTACCTACCAATAAACTGAGGAGGATTTGGAGCTCAGGGCCGAAGGATGTGACTGCACTCATAGTCTCTCTAAACAGGTATCGAGGCAAGCAGATGTCTGGCGCTGAATGAATGAATTGTGTTTCCTCGTACAGGTGATCTACAGTTGCCGGGGCTCCATCTCCTCCTCCCTGCCCCCCATCACCACGCAGCAGATTTCCTTGCATGCAGTGACAACATTATGGAAAGTGTCCCATGTACATGACTCATGCAAGGAGACACAGAGGCTTGCCTAGGGTGTCCCCCCCCCCAGTGATCACACACACAAACACACAGTTTCCTGCTAATTGCCAGAGGAAAGATTAATGACAAGGTGAGCCACAAACACACACTCCCCATAACTCTTAGTCCTCAGTGTTCCCCTTTTCGATTTCTTTGAAATAGTCAGTGTTTCTTGCTGCAACATCATGGCTAGATATAGGTGAGGAAATTAGGGGTCATACACTGTTGTTGTTGTTGTTGTTGTTGTTGTTGTTGTTGTTGTTGTTGTTGTTCGTTGTGGGGGTTGCTTGATGCCAAAAAGAAGTCTCAAAGCGACTGAACAATGCGATAAATTGCAAACAAGTAAAAGCAGTAAGTTTAAAGCAGGGAGAGAGGGGGAGAGAGAGAGAGAGAGAGAGAGAGAGAGAGAGAGATATGCAAAATACAGAAATGAAACTCCGAAGTAGAGTCAACAGCATTTCTATTCCCACGCATATATTAAGAGACTAGCAATTCTCAGGCTGTAGGACAGATATTAATTAGCAAATAGAGTTATGCCAGTTTAAGCCCCTGGGACTAATTTAGGGCTCGGTTAAAATGCCAGATATGACTGAAATTAGAGATAGCTGGAGCAGTCTATTTCTGTCTGTGTCAGTTTTGCATATGTTCATTCGTAAGTCAGTTCTGCCCTGTTTCTGCATTAATCTGCAATTATACATTTTTTTAAAGCCACATGGAAATATGTACCGGTAATTAAATGCATAAAGAGCACAAAAAATTCTTTCGGAACATTTATTTCTAAATGATTTTATCCTAAAGTATACATTGGGTATATGCCAGTATATAAATTCAATAAATAAATAAATAAAGTATTGGGGTGCATTTTTGAATGTTGTGAACTGCATCACAACATTCAGAGAGGTGAGAAATCTGACGGATAATGACACATTCGTTCTGAAGATGCAGATCAGGTGAGTTCTCAGAGCAACTGGCAAAGAACAATTTCCTTGAGCATCTCTAGTTAAAATGCCATCGTGTTTCTGCTCCAGCCTAGGCAGCGTTCATTCAAAAGATATCCACCATCCTTCTGCTAGCTGCTTCAAATTACTTAATTGGTGGCCATGAGGATGTTAGCTCCTTTGTGCACTGCAGAAAGTCTCATTTCTATGCTACAGTAAAATTTCACCTAGTTCTACTTCCCTAGAACCTTGGCTGCAGCTGCTGCTCAAACACAGGTCTGGGGACACTTAACTTTTCTAGACCAAAACAAGGACACAGTGTAGCCTTAGATGGAAGAAGAAGAAGAAGAGTTTGGATTTGATATCCTGCCTTATCACTACCCGAAGGAGTCTCAAAGCGACTAACATTCTCCTTTCCCTTCCTCCCCCACAACAAACACTCGGTGAGGTGAGTGGGGCTGAGAGACTTCAAAGAAGTGTGACTAGCCCAAGGTCAACCAGCAGCTGCATGTGGAGGAGTGGAGATGCAAACCCGGTTCACCAGATTATGAGTCTACTGCTCTTAACCACTACACCACACTGGCTCTGCTTGGCACATTGCATTAATCATCACCCTTTGGTGTGCATCAGCACAAAGTGGCACCTCCTGAACATCTCAAATTCATTTATCAAAATGGCAGACAGGCAAAATGCTTGGAGAACCAGAATCCAGGGTAAACTAATGACTAAGTTGATGGATTATGCCGAAGTGGCAACAAAATGACCAGAAGAATCAGAAATCAGGAAGGCCAATTTTTAAAATAAGGAATGGGGAAGATTTATGATTTATCTTAAGAACCATTGTAAACAGCTAAAATCATTAGTAGGATTGGAACAACACTTGTAGTTTAATGTTGAATTTTGGATATAATGGAGACGTAAAAGATTTGGATTATTATAAAAGATGCAGGAGGAAATGGTTAACAATGGGACCCACAAAGGGAAGGAGGGAAGTTCGGGAGATCCTTTGGAATCTTGTTTTTATGTTGTGTGTTGGACAATTGACTGTAAAACTCTAAACTGACAACTAAATAAATTATTTTATTTTTTTTAAAAACCCTAATGTGGTGCTTTTGCAAGCAGGTATCTAGATCCCTGGTTATGTTTAATAACTGTGAGTTTAGGTCAGAAATGTGTAACTTCTGTATCCTCAGGAATCACTTTATTATTCAGACATCCACATAAGCTGGAACATTGTATCCCTCTCAGAAATTGAGAGGCTTTATAAAAACAGTGACCTTGTATATATGGAGAATATACACTCAGGTGCATGTGGTTACTGACTGGAAGGAGCTACAGGATGCGGGTGGCGCTGTGGTCTAAACCAGTGGTTTCCAGACATTTTTCAAAGAGGGCCAGATTTGATGAGGTGAAGGGCCATGAGGGCCGACCGAAGGGCCAACCAAAGTTGTTGACCTTTGATTGAAGTTGTTGAGGGTTGGGTGTTGTTTTTTTTTAAGGATTTTACCCCAGGAAATAAACTGCCACAGGGGCCGGATTAGGCCCCTGAAACAGAATTTGGAATGCCTGGTCTGAACCACTGAGGCTATTGGACTTGTGGATCAGAAGATTGGCGGTTTGAATCCCCATGACAGGGTGAGCTCTCGTTGCTTTGTCCCAGCTCCTGCCAATCTAGCAGTTCAAAAGCACACCAGTGCAAGTAGATAAATAGGTACCACTATGGTGGGAAGGTCAATGGCGTTTCCGTGCGTTCTGGCACTCGTCACGGTCCTCCATGCACCAGTAGCGGTTTAGTCATGCTACCCACATGACCCAGAAAACTGTCTGTGGACAAACACCAGCCCCCTTGGCCTGAAGCGAGATGAACTCCACATCCCATAGTCGCCTTTGACTGGACTTAACCACCCAGGGGTCCTTTACCATATTTATTTTACAGAATCAGTGCAATACCTGAAACATTTCCTCAAGGGGAAGATTGGCAGCGGTGTGGTTTATTAAGCTCAGAACAAGCATTGTGATCGAGAATTCCCCACTGCCTTCCCTCCTTCTGCCACATGCCAGTTTCAGTGCTGAGAAAGGCTTGTTTACACCACGGTTCCCTGTCACATCTGAACCAGGAAACTATGGTTTAATATCGGACCATTGAACCAGGTTCCGAAACCAGGACCTGGTTTTGTAGCAACTTCTCTTCCCCTCCTCCTCTCGCTAGATTATTTATTTCATCTATTATTAAAACTGTTATTTTTTAAAAATAAAATAAATCCAGGACCACAGTTTGCAACAGTGAATTATGCATGCAATAAAACCAAATCCACAGAATGCATGAGGAAATACCAACTTCGGGGGGGGGGGGACACACCAAACTGGGAAAGTGGCATAAGGAGAAATGAAACATCCCTCTGTCCCAAAGCTGCAACTCTAGTCCAACTGGAGCTTCCCCACAGCTGCTTGTGGTTTTGAAAAAAAGGATCCCTTCCCTTCTCCTTTGGTCCCGAAGCTCAAAACATAAATGGCTAAGCAGACCAGGATGCTTGTTATCTCACAATGCAAGCACATCACCTACTCATTCTTCTTTCTATCCCAACCTTTTATCATTTTAATCCAGCTTTTTTTCTTTTTCTTTTTAAATCCAACCTCTGATCACCTAGTTTGTAGCTACTCAAGGGTACAAAAAGCTGCTGGGTCAAGAAGATGCTTAGCAAAACCTATTTGTCAAGAATTTTCATCCCTCACATCACATACTGTGTTGCTATAAAATATTTATTTTGGCAATTTCGCTTTGCGCATCAAGCCCTGTCTTCGCTGTACATTCAGATATGGGAATCCTTGTTGCCTTACTGCCTAACTCAGGAAAAGCTGAGTGTCTGACAAATGCATTGTTCTTTTGCTTCCATCTAGTGGTCAGGACCCAAACAGCATGATCCTGTTTTAAAGAATGAAATCCGAACACCAGTGCTGCGCCAGAAGGTATAAACCCACCCTGGCAATGAGCAGTAGCCAAGAAGCAGATGGAACACAGGGGAAATGAATGTGATCTTAAAGGAATCTCTGTCTTCAGAGTGTCTGCATTTAGAATTTTCTATCCTAAAGAGAGAGGGTGTGTGTGTGTGTGTGTGTGTGTGTGTGTGTTTAGTACAGTCATACCTTGGATCCAGAACGCCTTGCGAGACAAACATTTCGGCTCCCAAACACCACAAACCCAGAAGTGAGTGTTCCAGTTTGCAAATGTTCTTTGAAACCCAAACATCCGGTGGGGCTTCTGATTGGCTTCTGGAGCTTCCTGCAGCCAGGCAGAAGACGTGCCTTGGTTTCCGAACATTTTGGAAGTCGAACGGACTTCTGGAACGGATTCTGTTCGACTTCCGAGGTATCACTGTATGTGGTATATAGCAATTGCAGAAGACATTCACATACTAAGAAGATGGCAGGTCGACGCCGAAGAAGTCGTTCCAGTGTAGTGTAGTGGTCCCGCCACTCCCCCACCGCCCGGCACCCCGTCCGTGCTTCTTTATGGATGGACGGGGCAGCCTCACGAGCCGCCGCTTGCTCACCAGCTCATGGGGCTGCCCCGTCAAGAAAACAGCACGGCCGGGGCAGCCTCACGAGAAATTCTGGGCATGCGCGCAGTGCATCTGACGTGTGTTGTGACGCCCCGCCCCCGGGGGGGGGTGCCTCCGCTCCGCCGCCCTGGGCGGCGAAGAGGCTTCCTCTGCCACTGAGTGGTAGACTTGTAATCTGGTGAACCGTGTTCGCGTCCCCGCTCCTCCACCTGCAGCTGCTGGGTGACCTTGGGCTAGTCACACTTCTTTGAAGTCTCTCAGCCCCACTCACCTCACAGAGTGTTTGTTGTGGGGGGAGGAAGGGGAAGGAGAATGTTAGCTGCTTTGAGACTCCTTTGGGTAGTGATAAAGCGGGATATCAAATCCAAACTCTTCCTCTTCTTCTTCTTCTTCTTCTTCTTCTTCTTCTTCTTCTTCTTCTTCTGTCACTGAGGTGCTTCCGCCGTTCTTTAACCTGGATGGAATATCATGTCAAAGATGATTGTTACTGGAAGATAGTTGGCATGTGCTTTTTGTTAAATGTTCCTCCATTTTCCCTAATGCCAGTTCAGTGCATGGTAAGTTTCAGAGCTGGCTTGTTGGGCAAAGGGAAACTTGGTTTCAGAAGGGTAGAAGGCACTGGACCATCCCACCAACCTGCTTTGGCCTTCTGCTCCTACTTCTGCACACCAGCCTTCAAATCCTGGGGGGAGAAGAGGAGAGAGAGAGAGAGGTCCTTATGCTGGGGTGAAATGAGGCTTTATTTCACCTGGGGTTCTCTCTCCAAAGAGTACGTGCCCCAAACGCAGATTTTGGCATCCAGACATTCTCCTTTGTATATATGTTTTCCCACCAACAAATAGTACATGCTTTATGCAAAGGATCGGGGATAATGGGCACCTAGCCACCCCCCCCCAAAAAAAATCTTGCAAAAGAATAATTTAGGCTACAAACCTTTTCTTAACATGGTTTAAACTCACTGTGATTAATTTATGAGTAGACATGCATGGGATTGTAATGATAGTTTAAGGTTAGAACAGGTTTTGTTTCGTTTTTGTGAAGGACGAGATTAAACTTTCTAAAGGCCCCTAGAAAACTGCACCAATGATTCAGTATATATAGTTTTTAGGCTACAAGACAAATTAAAAAGCCTTTAAAGCCCTAAACGGCCTCGGTCCAGTATACCTGAAGGAGTGTCTCCATCCCCATCGTTCTGCCCGGACACTGAGGTCCTGTGCTGAGGGCCTTCTGGCAGTTCCCTCACTGCGAGAAGCCAAGTTACAGGGAACCAGGCAGAGGGCCTTCTCGGTTGTGGCACCCGCCCTGTGGAACATCCTCCCACCAGATGTCAAAGAGAAAACCAACCACCAGACTTTTAGGAGACATCTGAAAGCAGTCCTGCTTAGGGAAGCTTTTAATGTTTAATAGATTCTTGTATTTTAACATTCTTTTGGAAGCTGCCCAGAGTGGCTGGGGAAACCCAGCCAGATGGGCAGGGTATAAATAAATTATTATTATTATTATTATTATTATTATTATTATTATTATTATTATTATTATTAAACAACTCTTAATCCACTAATACGTGAAGCAGATTAAATGACATAGATGGCATGATTATATCTGGAGAGATCAATAGGCTTGCCTTGTTTTGACACTTTGCAACTGTGGTTGTTGCTATTTTGTCAAAGTTGTGCTTAAAAACCCCAGGCTTCATTATCTATATATTTCATCATATGAAGACACGGTACAAGATTGTGCCTCCCATGAGGAGTTTGGCATCCCTAATGAGAGCTGCTCGTCGGCATACTGCCTGGAGGTTAAATCAGGTTTCCCGTTCACAATTTCCTCCTGGAGTCCATTACTTGCAGTTCTTCCTCTTCCTAATTGCTGTCCTGAGGCAAAATTGCCAAGGAGTGCCTTGGGCTCTGAGAACGTACTGAGCTGATTGCACTAAAGGAGAGCAGTAGACCTTCATTATACGGTTTCAGGGAATGCTAAGGATGCACCTCGTTGCTTTGACTTTTGACACTGGAGATGCTTATTATAGCACCCACTTCATTTCTGTGATTGTGAGTTGTTTAAGACTGTTTTCAATTTTGTTGTAATCTTCCCAAGAGCCTCAGGGGGAAGAAGGTAAAAAGGTAAAGGACCCCTGGACGGTTATGTCCAGGCAAAGGCGGCTATGGGGTTGCGACGCTCATCTCGCTTTCAGGCCGAGGGAGCCGGCGTTTGTCCGCAGACAGCTTTCCGGGTCATGTGGCCAGCAGGACTAAATGCTTCTGGCACAACAGGACACCGTGACAGAAACCAGAGCAGTGCATGGAAACGCCATTTACCTTCCCGTCGCAGCGGTATCTATTTATCTACTTTCATTGGCATGCTTTTGAACTGCTAGGTTGGCAGGAGCTGGGACAGAGCAACGGGAGCTCACCCCATCGCAGGGATTTGAACTGCCAACCTTTCGATCGGCAAGCCCAAGAGGCTCAGTGGTTTAGACCACAGCGCCACCCGTGTCCCTAATAACAATAACAATCTCCAACGTTGTTTCCAGTAGACGGAAACACCCATTTTGCTGTCTATATGTATAAAAAGTTGACCAGCCCTTGTGAAAACTCTTCTCTCTCTAGATTTATCAGCCTTTTAGGATCAGACCCGATGTTACCATGATTTCATGGCCAATGTCCAAAATGGCTGCAATGCGTCTAGCTTGGCGGTGTGGGAAATTCAGACTCCCCTCCCCGAATTCTGCAACACTCACTGGCCTTGTTTTACATCCTCTTCTGATGTTTTTGCCCAACTGGAATGTATTCTAGAACCACGATTATGCCTCTGGCTTCCTCAGATGGAGGATGCTAGTGGCCATAATAGCATCTTGGCTTTTAAAAAAAGAATAATTTTCATTAAAGATTTTCTTGGGTTACAAAAGGGTTTGCATTGCCTCTTTTTTTCAGGTCATAGAATCATTTCCACCGATCAATTGCATTCAGTGTGAGACATTTGTATTGTTGGGTCAAGTAAGCATTATTAATTAGAATGCTGTCAATGGGTTATTGTTGATGGCTTGTTGGCTTGTGGACCTGATAAGGGGGGAACCTCCTGGGATGCAGGCGTCAGTTTGGTGTAGTGGTTAGGAGCGGCAGACTCGTAATCTGGGGAACCGGGTTCGTGTCTGCACTCCTCCACATGCAGCTGCTGGGTGACCTTGGGCTAGTCACACTTCTCTGAAGTCTCTCAGCCCCACTCACCTCACAGAGTGTTTGTTGTGGGAGAGGAAGGGAAAGGAGATTGTTAGCCGCTTTGAGACTCCTTCGGGTAGTGAAAAGCGGGATATCAAATCCAAACTCTTCTTCTTCTTCTTCTTCTTCTTCTTCTTCTTCTTTTTGTCCCCAAGTCAGTTTCAGTCTTTTGGTTAGTAATCCCATATGATTTGATACCAGTTGTCCATGTTCACTCCTGACAGGTCTCTCCAGTTTTGGCTGCTGAGAGTAGGTGGGTTATGAGCTCTTTATTGTGTGAGTGCACATTATTGTCTTGGGAAATATTCAATAGGGCCAGTTCTGGGGTGGCTTCCAATGCCTGTTTGGTTATTTTGCATATTTCTTGTAAGATTGCCATCCAGAAGGCAAGGTTGGATTTGGGGGCATTCCCACCACATGTGGAGGTATGTGCCTGTAGAGGTGCAGCCTCTCCAGCATTTTGCAGCATTTTGGTGAGGTTCCTGGATGCATCAGTGGAAGTTTCTGCGGTGTTATAATAGCATCTTGCTGTAGTGAATGTGTGGATTTGTGCATCACTCATATGCGAAAAGGGATGGTGGATCCTGTGGAGGATTACAGCTTTCATCATCCCTGGCCATTGGTCATGCTGGCTGGGGCTGCTAAGAGTTGAAGTCCAAGAACTTCTGGATGACCATCATTAGTGTACTGCCTCCTCCCCGTGGAGCTGATGTATTATGGCAGAAGTACTAATAAATGTGGGAACGTTAAGAATTGTAGGAAAGGATATACAGTGGTACCTCAGGTTACAGACGCTTCGGGTTACAGACTCCGCTAACCCAGAAATAGTACCTTGGGTTAAGAACTTTGCTTCAGAAATTGCGCGGCGGCAACGGGAGGCCCCATTAGCTAAAGTGGTACCTCAGGTTAAGAACAGTTTCATGTTAAGAACAGATCTCCAGAATGAATTAAGTTCTTAACCAGAGGTACCGCTGTATTGAATAAGTATCCTTCCTTCACTCACGCTAGTAAGTGATGTAGCAGAGGAGATTCCCCTCAATATAGCTGGAAGCTAGTTAGCAGATTCATTTGAATCTCTTAGTTAAGATTATTTCCTGGTGTCCCCTTTAACCCCGCTTAAAAGAATAAAGACACAAGAGTCTTTCTGAGTAAAGTAACAAAAAGTTTACTCACATTTCAGTTCACGGTTTGATCCCAGAAAGGCAGGCTTTACTTAACAGTTACACAAAGAAACTGTGAGTTCATCTCATACGGAGACGGAACTCGTGTGACAGCAAAATTACATTAATATAACAAAATGGCTACAGGAGAGCAGCATGGCAGCAAAAGGTAGAAGAAGACAACAGCAGTAACAAGACGAACAAAAGACTGAAAAATTGGCTGCATGACTCTTTTATGGAGTTAGGAACACTTACTGGACGTCCCCCTGTCTGTGCCCACTCTAGGGAGATAAGGAATGTTGCATTTGACTGCACCAATGGATTACATCCCACAATAAATAGGACATCATAAAAGCTGCGCTGAAATTCTCAGAGGAAAGGCAAAATGTGGGGTGGGGAATCCTTTCCAAATCGAAACCTCCCTCTCCCCCTGAAGCCCTTGTTGAAAAAAAGAGGCATCAAAACCTCAAATATTATCCCTGGGCAAGCTCCAACATGAAAACACTGAGTACATAAATAGCCATTTTAAAAGAAGGCTAGGCTACCCCTTTGCTAGAAGTCAGCTTAGGACATACTTATTTTCCACCTTCCCAAATCTGTATTAGACTTGTAAAAAAAAAAAAAAAGTTCATAAAGTTGGATATTTTTTTTAATGAGCTCTCCTAAAAACTGTGCTAAATTATGAAGTGCCGGTGGCACATATTTTCTGTCACTACATCTACCTCAAAGTTTATTGCAGCATGGCGGTTTGCCTCCTTTTAGATTTGGTAGAATTGGGGGCTAAGATTATTTGTCAAATGAATTATTCATCGACAAAGTAGTCATCTGTAATTTTAATGCCTTTTCTATGCAGGACATTCATGCATTTTTAAAACAACCTTGGTTTTTCGGTCTCGTTTCAGGAAGTGTGTTTTTTATTTTTGGTCCTCATTCTAACTGCTCCTGTTGTGAATGAGAGATTTTGTGAGAGAGACTCTCACCCAAACCCCGGGGGGTCGCCATGTAAAGTGGAGCAGAGGAGGAGAGTGCCCACCCGTGTTTCACACCATGTCTCTCTCGCCTCCACATTCACTCCATGCACTAAGCAGATGAATGCCCCCAGCTCCTCAATTCATTATCTAAAACGGTGCCTCCTGCCTAAACCTAAATATTAATATTGTATATCTGTCCACAGCACTCTTGTGCGCAGATTATGTTGCTTATAAAACAACACTTAACAAGAAACACATAATTGTTAAGCAACAGTTATGCTGCTTAACAAACAACACTTCCTTTGAAGAAACTGTTTTGTCATGGGTACCATTTTAAGAAAGGGGTGTTTCAGACCACATATGATTACTCCTCATTGGGCTATCCAGTTCAGGACTGTCAAACCTGACTGGTTGCTTTTCCCAGCCCTGCCTGTGTTAGAAAGTCGCTGAAATTATTCTGATATAGTCCAAAGTGAACAGAAATCCTGATAACCGAGGAAACCAAACAAAAAAAGAGTAGAATTTCAGGACAAAATCGAAAATTCTTTCTAGTAGCACCTTAGAGACCAACTGAGTTTGTTCCTGGTATGAGCTTTCGTGTGCATGCACACTTCTCGTTCTTTCTTCAGGCCTTCTCTGTAGCAGGGAGATATTCAGTCGCATATACAGAGGAAAAACTCTTTCAGAATCACACAGCCAACTACCTCAGAAAACAGCACAATCGTACCTTGGTTGTTGAATGCCTTGGTACTCGGACGTTTTGGCTCCTGAACACCACAAACCCGTAAGTGAGTGTTCCGGTTTGCAAATGCTTTTTGGAAGCTGAATGTCTGACATGGTGAGCCAGTGTGGTGTAGTGGTTAAGAGCGGTGGACTCGTAATCTGGTGAACCGGGTTCGCGTCTCCGCTCCTCCACATGCAGCTGCTGGGTGACCTTGGGCTAGTCACACTTCTCTGAAGTCTCTCAGCCCCACTCACCTCACAGAGTGTTTGTTGTGGGGGAGAAAGGGAATGGAGATTGTGAGCCGCTTTGAGACTCCTTCGGGTAGTGATAAAGCGGGATATCAAATCCAAACTATTCTTCTTCTTCTTCTTCTTCTTCTTCTTCTTCTTCTTCTTCTTCTTCTTCTTCTTCTTTGGCTTCCAACTGATTGCAGGAAGCTCCTGCAGCCAATCAGAGGCCACACTTTGGTTTTTGAACCATTTCGGGAGTCAAACGGACTTCCGGAATGGATTAGGTTTGACAACCAAGGTACGACTGCATGCTATTTTCCTAGTTCTTAGTTCCTAAAAACACACCCATTGCTTGGTTAGCGGACTTAGTGATAACAGAATTAGCCCTTCAGTTAGAGACTGAATGATCCCTGTCATTTTGCTTCCAAAAACTCAGAGTTGCCAGGTGCCGGAGTCTTTTTTTTTTTTTTTTGCATGAAAAGCATGTGTTCTTCTGCTGAGCTGAGGCCCTTTGCAACAAACGCTCTTAAAATGCACTGCTTGTTTTGGTTCTTCTTCCATTTCAGCTTGAATATAGTCAAAGCTGGGACCCTGAGTCTTGCTATTAGGGTTTGCCCAAAATTTCTTGCTGCCTAGACTGGTAGCTCAATGTTACTTTACTGGTCCAAACTAAGACTTTGATCTAAATACCTGTACAATCAGGGGCGTAGCAAGGGAGGGGTGGGGGGTGGCCAGCCCCGAGTAGCACCCTGGGGGGGTGACACTCGGGGCAGGGCCCTGCCCCTCGTGATCGGCGCCTCCAGCTTTTTTCACCGCTGGTTGGGCTCCCTGAGCGGAGCCAGGGAATGGAGAGGGGCGGGCCAGCGAGGAGGGGTGTCACCTCTCCTTGCTGACCTGCCCCTCTCCATGCCCCGGCTCTGGCAGCCAGCAGCGAAATAAGCTTCTTTTGCCACTGGCTGGGCTCCCTGAGCGGAGCCAGGACATGGAGAGGGGTGGGTCAGCGAGGAGGACTGACACCCCTCCTTGCTGGCCCGCCCCTCTCCTCTCCATGCCCCGGCAGCCAGCAGTGAAAGACGCTTCTTTTGCCGCTGGCTGCCGGGACATGGAGAGGGGCGGGCCAGCGAGGAGGGGTGACATAAGCGTGACGCCCCTCCTCGCTGGCCCGGACGGAGGCGTCGCTCCGTGCTCATGAGTCATGATGTCATGTGCACGGAGCGACGCCCTGCCCCCCCCAGAGGTGCCACTTGGGTTGCTGCCCCCGGCAGCCAAGCGGCTCACGACGCCCCTGTGTACAATAAAAACATTGTGGGGGCAGGGAAGAGAAAGAGAAAGAGGGAAATAAAGAAATAGAAAAGAGGTTGAAAGAGAGAGAGAGAGAGAAAATAAAATTCAGAAGGTAAGGGATTTCTGATTTTTTTAACTGCCCGCTATATATAAACAATATTCACTTCATCCACTCCAATAGAACACCCAACAAAGACACTTCCTATAAACAAACATTATCTTCAATCCACAAATCCAAATGTCATCATTTCTTTCTCACGCCCAAAAGTCTATGAGAGCTTTCTGATTTTTAACAAATGTTAACAATGACTTTTCTCTGATTAAACATGTCAATTTTGCCATCTCAGTTATGTCTGTTAGTTTTAACAGCTATTCTTCCCTTGTTGTTAATAATGGGTCCTTCTATCTTTGAGCATACAGTGTTACCTTGTTTGTCAAACTTAATCCGTTCTGGGAGTCTGTTCGACTCCCAAAACGGTTCAAAAACCTTCTTGCACACAAGCGGAAGCCACGCCAGACGTTTGGCTTCCAAAAAAGTTCACAAATCGGAACAGTCACTTCTGGGTTTGCGGCGTTCGGGAGCTGATTTGTTCAACAACTAAGCTGTTCAACAACCAAGGTACCATTGTATATAGAAGTCTCACAGCCGCAATCATATATTGTAGCAAAGTTCCAATATATATCCGTAAGTCCCAGCGGAAAGTGTTCTGGCTTCAGCTGAAAAGCAGTCTTCAAAATTCTCCTTTTCAATGTATGTACAGTGAAACCTCGGGTTTTGAACTTAATTCGTTCCGGAGGTCCGTTCTTAACCTGAAACTGTTCTTAACCTGAGGTACCACTTTAGCTAATGGGGCCTCGTCCCGCCGGTGCGCGATTTCTGTTCTCATCCTGGGGCAAAGTTCTTAACCCGAGGTACTACTTCCAGGTTAGCGGAGTTTGTAACCCAAAGTGTTTGTAACCTGAGGTGTTTGTAATCCGAGGTACCACTGTATCTGTATCCAGTGTTTTTCGGCTCTTTTGCATGTAATCTTACTTTACGGGTGATGGGTTCATTTCCCCCCTCACAAATGTTTTTTGTAGCATTTCCATGCTGCTTACCACCAGGTGGCAGAAGAACACAAAGCACAGTATCAGAGCCCTGCATATTCTTCAAATTTAAACATATAGTGGTACCTCTGGTTATGAGCGGGATCTGTTCCAGAGCCCTGTTCGTAACCCGTGACATGCTTAATCTGAAGTGCCACGTCTGCGCATGTGTGTGAAGCTATTCGGTGCTTCTGTGCATGCACGTGCCGTCATTTGACGCATCTGCACATGCGTGAACCGCTGAACCCGGAAGTAACACGTTCCATTATTTCCGGGTTCGGCGCATTTGTAACCCGTGTCGTACGCATCCTGAAGTTGACTGTACAATATATGTGCATTATATTCTCATCTTGCCTTCCCTCCGAGGAGCTCAAAGTCCACACCTCCATTCAACATCTTTGCTTATTTACTAAAGACCTTCCAAGTGTCCCTATTTTCCAGGGACCTCTCTGATTTAGAGAAGCCGTCCTGGTTTCTGATTTGATCCCAAAATGTCCCTATTTTCATTGGCGAACTGTTGTAGGGTATGGAGTTATCTGACCCCTGAGCCATCTGAAGGCAATTCTGTATAGAGAAGGTTGGTTTTTAAAAAATGTTTGTTGTGTTATTACATATGTTGGAAGTTGCCCAGAGTGACTGGGGCAAACCAGTAAGATGCATGGGGTATAAATGGTAAAATTATTACAGTATTGTGGAATGGGATGTCCCTATTTTCATTGGAGAAATGTTGGAGGGTATGTTGCTAGCAAATGCCAGTACAGCAGACCATATCTTCCAATATTTAAGGGATGAAGTATCAGCCAAGCTATAGGTGATGTTCATGCAATGTTCTCTCTCCAGAAGTTTGTTTCTCTTTGTTTTTAACAAAAGGGAGCTGTGGGGAGGGGCAAGGGGGCTGAAAAGAGGAGTGCCAGTCTTCAGCCCTCCCCGGACCTCAAATCTGAGGTCTCCTTGGAGGAGGAACAGGTTGAGCTATCAAGATACACACATACCCAAGCTGATCTGTGAGCCCTGAAGAGCTGTTGGATCTGGACCTCCTTGCCCCAGGACTGGGTCTTCTCTGTGGTGGCACCCCATTTGAGAAACTTTCTCTACACACACACACATACACCAGATCAGAATAGCACCCTCTCTGGGAATTTTTCAGCACCCCCTGAAGAATGGCTGGGGGGGGCCAGCCAGATGGGTGGGGTACAAATAACAACAACAACAACAACAACAACAACAACAACAACAACAACAACAACAATATTGATAATACAGTGGTACTTCGACTTACAAATTTAATCCGTTCCGATTCCACATTCGTAGGTTGAAAAATTCGTAAGTCGAAAAAGCGATTTCCCCATAGGAATGCATTGGAAACGAAAAATTCGGAAAAATTTGTAAGTCGAGTAAATCACATCTAAAGTCGAGTAAACCCCATCTAAAACCGCCAATGGATGGCCTTCGGATGTCGAAAAATTCATAGGGCCGCGGGCACTTTTTCCATTCATAAGTTGAAAAATTCGTACGTCGAGTAATTCGTAAGTCGAGGTACCACTGTAATAATAACAATAATGATAATGATAATGATAATGATAATGATGATAATAATAATTTCCTTGTTCTTGCAAGCATTTTCAAAACACTGTGTTTAGTGCAGTTTTTCCTCATCTTCCATTCTTTTGACTGTTTACTATTTCAGTGACTATATTTTAACCACCAGGGTTTTTTTAATTGTATGTTTCTGTTCTTTGGCTGCCTTTGGCACCTCCAAACAGAAAGGAGGATATTAATACATTGAAACAAACAATGGAACACCAATGCACATATTATTTTGGGAGTAGCTTTCAGGTATTGGAACCTCGTTATTCTTAACGTTAGACGATTAAGCTAAAGTCTGCCACTTTTTAAATGTCAGTGACTTTGATGGGAGTTAAGCACATAAATTTAAAAGTGCTCAACTTTGGCTGACCATGCCTGTTATCCAAGGGAGGTTACAGCAGCCACCTTTCATATAGTCACGATAAAACTGTGAAAATGACAAAATATAGGGAATTTTAGTGGACCATTAAGTGGACTGTGAATGTCAGACATAAGCAAAAATTGCAGTTGGTCATGTTAATGGTTTGGGGGGAAATTGGATTGCTGGCAGACTTTGGGTTTGTATGTTTTTAAAGGAGAAACTCCAGCTAAGCCACTAGAAGGAACTGAGCAACAATTTCAGACAGAAAGGGAGTAGGTGGGCAGGGGAGAGAAGAGAGGGAGGAATCCAACATCTCGAATAATATAACCTTTGCCACCTCACATTACATGCCAAGAGTTAGTAAGGAAAAACACAAAGCTAAATAAAATAGAAAATTCTTTCCAGCAGCACCTTAGAGACCAACTGAGTTTGTTCTTGGTATGAGCTTTCGTGTGCATGCACACTTCTTCAGATACACTGAAACAGAAGTCACCAGATCCTTAAATAGATCCAAATCCAAAGCTACCGTAAATGTTGAGGATTATTATTTCCTCTTCTGGAAAATGGTCTCATAGTGATTTACATGGCAATTCTTGGAGTTTTTTCGAACGCTGCTATTTAAGGAGAACCAAGCAAGCCAAAATAAAATAAAATAAAATAAAATAAAATAAAATAAAATAAAATAAAATAAAATAAAATAAAATAAAATAAAATAAAATAAAATAAAATAAAATAAAATAAAATAATTAATATAATATAATATAATATAATATAATATAATATAATATAATATAATATAATATAATATAATACCAGCAACAGACAAGACACAATGTGGAACATGGGTAGGCAAACTAAGGTCCGGGGGCCGGATGCGGCCCAATCACCTTCTAAATCCAGCCCGCGGACAGTCCGGGAATCAGTGTGTTTTTACATGAGTAGAATGTGTGCTTTTATTTAAAATGCATCCCTTGGGTTATTTGTGGGGCATAGGAATTCGTTCACCCCCCCCCACAAAATATAGTCTGGCCCCCCACAAGTTCTGAGGCACAGTGGACAGGCCCCCTGCTGCAAAAGTTTGCTGACCCCTGGGGGTTTGTGGCATACTTTGTGCATCTTTCTTTGGTACCAAATGCAAGATAAGGGATCCCAGATGGTTACAGTGAGAAACAGGACATAGCGAAACGTCTACCGGGTGTATCAAACTCCGCAACGGCATTTAATTCTCCCCTCCTTCGCCCCCATGAAGCTCCGGGTCCCTCCTCCCTCTGGCGCCATTGATTTAGCTATCGTGCAAAACCTGGCAGCGTCTTCCCAGACAGATAAGACTCATAAAAGCTGCTTTGGTGCAAAACCGTTTCCCTCGGACATTAGTCCAAAGGTCCCCACGCCCATTAAACTGTGGGGTGCAAAGGTGGAAATGCAGATATCTTTCAAAGCCTAGCCAGTCCTTCAAGGATGAGGAGAGTTTGCTATGTGTAACATTTGAACATTTTCTTGCATGTGTGTGTAAGGACTGTAATACAGAAAGCCGGGGTTAGTGTTATGCTGTTTCTCCATCTCCAAGGTGGGGTTTTTGTCGCTGTGGTGCAAAAGTCCATCCTGGTTCCAGCTGCACCCATTTATTGCTGTTTCCTGGTTCCATGTTTACGGAAGTAGCTGATTTATTCTGTTTGGGCTGAATTACCTTATACCGATAACATTGTTGTTTGTCTTGGTGTGTGTGTGTGTGTGTGTGTGTGTGTGTACATTCTTCAACAAAACACTTTCCTGACTTTCGTTTTCTCAGAGGAAACCATACTTTTCAAATAATGCCCTGGGGCAGTGGTGGAGTTTCATGCTCCGGCACTGGGGGCAGGAAGCAGTCGGGGGCGGGGCATGCATTCTGGGGGTGGGGCGCGCTGGTCGCAGGGGCATGGTGTGCGTTCTGGGGGCGGGGCGCGCAGCGCAGGTGGGGGCACAGCCAAGATGGAACCCTACCGGGATCGCGCTACCCAGGGCACCACACCCCCTACACCCCACCCTTCCTATGCCAGTGCCCTGGGGTTGAGATATGAAAGAAACCTTCAGAAGCCTCCTATGGGGGGGCGAGACAGACTGAGAGGGATGGTGGTGTAGTGGTTAAGAGCAGAAGACTCATAATCTGGTGAACCAGGTTTGCGTCTCCGCTCCTCCACATGCAGCTGCTGGGTGACCTTGGGCTAGTCACACTTCTTTGCCTTTACCTTTTCAGACTGATGGCACTCATCTCTCTATCTCCCCTGAGTGTGGTGTAGTGGTTAAGAGCATAATCATCACAATTATAACAAATAAAGGCTTGACATATCTCGCTTTCCATGTCATGAGTCTATTGCATATATTAGTATTCTAATTTTTTGAGTTTCACCTGTATATAGTTTCACTCTGCCTACCGTGGCTGCAGTCCTCACTGCAGCCACAGTGTAGAGCCAGTGTGGTGTAGTGGTTAAGAATGGTAGACTCATAATCTGGAGAACCGGGTTCGCGTCTCCGCTCCTCCACATGCAGCTGCTGGGTGACCTTGGGCTAGTCCCACTTCTTTGGAGTCTCTCAGCCCCACTCACCTCACAGAGTGTTTGTTGTGGGGGAGGAAGGGAAAGGAGAATGTTAGCCACTTTGAGACCTCCTTTTGGTAGTGATAAAGCAGGATATCAAATCCAAACTCTTCTTCTTCTTCTTCTTCTTTTACAGGGAGGTGTTTGGTTGAGAGAGGTTTGTCTGTTTGACGGAGAGCATTCCCTACTTTTGTTGTCTGAGTTTTTGTTTTCGGGGAGTGTAGGTGTGTAGGATATTTTTTGAGACGTGGGGTGGGATACTTAGCATCCCCCAACTTGTCTTTTGCGAAATGGGTATCTTGTGGTGCTTGCAACAGTTTCCAAATATGTCCCGAGGCCCCAAAAGCTTAGAAAATGTGCATATTTTCAGAATATAGTACAAAAAAATAATAATCTGCTGAGACATATACATTCCCCAAAGCCTGTTGGGATTTTGCATAAATAAATAAATGTTGGCTAGAGAATGTTGAAAATTCAGCTGGTATGTGCACATTGCCCAAAACCTTTTGGAGATCATGCATAATGACTGGAGAACATATAGAATATCTGCATATTTCTCTAGACCTGTTGGAGACAGTGTACCTTGACTTGGAAATGTGCGTAATTCCCCTCTTAATGGATGGATTATATGCACATTCTCCATAATACCTGGTGATGTGCACAATTGCCAGTTCTTGTACACTTTAACTGCTCAACCTACACTCCTCTCAACACATCTGTGGAGCAGTTAAGAAAGTTTAGACTCTTCTGAGTGCCATTCCATATCAAGTGATCCAATTTTTAATGTGGTGGGTTTTTTTTATTTTGCCTCATGTCATCCAATTTTGTCCACTTGTTGAATGATCAAAACCAAGTTTAAATCTTTTTTTTTTTATCTCAGCCTGTTTTGAGTTATGAGGATTTGAAATTTTGTAACTTGACTTTAGAATTTGAAGCTAAGTCCATCATGTGCCATATCATATTAAAGACCACGAAGTTCTGAAGAGATTAGCAACTTTAGTTTTGAAATTTCTCAGTCTGAGCTTTTAAGGCTTTTGTGTGGCCAACATTGTCAATTGTTTGAAATGTCAAACTCCCATGACACAGAAACAGGCTGAGATAAAATTAAAATAAAAACTGAGATCTGGGACGTTCTCTTATACTACTTTCAGGAAACGGAAACAGAAAGCAATATAAAACAGTCACTTGACTCCTGAACTTAATCTTTTGGAAGTCCTTCTCTTTATATGTTAATGTGCTGTTGTTGTTCAGTCGTTCAGTCGTGTCCTACTCTTCGTGACCCCATGGACCAGAGCACGCCAGGCACGCCTATCCTTCACTGCCTCTCGCAGTTTGGCCAAACTCATGTTAGTAACTTCGAGAACACTGTCCAACCATCTCATCCTCTGTCATCCCCTTCTCCTTGTTCCCTCCATCTTTCCCAACATCGGGGTCTTTTCCAGGGAGTCTTCCCTTCTCATGAGGTGGCCAAAGTACTGGAGCCTCAACTTCAGGATCTCTCCTTCTAGTGAGCACTCAGGGCTGATTTCTTTAAGAATGGATAGGTTTGATCTTCTTGCAGTCCATGGGACTCTCAAGAGTCTCCTCCAGCACCATAATTCAAAAGCATCAATTCTTCGGCGATTAGCCTTCTTGATGGTCCAGCTCTCACTTCCGTACATTACTACTGGGAAAACCATAGCTTTAACTATACGGACCTTTGTCGGCAAGGTGATGTCTTTGCTTTTTAAGATGCTGTCTAGGTTTGTCATTGCTTTTCTCCCAAGAAGCAGGCATCTTCTAATTTCGTGACTGCTGTCACCATCTGCAGTGATGTTAATGTGTATTGTTATTTAATTTACATCAGAATATGGAAAGCCAGTCCTGCTAGTCCTGCTGCTTTTGGGGGGGTCTTTCTGAGTGACGCCCTTCTTCTGACAGCACCACTGCTTCCTATGCATATTTTTTTTTGTAATGTCAACCTTTTAATATAGGATAATAGAGTGATGTTTCTTGATTGGTATGGATTGCTTAAGCCTCTGGAAGGAGACACGCTGCGCAAAGAAAAACCTCGACTCTGAAATCACATGCAAAGAAAATGTTCACAATGCTGAGTCAAGGTTTCCTAATGTACCCTCTTAAGAAAATCAGCCCAAAATCTATTGAGTCAAGTTTTCCCCGAGGCTAAATAAACCTCTTCAAATGTCTCTGGGTGCCTGTTACAAAAGGACACATCACAGGGGTTATTTTTAATATGGGTTTTCTTTTTTTTATTATTTGATTTTTGGTTTTAAATTAGTGTCTAGACAACATAAAGTGAAGCCATGCTTGGCGGTAATGAAACACAGAGCGACTCAAAAAGAGAAAAAAGGACTTTGTTCTTATCAAGTACATTTGATGGCCCAGGGCAGCACCCAGTTTATTCCCATGTTGATCCCTTAACAGGACAATAATAAAAGCAGGCCCTATTGACTGCAACAGGCTTTATTCTCAAGGCTGCAATTCTATTTCTGTTTAATATTTATGCTTCATCTTTTATTGGTGGGTTATTTTTGAAATTGAGACCTGCAGTTTTAATTGAATTTTTAAATTTGTATTTTAATCTGTTATTTTAAATTGATCGTTTTTATGTTTTTTGTTGTGATTTTAATTGATGTTAGCCGCCCTGAGCCCGGTTTTCTGGCTGGGAAGGGCGGGGGTATAAATAAAATTATTATTATTATTATTATTATTATTATTATTATTATTATTTACGGGACAAAATTTATGCACTGCTTGATTACAAGAAAACCTCTAAGCAGTTTTTACAAAAGTAGGAAATAAAGCACGGCAACCGTAAACAAGCATTTAAAAATACTCAAAAGGTTATTGAAACCAACAACGGCTTAAAAAGAAGCAAAGCACACACAAATTCGACACGTCTGGGGGAAAATGTTTTAGGTAGGCATCTAAAAGGGTATAGCGATGTCCGTGGGAAGTAGAGTGTCCAGGCTGGATAATCCACAGGTCAGAATGAAGACTCAGGACTCAATGTGAAGTCAGCTTTGTTATTCAAAAGGGAAACACAGCAGAATTCACCTAGGCTCAACTACCCTAGTTGAAACAAAATAATAAATAATAAAAATTCCTTCCAGTAGCACCTTAGAGACCAACTAAGTTTGTTCTTGGTATGAGCTTTCGTGTGCATGCACACTTCTTCAGATACCACACGAAAGCTCATACCAAGAACAAACTTAGTTGGTCTCTAAGGTGCTACTGGAAGGAATTTTTATTATTTATTGTTTTGTTTTGACTATTGCAGACCAACACGGCTACCTACCTGTAACTGCCCTAGTTGAAGACATTGCTGGGACTGGCATCTGGCCCCTACTTCCTTCTCTAGCTCTCTCCTTATGGACTCCTCCCAAGCAGCTGTAAACTACGGTGAGGAGGAAGGACCCCCATTCCGGACCTGCCTGGCACATTCCTCAGGGGCGGAGGAAGGGGGCGGTGGGGGCAGGTCTCCCCGGGTGTCACAATTGAGGGGGTGGCAAAATGCTGGGCGGCACTCCCCGCAGGGCCTGCAGAGCGCCCAAGCCACGCGTCTCTCCTGGGAGTGACGAAGAAGAAGAGTTTGGATTTGATATCCTGCTTTCTCACTACTCGAAGGAGTCTCAAAGCGGCTAACATTCTCCTTTCCCTTCCTCCCCCACAACAAACACTCTGTGAGGTGAGTGGGGCTGAGAGACTTCAAAGAAGTGTGACTAGCCCAAGGTCACCCAGCAGCAGCATGTGGAGGAGCGGAGACGCAAACCCGGTTCACCAGATTACGGGACTACCGCTCTTAACCACTACACCACACTGGTGAATAGGTTAGATGAGGTGAAACAAAAGTGAGAAAAGTGAGAAAAGTGCAAACAATGAAATTCAGAATGCAGTTATTAAAATCTGGAATAAATGCAAGTACAGTGGTACTTTGGTTCCTGAATGGCTTAGTTGTCGAACAAATCGGCTCCCAAACACCGCAAATCCGGAAGTAAGTGTTCCGGTTTGCAAATGTTTTTCGGAAGTTGAATATCTGACACGGCTTCCGTTTTGACTTGAAAGGTTCATTTTGGGCTTCTCAGAAGTAGTAAAGGAGGTTGGGGGCCCCCATCGGCCTGCAATGGCACCTACTGGAAAGATGCCAGAACTCTGCTCCAGCACGCTCCAGCTGAGAAAAAAAGAAGAAGCACTAGTTTTGGGTGAAGAAGAAGAAGAAGAACGTGAACCCGGTTCACCAGATTACAAGTCCACCGCTCTTAACCACTACACCACACTGGCTCATGCATGTGACCTCAGGAAACCTCAAAGCTCTACACACAACATCCCCCCCAATTGCCCTCACAAGCTGGTGCCCCTTGCCCTAACTATTCCCCCCAGTAGCGGAGGAAGGGGGCGGGGGCGGTGTGCCCTGTGTGCCATCTCTGAGGGGGGTGACAAGAAGGCACCCCGTGGGGAGCTCACCCCGCCACTCCTGGGCACAGCGGCGTGAGCCACCGCTATTGCACTGCTGCAGCCGCGAGCAGAGGACCGCACTGCCATTGCTACAGCTGTGAGTGGAGGATCCCACCGCCGTCCATACGGCACTCAAGCGGCACCGTTGGTAGCAGCACAGAACATGAGCCACCCGGCGGTTTGCCCCGCCCCACCCCTCAACACCCCGCACCGGGTGGCAGAGAGCCTTCCTTCACCCCTGGTTCCCCCCACAAAAAAATAATTCACCGCACACCACTGGCACCATCACAGCAGATGGAGAGAGATTTCTGCTACATCCCCATCTATTTCTTCTACACCCAGAGCTGTATTTACAACTTAATGTCAGCAAAAGAAACAGCCCTTTAGCCAGTTTTTTTAAATTAAAAAAAATCATCACACAAAACTCAAGGCTTCCTAGAAAAAGGCGCAAAACAAAACACAAACCACAGATGTATTTGCATTGGAGAAGAATGCTTTTATCCTCCCAACCAGATTTCAGGACCCCCACACCAAAGCATTTGTGGGCACAGCTGGAGGCTTAGCTACGGCACCGTTTGCAAGCAGGGGCAGTTCGATCCAGAACTTGCTTTGAATACCAGGACTTGGTCCAGGAGCAATAACGACGAAGTAATAATAATGTACAGAATCCATTTATCTTATTATTGAGGAGAAACAGCAAGCCTTCCACCATCTGGGATTTGAGGAGCACTGGCCCACCTCTCCTAACTTTGGCCACTGTACTTCTGTTTTAAGAAACAAAGTCCTGTTTGCTTTTGATATCACGACAACTCCCATTCCTGCCTGCAGATAAAGCCAATGTTTCTTTTAAAGGCAGGGGTGGCTGCTGTAGGTGTGTACGGAAACAGGCTGCGCTGCTGCACGCTTCCGAAATTTCCATTCCCAAGTGAAGGAGCTGATTCAGATCTTCAATAGGATGCATTATCTTTGGTCTCCTGGTAAGAAGACCCTGTTCTATATTCTCTCATCGTTGAGTAAATCAGAGGGCAGGGCAGTTTTAGCTCTGGGAAAGAGCAGTTGGCAAAGTCAATGGAGAAAAAAGGAAAAAGAACGCAGTGGAAGCTGTTTGACTTCCGAGGAGCTTTCGAAAACAGAAGCAATTACTTCCGGGGTTTCAGGGTTCTGAAACCTTCGGCTTCCGAGACACTCAGAAACCGAGGTACCACTCTACTTACCTTCCAACATTCTTCAGATGAAAATAGAGACATTTCTCGCTCCCCCCACAATGGACTCTCTTCAACACCCCATTTTTGGGGGGTCCCCCTACCCCCTGTCGATTATTTCCTATCAGACACAGCACAGGCACTCTCCACCATCCTGAGAAAACCCCCTGATCCCAAGGGCATTTTATTCTTTGGTACCTCGGGATTGCTTAGTTTGTATTCAGTGTGTCTTTGTAAGAGTTCAAAAAGAGATAATGAGTTTTCCAGATATTTCCATCATATTGTATCTATATTTATAAGTTACAAACTGTGCATCAGCAAAACGATCCAACCTGGAAAGGCCCCCCTTTCTTTCGCTGTTTCTCTTCTCACATTTTCAAAGGACTCACCAGAGATATCAACTGTTGTTATCCTCTTTTGGCATGTATTTGAGTCTCTTTGGCAGCCGCTGCAATTAGTCATTTACTGCTGAACCAGAAATGCACAGGTCTCATGTTCTGCTACTTGCTTACTAGGCTTCATGGACTTAAAACACCTGAACGGATGTCCAAGTATAAATAATTTCATTTTGTAACTGTACATAACATTTTTATTTTAAATTAGATTGCGTGTTTAATAAAAACATTTCTCTCAGTAGAAACAAAAAAAGAAGGGGGAAAAGGAAAATGCACATCGATAAATTAACTTTAGAAAGGAGCCAGATTAGATGTGGATGCACAAAGCATTTTTTTTTAAAAAAAACAATACTCCTTGCATTCCGCTCCCCCTGAGTCCGTGGAGAGGCAATGGGGGATGCTATCAGGACAAGCGCTGGCTCATCCTCCTCCCTGAGCTTGGCAGCTGTGGCATTGGCAGGGAAAATAGGGATTAAATATTCAGGGATTAAATCAGAAGTTTTCGTAATTCCAGGACAGTGCCTGGAAAATCAGGACATTTGGAAGGGATGTCAGTCTACACCGACTGGCAGAACCTCTCCAGAGTTTCGGATTATTTCCCAGTCCGAACTGCAGGTGCAGGTGCCTCACATTCAGATATGACGCTTCCTAGGATTGCCATACGTCCAGGAAAACCAGGACATGTCCTCTTTTAGGGGGCCAACATGCCCATCCAGGCAGATTTTGACATTTTAAAGGAAATGTCCAGGTTTTAGGGGCTCAGGCAGCTCAGGCTGCTCCACACACTGCAGCTGCTGCCAGCCTGAGTGGCTCGGGATGTCCTCTTTTTTGCTTTTCAAGATATGGTGACCCTTCCCTTCCCTGAACTAAGGCCCATTTTAAGGTAAGGCACTGAGCTAAAGTCTATTCTAGAGAAAATGATGTGAGCTTAACCATTTCCGCTTCCAAGTGGGATCGGATTGCGCTCGGGCCACCAGGTCCCTCCCCCGCCTCAGTGCGGTGCGGGGTAGCATCCCGCGTCACGCTGAGGGTGTCCTGGCCACGCCATTTGCCAACCAACCAATCAGGGCACTGAGGGGGCATGACCGGGGCCAATTTAAACCATGATGCGACTCTGGAAGCTCCTCTTTCAGCCTCGCACCACGATCACCTGCCCCTCCATGCATAAGGGTATTCTGTTAAAGGAATCCAGGGGTGTGGATCTTGTCCGAAGCCCGGGGACGGGCTAGGGCCATGCCACGACCCCAGCGGGAACCCAGAGGGGCTCAAGTCCATCCACATCGGCGGGGCTCCCCCTACTGGTGGTTTATCCTTACCAGTCTGTTGATGCCAATGCCTAAGCCAATACCACTCACATTCTGTAAGCAATAAAGTTGTGGCCTAAATTTTGCCCATTGACATTAACCTAAATTCTGTGTCCTTGTGTCTTTATTCTCTCATGGGGGTGGCTTGGGGGTCTTGAAGCGCAATTCAGTACTGAGAATAAGCGATCTATTTCGAGCTGATTGTCTCCTATTCATTTTTGTAGACCTAGCATGTGGCAACCATTTTATTTCAGCACCCCATGCATGTGTGCGCACATGTTCGCATGTGTCATACTCTCCGGAAAAGTATGTTATGCCACCTCATGAGCCACTGTGCCCATGACAAATTATTTTTGGATCACAGTGGCTGGTCATCAAATTTCTCCTCTTTGTTCCCGTCTCTGTGTATATGAGTGTTTCACCATAAACAGCACTCATCTTCCCACAGTTGCAAATTATACAGATTTGTTGTCCCCTCTAATGAGAAGCAGGCGAAAACAAAGGAAGAGGGGGCTGCTTCTCTCTGTACCGAACCAGAGTCTTTCTCTCTCTTTTTTTCTTTCATCCATGGCTATTTAATGCCAGGAATACTGAGTGAATCTCAGAAGATGAAATGGTCGGTTTTGTTTTGCTTTTTAAACCCACCCAGAATCTAGTGAAATACTGTGTGTAAACACATTCAACAGAATCCCAATGGCAATGTATGTCGGTGTGGCAATCTAATTTAGGAGGAGTAGAGAAGCAGAGAGGGGGCTGGGGTGCCCTTCCTCCCCCCCCCCCACTTGCCACTACTCCACTTCAAATTCCCCAAACCAGTTCTCCCTTCCTCCAGATACACAGGGTTACAAACCTGTGTGTTTTGAGGGTAAATATGTGTGCGGAAGATACCTGTATATTGGTGCGTGAAGACTGATTTGTGTTGAGGAAGTTCAAGCAAAGTCTGGGCTCTGTAGTTTTCCCTGCATCTCCTTGAAGTACTCTGCTCCACATTCATCCCTTTTGGGGCTTTGGAGCATGCATTAGGCCACGTGCACCTCTCACAGAACAAAAACAAAATGGCGGCTCTAGATGGCTGTATCGTGACAGAATATGCTCTAGCGCTAGTGCCTTCATCATATTACTTTTCTGTATGCTTATGGGACAGCCTAGCATAATGTAATTGCAACCTGGAGCAATGCTAAGTAGATTATTTAGGGGTCCCGAAGCATAATGAACCAGTGATCACTGAGTGTCTTTCGCCATTTCGAAGCACAGTAAATGTACCTTGTCGTAGCCAAGTACACTAGGGGGAACTGTTCAGTCATGGAACATTTGCAGCAGCTTTTCTTTATGTGTGACTTTCTCAGTTTCCAGCTATGATTCTGCGCGAACATCCCTGTCAGAATTTTAGCATATGGAATTACTGTGATTATAAGAAAAAAACAAGGGTTTTGATATATACCGTACTCTTCCGTGTATAAGACGATGTATTTTTTACCTCTAAAATAATGTTCAAAATCTGAGCTCGTCTTATACACAGATAGTATCTCCTCCCATTTTCTTAAATTGGAGTCCCCCAAAATAGGGGTCATCTTATACATGGAGGTGTCTTATAGATGGAAAAATGTGGTGTGTGTGTGTGTGTGTGTGTGTGTGTGAATATATATATATATTTTTCAGAAAGCAATATACACATCTGAAATAAGACACTATTTTTCTCTTCATGCCAGGCTATGAATAAACCCAGCACTGGCAAGGTCTTCCCAGGCTTATGTGTTGAGCACACTACTTTATGGTATGCAATGAGATTTGGGCAGTTTACAACCATCAGGAGCAATGCCTGCCTCAATAACTTCCACAGGTGCTGCTTCTGGAAGATTTGGGCGGGACAGAGTTTCAAAGAAAGATGCGCTCCCCCAAGCCCACGTTTCACAGCCCGTTTGCACTCCTGTCTCGGCGACATCTACGCCGGCTTGGCCATCTCCACAGAATGGTAGATGGCAGGATTCCCAGGGATGTGCTCTACGGGGAGCTGGCTTCAGGCACCAGGCCCATTGGAAGACCAACTCCGTGTTACGCAGATGTCTGAAGATGTGACACGAAGGCTGGCAACATCAGCCACGGGTAGACGGGTTGTGCATCAGAGCGGTCTGCTGTTTTGGAAAAGCTAAGGAGTGCAGCCAGTGAGGGTGAAGGACAGGTCGGCAGGGAGGTCATCTTCGTCTCTCTGAGTATAGTATTTTCAGATCCTCCAGCTAGAACTTCCCCTTGCCACAGAATTGTCTGATGCAGCAGGAGAGGGATTTTTTAAAAAACCAAACCAAACCAAACCAAACCAAACCAAACCAAAGGACACCTTTTTTCTGGAAACAAGAAGTCTTGTTAAGTACATTGGCTGTATGTCGTGTTTCTAGGGCTGCTTCCTGACTTCCCTATTTTGCAGGAGCAATCCCGTCACATATTGGCATATCCAGGCTGCACGACGATTGTGGATCTGGCCTCTTGCGCACAGGGGCGTAGCAAGGGGGCGGGCCGCCCCGAGTTCCAGGGGAGGGGGTGTGACACTTTGGCCGGCCCCACCCCACCGGGCGGGCGGGCCCCGAATGGGGGCATGTCGCCTTTCCCCCCTTCCAGCGGCTATTTTTTGGCGGGAGGGGCGGGCCAGCGAGGAGGGGGTGTCATGCCAGTGACAAGCGTGACACCCCCTCCTCATTGGCCCACCCCCTGCCGAAAAAAACCGCTGGGAGGGGGGAAAGGGAAGCAGAGCAGGCGTATTCAAGTGCCTGCTCTGCTTCTCTTTTTCCCCTTTCCGCTGCTTTTTTTCGGCGGGGGGGGGCAGGCCAGCGAGGAGGGGGTGTCACTGGCATAACACCCCCTCCTCACTTGGCCTGCCCCCCCACCGAAAAAAGCCACGGAAAGGAGGAAATTCCCCCTTTCAGTGGCATCCACATGCGTCGTGACATCACGACGACATCACGGCGCACGCGGCGTGCCCCTCCCCCAGGGGGGTGCCTCTGCGCCGCCGCCGCCCCCAGCAGCGCAGAGGCTTGCTACGCCCCTGCTTGCGCAACAAACCCAAGGTTGTTTTTTTTTTTTTGCAGCAATGGAACTGGCAGGGGAATTGATTCGCACGGCATCATATAACCTCCCCACCGGCAAACCAGAAGGAAAACTCAATAAATAGGTAGGCTTCATATAACCTTCCTGTAAATTTTGTGCAAACAAGTAAAGATTGATGATATTGGGGGGGGGGGAACCATCTGGAATCAACCTGTATCTCTGTAATGGCATCAAAACGTTTTTGTGAATATTGGTTATGGTCAAAGGCCTTATGTTTCCCTTCCTTTCCCTTCTACAGCCATATATCCCATGTCTATGCGCTGCAGTGCACCTCAGCTACAAGTGAAAGCAGGCATGCTTGGTCATAGAGCTGTGAGAAAACTACACTGGCAATTTTTGTGTGCCGATTATGTGGTTTCAGGACGTAACATTTGCTCCAATATCCTCAATATAATGGTCAAAACAGACCATACGGGTAAGGGCTCCATGCACATCCTGCCACGATGCGATGTACTTACCGTGTGGCTCAGTTTAGCACACCAATGGGAGTGTCGCTGGCGTGCGAAAGCTGCAAGAAAACGGTCTGGGGCAAATGAGACGGCTTCAAAGGATGTTTGAGAAAGCTCAATGCGGACACCGGTTGAATGAGAAAGCCCTGTTCAATTCAGCATTGAGTTTTTCGCAGAGTATTAAAACAGCCCAATGCTCACTACTGAAATCTGGGATATTATTTGTGTTGGCTTCGGGAGTTTCAAGACAGGCCTTTAAAGAGATATTTTTCAAGAGAATTGAGAAGTACAAACAAACTCTGAGTTAATGTCCAAAAGAGTCATGTCTGCTCCTTCCCCAGCCCCCATTAAAATGTCTAAGCCTTTAAACACAACAAATAAGATGAGGTCATTTCATTAACGGTGCCAACTTCAGTGTGGTATAACTCCTTCCAGCGTTGCTCATAAAAGAATTTATAACCAATATGCTTAACATTGATACTTGAAGAGCTGTCATCTTTAGACTGGGTTGCTGCAATGCGTTCAGTGTGGAGCCACCCTAAAATTGGTCTGGAGCCTGCAAGGATGCCCTTGCTGCGAGATCTGCACTGGCTCCCAATACATTAATTCAAGGTTCTGTTAATTTGTTTTAAAGCATTTCTATACTGTTTAATATCTGAAGAATCTCTCAGCAGCATACAATATAAAATCAGTGTCCATTAAAGCAAAAAGACAACCTAAATCTAATGAAGATTTCAGCTACAGGTAGGTAGCCGTGTTGGTCTGCCATAGTCAAAACAAAATAAAATAAAAAATTCCTTAGCACCTTAGAGACCAACTAAGTTTGTTCTTGGTATGAGCTTTCGTGTGCATGCACACTTCTTCAGACAGCATGCATACGAAAGCTCATACCAAGAACAAACTAAATTGGTCTCTAAGGTGCTGAAGATTTCAGCGTAACACATGAAAGCAAACAAAACAGTTTCAGGGGATTCAAACACATAATACAGGGTTCAATCTTATGGGACAGGGAAATTGTGGGCAAAAAGGCAAGTCTTTTCAAGGTGTCTGAAGTAACTGGCGGTTGCGGCTTCATGGTATGGCAGAGGGAAGGTCATTCTACAGAACTGGCGACTGGGAGTGGCTGCCGAGACCATATAACACCAGTCCAGAAAGACCTACATTGTCTCCTAGTACGTTTCCAAGCACATTTCAAAGTATTGGTGCTGACCTTTAAAGCCCTAAACAGCCTCAGCCCAGTATACCTGAAGGAGCGTCTCCACCCCCATCGTTCAGCCTGGACACTGAGGTCCAGCTCCAAAGGCCTTCTGGTGGTTCCCTCCTTGTGAGAAGTGAGGTTACAGAGAACCAGGCCGAGGGCCTTCTCGGTGGTGGCGCCCGCCCTGTGGAATGCTCTCCCATCAGATGTCAAGGAGATAAACAACTATCTGACTTTTAGAAGACATCTGAAGGCAGCCCTGTTAGGGAAGTATTTAATGTTTGAGGTTTTATCGTTTTATTATTATTAATAATAATATTCTGTTGGGAGCCGCCCAGCTTGGCTGGGGAAACCCAGCCAGATGGGAGGGGTAATAATAATAATAATAATAATAATAATAATAATAATAATAATAGTCCCATGGACTGCAAAAAGATCAAACTTAACCATCCTTAAAGAAATCAGCCCTGAGTGCTCACTTGAAGGACAGATCCTGAAGTTGAGGCTCCAGTACTTTGGCCACCTCATGAGAAGAGAAGACTCCCTAGAAAAAACCCTGATGTTGGGAAAGATGGAGGGCACAAGGAGAAGGGGATGACAGAGGATGAGATGGTTGGACAGTGTTCTCGACGCAACTAGCATGAGTTTGGCCAAACTGCGGGAGCAGTGAAAGATAGGCGTGCCTGGCGTGCTCTGGTCCATGGGGTCATGAAGAGTTGGACACGACTGAACGACTGAACGACTACAAATTATTATTATTATTATTATTATTATTATTATTATTATTATTATTATTATTATAGAACAGGTGCAACAGTAGAAAATATGTTTTCAAGTCACCACCCGTGGGTGCTGTGCCATGAGTAGAATCCCCCTAGACGACTCTTTCTTTTTGCCCTCCTCCCCAATACAACTCGAGTCAGTCATAGAAATTCAGAGTTTGAAGGGATCCTGAGGATCCTCTCGTCCTGCAACACAAGAATATGCAGTTGTCCCATACAGGGGTCGAAACTGTAACCTTGGCATTATCCGCACCACACTCTAACCAACTGAGTACAACTGATGGAGGCTTAGCCTACAAAGTCTTATATCACAATGACAGCACATCCACTCAGTATCTCTCCATTCAATGGGGTTTATTCCCAGGAAAGCATGCATAGGATTGTAGTGAAAAATTGTTGGCCATTATTATTATTATTATTATTATTATTATTATTATTATTAGAATTTATATACCTATCAGGGCAGTTCACAGAATAAATTCAAGATATAAAACCACAAAATACATACTGAAAATAAAAACAATAAACCAATAGCGCCCCCCCCCCCAGATTAAACATGTTAAAAGGGCATAGGACGTCAATCAGATCAACCAAAGGCCTGGTTAAAAAGGAACCAGGAATCTAAATGTGTATAATGAAGGAGCCAGATACCAGAGATTCTGTTGCTTCTGCTGCTAAAGATTCGCAACACAGCAAATTTCATAGAATTATCAACAGTCTCCATTGTTCAGGTTGATTTATGTGTTTTGTTCAACAGGTTCTAGTGCCAACTGAAAGCGTGAAAAGGAGAGGAGGAAATAGGCAGGCTAGACGAAGGACAGAATTTTGCTCCTGGAACCTAGTACTCCCGTTGACATGGACCGAACAGCTAACTTTAACCCCGTCATTTTGTCCTGCAGGAAAGGGACAGAGATGCATGGATAAGGGTTTGCAAAATGTTGATGGGAAGGTAAATAACATGGCCCAACAGCTGCAGTCCAAATTCCCAGGATGTGGGTTTGCTGGTTTCAGCGTTTTATGGTATGCACTGAAAACCTTGGTAGAGAAGCAGATTTCAATGTTCAGAAGATGCTTGAGTTTTGTGGACCTTGGAAAAAACAGGATGACCGGTGCTCCATGCGCAGTGTTTCGTGGATGCCTTTAATCCACCCCCATGCTTGAGAGTGCATCACGACAGCATCTGTTGACCTGTCACAAGGCAGCCACCATAGGATGATGCATGGAGCACTGGGGACGGCACCCCCCAAGCACTGAAAGTGGGGATTAGTTCCTCCACATAAATCATGCCACAACATTCCCCCAAAGGGAAATCAAGCCCTTGGAAAGTAAAGCCTGCAAACAAGAAAGGCAGTGTTAATGAGTGGAAACATCAACTGTGGCTCTGCTTTTCAACCAGCATCTGCTTTGAAAGAAATGTCATATGCAACCTGCCAAAATTTGTCGACGTTGTTACTGTTCTGCTGAGTGGTTGGTAACATTCTCAACTGCTGAAGAAGCGGGACGTAATTCTACATGTCAGAATACATGTTCAACAAATACTTCTGCAGATCATTTTGCTATGTGCCCCTTAATCTTCAGCAAAGTAAGCAGCACTTTCCATGGGCATGATGAGAACAACTTTTCTTCCAGTGCTCAGAACATGCAGCATTGACCGAGCGAGAAACCATCTTGTTGTTTTCCAAGTGCAAACATGCAGCCTGGAAACAGTCCACAATTCTACACCGGGCCTTGAGAGAAGAGCAAGCATTTGCGATGTTTACAGCGGACGCTCTGCTGCTGAAATCAGCAAGAAGAATCTCCAGCTGGCAAAGAATTCAGATCTCCACGTGTGTTTGCTTGAGAACGAAGTTCTTTGCAAATTGATCGCTTGTGTTCAGATGCTGAAATGCGGCACAGTGCAGGCAATGCTAAATATCTGTGCTGCCACCCATTTCACCAACACCACCCAAAAACAAAATAGGGGGGTGGGTGTATCAGGTTAGCCACTGTGAGAACAGGGTGCTGGTCTAGATGGTGCCAACTTGAATAAAATATTTGGGGGGTCCATGTAAGTCCCGCCCCGCTTAATCAATAACATGACGCAGTGCACACATACCATTTGAATGGCAATGCCCATAAACTTGGGGGGGAGGGGCAGTCCCCTCAAATATTTTATTGGAGGGGCCAAAGACCCCATAGCCTAGGGTTGCCACCTGTCCCTTATAAGGGATAAAGGAAAATGCTACCTGGCCCTGAATATGGCAGCCGACAATGTCCATAGCAAAGTCTTAGCATGAAAGAAAAACATATGAAAAAGAGGAAGGAGGGTGGGAGATCTGACAGAGAAACTGAGGAGCAGTGCTGGGCTTGTCTTAAGTTATTCCCCAGGGGGCAGACCCAAGCAAAGCCCATTGGGTGGTTGGGCACACCCTGTGGGGAATCCCCAGACCCAGACCTGCCTACCAAAGGCCAGTCTGAACACAAGCCTGCAATCCTCCCCAGCCGGCTGTCAGATCACTGACCAGGCTCATGGCCAGGTTGCAATGCCATCTGGCCATTTAGGGTAAGTGGACTTGTGCCTTTAAGAAGAGCCTAATGGAAATGGAAGGAGATCATCGCTCAGAGTACATGCTTTGGATGCAAAAGGTCTCAGGTCCAATCCCTGGTGGACCTAGGAAGATCTGGGAGAATCCCCTGCCCCCAAACCCTGTAGCTGCTGCCAGTTAGTCAATCCTGAGATAGATGGGCCCAGGGTCTCCTAAGGCAGATTCCTATGGCCCTATGAAGTTCAGTAGGTGAAGCTTTCCCCCAGCACTGGGTTCCCCATGTGAAAAGCCACCTGCTGATTTTCTGTCTTTAGTTTTGCTTGTTGTGCCATACACAGGATGCTCTCAGAGAAAGGCAGTGTTAAATCTGTGAGCCCTCCTCTTGTCAAAGGAATCAAATGGCAGACGCTCAGTTCCACTGGTTATGGGATTCTGGCTGACTTCCACGTTGGCTTACGTTCTCCAGGAGAAATGAAATCCAGAGCAGTGACATGCAAGCGCTGTCCCCGGCAGATATTTGCTCCTGCGAACGAAAGTATGTGCGTGTTTTGCACATGGGAAAGAACACTGGCATTGCCTCATAGCGGGAGGAATTTGCTCCAGCAATGAAGCACAAGAGTTTCTTTCCCCGCTCAGTCACACGAACAAAGGCCTGGAAAAGAGGAGACTGAGAGGAGATAGGATAGCCATCTTCAAACATCTCAAGAGCTGCCACATGGAAGTGGGAACAAGCTTGTTTTCTCCTGCTCTGGAATGTAGGACCTGAAGCCATGTATTCAAGTTACAAGAGAGGAGATTCCGACTAAACATCAGGAAGAACTTTATGATAGTAAGAGCTGTTTGACAGTGGAACAGGCTCCCTTAGGAGGTGGTGGACTCTCCTTCCTTGGATATTTTTAAGCAGAGGTTGGATGGCCATCTATCATGGATGCTTTAGCCGAGATTCCTGCACTGCAAGGGGGTTAGACTTGATGACCCTTGGGGTCCCTTCCAACTCTACATTTCTGTGATTCTATGATGTCCCCAAGTATTGAATAATAAATCAGAGATATGGGAACCTCTCCTTAGAATTGTTGGTATATGCGGCAAGTGTAACTTATAAGGCAGCTTGGGCATAAAATATTTTCTGTTTGTTCTCTGGAAGAGGGGAATATGGTGTTCATAGATATGCATTATATTCTAGGGAGGCACCTTCTACACATTCCTGCGAACAGTGCAAACAGGAAATACAGAAGTGAACATATCATTGCAGAAGTACTTCCTCTTACAGGATTGAGGTTTAAACCGCAGTTTCCATTGCTAATGCTTCCAGTCAATTAAGACTAGGAACAGAAGCCAAAATGGGGACTGCAAGTCCAATGAAATATTTAAGTTCCAGGTGACCAGTGCTGAGGTTCAAATAATCTATCATCTGTAATCTCACAGGGGGGAAAATGTTGCGTATCGAGGACCTCAAGCCACCCCCCCCCCAATGAATTGACACAGGAGACATAATTTTTGTTTGGGTTTTTGGCAATAATTTAGGCCACAACTTTATTTAAATACAAATTTGGTGAGTGGTTGCGTAGGCATTGGTTCAGACTACTGTCCTACCGGGACAGAGGCTGGCATACAGCCAGCGATTGGGAAAGTGCAACTGAGGAGAGTTAAGGAGCTGGGGTCAAAGCTACCCTCTCCTCATGGTCCCGGGGACTCGGCCACGGCCCTATCCCCTACTGGGGGTACAGACAAAGCATAAGAGCTGCCGGATTCCTTTAACGGAATTCCCAGTTTCATCATGATTCTGGATGTGGGCACCGCCCAATCCAGCAATCCACACAGGAACCAATGCCTAACCGCCAACCTTACAAGTTGTGACAAGTTGCTACTGCAGTAGGCGAAAACCAAATGGCAACAGCCAATCTGCCAGATGGAAAAATTCCTACTGGGCCTCTGCCCCAAAAGCAGATGACCCCATGACAGGCAGTTGCAAGGTCAAGTGCAAAGGCCTAAGGAAAAGAGGGGGGGGCGGGATGGGTGATCAGAAGCTCGCAGCCAAGAGAGAGATCACCCTGCGTGCAGAGGAATATAAAGGACGCTGGGCTGTCCATCACAAATTGCTACATCAAGCTTTGCCCAGCAACACCTCTTGACCCTATTGCAGCTAAGGCTGGCTGTCGGCCCCACCCCCATAGGACAAGGAAGTGTCTTGCCAGGTCCCGACCGCAACACGTGCTCTTACTCAAGGTAGAACCCGATTTCTCGAATAAGGAACAAAAGTACAGGACCTCAAAGAGCCTTACTTTTCATTTATCTTTGAGTTTATTTCACGAGAAAGAAATTGACAGCAGTAAAGCGGGTTCTCCACTCATGGAGAGCACGCGTTGCGGAAGGGTTAACAGGACAACACCAAATGGTTGCTGGGCGGGTTAGTTTGGATGGCCACAGTTGTGATTGGGGCTCTTCAGGTTGCAGGGGGAAAAGGAATGTTGGAAGTTCATGATTGACAGCCATAGCCGTTTAAAATGCCTGCACGCAGCTAGCGCTTTCACTGTGGCTGCGTGCAACGGATCTCCCTCCCTCCCTCCCTGTTTCAGGGCCTTTTTTTGCGATTGACCTCGCTATGCCTGTCACGGGGTCATCTGCTTTGGGGCAGGAGCCTGGTAGGAATTTTGTCCATTGGCTGATTGGCTGGTGCCATTTGGTTTTTGCCTACTGCGTAGCAGATCGTCACAACTTGTAAGGTTGCAGTTCGGCATTGGTTAAAAAATTGGTTGGGCAGGGGTAAGGAATTGGCTGGGCCTGCCCCTACAAATGCTGCTGCTGCTGTGAGGGTATTCTGTTAAAGGAATCCAGGGCCTCGACATGCTTTTGTCCGTACCCCCGCAAGGGGCTAGGGCCACACAAGAGCCCCTGGGAGCATGGAGAAGAAGAAGAAGAAGAAGAAGAAGAAGAAGAAGAAGAAGAAGAAGAAGAAGAAGAAGAAGAAGAAGAGTTTGGATTTGATATCCTGCTTTTCACTACCCGAAGGAGTCTCAAAGTGGCTCAAATTCTCCTTTCCCTTCCTCCCCCACAACAAACACTCTGTGAGGTGAGTGGGGCTGAGAGACTTCGGAGAAGTGTGACTAGCCCCAAGGTCACCAAGCAGCTGCATATGGAGGAGCGGAGACGCGAACCCGGTTCACCAGATTACGAATCTACCACTCTTAACCACTATACCACACACCACTGGAGGAGAGGTGAGGGCCTGGCACCCAGCTCTATCGTCTCTATCCCAGAGGGCTAGCGGATGTCAGTTCTGTCCCAGGGCAGGGGACAGATAGCAGGAACCAATGCCTAAGCAACCACTTACATTGGTTGTATTTAAATAAAGTTGTGGCCAAAAATAATGCCAAAAAACCTTAAACTTAAATTGATGTGTGAAGTGTGAATTATTGGGGGGTTGTCTTGGGACCTCGACACGCAAGTACCTGTATCTTTGAATAATGTACATTGGAATGATGCCTAACAGCACAGTCCTATACCTTTCTTATTCAGAATCAAGCCCCATTGAATTTGTAAAGGGGTACAGAATTGCAATCTAAGAATTACTTTGTCTTTCTGTATCACATTTCTTCCAAGACTGGCAATCTTCTGCTGTATGACTGTGTCCCTGCCCACTTCTAATCACTGCAAAAACAATTTCCACATTGAATTCCTTCCCCCCCCTCTGCCCTCAGCAAAGAATCATAGAATCATAGAGTTGGAAGAGACCACAAGGGCCATCCAGTCCAACCCCCTGCCAAGCAGGAAACACCATCAAAGCATTCCTGACAGATGGCTGTCAAGCCTCCGCTTAAAGACCTCCAAAGAAGGAGACTCCACCATACTCCTTGGCAGCAAATTTCACTGTCCAACAGCTCTTACTGTCAGGAAGTTCTTCCTAATGTTTAGGTGGAATCTTCTTTCTTGTAGTTTGAATCCATTGCCCCGTGTCCGCTTCTCTGGAGCAGCAGAAAACAACCTTTCACCCTCCTCTATATGACATCCTTTTATATATTTGAACATGGCTATCATATCACCCCTCAACCTTCTCTTCTCCAGGCTCAACATACCCAGCTCCCTAAGCCGTTCCTCATAAGGCATCATTTCCGGGCCTTTGACCATTTTGGTTGCCCTCCTCTGGACACGTTCCAGCTTGTCAGTATCCTCCTTGAACTGTGGTGCCCAGAACTGGACACAGTATTCCAGGTGAGGTCTGACCAGAGCAGAATATAGTGGTACTATTACTTCCCTTGATCTAGACACTATACTCTAAGATTGAAGATAAAAGCAGGATCCAGCTAAAAATGTTGCTTGATGAGATTTTTTAAAATAAAAAAAATCATCTAGGCTTTAAGTAAAAATACAGTTTCTATTTTACCTTAATTTGCATGGAACTCAAATAATACCAAGCGAGAAGGTTCTTTTCTTTGTTTTCAAAGCCCTGGAAAGAAATCAAATACTCCTCTGCACAATTCCTCTTCTTCTGGTAACATCATCCCCAGACAAAACATAACAACAAGAGCTGTTTGCCTGGCATCTTTGAGTTTCAGAGCTGCACCTGGTTTCTATTTGGAAATGACATGAGAAGTTCCGATTCTGTGCTCAGCGTTTAATGGAAGCCATGTGGCTGTAAATCAGAGCAGGGCTGGGCAGGGGCCGAAGACCCTCTGAATACCCCTAATTGAAGCGAGGAAACTAGTCACCTTCTCCTGCAACAGTTGAAAAGTATTCAGGTTAATAGTAATAATAAAAAAGCTGGCATGAAGTGAGGACCAATTCTCCCTCAAAATAACTTGCCTTGAGATGAAATGACATCCTATGGAAAAGCAGGACATTCCGGGATCAAATCAGAAACTGGGATGGCTTCTGTAAATCCGGGACTGTCCCTGGAAAACAGAGACATTTGGAGGGTCTGGTATCTACTAAAAATTTTGTTGTTCAGTCGTTCAGTCGTGTCCGACTCTTCGTGACCCAATGGACCAGAGCACGCCAGGCACGCCTATTCTTCACTGCCTCTCGCAGTTTGGCCAAACGCATGTTAGTAGCTTCGAGAACACTGTCCAACCGTCTCGTCCTCTGTCGTCCCCTTCTCCTTGTGCCCTCCATCTTTCCCAACATCAGGGTCTTTTCCAGGGAGTCTTCCCTTCTCATGAGGTGGCCAAAGTACTGGAGCCTCAGCTTCAGGATCTGTCCTTCTAGTGAGCACTCAGGGCTGATTTCTTTAAGAATGGATAGGTTTGGTCTTCTTGCAGTCCATGGGACTCTCAAGAGTCTCCTCCAGCACCATAATTCAAAAGCATCAATTCTTCGGCAATCAGCCTTCTTTATGGTACTAATGAAGGCATGTCCAATAGGTAGATCGTAATCTACCAGTAGGTCACTGGACATCTGTGGTAGATCACTGGTAGATTACTGACTCCCCCCAAAGAAGCAACTTTGGCTCCGCCTAAAAAAAGCTGAACAACTTTGACCTGAACCCCCCCCCAAAAGGGGGGGTAGATCATTGGCAGTTTTTAACTCTGTGAGTAGATCGCAGTCTCTTGGGAGTTGGCCACCCCTGTAAAGTAATGGGTACATCTGGCCAGTCTTTAAGGGGAACCAGAGACAGCCCCCCAAATTGCCAAAGGGCAGCTCATAACCATTCGTTCCAGTGCATTCCAACTCCCCCTGGAAGCAGCAAAGCATTCGCATGAGAGCCAGTGTGGTGTAGTGGTTAAGAGCGGTGGACTTGTAATCTGGGGAACTGGGTTCGCTTCCCTGCTCCTCCACATGCAGCTGCTGGGTGACCTTGGGCTAGTCACACTTCTCTGAAGTCTCTCAGCCTCACTCAGCTCACAGAGTGTTTGTTGTGGGGGAGGAAGCGAAAGGAGAATGTTAGCCGCTTTGAGACTCCTTCAAGTAGTGACAAAGCGGGATATCAAATCCAAACTCTTCTTCTTCTCTTCATGATCCTTCTTATGGACTTGGCGGGTGTTCCTACTGGCTCCACACAGCAAGGATTTTCAGCACTTGATGTGTGGTAATGATGTGCTCAATTGCTATTTGTAACCTTCAGTTGGGGAAAGGGAATATGTGTGTGTGTGTGTGTGCTGCTCTTTGATCTGCAGACCTGCACATCCTTGAAAGCTAGCCTATTGTACAAATTAGAAATGTCTGCAACTTGAAGCCCTGGCTGGTCTTGCCAACTGTTAGCAAGCTTGGCACTGGGACAATATTGGTTTTTTTTTAATTTGTAAGGTCTGCCCTTTGGTGGCATCCCCTCCTTCCCAGCCCCACCCCATCTTAACCCAAGTTCCTTCACCCAAATAATTTACTAGAGGTTAAAAACCCATTAGGCATGCAGGCAACTTTATACTGAAATACAACTTCTTGGAAAGCTGAGTGCGCTGGCAGGGATCCAGCAGGGAAACTCACAAAGCGTCCAGTGTTTCCTCTTCCAGGAAAGCTGGAAACAGGTCCTGAATGCTTTGCTGTCGTCGTCCCCCCCTCCATCTCTTTCAGTGGCATTAAGCTGACATTTATGGTCCTTGGCTGCATGCTCCATGGCATGTTGGAACAGGGGAGGGGAAACAGAGGCAACTGGCCTGCATGTTATTTTCATTTTGGAAAAACAAATAGCCCTCTGGATTCAGTAACAGGGATCTTTAACTGTAAAATGCACAGTTAATTGTGGGAAATAATCCCTTTGCACAAGTCTAATTTGGGGCAGAGCTCTGAGCAACACTAGGAATGTCCAACTACAGTGATGTGGGTTTTCTTGGAAACCGTGGAATTGAAAAAAAAAAATTGGATATTTTTAATTTTTTTGCAAATTAACACTAACGTGCATAGGGTGATTTGCATCATAAAATGTTTGGGAGTCCTAGAGAGTGATCTAGTTTAGCATGTTTATTTTATTTGGGTGTTCGGACCTTTTAACCTTACCCCAAATAAATTCAGATATGACTCAAATTTTGGTTTGGTCTTTTTGCAAATTGAGGCCACAACTTTATTGATTACAGCAAGTGATTGGTTGCATACTAGGCTCTGGTTCAACTAGATACCTGCTCCGCAGGTAGCGCTGACCCAGGGTTCCAGCATAGGTCAGCCAAGGGTGAACACCTGGATAGCAGAAAGCTGGGCACCTGCTCTATCTGCCATCCAAATGGGCACAACCCCCTCTCAGGGGTTGACCAAACTATTGAGTCCCTGGATTCCTTTAATGAAATACCCTTCACATAGGGATGGCGAGAGGTTCTCCTATCCCTATCACCTGAACCAGAGCCTATCTGCAACCTTACAAGTTGTGACGATTTGCTACACAGCAGGCGAAACCCAAATGGCAACAGCCAATCAGCCAAGTGTCCCAACGACAGACGATGGCATAGCAAGGTCAAGCACACAAGTCCTAAAAGTAGGGAGAGGTGGGTGGGTGGGTGTTCCGATGCATGCGCTGAAAAGAGGAAGCTCTGGGTCACGTGCATGGGTATTTGTAGGTCCCTCGATCCGTTTAGCTTGCGTCCCATTGGTCATATTGAACCCTCCATTGAGGGACCTACTGACTGGGTGTTGTGGCTGTTGATCACTCCCACCCAAAACACAGGGGTTTGGTTGCCAGGTCTCACCGCAATACGTGCCCTCTTTAAGGGAGGACCCGATTTCTCTTTAAGAAGCAAAACTTAAAATCGTTGAAACTGCCAGGCTCGTATAATGGACACAATTAGCATCCATTCATGTTACCAATGGAAATGGAAAATTTACCACTGGGGAGAAAACTGGAAGATTTTCCACTATCCCGTTGTAGCCAACCCATATCATAGGTAATGTTGGCGAAGAAATTATATGCACTTTGCAATTAAAGGCAAACATAGATAATCATCGCTTTCGAAAAGCAGCACGTGAACCTTTGACAATTAGAATTGCTGGTTTGCACAGCCTTTAACAAGACAGAGAAACTAAATATCCATAATAGGAATGGGTGTAGATGCTCTAAGCATAAGACAGAAGAGTGAACTGATTTTCTTCGGGATGAGCAAATCCATCAATTTCAGCTTCTCTCAGTTTCACCTTTTTCCCATTTTTAAATTCACCAGATCTCCACATCACTTTGCAATTTTTTTTAAAGTCCCGAAGAAAATTCACCACCATTTTTTGTCTGAAATTTTCCTAAAATTACATTATTGTATGCAATTTTGCCCATTTTCCCAAAGCAATTTCCCCAAACAGAACACATTTTTGTATGTTATTTTCAGTAATATAATCATCCTTATTCACACTTTACCCTAGTATATGTACAGTTTGGAGAAATGTGATTCTAATAGCTAAGATGGCTTCCTCATTGGTGGGTAGAGGTTGTCTGCTTAAGAGTATTAAATATGTCAAATGATTTGGTGGCTAGTGCCTCGTGCACACGTCTAAATGACTTGGCACTAGAAGGAAACCAGCAGATTAAACCAGCAAAGAAGAAGAAATCTGAGTTTTGCAGCAAGATGGCTGAAGGATAAACTCCAGGGATCTGTTGCTTGCGTTTGCGGGATGAGGGGATGTTTGCCTGTGTGCTTCCCTTTTCTCTCTCATTGTCATAGATAAGCAGGCATATTTTATTAATAAAAAAACCCACAATTCCCTGTAAGTTGCTTCACACAGGGAAACTGGCCTTGCAGTGTGGCTATGGAATGAACATTCAGAAGGGAATTCTGGGTGTTGCAGTCACGGCACTCCCATAACGCATCTGTGTCTTTGGATAGCATCTTTCCCTCCTTTGTTTTTCCATAATTTTGGCTTCATGAGAGAATCCCTGCCCTGCCACACTGACTGCAGTCACCACCCAAGCGAAACACAGAATAATTGCCCAGAAATGCAACGATGATGGTTACTTTCATGCTAGAGTAAACTTCAAAGCAAGCTTCCACGTGGCATTCAGAAAGCTCAAGATCTGCTTTTTGGTCTCCTGGCCCCGTGTCATGCTTTGAAGCTGTACTTTTCATCATCAAGGGTATTAGGCTCTCTTTTGACCTTCCCACTTGTAATTTACCGGAATTGCCAGATCAGATTAAACCAGAGGTCCATTTTGCAGGACACAATGTCCTTCATACTGGCTCTTTCCATCTGCTTCAACGGACATCTTCATGTTAAAGAAACCTGCCTTGGATTGCTCGTGCAAATTCTTTTTTTTTTTTAAATAAATGATTTTTATTGTTTTAATCTATAACTACTACAGAAAATAAAATACAAATTCACATACATTCATCTGCTTTGGCAATCATTGCCATGGCTTCCCTCAGTCCTTTCAAATGGCTTTCAAATTTCTGTCTTAATTCTATACTTCTTAATTCTATCATTGCTTAAAATTCATATACATATTAGTCACTATAAAATTCATAATTACAATAATATTTCCACATTTATCTGCAAAGCTTCTTGAAGTCCTATAAACGTATTCAATTGAGAATCATTGTCCCTTAAATAGTTCGTAAATTTAAACCAGTCTTTGATGAATTTCTGGTCCCACTGCTCTCGGATTCTTCCCGTCATTTTGTCCAATTCTGCATATTCCATCAGTTTTACTGTCCATTCTTCCTTTGTCGGTATTTCTTCTTGTTTCCACCTTCGTGCCAACAAAATTCTTGCCGCAGTCACTGCATACTGGAAAAGTTTAACATCTTGTTTTTTAACCTATAATTCCCAGTAAGAAAGCTTCTGGTTTTTTAACGAATGTATATTTCAACATTTTCCTCAACTCATTATATATCATGTCCCAGTAAGCTCTTACCTTCTTACACTCCCACCACATATGATAAAAAGTACTGACCTTTTCTTTACATTTCCAACACTTATTATCAATCTTATATATCTTTGCCACCTTGACTGGGGTAATATGCCATCTATACATCATTTTTAACATATTTTCCTTTATTGCAGTACATGCAGTAAATTTCATTCCTTCTTTCCACAGTTTTTCCCAGTCCTCTAACATAATATTATGTCCAAAGTCTTTTGCCCAATGAATCATCACCGACTTCACTTCCTCATCCTTCAAATTCCATTCCAGCAACATCTTGTACATTTTTGCCAACACCTTAAAATTGTTATTTAATATTTCTATTTCAAACTTTGATTTTGTATCACTAAATCCATTCTTTTTCATGTCACTTTTAAACATTTCATTAATTTGATGGTACTGCAACCAGTTATTTACATGTTCGTTTACTTCTTCATATGATTTTAATTTCCATCTTGAGCCATCATTTTGAAGTAACATCTCATATGTTATCCAATTTTGACTCATATTTGCTCTTTTCAAACTCAACAATTTTGTTGGTGACAACCACCAAGTTGTTTTTCTTTCCAATAGATTTTTATACCTATCCCATACTTCATAAAGAGACTTCCGGAATATGTGGTTTCTAAAAACTTTATGAACTTTTGTCTTGTCATACCATAAATATGCGTGCCAACCAAATCTATTATCATGTCCTTCCAAATCTAATAAATCTGTTTTCTTCAAAACTATCCATTCTTTTAGCCAACAGAGGCATGCTGCTTCATAGTACAATTTCAAATTGCTTGTGCAAATTCTGCCTTGTGCATTAGTGCTTACTTAAAATCAGGGAACAGGTGCATTTGGCAAAATGATTTTAGCCCCCACAAAAAACCACCCAGCCCTTTTTAGTGATTTTTCAGAGCTGGTTCCTCATTCCACAGAGGTCCAAGAACATAATGGAGTTGTTTGTTTGTATTTTAAATTTCTATCCTACTCTTTCTCCAGGGAGACAAACACAAAAATGTTAAAGCGATACTATTAAGTTCTTATTGGCTATACAGTGATGCCTTGGTTCTCGAACTTAATCCGTTCCGGGAGTCCATTTGACTCCCAAAACTGTTCGAAAACTAAGGCATGGCTGCAGGAGCTTCCTGCACTCAAGCGGAAGCCGTGTCAGATATTCAGCTTCCGAAAAATGTTTGCAAACCGGAACACTTACTTCCGGATTTGCAGCGTTTGGGAGCCGATTTGTTCGACAACTAAGCCATTCGGGAACCAAGATACCACTGTACTTGCATTTATTCCAGATTTTAATAACTGCATTGTGAATTTCATTGTTTGCATTTTTCTCACTTTTGCTTCACCTCATCTAACCTATTCACCAGGGTTAGATAGTCGCAACCAATGCCTAAGCAACCACTCACATTTTGTAAGTTAATAAAGTTGTGGCCAAAATTATGCCAAAAACCTTAAACAAAAATTATGTGTGGAGTGTGATTTATTTGTGGGTGGCTTGGGGACCTCAACACGCCAACAATACCTGCAATGTGTGGAAACTTGATGTTTACAACTAGTCTGTTTTTTAAAAGGGCAAAGGGGGCCTTGAAAGTTATGAAAATTCAAAAAGAAGCACTTTTATTTTTAAATAGAGTTGTAAAAAAATTAGAAGTCTGGCACTCAGTGAAGCATGGCTCAATATTCTACTGGGTGAGGTTCGTCCAGTGAGGGAGAACAATAAGTCCCTTGTTGAAATTCCCACTGCTCTGCTGCCATACAGGAAGGGTATTTGAAGGTCACGCAGAGCACACAACTGCCCAGCTATATTTTTTACTGAGGGGAGACATAAACCTGATGGATGACAGTGCCATTATGTTCAGCCTTACTAGGAACCCAAGTCTTATGGAATAACAGAACTTTTAAATGTTATTTTTCCCGGTTAGGTGAAATGACCCCACTACCTCCAAGTAGCGACCGAGTTTCTCAACCAGCGTAGTGAACTGTTATTTTGCTGGGCAACCATGAAGCGGAATTAAGTGATGAAGGTTAGCAATTAACATCGGCTCGACGGTGTGTATTTTGGTACCTTAGCAAGTTGGCACTATGACAGGCAGCTATGCTAAAGAAAAACCCACCAAAAAAAACCAAGCAGCGGTAGCAGACAAATAAGGCTATAGCTCCATGGATGTGTGTGCGCACCAGGAGACTGGCGAAGGGCCGTGCTTTTTTCCAAGAAAAATAGGTGCCGGAACTCACCATGAATCTGTTACAGTAAGTGACTCAGGACAGCCCTGAACAGATGTCTGTTTGGCAACTGCCAAGTTCACTACCTGCAGAGGTGCTAAAAACCATGTCTCCCTAGCTGGTTTTGGGGTTGCCCCTGGTTCTGGTCCTGGTCAAATAAATGCCACCCCCTTCTATTAGATTCAGACAGGTTGCTGGTGCAGCTCAGAAGGGCCCTCGCACGAACATGCACATGTGCAACAGTAGAGGCCTGGCTGGAAAGCTTAAAGCTGCTACACGGGAATGTTCTCAGGAGCGTCCTACTCTTGTGTAGGACCCTGGCAGAGACACATGCCAGACTGGCATGTTCTCTCCCTCCTGGTCGGTCGTTCGGGAGCTTCAAAAGCTTTCTTCTGCCCAAACATCACAGCGACTGATACCAAGAAGCATCAGCACACTTAGGGATCCGCAGAGTCTTTGCAGCATGTGTAACAAACCTCAGCAACTCAGCATTTTGGCTAATCTACTTTATTTACATATAAACACACACGGAGCACTGCAACATGGCTCCCTCTCTCTCTATCATCAGACAGCAAAGAGAAAGAACAAAGGACAATAGTCCCACTTCACGGAACACAGTAACACAAACATCCTGTTTCCGTCACTTCCCACTCTGTGGAATGAAAACATACACTGTCATGTGATAGATAACAATCCCATGACTGCAGACATGGGAAATGAATCTCCAACAGGGAGATATATTGAAGAAAAGGAAATATTAACTGGCCCCACCCCATAGGTTGACCATTCACGGCTAGGAGCAGCTAGGAGGTAGGTGGAGTCATAGATTTTTTTAAAAAAACAGTGTAGCTTCTGTTTTGACTTGAAATGTTCATTTCTGGCTTCTCAGAAGTAGTAAAGGAGGTGGGGGGGGGGCCGTCGGCCTGCAATGGCACCTACTGGAAAGATGCCAGAACTCTGCTCCAGCATGCTCCAGCTGAGAAAAAAAAGAAGCACTAGCTTTGGGTGAAGAAGAAGAAGAAGAAGAAGAAGAAGAAGAAGAAGAAGAAGAAGAAGAAGAGGAGGAGTTTGGATTTGATATCCCGCTTTATCACTACCCGAAACGAGTCTCAAAGCGGCTAACATTCTCCTTTCCCTTCCTCCCCCACAACAAACACTCTGTGAGGTGAGTGAGGCTGAGAGACTTCAGAGAAGTGTGACTAGCCCAAGGTCACCCAGCAGCTGCATGTGGAGGAGCGGAGACGCGAACCCGGTTCACCAGATTATGAGTCTACCGCTCTTAACCACTACACCACACTGGCTTCGCCTGCCCTACCTCTCAACATTGTTCTCTTAGAAAGTTTTGCTTCCAGCCATTGGAGCTCACTTTGGAAAATGTGAGCAGCTGGCAGGGTGAGGTCTGCGGGGCAGAAGAGTTCAGCACCTCCCACTTTTCTGCTTGAAATCACCCCCCCCCCATTTACCTCCTGCTTTACAGCTGATTGGCAGCCATCTGCATTTAGAGACTGGTCTGGTTCCACCATCTCCAGCTGAGCCATCGGTATACCTTCCCCCAGAGCCAATTCTGGATCTCTGTGTTCCAGCACATTCCATTATGATTCTGTCTGTTCACTTTGCTTCATGTTCTTCTCAGTGCGCCTTACAGTTTTACTTTGGGGAATTTCTAGAATTAATTTCGGAGTTTAATTGAAAGCTTGACATGTGGCCAGTCTCAGTTCGTATCTCTCTCCACCCTTTCTTACAGGCTGCCAAGGTGAATATGGATTAAGTCAGTGCAATCCAAAAAGTTGATGTGATCACATCAGGATTCCTTGATGTGCTGTGATTTAACCCATACACATATCCGCTATGGCGGTGAGGAGGGTGTGGGGAAGCAGAAAGAAAGAGAAATCTCTGTGGCAAACCGTGCATGTACGGCTGAGTGAACCAAGTATGGGAATCAAAAGCAAAAAATGGGCAGATCACTAAAATACTGACAGCACTCCAAAAGCAAGATGAGATCACAGAACGCTGTCAATCTGGGGAGAAATGGCAAGGAGGATAATTTCACAAGAGTCTCTTAATTCTGATTTCAGATTCTGTACTTTGATACAGATCCCAAGGCACAGCTATCTCCTCAAGATCTGAAGAGGTCTTTATGTCACATCCAGCACATTTCTCCTTTTAACATTTTCAACATTCCTATCCCCACAAGTCTTCTAAAGATTTTTCAGGGACACAGCTCCAAATTGATCCCCCATATTTCCTCCGTACTTGATGAGAGGTGTATTTTGCACTAATGATATGTGAGGAAACCACCCCTCAGCCTGACAGTCCTGAAGAGCATTTTCCAATGCTTTTGTGATCAATGCCCATCTCAGGCTTCCTTCCATCAGTTTCCCTCTCACTGTTTTTCCTCTCACTGACTCACATCTGTCTGCCCTTTGGCTCACCTCACCCATTAGCTTTCCTCTTCCCTTCCAGATGAGGCAATTCATGTTCTCATTTTTGGAATGTGTCATCTTGCCACGTGACCTCTACTCCAATGGCGAGGAGATTGAAGAAGCTTACATTTCTTCAAGAACTCAGAGGGCCAATCTTGGGGACCCGGAAACTACAACTAATCCAGAATGCGACAGCTAGACTGGTGACTGGGAGTGGCCGCCGATACCATGTAACACCTACATTGGCTACGTTTCCGAGCAAAATTCAAAGTGTTGGTGCTGACCTGTAAATCCCTAAGTGGCCTTGGCCCTGTAGACCTGAAGGAGCGTCTCCACCTCCATCGTTCAGTCCAGACACTGAGGTCCTCCTTCGAAGGCCTTCTGGCGGTTCCCTCACTGCGAGATGTGAGGTTACAGGGAACCAGGCAGGGGGCCTTCTCGGTAGTGGTGCCCTCCCTGTGGAACGCCCTCCCATCAGATGTCAAGGAAATAACAAAACCACCTGACTTTTGGAAGTCATCTGAAGACAGCCCAGTTTTTAATGTTAATGTTTGATGTTTAATTGTGTTTTTAATATTCTGTTGAAAGCTGCCCAGAGTGGCTGGGGAGGCCCGACCAGATGGGCGGGGTATGTAATAAATTATTATTATTATTATTATTATTATTATTATTATTATTATTATTATTATTATTTCCTCTGCAACCTGCCCTCCCGAACCAATTTTCTGATTAGTTCCTGATTAGTTTTCTGATTAGGATCAAGCTGGCAGTAAGAACAAATCCATCCATAAAGTGTGGTCATCAATACTCCATCCATAGCTGCCTAGACATTACAAAAAAGATATTAGCTTTCATTTTATGACCTGAGATCTCCTAGGTATGAGACTTGAAGGCCCTGATCTGAAAACAAAATGGCTGCAAAACCCACATAAAATGAATGGGACTTGTGATGAGACATCTTAACCACAATGGGACGTTTCCATTTCATTCATTTCCCTTTTATAAGTGGAAAACGATTTTGGTGGGCAGTATAACAAACAAAATAAGCATGGTATTTATATTAATAGGATTAAAAAATATTTCCAAAATGTGAGCAGAACTTGAAAGCCTTCCAGTAATCCTACTAACCTGGTATATTTTCGTGAAAACCTTTGGTCTCCCTGCAGTTAGTTAGTGAGACATCTGAAATATATTGGAAATGACCCAAAGCCCGGCAGACAGAGAGGTTACTTGTTCTCTTCTGCAAATGCAAGTGTGCTGTGTCAGCTCCGAGATTCCCTACTGTACACATGGATCATTTCCCAACTCAAAAGTCCTTCTGAATTATGGCCGTGAAATCATCAAGACTTTCAAAAATGTGTTTGGGATTGGTGTGCAAACCAATTTAGATGCTGGCATGCCATCACATGGATTTCAGAAGAGGGCCTCTGTTTCATTAGGTGATAAAAACAGCTGCCCAAATTGATAAAGACTGTAAGGACAAGTCAGCGAATTGGTGTGGTCTAGACTCTAGTGGACAGTGTTTGGCTTGAACAAAGAAGAGCTAGTTACAGGTAGGTAGCTGTGTTGCTCTGCCATAGTCAAAACAAAATAAAAATAAAAAATTCCTTCCAGTAGCACCTTAGAGACAAACTAAGTTTGTTCATGGTATGAGCTTTCGAGCATGCACACTTCTTCAGATACACTGAAACAGAAGTCACCAGACCCTTATATATAGTGAGGGGGTGGGGAGGGGTATTACTCAGAAGGGTGGTGGGAATGGGTGTTTACAATATCTAAACTCTGCCTCCACACCCAGTAACCTTAATGTTAGCTACTCTGGCTCCCAAAGTGGAAATGAAGATGCAATGAATGAAACAAATGAATACTAAATGCATATGTGACATTTGCAGCACATTCCTGATCTGGCATTAATTTCTTTACTACCAACAAACAAAGGAGCCCCAGTAGTCTTAGATCTAGCATTAGAAAGGGGCCAAGACATAGCGATTTGCCAAAGGTTTCAAACAAAGCTAATGGGTACGGCAAAATTTGCACCATGGAGGAATTTCCTATGTTAAGGGGTGGTGATTAACAATAGACAGTCCTGTGTTTGTTATGTATTGCATGTGAACAATAAAATAATCTATTTCATCGGATAAAGTCAAGAAGAGAGGAGTGGTAATATATGCAAAAGAGAAATACAGCCCAAGACAGTTATTTAAAGATGAAGAAGGGAGATACATTGCAATTGAAATTAAAGTACAAGGCGAAAAATTTTTGATTCTGGGACTTTATGCACCTAATGAGGGTAAGTCAATTTTTTATAAAAAGATTCATGACTTGCTGTTGGAATATTTGGACTATAAAATAGTATGCCTCGGAGATTTTAATGGGGCAGTTTCCACACTAATGGACAGATCCCAGAGGGCTAAACTAACAAATGAGGGGAAACTGCCGAAGACCTTTTTTGAAATGGTTGATAATCTAAATTTGGTGGATACTTGGAGGCTAAGAAATCCTATGGAAACAGAGGCAACTTTTTTCAGTGAACCTCAGCAGTCATGGTCGAGAATAGATTACATTTGGATTTCGAACGAATTGACACCGAAATTATGCAAAGCAGAAATTGGCCCTAAAACATATTCAGATCATAACCCTGTACAAGCAAATCTAAAACTAATTTCCAAGGACTCTTTTAGATGGAGAATGGATGATACTTTGATGAGAGATACCAAGCTGGTAGAAAGGGCAGCAAAAAAGATGAAGGAGTATTTTCAATTCAACTTAAATTCGGAGGTGGAAAAGAGGACTGTTTGGGATGCAAGCAAGGCGGTAATGAGAGGGTTCCTGATAAGTGAAAAGGCAAAAAAGAAGAAACAACAAAATGCAGAAATGGAAAGACTTTTGAAACTAATCCATGGAAAAGAGAAAGAACTAAGAGGACACCCTAGGAATCAAAAAATACAAAAAGAAATTAAATACTTGCAATCCCAATATGCTAAAATTATAAATCAAGATATCGAATGGAAGATTAAAATGATGAAACAGAGATCCTTCGAGTCAGCAAATAAATGTGGAAAACTACTAGCTTGGCAACTAAAGAAAAGACAAAAAGCAAATATCATCAATAATTTGGTAGTAAACGGAAAGATGGTGGAGAATCCAGAGGAAATTAGATGGCACTTCCAAAAGTTCTACAAACAATTGTACAAGGAGGAGAAGATAGATGAAACAGAGATGGACCAATTCCTGGAGAAAAATGGATTGCAAAAAGTCCCAGAAGATAAACTAAGAATACTCAACCACCCTATTTCGATACAAGAGATTGAAGAAGCAATCAACAATATGCAGTTAGGAAAGGCCCCAGGACCAGATGGTTTGACTGCAAAATACTATAAATGCTTGAAAGATTGGCTATCACAGCCTTTAAAAGAAGTTTGCAATAAATTGCTAGAGGGAGATAGGGCACCAGAGACATGGAAAGAGGCCTATATCACACTGATTCCGAAACCAGATACAGATAAGACTATAATGAAAAATTATCGTCCAATTTCACTTTTAAATGTGGATTATAAGATTTTTGCGAACATTATGGCTACAAGATTAAAAAGAGTGCTTAAAGATTACATACACAAAGATCAAGCAGGTTTTTTGCCAGGCAGACAATTAAATAACAACACAAGAATAGTCGTGGACATTTTAGAGAAACTGGAAAAAAACATAAATACGGATGCGGCACTGATGTTTATAGATGCAGAAAAAGCCTTTGATAATATTTCTTGGACATTTATGAAGAAAAATCTGGAAAGAATGGCAGTTGGACAACGATTCTTAAATGGCATTAATGCCATCTATACTGAACAAAAGGCAAAAATTATAATCAACAGTGTGATATCGGAGGAGATCAGAGTGGAAAAAGGAACAAGACAAGGGTGCCCTATCTCCCCTTTATTATTCATTACGGTCCTGGAGGTCCTTCTAAATATGTTACGAAAAGAGAATCAGATTAAAGGAATAAGGGTGGGAGAGAAGGAATACAAGGTACGTGCCTTTGCAGATGATTTAATGTTATCCCTACAAGACCCTGAAAGTAGTGTCCCCAAAGCATTGGAATTAATCGAGAAGTTTGGGCAGGTAGCCGGCTTCAAACTCAACAAACAGAAGACCAAAGTGTTGACTAAAAACATGAAAACAGAACAAATATATGAGCTACAAGAATCGACTGGCCTCAACTTTGCTAAGAAAGTAAAATATCTAGGGATCAACCTTACTGTAAAAAACCTGAACCTGTACAAGGACAATTACGAGAAGCTGTGGACTGAGATAAAAAAAGACTTAGAGATATGGACAAGATTGAAACTTTCACTTATGGGCAGAATAGCTGCTGTGAAGATGAATGTCTTACCAAGGATGCTGTTTTTATTTCAAGCTATTCCAATTTTAGATAAGTTGGACTGTTTTAAGACATGGCAAAAGGACCTAGAGGGCCTTTCTAAACGAGCAATGCAAAGAAATAGAGGAAAATAACAGAATGGGAAAAACCAGAGATTTGTTCAAGAAAATTGGAGATATGAAAGGAAGATTTCGTACAAAGATTACCACAATTAAGGACAAAAGTGGAAAGGACCTAACAGAAGCAGAAGACATCAAGAAGAGGTGGCAAGAATACACAGAGGAATTATACCAGAAAGATATGGAGGTCTCATACACCCCAGGTAATGTGGTTGCTGACCTTGAGCCAGACATCCTGGAGAGTGAAGTCAAATGGGCCTTAGAAAGCCTCGCTAACAACAAGGCCAGTGGAAGTGATGATATTCCAGCTGAACTATTTAAAATTTTAAAAGATGATGCTGTTAAGGTGCTACACTCAATATGCCAGCAAATTTGGAAAACTCAGCAGTGGTCAGAGGATTGGAGAAGATCAGTCTACATCCCAATCCCAAAGAAGGGCAGTGCCAAAGAATGCTCCAACCACCGCACAATTGCACTCATTTCACACGCTAGCAAGGTTATGCTTAAAATTCTACAAGGCAGGCTTAAGCAGTATGTGGACCGAGAACTCCCAGAAGTGCAAGCTGGATTTCGAAGGGGCAGAGGAACCAGAGACCAAATTGCAAACATGCGCTGGATTATGGAGAAAGCTAGAGAGTTCCAGAAAAACATCTACTTCTGCTTCATTGACTACGCAAAAGCATTTGACTGTGTCGACCACAGCAAACTATGGCAAGTTCTTAAAGAAATGGGAGTGCCGGATCACCTCATTTGTCTCCTGAGAAATCTCTATGTGGGACAAGAAGCTACAGTTAGAACTGGATATGGAACAACTGATTGGTTCAAAATTGGGAAAGGAGTACGACAAGGCTGTATATTGTCTCCCTGCTTATTTAACTTATATGCAGAATTCATCATGCGAAAGGCTGGACTGGATGAATCCCCAACCGGAATTAAGATTGCCGGAAAAAATATCAACAACCTCAGATATGCTGATGATACTACCCTGATGGCAGAAAGTGAGGAGGAATTAAAGAACCTTTTAATGAGGGTGAAAGAGGAGAGCGCTAAATATGGTCTGAAGCTCAACATCAAAAAAACTAAGATCATGGCCACTGGTCCCATCACCTCCTGGCAAATAGAAGGGGAAGAAATGGAGGCAGTGAGAGATTTCACTTTCTTGGGTTCCATGATCACTGCAGATGGTGACAGCAGTCACGAAATTAGAAGACGCCTGCTTCTTGGGAGAAAAGCAATGACAAACCTAGACAACATCTTAAAAAGCAAAGACATCACCTTGCCGACAAAGGTCCGTATAGTTAAAGCTATGGTTTTCCCAGTAGTAATGTATGGAAGTGAGAGCTGGACCATAAAGAAGGCTGATCGCCGAAGAATTGATGCTTTTGAATTATGGTGCTGGAGGAGACTCTTGAGAGTCCCATGGACTGCAAGAAGATCAAACCTATCCATTCTCAAAGAAATCAGCCCTGAGTGCTCACTAGAAGGACAGATCCTGAAGTTGAGGCTCCAGTACTTTGGCCACCTCATGAGAAGAGAAGACTCCCTAGAAAAGACCCTGATGTTGGGAAAGATGGAGGGCACAAGGAGAAGGGGACGACAGAGGATGAGATGGTTGGACAGTGTTCTCGAAGCTACTAACATGAGTTTGGCCAAACTGCGGGAGGCAGTGAAGGATAGGCGTGCCTGGCGTGCTCTGGTCCATGGGGTCACGAAGAGTCGGACACGACTGAACGACTGAACAACAACAAAAGGACCTATCAAAATTTATATGGCAGGGAAAAAAGCCTAGAATTAAATTTAAGATTTTAACGGACTCTAAAGAGAGAGGAGGCTTTGCTCTGCCGGACTTAAAGATCTATTTTGAAGCGGCGGCCTTTTGCTGGTTGAAGGATTGGTTTAAACGGGAAAATACTGATGTGTTGGATTTGGAAGGCTTTGATAACATGTTCGGTTGGCATGCTTATCTTTGGTATGACAAGGCTAAGGTCCACAAGACTTTTAAAAATCATATTGTTAGAAAAGCCTTGTATCAGGTTTGGTTGAGATATAAAGACTTGTTAGAGAGAAAGACCCCTAGATGGATCTCACCGGTGGAAGCCAAGGCCTATAAGAGACCTAATATGTCTGCAAGATGGTTAAGATATGCAGATATATTGCAGCAGGAAGGTGAAGCGTTTAAACTGAAAGGTTATGATCAGGTAAAAAGCGAGGTCACCGACTGGCTGCAATATCATCAAATTTATGAGATTTTTAAAGCAGACAAGAAGATTGGTTTTCAAGTTGAAAAATCAAAACTGGAAACAGAGCTAATTGAATCGAATTCAAAAAACCTTTCCAAAATGTATAACTTGTTGCTAGAGTGGCATACGAAAGATGAAATGGTTAAATCAACAATGATAGATTGGGCAAAGGATGTGGGACACAACATCATGTTGGAGGACTGGGAAAGACTGTGGAAGGAAGGTATCAAATTTACAGCTTGTAATAATTTAAGAGAAAACATTATGAAAATGCTTTATAGATGGTATTTAACACCAGTTAAGATTGCTAAGATGAACCCGTCGATAACTAATACGTGCTGGAAATGTAAATCAGTGGAAGGTACCTTTTACCATATGTGGTGGACATGCCCAAGGGTTAAAGCCTTCTGGGATAAGATTTACAATGAACTTAAAAAGGTAATGAAAATTACCTTTAGTAAGAAACCAGAGGCTTTCCTTTTGAGCATGACCAACGAACAGATACCCAGTCAAGATAGAGTATTTTTTATGTATGCCACAACAGCAGCTAGAATTTTATTGGCAAGAAATTGGAAGGGTGAAGAGATCCCAACGGTGGAAGAATGGCAGATGAAGTTAATGGACTTTATGGAGCTTGCTGAACTGACCGCGAGAATCCGAGACCAGAGGGAGGAGAAGGTGTCGAAGGATTGGAAGAAATTTAAGGACTACTTAGTTAATGGTGTAAAATTGAATATTTGAGCAGAACTAGCTGTTGAACAGGCTATAGCTAGATTAACTTAAGTTAAAGTTTTGGCAAGAATTTTACAGTATAAGATACAAATAAGAATGTCTGAAGATTTTGAGAATAGATTAAGAATTATGTTTTTAGTAAAGGAATCTAAGGACAAATAAGATGGTTAATAGTTATGAAAGTAGATTTATAGCTACCTAAAGTATATTTGGATTAACAATGCAGTGGAGGGTGTGGGGGAAGTCCCCCATGCTTAGAAGATAGAACAAGAACGAGATAAAGATAAGTGTTTAGACAGGTTTGTATATGTTTTTTCTTATGTTTATTGTGTTTTTGTTTGATTTGTTTATTGTTTATCGTATTTTGTATTTTCATTGTAGTTGTCTATGTTTTGTTCCTTTATATATGCATATGGAAAATAATAAAATCTTTATATAAAAAAAAATAATCTATTTCCCAAGCACATATACTGTATAAATATGCTAATGTTTACAATGAATACAGTGAAACAGAGTCCTACTTCGATGGCCTCCTAAAAGTCAAGGCCAGCTGCTCTGTGACAGCAGGGACCCTGACGGATCCCCTCCACACAAGAAGGTCAGGGAATGCTAATGAGACATTTAGCTACAAGTGCCGCTGACTGACATTTTGTTGAAAGAGGGTCTCAGGAAGAGGGCAATTTAATGATCCTACGAAAATGAACGTCACAACAGTGATTCCAAAAATGCCTGCCTTTTTTCTTCGTTTCGTTCAAGAGAATGGTTGCCTTTCTTGGTTCAGGGCAGAGGGCTTCCTGGGCACTCGGTTACTTTCAAATTGTTTTATGCCAAAGAAATATATATATATTTCAGGCTCTCTGGCTTCTTTCTGCCAGGCAAGAGAAAACTAAGCAACCTATCCATTCTGAAGGAAATCATCCCTGAGTGCTCACTGGAAGGACAGATCTTGAAGCTGAGGCTCCAATACTTTGGCCACCTCATGAGAAGAGAAGACTCCCTGGGAAAGACCCTGATGTTGGGAAAGATGGAGGGCACAAGGAGAAGGGGACGACAGAGGACGAGATGGTTGGACAGTGTTCTCGAAGCGACTGGCATGAGTTTGGCCAAACTGCGGGGGGCAGTGAAAGACAGGAGTGCCTGGCGTGCTCTGGTCCATGGGGTCACGAAGAGTCGGACACGACTAAACAACGAAACAACAACATGACTCACAGCACCACTGAGGAAAGGCGTTCCTTTCTCCCTCAATAATCATACCCAGATCTGAATGCTAAATTTGAATTATGCTCTTCCCTCAGTATGAGGGAAGGAAGGAAAAACAGAAAGGAAGGAATACAGAAGATGTCATTTGCTTCTTTTGATTCCCACCCTAATCCTGAAACAACATACTCGGCTATGCTAGCGAGAGGCCCACTGCAGAGAGTCTGGTCCTGAAATACTTTATGAAGTGTGTGCTTTTAGTGCTCTTTGTTTCATTCTGTATTAATATGATGCTCGTGAAAGGCAAAGAGATGTATAAACCCATTGGTTCTCCCCCCCCCCCCACCTTTTAATGCATGTATATGAGTGGGGAAAGCAGGAAGCTACCAATTAGAAACACCGGGTTCGATTTATTCAACAGGAAAAATCTTTGTAGAAAGGATTAGCTGAGAAAGGAGAGCAGGGGAATGAGAACCACCCTTGTCAAGCTCAGATGGAAAGCAGACCTGGCCAGCCCAGCTGCTATCTTTTTCAAAATGTTATCATGTTCTCCTCATTAGAGATGCATGTTCCTGGTGCCTCTCAGCCATAGCCCACAGAGGGGAAGGGAAAGAAGCATCGAGAAAATTTCTAGCCCTTTCTATGCCTCCATTAAACATTAGCGCATTTACGACCGGGTAGACCAAGACACTAAGGGCTCTTGGATTCCTTTAAATTCACAGCTGGGCAGCTGTGGGCATCTTTCCGCAAGCTACAGGAAATGAAGCCTGCCTATTAAGAGAAAAGCACAATATTTTCACTTAGCTCGCATGCTGAAGGGTCACATTTAATCGCTAGCAACCCGGCCCCGAAATGAAGTGTGATGGAAATTGCTCAGCACCTCGATGGGTTTCACCTAGCATCTCTTTCCACCAATCACCCGTCCTGTAGAAACCCAGAAGGGTTGCAGCCACACTTCCCCCTCCTTGTGAATGTTTAATCAGGTGCGAGAAGCACCGAAAGGAAATTGAAATCTGCGCAAACTCAAGGGAGACGTGAGCAGAAATGGAACGCCAATAACCTGCGCCGTTTCCCCTAGGGTCGAACCCCAAGGAAGCACTCAAGACATTTATTGTTATGTGTTGAAGTCTCACCCTAGGCCACTAGGGGTGTTGTGTAAACTCGGAAAATTAGAATATCGTGGAAAAGTCCATTTATGTAAGCAATTGTTTTCATTAGCAACTGGAGTTGAATATATGAGATAGACTCATGACAGGCAAAGAGAGATATGTCAAGCCTTTATTTGTTATAACTGTGATGATTATGGCGTACATATGATGAAAACCCCAAAGTTGAAATTGTTAATTTGGGGTTCTCATCAGCTGTACGCCATAATCATCACAATTATAACAAATAAAGGCTTGACATATCTCGCTTTGCATGTCATGAGTCTATTGCATATATTAGTTTCACCTTTTAAGTTGAATTACTGAAAGAAACGAACCTTTCCACGATATTCTATTTTTTTTGAGTTTCACCTGTATGTAGTTTCACTCTGTCTACCGTGGCTGTAGTTCTAACTGCAGCCACAGTGTAGAGCCAGTGTGGTGTAGTGGTTAAGAGTGGTAGACTCAAAATCTGGTGAACCGGGTTCGTGTCTCCACTCCTCCACATGCAGCTGCTGGGTGACTTTGGGCTAGTCACACTTCTCTGAAGTCTCTCAGCCCCACTCACCTCACCGAGTGTTTGTTGTGGGGGAGGAAGGGAAGGGAGAATGTTAGCCGCTTTGAGACTCCTTCGGGTAGTGAAAAGCAGGATATCAAATCCAAACTCTTCTTCTTCTTCTTCACTCAGGTCCGTACATGCAAATGAAGAATTGAGATTGCCGCTCACGGATTGGGTAGCTAGAGAGAGAGAGAGTCGTTACTGTTGCATGTTACTGAATACTATATAAGCAGGCTGCTGAGCCCTTCAGTTCAGTTCTGTTCCAGCCTGAGAATAAAGAGAGCTGCTTGAAAATCACTGTGTTGTCTGCTATGTCCACCCACTATTTAATATGTATGAATGCAGGAAGGGGTAACCAGTAGCCCTGTGGACTAAAGTCAGCCCCAAACCATTTTTCTCCAGTTTCAGGTGCCCCGACATGTTGTTTGCCTATCATTTCACAAGATATAAATGTCCACACATATTTGCATGTAATGCTGTGCTGGGGTCCATTAACTATGAAGATTTTACAGCTAGGAGGTGGACTATATTAGGATAACTCATCGTCCGCGATAGAGGGATACCCACACTATAATTTTTACACAGCTTTAAGAATCAGGGCTCCCCCCACAAAGAATCATAGAGTCGTAGAGTTGGAGAGACCTAGTCTAGCCCCTTGTAATGCAGGAATCTCAACACCTGGTTTTCCATCCAATTCGAAACCAGACCAGACCCTGCTTAGCTTTGCAAACGTGCAAGCAGTTTCGCCACTACGCCAATCCTGGGAATTGTAGTTTGCTAAGGGTGTTGAGAATGGCTGGTAGAATCCTGCTATCACCCTCACGAAACTGCAATTCCCAGAGTCCCCTGGGAAGAAGAACTTATTGCTCAAGCTGGTCGGGCTGTGGGTGTGCCCTTTGTCAATTTTTGCAGCAAAAGATGCTTCTGAATCTGCTGGGTCGGAAATACGAACCGTGGTGGGGTTGTAACGCTAATGAGCTTCTGTTATGTGAAAACAAGCAAATGAACATGAGTGAGACTTATTGGTTAGAACAAAGGCAGAAAATGTGTGTGATCGTGTACGCTCCTGTTCTGGCTCAGTGAACAAAGGAAAGGATCAATTTACCTAAGTCACTGTAAGTCCTCCGTCACAAAGCTAGCATGCTGAAAAAAACCCTTGGAGACCACAATCCTTGTTCCCCTGAAGTGCCGTGGAAAATCATGAGGTAATAAATAAAAGGAGGCTGCTAATACTGATCCCCAGTTCAGGGGTGTGGTTAAAAGAAGCATTCCTGAGCCAGAAAGTTAATGAAGAAGGGAAGCACTGCAAAATCACCATATTTTTCCATCTATAAGATGCCCCCATGTATAAGACGCTGGGATATAACGAAGGACCCTTCCTTTCATTTTACAGCTTTGTCCTATCACTTATTAAAAGAACTAACAGGGCTTTCTTAGGTAAAACTAAACTCCCACTTATCCCTTTAGCCTTTAAGCAAACCTTTCTCTTTTTAAATAAAAGAGAGTCCCTTTCCAGCACCAATGTGGCCAGGTACCCTTTTACTCTCTAGGCCAAATATGAGACTATCCCTTGTGTCCACAGTATGAGGGGTTCAGCCACTAGAAATTCCCTCATGTAAAAACTCACCTCTTCCCTGAGGTAACTTTGTGACACCCTGGGTCTGTTTCCTTATTTTGCCTTCCCAGTGCCCCTCAAAGACACACCCTCACAGTTCCACTCTTGAAGGAAATTTTGTCTTTTTAATGAGTGTCCACGAGTTTCATGTACCTTTGCTGGAAAATAATACAGACGACTTTCTGACTGGCACTTAAAGATGGAAATTTATTTGCTTAAGATGGTAATGGTTGCATTAAGGTTTCTTTGAGTACAAGCTTAGTTTCAGTGGTAATATCTTTGTTAATCATATAATTGATAACCTTGCAACTACCTAACCCAAACCTACTCTCACAGACCTTCTTTTCAACCACCCCACACTCCCTCTCCCAAGCACCCTCTCCACTGACAAAAAAACAGCTGCCCATTCTCTTTAAACTTTCAGCCCCTCATGGAATGGTCCCTCAGTTCAATCTGCAGTCTGCGTTAACCCTTGATGGGCCGGGTTGAAAAGGATAGAACAAACAGTACAAAAACGTCACAGATGCCCCCTATTTTGGGGGACTCAGATTTAAGAAAATTGGGGGAGATATATCCGTGTATAAGACGTCCCCTAATTTTTGACATTATTTTTTTAGGGGGGGGGAAACCTAGTCTTATACACGGAAAAATACGGTAATATTATCTTCCAAGTCCCGTTGCAAGTGCTGATTTTGAAATATAAAGTTCTTTATGGTTGAAAGGTCTTCTGGAATGGCCCTCTTCATATAAACCTGCCCAGATTCTTAGATCATCATCTGAGGCCAGGCCAATTCACCAAGGGAAGCTTAGAGGAAGACAAGACAGGAGTATTTCAGTTGCGGATGAATCTGTGGGACAATCTCCCCAGTGAGGTCTGCAAGGTTCCTTCGCTGATATCTTTTCAGAAGATTCACACACATACACCCAGTGTGGTGTAGTGGTTAAGAGCGGTAGACTTGTAATCTGGTGAGCCGGGTTCGCATCCCCGCTCCTCCACATGCAGCTGCTGGGTGACCTTGGGCTAGTCACACTTCTCTGAAGTCTCTCAGCCCCACTCACCTCACAGAGTGTATGTTGTGGGGGAGGAAGGGAAAGGAGAATGTTAGCCGCATTGAGACTCCTTCGGGTAGTGAAAAGCGGGATATCAAATCCAAACTCTTCTTCTTCTTCTTCTTCTAGACTTCATAAGGACTAGTATGATGCTTAAGTCACCTGGAGACCTCTACGATACAAGAGGCTAGCAAGTCTAATAAATGATGCCAATGATGACAGCGATAGGGTAAAATGTAAATTTCTGTGTCGTGATCAAAATGTCTCTTATAAATAAAAAGGAATGAGGACAAATTCACACAGTGAAAAGCAGACTTTTTTTTAAAAAAAAGTCCAGTTTGGCAACCAACCCGCAATGAGCATCAAACATCATCAAACACCAGTGCCACTCATCTGACATATTTGACATCGTGGCACACTATTCAGATGACTGATACACACACATTTAAGCAATATGACACATTTTAATGACCAGAAATTAATAGCCACATATGTACTGACTAATGCTTTTGTCTGTTACTAATCAACTGGTCTTAATGGAGTGACTCATGGAATTTGTAAGAGTTAAAATGAGTCATGAATCCTGAATAAGTAAACCAGCCTATTTCCTTACATAGGATTCTTGACTACCGGCACAATCCAATTAAAGTTAAGTACCTTGAAGTCCAATGATTTAAACAGAGTTTCAAAAGTGCTTAGATTCCCGCTGTTGAACTCAAAGGCCCTTAAAAGTGCTTAACTTTGATTGGTTTGTGCATTTGCATTCGATAGACGGTGATAATTCATAACACGTCAAGACATTTTATGGCGAATATCTGGTTCACATTCATATATTTTTCCTATCTCAAGCTCAGATAGTTCAGGTTTTTGCTCGATAGCCTAACAAATGTATTTTCCCCTTCCCTTCCTACACGTGATTTATTTTCTGATGAGATGCTAAGTGTATCTTAGGGGTTTCTGTGTTTGTGCTTTGCATCTGCGACAGTCTCACATCTGGATCTGGACCCAAGAAAACCATCGGCTGAAGCTCTTTGTTTTAATTTTCTAACCAAATGGCCCACGGCTGCCCCTCGAGGTTTTACCTCTCCACCTCTAAGCGAAACAACACTTTCAGCCAATAGAGAAGCTAGAAAGTTTAACAAAGAGCAGCACGTCACATGACGCCATGGGGGGGAATGAAAACAGAATGTTTCCCTCTTCAAAGGCCCGTGCTGCAAGACAGACACCCTGCAATCCAGATGTTCCAACCTCTTCCCTCCCCCTACCGCACTTTCTGGGATATGAATAATGCCGCAAGCCCTTTGGTCAAACGAAAGAGGAAAGGTACCTCCAGACATGCGGCTGGGGAGGGGGGGGGAATCATTTCTGGAGAGAGAACGGAAAAAGAACGGTGGAAGGGAGGAGAAGTGGTACGAACAAGGAGAGTCCTGCCAGCGTGTCAGTCTTTTTCTTCATCACCTCTGCCAATTTGCATTTCATAACACGATGAGCTACAGAAGGCCGTGAACTGGCGCAGTTACTTCATCCCCTTGGGAGGAGGCTGAACGCAAAGGCCTCACATCTAGATTCCCCGTTGCTGGCACGCTGCTCTTTTGCCAGAATAGACGTTTTCCTTATTCTAATTCCTTAAAAAAATAAAAATAAATCTTACTGATTTTTCACCCATAAAAAAACCTTTGCAAATTTCAACGTAGACCTTTCTTCAGCTGGATTTGTTCAGCCAGCCACATAAGCGTGCTGTTTTCTTTTGTAGAGAATGCCCTTCAATAAAAGAGGCAGGAGACCAATTAAAACTGGAAAAAAATGAGGATATTAGAGAATTGTTAATGGATTGGTTGCAGTATCACCAATTAAATGGTGTTTTTAAGGCAGAGAGAAAGAAAGGTTTTGACAAAACGAAATCGAGGTTTGATATTGATCTGTTGGAAAACAATGTGAAAGTCTTATCAAAAATGTACAAATTACTTTTAGAATGGCATAAAAAGATGAAGAAGTGAAGGCAGTGGTGATACACTGGGCTAGAAACTTTGGCTATAATATCCAACTTTCATCTTGGGAAAAATTATGGAAAGAGGAAATAAAATTTACTGCATGCTGTTTGTTGAAAATGATGTTCTGTTGGTATCTAACACCGAGTAAAATTGCTAAAATGTACAAAACAAGTTCTAAATTGTGTTGGAAATGTAAAGAGAAAGAGGGCAATTTTTACTATATATGGTGGACATGTAGATTGGTAAAGACTTTCTGGGAAATGATATATAATGAATTAAAGAAAACGTTTAAAAATACATTTGTCAAAAAACCGGAAGGCTTTTTACTAGGCATTATAGGTGAAGAGTTTCCAAGAGAAGATAAAATACGGTACTTTTTATGTATGCAACAGCACCAGCGAGAATGCTACTAGCCCAGAGATGGAAGGAAGGAGAAATTCCAACAAAAGAAGAATGGCAGACGAAATATTTGGGAATATGCGGAAATGGCAAAATTTATAGGGAAGATCCAAAACCAGGAACATCAACTATTTTCTAATGACTGGAGTAAATTTGTAATTTACTTAAAAGATCACTGTAAACTGTTAAAATCTTTGGCAGGGATGTAAGGACATTTGTAATGTGGAATTGTTTTAATGATAATTATGGTTATATGATAGCTAGATAAGGGTAAAAGATGCAGTAAACCTAATCTTAAAGAAGGAACTCATGGAGGGAGGGAAGGAGGTCGAAGGGCTTGAAAGAACTCGGTACTTTAATGTAAGAAATCTTTATGTTTTATATGTACAAAAATTTCATATATATCTACCAGACCACTATCACTGGAGAAACCAGCAACTATAAGACCACAAAGAATTTCAAGAAGACCATACAATCCAATTATTACAGAGGAAGAAATATTTGAAATGGAAGTGAAGAAAACGAATCTCTTGCTTGAGATGAAAACTATGGAAATAAGAAGAAAGGAGGAAAAGTTGAAAAAATGTGTTCCAAATTGGGGAAGAGTCACCAGTCCTTCAGCCAGAGAAAAGGGAGAGGAGAAAAGTAGACCCTGCAGTATGGGAACAACTGTCAAGGCCCAGGAGGAGGTCTCCTTCAAAAGCAATGAAGAGAAGTCGTAACACCAGGTGCTGTACACCTGAAGGAGCGTCTCCACCCCCATCGTTCAGCCCGGACACTGAGGTCCAGCACCGAGGGCCTTCTGGTGGTTCCCTCATTGTAAGAAGTGAGGTTACAGGGAACCAGACAGAGGGCCTTCTCGGTAGTGGTGCCTGTCCTGTGGAACGCCCTCCCATCAGATGTCAAGGAAATAAGCAGCTATCCTATTTTTAAAAGACATCTGAAGGCAGAAAACAATGCTGTATTGTTTTAACACTCAATTGGGAGCCACCCAGAGTGGCTGGGGAAACTCTGGATTGGCGACATACAAATAATAAAATTATTATTATTATTATTATTATTATTATTATTATTATTATTATTATTAGCTAGTGATTCAACTAAGTAGTTGAAACCACTACTGCATCTTCACTTGAAAACTGGCAAGACTGATCTGAGAGGCCAGCATTATGTTCAAGTTTCTTCATTTCTTTTTCTCCATGAGAAAATTCAAAACACATGTTCTTATCCATCAAACCGCACATATGTGAATGGTTATTATCAAATCCATTGATTCAAATTTATTGTCTTATATGATGGGGTTGGGGGGTTGGGATCATGCATCTAAGCTGTAAAATGGGCTACAAATACAATAAAAACAAAGGCATTTAAAAGTTGGTCAAATGGCAAAGGGGCACTTTACCTGCATCTGTGACCACTTTTGTCTATCCAAGGCCAACCCTGGGAACATGAATCCATGGCACGGACGATCCACTTAGCACCACAGTGAGAACATACACGTGTGCTGTGAACCAGCACAAAGGCAGCATTGCACAAACTGGTGGAATGTGAGTTTAGCTGAAGCCAGGATAATCCTGATAAATTGACTTTATACCTTGTAGCTAGTGGTTTCATCTCAACCAAACGTATGGTCCTAAAATGAAATTGTTAATCTTTCTGCAGCAAGGTTTGTTTGTTTGTTTCCAACCAAGGGTGCCAATAATATGCGTTCATGGGATGAGGCTGCGCAGCAAAATAAATTATGGCGGAGATACACCGAGAAATTCTGCGGATGCCTGGGAAATCTCAAAGCTTGATGGAGCTGCACACATGCAAATGAGCAGGATTTGGCTCCCAGCAAAGGTGCCGGAGACTGAATGCAGGATGGTGTGGAAGGCAGAAAAGAACGGCAGCTGTGGAAGGAAAGCAAACATACTGCATGTTAAATAACAGCGATGAGTGGAAGGCAGCAACCAGCTGCCCCTTTCTTCCTGACTCAGGAAAGAAAACAGCACTGAAACACTCAGGTCACAGACAAGAGGAGAAAAGCAGTGTTATATTAGGGCACAAACTGGCCCTAATTTAAGCAACTGACAAGGAAGGGGAATGGGCCCTTTAGAAAGGAAATGAATGATTGAAAGCAGGAAAACCAGACCCTATAAATCTTGTCTAAGGGAATGTCTGCACAGGAAACTCCTGGTTCACTGTTCTACCTTACAACCAGAAGTACGTAATGCTGAACTACAGGAAAGAAGGTAACAGAATATGGTGGGGTTTGAGTATGTTCAAAGCATAAACTCTCGCTATTCATTCCAGGTCCCTGCTAGAGTTGCACACAAATCATCAGTGCTAACCTCTTGGGTTCTTCTTCTTCTTCTTCTTCTTCTTCTTCTTCTTCTTCTTCTTCTCAATCACTCATAGACGAGGAAGATTGTCTTCCATGAACACAGTTTTAACAGTGAGTCCGTAAATGACTGTGGAGGCCAATTCTGGATTCACACGTCCTTTCACAGTGGGAACATAAGTTTCTGGGCAGGAGTTGATCACAATGAGGATTTGCCAAGCGTGCCTTCCTCTCAGCATGTTTCTCCCTTTCATCCTGAGTTTGAGCCTCTCCAAAGTCCATGACACCTTTGGTAAAGACTGTTCTCCAAGTGGAGCGCTCACAGGCCAGTGTTTCCCAGTTGTTGATGTTTATACTACATTTTTAAAGATTTGCCTTGAGAGTGTCTTTAAACCTCTCTTGTTGTCCACCGGCATCACACTTTCCATTCTTAGGTTAGGAATAGAGTAGTTGCTTTGGAAGATGATAATCAGGCATCTGAACAACATGACCAGTCCAATAAAGTTGATGTTGAAGAATCATTACTTCGACACTGGTGATCTTTGCTTCTTCCAGTACACTGACATTAGTTCGCCTGTCTTCCCAAGCGATGTGTAAATTTTTTCAGAAACACCTTTGATGAAATCTTTCGAGGAGTTGGAGATCGTGTTTATAAGTGTTCCATGTTTCACAAGTGCACAGTGAAATTAATAGTACAACATCTTTGTAAGCAAGCATTTTTATTTATTTATTTTATTTTAAAAACAACTTTATTCATTTTAATTTCATACAAGAAATAAGAATAAAAACTATACAAACTATACATTCAATCACAAAAAATATTCTCCCATCTTTTTACCCCCTACCCCTCCCTCCCCACTCCCCCTCACCTATGTATGATCTCCCTAATTCTTCCTTTACTTTCCTATCTTTTGCTGTGTTATTTATTCCAATACTGCTATTCTGTTTTGTTCATTTCATCTTGCTTACCCCCACCCGTTTCAATCCATATTGATCAAAATGTCAAATCCTGAGCACTGCAATATCATATAATTCTTCGCTCCTTGTAAGCAAGCATTTTTGTTTCCCTGCAAATGCCCCAGTCCTCCAACACTCTGCGCTTCAATCGGGAGAAAGCCACACTCGCAGAGCTCAGGCAGTGCTGGATTTCAGCATCAGTGTCAGCCCTTGTGGAAATATACCGGTAACTGCCTAGGTAGGAGAAGTGATCAACACTTTCCAATCTTACACCATTGAGTTGGATTTGTGGTGGTGCAGAGGGGTTCTTTTGTACTCGTTGGTGCAGCGCTTTGGTTTTTTGGATGCTGAGCGATAGGCCAAGCTTTTCGTAAGCTTCTGTGAAGATATTTAGGATGGTTTCGAGGTTATCCTCTGAGTGTTCACACACTATGTTGTCATCAGCATAATGAATGACACTCCTTTGCTCTCTGTTTCCTATTGATGCAAACCCATGTTGATACATGGAGGGCACAAGGAGAAGGGGGCGACAGAGAATGAGATGGTTGGACAGTGTTCTCGAAGCTACTAACATGAGTTTGGCCAAACCGCGAGAGGCAGTGAAGGATAGGCGTGCCTGGCGTGCTCTGGTCCATGGGGTCACGAAGAGTCGGACACGACTGAACGACTGAACAACAACAACATGTTGATACTCTTCCTTTCCATCTAAAACAGGTTTTACTTCAAATACCCCATTTCCCAAGAAATAAAGAGAAAGCTTGTCTTGAAGGTTCTTATACACGTGACAATATATGCTGAATTTTATAGATGGGAGGAACAATTTGCTTCTTAAATTACTTGGATATGATGTGTACTCATATGTCTTCCCCCCTCTGATCCCTATAATATGTGATTGTAGTTGGAAATTAATGAATAAAAACAGCACTCTGAAAGAAGAAATCCCACTCAGAAGGAAGGGTCTGTTGATCTGTCTTAAAAGCCTCAATTTGCATGATTCCAAAAGCTTAGTTCTTCAGAAGAGGTTAATATTACCAGAACTGATGAGTTTGTTTGGACTGCTTGAGTAACATGTAATAAAGAATTCAGACCGGAGGCCTCTGTCTACTGAGTCACTGGTAATCACTACCTGTGGGAAAGCTCAAAACCATCACAAAGGGAGGTAACTCTGAACCTTTTGCGTTTTAGATCTTATTCCCCTCGGGACAGTGGGATTTTAACTTCCCATTTAAACGGAAATCAACCAGTTTGGAAATTGCAATTCAGTCCTGTCTTCTGATCTCTTTGTTTTCACAGAATTCTCCCATCCTCAATATAAACAAATACTGGTGTTCAGACACATTTAAGCTTCTTTGTGGATAATTCATAGCCAACTCCCACCGGTGGGATGTCGGTAACTTATAACACAAGGACTGTTGAAATGGCAGCCCCGTGGGCATCTTTCATCCAGGAGCCACTGAGTGAGAAAAAGGGTGGCAGAAAGGAAGATCTGCCGCTTCATTCACTCCCGTTGTCTTCTATGTCAGATTGATAGATCAGTCTCATCCCATCCCTTAGGATTGATTTTGTTGATGGCTTTTCACTTCCCCTTTCTGTGGGAGATTTTATGCAGTCAAACACAACTGTGAATAATTGCCAATAAAAAAGGGTTTAAGGACCACAGAGCTGTGAATTGCTAAAGAAGGCACAGCTAGGTGGCTTACCTTTAGGGAGGAAGTATTGTTTGTTTCCGGTTCCTCTCTCATCCCACCCCCACCCCCCCACCCCACGTTGAACCGTGTAAGCTGAGCACATGGCTGGGACTCCAGACGTGCCTGAGACCAACTTCTACATTTTGTAACCAAGAATACATTGCCTGGTGTTGTTTCTGCTGTAAGCCTTGAATGATACATGAGTGAGATGTCTATGACTACTGTAAGTAAAGCATTTAAACTTACTTAAGTTTGTGATCTATTTGAGATGAGTAAAGGCGGGGGGAGCAGCGTTTTAAACACTTAACACTGGGACGTTAAAGGTCTAACAATCTATATTTCCTGTGCCTTGCTGCATAGATCTGTGTTTTATACTCAGCTGGGGGCTGTTTGGGCTAAAGAGTGAGTCAAGCCCTGCATGCTTTCTTGAATTCAGGCAGCCAGCCATTTCTTCTTTGTAGTTCCCCACGCACGTGGGACTTCAGGATTAACTGGTATTCCCCAGTTATTTCCCAACCTTTTCCAGGGCACTGCTGAGTCTAGAATTTTGGGACTGAGTAGCCAAGCTTTATAATGGCCTGCTTCCATTGCCCTGGAATTTCCTGTGATGAAGTGTGAGCCACCATCTATCCTAGAGAAAAGGGTGTTTTTCTTCTTCACTGCTCATGGTTTTAGAGTTCTGGGAATGAGTTGGAATCCCAAGTGCCTACATTATAAAAAGACAGGAAATTACTATAGTCCAGTACTAATGGAAAATATAAGATCGGTGCATCTTTATCAGATCTTTGTAAATAGTAATTACTCTGCTTGCAGGGTATTACTGTGAATGATTTCCTAGTGGAACAATAATTGCGGAGGAACATTCTGTACATTTCCTTCTGTATGGAGCGTAGATGTCTGCACAAAAAATAATCAAAGGCAACTTTTGAAGTTGCTATCTTACAAAACATGTCGTAGCAGCACAGAATCCTAAATGGATCGAGGCCTTCGTGCTTTAGGGATCACTTCCTTTCCCATCAGTCCCCATCATATGTGGCTATATTGATTTATTTACAACAGTCATATGTCACCATCAACTACATTGATCTCTGGATAGGTTACTTACAGTTTTAATAAAAGGTTAAAACACAAATATCAGCTGCAAAACAGCAAAATAGCAAGCTTAAACCATTTCTGGCTTGCAAAGAAACCAGAGAAACAGGTCTCATAAGTGCCCCCAAAGGGACAGCATCCTTATTTGTCCAGGCAGACACATTACATGACCCACGAGAGCAGCAAAATAAGCAGACTGTATAACAGTGATAGAGTAAAATCAGGCTGAATCTTCATTGGCAACAGCAGGTAGGGCGAGGGTTCGCATGGCATTGGAGCCAGGATCAGTTGATCATTCCAGAAGCCCCATGTTGATGGAATGGATCCACTGGGTTTGGAACGCTTCAAGCTTGTGCGATGGGAGTTGACCAATGTTGAACCTTGCTGTGATGCAAGCCAAGCAAGCAAGCTCTCACCGGGCGACCTGGGCGCAGATTCCTACCAGCCCGATTCCTCAAGCTTGGGGGTGCTGTGGTCAATCCTCCTCTCAAGTCCCTTATGGGGGACTCCTATACTATGTTGATCCCATCCAATACGATTTCCTCCCTCATACAAATGTTGTTCGCCTAACAAAGGAAGGCCATAATTTCACCGAGGGAAAGGCGGGGGGACGGGACCCAATGAGGTTGAGAGGGCGGGGAAATCCTTTCCTGCCCTGTCAACCAGCGACCCAAAATTGCTCAATGAAGCCTCTATCCTGTGGGTGGGAAGGCAGGAAGCTCTCAAGCAAAATAACTCTGAGTTCTAGGGGAAGCAGGCTTTCACCTCCCCTTTGCAAGGGCTCATGGGACAGCTTTTCCCCATGAGCCCATCACACAGAGAAGATACTGGGCAAAACCTTGCCCAGTATTTTGCTGCAGTCTATGGCGGGTGGCGCTGTGGGTTAAACCACAGAGCCTAGGGCTTGCTTGCCGATCAGAAGGTTGGCGGTTCAAATCCCCACGACAGGGTGAGCTCCCGTTGCTCGGTCCCAGCTCCTGCCCACCTAGCAATTGGAAAGCACGTCAAAGTGCAAGTAGATAAATAGGTACTGCTCCGGCGGGAAGGTAAACGGCGTTTCTGTGCGCTGCTCTGGTTCGCCAAAAGTGGCTTTGTCATGCTGGCCACATGACCTGGAAGCTGTATGCCAGCTCCCTCAGCCAGTAATGCGAGATGAGCGCCGCAACCCCAGAGTCGTCCACGACTGGACCTAATAGTCAGGGGTCCCTTTACCTTTACCTTTATGGGCCACAGTGCCACCAGGCAAAGGCATCCCACACTTACTGGGCATGAAAGAGGTTTATACAATGCACCCAATGCCTTTAAAAGGTAATTATCAAATATTTATTCTACAATTGCTCAACCACACATAATGAAGTTTAAAAACTTAGAATGTATTATAATAAAAATTCTAGAGCTTCAGATATCTAATGAAAAACGTTTAATTAAACTAGAAGCAGCCACAATGCACAAAGATTTGAAAATACCGGTAATAAAAACCAAGGACCGCTTCTTAGATCATTAAGATCAGTTCTTGGTTGCCATTTTCAAAGGCAACACATCTGACTTCTGGATAAAGTCCTCTATATAATATTATACTCACAAAGACATGCACTGATAGACATTCCCAATGGCTGCTCTCTAACTCAGAAACTTCCTCTCCTTCACAACTGCATTCGAGTCAAAGCCTGGACATATTGTAGAAGCTGTGTAGACGTTTCAGTTGGTTTCTATGAAAAGGCAGAAATGTGGAGATTATGCAAGGAGTTCCATGTCACGCCAAGTTCCATCAGCGCAAGGATTTCAGCTTGCCAGGCAGAATGATGCCCCCCATCCTCCCCCCCCCAATATGCTGTTCCGGGGGTTCCCCTGACCACCACCACCCAGTCAATTTTGGCGACACTGCCGAAGCGGGAATCCTCGTTGCGCAAGCACAAAACTTTGCACAGCGCTTCCGCTGATGGGGCGCCTTAAGCGAATCCCACTCTATTTATTTATTTAGTGAATTATTATCTCACCTTCTGGCCTTTAACAGGGGCTGCAAAAGCAGCTCTCAAAACATTTAAAAATCAAACGGGCAACCTATTCTCACACATGCACAGCTGCAAATCCCGGGAGAAACTGGTATGTGGCTCAGAGTCTTTTTTCCCCTTCCCAGCTGGTCTCCCAGCATGTGTCTGTTGCTCCATTCATTTCCGATATCAAAGGGGGAGATGGTTTAGTTACTCATTTGGTAAAATCGCGTTTAGTTCATTTCTCGTTTGTTTCTGTTTACTTTATTCGTTTCATGTTATTTTTGCTACTTGCTGCTTTCAATAGGGGACCAAGCTGCCAGGGCAATGACCGTTCCCCACATTAAATGGGGAGTGCCTTTTGCGTGGTCGCGCACAGCCCCCTTGGATCCCAGAGTGGCTCCTGCCAGTTTGGGCTGGCATCGCCTTCCCCAGGCTGGATACCAGTGGTCCCCACCTACCTCAGCCAGCGTCCATTCCCGCCTGGGGGAGGCGTTGCCGGGGGGATAGGCCAGGTAAGGGGAGGGACCATGCAGCCCACACAACAGAAGGTGTCGTTTACCTGGGGAAACGGCAGTCGGGCTCCAGAGCTTCTCCCACCTCCACTCCCTCAATTAACTCTTAATTTTGCAGGTTAACCTCTTCTCCACAGGTTCGCAGGCGCTGCTATGTCAAGGCCGCTGTTGAAGGGCCAGAAAGGAATTTCCCTGCATTGGCAGGTTTCACCTTTCCAGTAGCAAAACGTCACAACTTTGGCGGTTCCAGGCCTTGGGCGGAATCCTTTAGGCTACCTTCCCTAATGGGGGGGCATGAAGCGGTGACCCCCCCTTGCAGCGGTGATTCCAGGGTTCCCCATTAAATGGGTTGTTTGAGGGGAGGCATGGGCCATACGCTGAGAGGTTGTCATTGCTCTCCCCTGCGAGGTGGCGAAATGGGGGGGGGGGTCTCTCTGCTTGAACAGACGTTCTCCAGAGCCAGCCCAATCCCCACATATTCTGGATAACCCTGAAGTTTCCCAGATCCCTGGCTGTGGGCTGGGAAGGATAAATTTGCCTGAGCCAAGGTCTCCCTACATCTGAATCTTAATAAAGTTGTGGCCAATTTTAATCCCATAGCACATTGTCTTGTGTCATTATTCTGCCCTGGGGTCGCCTGGGGGTTGGGGGACTCCGCCTGTCCGTGCAAAAGGACCCTCCTGCCCACATCCATTTCCCAGAGCTCAGAGAGTTTAAGTTGCCAAAACATTCCTGTGATGTGGCTTTGCTCTATTATAGTCTATGGGCGATTTAAGCACCCCACTTTTCCGGGGTGGAGGGTTTTGGGATCCCTCACACACACCTGAATTGAGTTCTGAATTTATATCAGAGGGATTGTGAAGCCAGACAGAATGATAGCCCCCCCCCATATCCTCCCCAAAGTTATGGGGGTTCTCCTGACCGGCACCACCTAGCCAATTTTGGGGGCACCAGGAGGTACCCAACTTTTGTAACACTATATATGGCTTGAGCTCTGACCAACACACACACACACTTAATTTTGGCTGCATAAAACTCTCCAAAAGGTGTTTAGCATGAGAAATCAGGGGTGTTGTTAGGCAATGGCTCAGAGGGGCCCAGGTCATCTGCATCTGTCTCCCCCATTCCACCTTTTAAACGTTAACAGGGCTTTTCCAAATGTTGTTTATAGGGTGGCTGGCATCACCCCTGTCACACACAGTCTTAAATTCCCAGAGGCATCTCTATACATGTAAACCAGCACGTGCAAATTTTAGGCACCTTTCTGCCACATGGGTTTATGTCCCTGGGGGAAAATGCTGTCTGAATCTACTTTGGTTACCCAGCGAGATATTGCTGTCTTGTGAAAAAGGCACAACAACACAGGGTCTATCAAACCTCCTATTATTCTGGAGGCGGTTGGAGGATGGATGGTGGCCAACAGATTGAGGTTGAATCCTGACAAGACAGAAGTACTGTTTTGGGGGGACAGGGGGCAGGGGGCAGGCAGGTGTGGGGGACTCCCTGGTCCTGAATGGGGTAACCGTACCCCTGAAAGACGAGGTGCGCAGCCTGGGAGTCATTTTGGACTCTACAGCTGTCCATGGAGGCACAGGTCAATTCTGTGTCCAGGGCAGCTGTCTACCAGCTCCATCTGGTACGCAGGCTGAGACCCTACCTGCCCACGGACTGTCTGGTTATCCCCTGCTTGGACTACTGCAATGTGCTCTATGTGGGGCTACCTTTGAAGGTGACCCAGAAACTACAACTAATCCAGAATGTGGGTGCTAGACTGGTGACTGGGAGCGGCCGCTGAGATCATATAACACCGGTCCTGAAGACCTACATTGGCTTCCAGTACAATTCTGAGCACAATTCAAAGTGTTGGTGCTGACCTTTAAAGCCCTAAATGGCCTTGGCCCAGCATCTCCACCCCCATCGTTCAGCCCAGACACCGAGGTCCTCCTTCGAGGGTCTTCTGCTGGTTCCCTCACTGCGAGAAGTCAGGTGGCAGGGAACCAGGCAGAGGGCCTTCTCAGTAGTGGCACCCGAGGGCCTTCTCAGTAGTGGCACCCAAGTGGTTCCCTGTGGAACGCCCTCCCATCAGTTGTCAAGGAAATAAACAACTACCTGACTTTTAGAAGACACCTGAAGGCAGTCCTGTTTAGGGAAGTTTTTAATGTTTGATGTTTTATTGTGTTTTCAATGTTCTGTTGGGAGCCGCCCAGAGTGGCTGGGGAGGCCAGGCCAGATGGGCAGGGTATGAGTAATCAATTATTATTATTCAGGGTCTCTAACTTAGGGTCCTGCCATACAAGAAAGCACCATTGACTCAGAAAGGGTGCAAACACTGAGCCGCCCTCAATGGCCGCTCTGCAGAGCTAATTGGTTAGGTCGGCCGTATTATTTGTCGAGGGGAAAATGTTTGTTTCGAACACCTCGTCAGCGGGGATGTCATGGTTTTAATGAGCCGCTCGTTTACTACGTTGCGGGGTGGGGGTGCGAGAGGGTCCTTGCCAGGAATAGGGCAGCCCCTGTACAATCCCAGGGTTTAATTAAGGAGATGGAGGATTGGATTCTTTCAGCCAAGTCTTGTGTAATTCCATCCGCTCTGAACTCAACAGGACAGGAAGCTCTTGACAGGGCAATTGGGGCCTACATCTGGAAAGAACATGTTTCAAAGCTTCGAGAGAGGGGGGAAGGGGGGAGAAAGAGGGGGGGGAATAACAAGCAACGAGGGACAAGGGAGCGATGGAAAGATCTGGGTAGGGAGGCAAACTCACCAGACAATGGGCGTTTCTTTGAAAGAAGCATTTCTGGGGTGCATAATTGGTACCGCTGGATAAAATGTTTATCTAGGGGACGAGGAAAAGAGAGACAGGGGTTCGTATTCCTACAGTAGTCGAAAAGGTTCATGCATCCTGGGCTGGCTTCTATCATGATTGGGAACAGGCCAGTTCTTTGTTCGTTGCTACTCCAGCCTGTAAAGAAAAAAAAAGCAGGCAAGCAGACACATTTTCAGTCATGAAAGGCTGGCTTGATCCCAGAGGAGTTTTGAGAGCTGTAACCTCCAGCCCGCCTGCAATACCTACAGATTTTTGTGGCTGTTGTTCTTTGCTTGGTCTAAGTTCTGCTCGCTCCAATCTACCTAGAAATGTAATCTTCACATTTCACACTCTTCGATCAGCGGCTTCCATACAATAAATCTCACAATTCTACATGCACTTGCCTAGGAGAAAATCCCGCGTTACTTCTGAGTAGACACGCTTAGGTTTGTGCTCTAAAATGTTAAGTTCTCGGCCACCCTTCATTAACGTGAATAAGCATCTATAATGAGTTCTGGATAAACCTCATTTGTGTCAAGTCAGCTTGCTACAATGCAGAGGATCAACCTATTTAAAACATTTACCCCTGTCTTAATTGGTTTTATTTTCTCGTTTCCGGTTTTCCCTTGGTCAACAACTACAGTGGCCATTTTGTGGGGAACTGTAAACAGAGCCAACAGTTGTCAATGTTTATAGTTGTCAATGTTTATAGTGAAGTATATGGTCTCCCTGCTTATTTAACTTATATGCAGAATTCATCGTGCAAAAAGCTGGACTGGATGAATCCCAAGCTAGAATTAAGATTGCCGGAAGAAATATCAACAACCTCAGATATGCTGATGATACAACCTTGATGGCAGAAAATGAGGAGGAAGTAAAGAACCTTTTTAATGAGGGTGAAAGAAGAGAGTGCAAAATATGGTCTGAAGCTCAACATCAAAAAAACTAAGATCATGGCCACTGGTCCCATCACCTCCTGGCAAATAGAAGGGGAAGAAATGGAGGCAGTGAGAGATTTTATTTTCTTGGGCTCCATGATCAGTGCAGATGGTGACAGCAGTCACGAAATTAAAAGACACCTGCTTCTTGGGAGAAAAGCAATGACAAACTTAGACAGCATCTTAAAAAGCAGAGACATCACCTTGCCGACAAAGGTCCGTATAGTTAAAGTTATGGTTTTCCCAGTAGTAATGTATGGAAGTGAGAGCTGGACCATAAAGAAGGCTGATCGCCGAAGAATTGATGCTTTTGAATTATGGTGCCGGAGGAGACTCTTGAGAGTCCCATGGACTGCAAAAGATCAAACCTATCCATTCTCAAGGAAATCGGCCCTGAGTGCTCACTAGAAGGACAGATCCTGAAGTTGAGGCTCCAGTACTTTGGCCACCTCATGAGAAGAGAAGACTCCCTAGAAAAGACCCTGATGTTGGGAAAGATGGAGAAGGGGACGACAGAGGACGAGATGGTTGGACAGTGTTCTTGAAGCTACCAACATGAGTCTGACCAAACTGCGGGAGGCAGTGAGAGACAGGAGTGCCTGGCGTGCTCTGGTCCATGGGGTCACGAAGAGTCGGACACGACTAAACAACAACAAAATATGCCAGAGGAGGCACAGTGCCACCAGTTTTAACTGATTGTGTATATTTAATTTTCTTCTTCTGAGTTGTGATATCGCATTAGGGAAGTTTTTAATCTGTGACTTCGTATTGTATTTTAATATTTGTTGGAGGCCGCCCAGAGTGGCCAGGGAGACCCAGCCAGATGGGCGGGGTATAAATAATAAATTATTATTATTATTATTATTATTATTATTATTATTATTATTCTCCGATGCATCAAAGTAGTGGCAAGACAGAAAAGTGTGCGTGGTCAACAAATTGTCATGCAAATGGGACTTAGTATGTGGTATTCATGCTGATGTTTCACCTCCAATCTGTTTCACATTTGAAAACCACATGGCACCTATCATTTCGCTCCCATCTCCCCCTTAACTCTCCTTTGACCCTCATGGACCTTCACCGCAGAGAACCTTTTTTTAAAAAGTGGGGGTGGGGTGGGGGTGGGAAGAGGTCAGGTTTAGATTTCTGTCTGTTGTCAATTAAATCATATACCTAGCACTAACCAGACATTGCCAGGATACGATATAATGCTTCTCCACAAAGAAAGAGAGAAACTATCGCCCTGCGTCCAACCTGCTCCGCAAATCTTTCCCATCCCTCTGGCCTCATTTGCATGTTGCAATTTGCAAGGACTGCATTATCCTCCCTTCACCTTGTTGCCCTGGCTAAACACATTCCCCGGTTCCACTGTTTGCAAGGTCACACGAGGGAATTTCGGAAGGCACGTGATTCCACGGACCAGGGCAAAAGAGCAACTTCTATTCCAAAACAGTAGCTGTACTGAGAGTGCACCACTTCGATCTGCAGGTGGTGGGTCACGTGACTTCGCATATAAACAAATAAACAATCTTGCGCCTAGAATGCTAGAGAGATTTTCTTTTAGGCAAGAAAATCTCTTCCCCCTGGATCATGCAGGGAGTTTGCTGGTAATGTGGGAATACAGTCAACCATGTGATTCCCCCACCTACGGCCTGAAGTCATTCAGACCAAGAACATTTGTAGCATGTGATCTAGTGTTTGTTTAGGCTAGCTCTTAGCAGAGATTGGCTCTGGGTCTCTGGACAGATTCCTTTCTGTACAGCGAATTCAAGGTTCCTTAAGTCATATTCTTCCTGTGCTTTGTTTCCTCCTTTGCCTCAGTCCTTAGTTCTAAACATATTTGTCTCCAGACAGCCACCTTTGTCCTCACTAAAAGTGTTAACAAAGTTCTCAGCATTGGAGAATCATTATTTCCTATTTTTCTAGGGAAAGAACCCAGAACCCACCACGGATGCCTCCCTTGTTCTCTTATAATAGCAATGGTGCCCACCTGAGAGGTGCCAGAACTGAGTTCCGGCTGGGGGGAAAGCCCTAGCTAGTGAAGCCCACCTCAAAGCGACCTTTAGGTAAAGGTAAAGGGACCCCTGACCATTAGGTCCAGTCGCGGACGACTCTGGGGTTGCGGCGCTCATCTCGCTTTACTGGCCGAGGGAGCCGGCGTTTGTCCGCAGACAGCTTCCAGGTCATGTGGCCAGCATGACTAAGCCGCTTCTGGCGAAACCAGAGCAGCACATGGAAATGCCGTTTACCTTCCCACCGGAGCAGTTGCCAGAGCTGTGTAAAGATTCTCAGTTTGCCTATTGATAGGCTACACAACACAAAACACTGTTGCTGTCTGTAGGTTTTATTTTATTTTTATTTTTAATCTTATATTTTGGAAATGTACATCCAGTTTTCTTTCCCTTTAATTTTTTTGGGGCCCCCAAGAGAGTGGGGCCCTAAGCTATAGCTTGTTTAGCTTATACGTAAATCTGGCGCTGGGTACATTTCTGATCAGCATTTCCAGCCCTGGGAAGTAAACTTTTAATATGCATTTGTTTTTAATGATCTATTGAATTTGGTTTTGTGTTCCTCCAGTGACCAATATGTTTCCAATGAAGCACCATGCTTGCCGTTTTCCAGAGCTGAATTTCTTGCCTATTGCCAGAGATATAATGTTAATTAATTCAATATACTTTTGGCGGGGGGGGGGGAGGGGCAGAGGAATAAATTCCCCGCATCTACATAAACGTTAACAGAATCTTAAAAATTAAGAGATGTGTCTCTTTTGATTCCTTAGTCTCATCTTGTACCTGAATCAAACATTTCCTAATCTGACTGATGCTTTGAACAAGCCGTGAGGTACATCATTATAGTTCCTATTGTGTTTTCATAGGGCTGTGGGAGTCTTTAAGTACAGCAGCCCAATTTTTCAAAATGTTTTTAATGCTTGATGTTTTATCATGTTTTTAATATTCTATTGGGAGCCGCCCAGAGTGGCTGAGGAAACCCAGCCAGATGGGGAGGGTATACATTTTTATTATTATTATTATTATTATTATTATTATTATTATTATTATTATTATCATCATCATCATCATCATCATTATTTGCAATTCTAAACTTCTATCTGATTTGAAAGTGCCAGAAAGAGGCTGCTCCTGGGTCAAAAGAAAGTAATTTTCCCAACAGTTTCCAGACAGCCACTCTACCTTTTTCAAGTAACTGGGACAATATTCTAACATAACCTTTGGGTTATATAAGGGCTGCGTTCATAAAACTAAGAAGGGTTTTTCTTACCTGCCTATTAGCCAAAAATGTGATTTTTAGAGCTTTGCGGATTTTTTTTAGCTCTCAAACATTGGTTGGTGGTAGCAAAATGATACTTACGGTACGATTTCTTTTGAATTTTTGAGAGAAGGTTGCTAACTTACCTTACTGAACTTTATGAAAGGGCCAGAGTTTTCCATTCCCCAACCCTGCCATCTTGTTTGTTTTGCTTTAAAAAGTTCTCGTGCTGCCCACATCAGGACCAGACTGTCTTCTGGTAGCTGTCCTTGCTTGGAAGCCATTACTCCCAAAGGTCTGTCAGGAAAGATAGCCAGCAAGAAGCAGTGAGAGATGACTTCTTGGATTTCTTCTGCAGAAAGCACTGAGCCCTCCAACATTTCTCCAATGAAAATAGGGAAGTCCCGTTCCACAATGATAATTTTACTATTTGTGCCCCACACACCTGACTGGGTTGCCCCAGCCACTCTGGGCAGCTTCCAACATATTTGGGAACCTAATAAAACATTAAACATTAAACAAACTTCCTTATAGGGACACAGGTGGCATCTGTGGGTTAAACCACAGAGCCTAGGGTTTGCCGATTGGAAGGTCGGCGGATCGAATCCCCGCGACAGGGTGAGCTCCCGTTACTCAGTCTCTGCTCCTGCCAACCTAGCAGTTCGAAAGCACGTCAAAGTGCAAGTAGATAAATAGGTACCTCTCCGGCGGGAAGGCAAACGGCGTTTCCGTGCGCTGCTCTGGTTCGCCAGAAGCGGCTTAGTCATGCTGGCCACATGACCCGGAAGCTGTACGCCAGCTCCCTCGGCCAGTAAAGCGAGATGACCGCCGCAACCCCAGCCGTCCACGACTGGACCTAATGGTCAGGGGTCCCTTTACCGTTACCTTTCAACTTCCCTATACAGGATGGCCTTCATACAGCTTGGGGATTGGATAACTCCATACCCTCCAACATTTCTCCAATGGATATTGGGAAAGCGGGACATTCTGGGGTGAAATCAGAAACCGGGAAACAGCTTCTCTAAATCAGGGATGTCCCTGGAAAATAGGGACGCTTGGAGGGACTGGGAGTGGCAGTTGGAACTCTCACAAACTCTAACCGTCATGGAACCCTGAAGAGCATCTTTCCACTTCCATCTCATGTGCATCTATCCTGAGAGACTCACTGAGCAACTCACTTCGCCATTAAAATGTACGTTTGTCCTTCCCAGCCAGAAGACCCCCCAATGTAGCAGAAACTATTGTGTATATTGTGTTTGCTTGTTTATTTTAAAATTAAAGAACATATTATTCCACGTGCGGCCCAGGTTTCTAATGTAACACTTTGAACAATCCTTGCTATTTTCAGGCAGGCCCAAACACCTCGTCCCTTCACTGTCCCCCCCCCCCCCAGGGATATTTCCGCCTGTTTTGTCAAAACTGTTTTGGAGCTCCTCAACCCATCATGGGGCTTTCGAATCATTCATTGGGGACTTAAGGGTTTATGACTTCCCCCTTGCCCATTCCAGTCCCCGAGAAATTTGTTTGGCTCTTAGTGGAACTGTCTCTTGGCTTATCTCATGAGCCTTCAGTGATGTCAAAATCGAAGTTTGTAAGAGAGGAATAAAGAGGATTTATGGGGTATATGCAGAATGAAAAGGTTTTTTTATTGAAAATCATTTGATGCTTTCTCTCTTCCCCGCTTTACTTTCCTTCTCTCCCTGCTTTCCTCTCTCTCATTTGAGGTTTCCTGGTTTCTTTCTTTGCTGTGCTTATGCAGAGGCCTGAATGTGTAACAGATTCAATGACAAATACATAGGTTTTAATTGAACCTTTTTGGGTGGGTTTGAAATTCCAAGGGTTGTGTTGAAGGGGAGGGGAAGGGAGGACGGAAGACTAAGTTGGGATGAATGAAGATGTGATAAGTTGTTTAATTGCAATGGTAATGGTTAGCAACTAAGTCAGGGGTCCCCAAACTAAGGTCTGGGGGCCAGATGCGGCCCAATCACCTGCTAAATCCGGCCCGTGGACGGTCCGGGAATCAGCGTGTTTTTACATGAGTAGAATGTGTCCTTTTATTTAAAATGCACCTCTGGGTTATTTGTGGGGCCTGCCTGGTGTTTTTACATGAGTAGAATGTGTCCTTTCATTTAAAATGCATCTCTGGGTTATTTGTGGGGCATAGGAATGCGTTCATATATTTTTTTTCAAAATATAGTCCGGCCCCCCACAAGGTCTGAGGGACAGTGGACCGGCCCCCTGCTGAAAAAGTTTGCTGACCCCTGAACTAAGTACTAAATACACCTGTACATTTTGGAAAGTTGTTTGTTCTCTATGCATTCGGAGAGCTCTTAAGATATTTATTTTTAATATTTCTATACTGCTTTATATTTTTAATAAAAATCTCAAAGCGGTTTACAGCACATTCAATCAATAAAACAATAAAACAATAGCCGGGCAATGTTCCTCCGGCCTCATGAGGAGCCTCTTTAGTCGGGCTGGTGAGTGTGGGCCTCACCCCCTAGGCCAGGTGGAAAGGGCCTTGCAGGGAGAGACCTCCACGACTCACAACCAGGCGATGATCCTCCGGCCTCGTGAGGAAGAATTGTTTAATTGCACGCAATTGTTTGATTGCAATGGTAATGGTTAGCAACTAAGTACTAAATACACCTGTACATTTTGGGAAGTTGTTCATTCTCTATGCGTTCGGACAGCTCTTAAGATACTGTAACCAAATCTTGCTCAGTGGTTCCTGAGATCAAGGAGCTGGTTTTCATCTATATTTGGATACAATCGGATGCCATTTTGAATCAAGATGGCAGACTGAACCTTTCAAAACTACAATGAGTTTTTGCATTCGTTGAATTCCAGAAGGCTGCTATTAAAATATAAAGCTAAATTAAGGCCTTAGAAGCTTTGCCTGTACAAAAGTCTACATTTGTCCTGAATCTCTGTCTGGGTGCTACTGCAGACCCTCCAAGTGTCCCTATTTTCCAGGGGCAGCCCTGGATTTTCGGAAGCCGTCCCAGTTTCTGATTTGATGCTGGAATGTCCTGATTTTCCTTAGGATGTCCCATTGAGAAAAGTTGGAGTGTATGGAGTTATCCAACCCCCAAGCCGTCTGAAGGCAATCCTGTATAGGGGAGTTTATTTAATGTTTTGTAATGTTTTTATATATGTTGGAGGCTTCCCAGAGCGGCTGGGACAACCCAGTAAGATGTGTGGGGTATAAATAGTAAAATTATCACTATGGAATGGGATGTCCCTATTTTCATCGGATAATTGTTGGAGGGTATTCTGTTGGGTGGCAATAGCGTAGTGCAGCCTCTAAGAGATTGATATTTGAGTCTAGTCCAAGAGTGGTATAAAGGGTGACTACCTGAGAACAAGCCTTATCATTGGTGCTCCCCAATCTGTGGGATATTCTCTCAGGGAGACACAGCTGGTGACCCCTTTGTCAGTTTTAGGCACCAAACTAATCCAGGCCACTGGTTAATAAATGATGCCTCCTACCAGCCTGAGTTTGGCCAAACTGCAGGAGGCAGTGAAAGATAGGCGTGCCTGGCGTGCTCTGGTCCATGGGGTCACGAAGAGTCGGACACGACTGAACGACTGAACAACAACAGTTCGAAAACAAAGACCCTGATGTTGGGAAAGATGGAGGGCACAAGGAGAAGGGGACGACAGAGGATGAGATGGTTGGACAGTGTTCTCGAAGCGACTGGCATGAGTTTGGCCAAACTGCGGGAGGCAGTGAAAGATAGGCGTGCCTGGCGTGCTCTGGTCCATGCGGACATGACTGAACGACTGAACAAAATGGTGGTGCTCGCCTTTTAGTGGGGTGGGTAACACTTGGCCTTTATTGATTGGTTGCAGGGTGAGCATTTGCATACAGTGGTACAAACACTTCAGGTTACAAACTCCGCTAACCTGGAAGAGTTACCTCGAGTTGAGAACTTTGCCCCAGAATGGAAATCGTGTGACGGCGGTGCAGTGGCAGCAAGAGGCCCCATTAGCGAAAGCACGCGTCTGGTTAAGAACAGTTTCAGGTTAAGAACGAATTAAGTTCGTAACTAGAGGTACCACTCTATTTCTGTATTATCACTGTTTTAAAATTTTCTGGGTTTAGACTGTTTTTTGTGTGTTGTGCTTTACTTTTGTCAAACCGGTTTGAGACTTTTTATCGTTTAAAACAACTGAAATAACGATGATGATGATAATAATAATAATAACCAGGAAGCTTTGGATTCAAATCTTGCCTCACCCTTCAACAAGCCAATATCTTTAAGTTTCAGGTCCTCAGTTGGGAATACTGATGTTGTTCAGTGGGTCACTGTAAAGGTTACTGAGATGAGCCTGGTTAACATGCCAAATTGCTCAATAGCACGTGAAGGGAGCCTGTGACCCTCCATGTTGGATTCCTTCTTCCCTCAGCCCCAGCCAGCATTGCTAAAGTCCAGAGATGACAGGAGTTGCGATGCAACAACATCCCAGAGGGCCACAGGTTCCTCACCCTAGTTCTGAACATAGCTGTCAACTTTCCCTTTTTTTGGCGGGGAATTCCCTTATTCCAGCGCCATTTCCCAATGCAAAAAAAGGAAGGTTGACAGCACTGGTTCTGAACCTTCTCAATAGCACTGCGGATGCTAAAATGTTCCTCTTCTCACTTACAGATCCAATGTCACTAAATGAGAAGATCACAGAGGCCAAAAGCCCTTCACCCAAAGCTGGCCCAGAGGATTTGCACCGGACAATAAGGGCGCCTGACGCGTCTCAATATTCCACGTGCCCTCTCTGTTTGAGAACTTTTGGCAATATGCTATATGTAAACCCTTGTTTACATAGCTTTTGCTTTTCTTGTACAAAGGACTTGTTGGAAACCAAGGCGGAATGTCCTTGCTGTAAGAAACCTTTCCATTCTGTTTTTCACTCAGTAAAGGTCAAAGGGCGCCCTGAAGACCTCTCGACCCCGAGGCACGCAAAAGGAGATTCTTCGCCCACCGAAAAGCACCCCAGAAGAGAACATGCTTCCTCGCGTTCCAAAAATCACCCGGAAAAGTGTCCTTCTGTACCTTGCTGCTCTGGAGATCGCCTCACTCACCCCACGCTTAGTGAAAAATCCCCTCCCAGACCCAACTTGAAAAGCCCTCACTGGTCTTCTCTTTCTGAGGACCCCGCAAAAGACAACCCGGTCCTAAGTGGATTCGCAGAACCTCAGGAGCCCCGCCACTCGCCCTTCTTAAGGAAGGAACAAAATCCAGACCAGCTACTCAAAGAAGCGCTGCAGAATGAGACTGCATTAAACTCTGCTCCAGAATGGATGGCATCTGGAGACGGTCTACACTACAGAGCAGTATCTGCCGATTTGTCTAAGCCAACCTTTCTAGAAGCCGCCTCCTTGCTTCTCGCTTCTGGGGCCATGCTATTCATATGTATTTATATCTATTTAAGTTTAGTCCTCATACATAAATAATAAAAGACAGTTTTACTCATGGGAATAACAGACTCTAGGTGAAGGCCAGAGAACCGCCGGGATGAGGGAAGTAGCATAATGATTTCTGAGGAAACATGCCCTGATATGCCGTTTGTTCCTAAGCCTCTTCATGTGCTGTGTTTTTAGGTATACACCTAAATGTGTGAATGTGACAGTCCAGGTATTTCGAAACATATCTAATATACACAGACATTTCACACTGAGCCAGTGTACGGTCTGTGGCAAACCCCTCTCTCCTCTGCCTTCCCCAAATCTGAGAAACATCTGGCGAGGTCCTGCTCCAAATTCTTATGGAGAGGCTCGACTAGCATCCACATAAAACAGGTCCTTCTCAGTAGCAACCCCGGGTATACTAGGACTCTCTGCTGAAAGAAATCCGTAAAGTCCTGCTCCCTGCTGTCATTTGGGTGACGGGAAGCTCTTCCTCTTTGTGAAAAGTTTTTTATCGCTGCACTCAGCATGGCCTGCTGGTTTTTGATATGCCCGTTGTTTTACTATTGATAGCTAACTTAGGGTGGATCTAGACACAGGGGGAAACCTGCTATAAATAAGTCAGAAATTTGATCGTTTTAACAAAAGAGAAAAAAATCTCTATGGAAAATCACACATTTTAAAATTCCTGCTCTCTTGTGCCATCTGATTGTGAATGTTTATAGTGCATTAAAACTGCTGTTTCTTCACTAATGTAGCTGAGTCCTTACGCTGTTGTATATCTATATATATATATGCACACCAATTACTTGCATTAGTGACAGATTTTAAAAATTAATAACTGAGAAGTCAATCCTCAAGGGAATTGGTATGGAGCAGAGTGGCAGATTCACACCCCAGGCCCTGTCGCCTCACACTGGCCAGGGCAGAAGTACGTTTCTTGCTTTCCACTAGATGAAAAATTAGGCTATTGGTTATGGGCCCGAGTGTTTACCTCCTGCGGGATTTTCAGTAAGGCTGCAATCCTATTATTTGCGTGTTTTAAATTAGGGCCTGGTTTTGTTCAAAGAAGTTAAAGAAACAAACAATGAATGTTGCAAACAGACACATGGAAAAACCAAATAAAGAGGTTAGAACCCAATCAGCAGAAGGTGGCAGGCACCAACAGAGGCCCTGTGGCAGAGGTAGAGGCCCCAAAAAGCATGCTGGGCATCCCCAGTCTGTGGCCCAAGTCTGCAACTCTGACCACGTCTAAAACAAGCTCTCTTTTCTCTATGTAGACTTAATAGCCCCTACAAGGGAACCTGCGTGGAGGAGGAGGAGGAAGCAAACAACATGGCGGCGCCCTTGCAGGTTGCGAGGAGGTTTTTGCAGTTATCAGGAAACCCGATCCGAGAACAATCTCGTTCTGCATTCAGGGCAAAGCCTGATGATATAAACAGACCGAACTGGGTTAAAGTTGGCCTGACTTTTGGTTCCTCAGTAGCAATATGGGTGCTGCTCCTAAAGCAGCATAATGAACATCCAGCAGAATATGAAAGGCGAAAAGCAGAGAGGGGTTCATAATGGAGGTGCCAAAATTATGGTTGAAGATGGTCTCCATAGGAACTGTTACAGCCAATTCATAGTCTACAAGGATATTTTTATGTTAGTAGATAACCCATTGGTTGTTGGATTAACTCCAAACTAATTCTAATTTTCCTGAAATAAAGCAATGACAAACATGGAAGGTGGTTGAAATCTCTGTGCTTCACATGGTTGCTTCTAAAGGCTATAAATAAAATATATTCCATCAAAAAAAAAAAAAGCTGTACACCTATTGCCAGAAGAACTGGTTACCTGATGATCCAGCAGTCCTTTTTCAATCCAGATTCACTTCCTATGTTTCCCCACATCCAGTCACTCACAGCTGATAGTTTATGGTTCCCAACGCATCCTTAGGCTCTGACGAAATGGGAAGAAGAAGATAAGAAGAGTTTGGATTTGATATCCCGCTTTATCACTACCCGAAGGAGTCTCAAAGCGGCTAACATTCTCCTTTCCCTTCCTCCCCCACAACAAACACTCTGTGAGGTGAGTGGGGCTGAGAGACTTCAGAGAAGTGTGACTAGCCCAAGGTCACCCAGCAGCTGCATGTGGAGGACCGGAGACGCGAACTCGGTTCACCATATTACAAGTCTACCACTCTTAACCACTACACCACACTCAGGGGAGATAGAGAGATGAGTGCCATCAGTCTAAAAAGGTAAAGGCTCCCTCAGCCAGTAACGCAAGATGAGCGCCGCAACCCCAGAGCCAGACACGACTGGACCTAATGGTCAGGGGTCCCTTTCCCTTTCCCTTTCCCTTTTTACCCCTGACCGTTAGGTCCAGTTGTCGTGCTCATCTCGCTCTATAGGCCGAGGGAGCTGGCGTTTGTCCGCAGACAGCATCCGGGTCATGTGGCCAGCATGACTAAGCCGCTTCTGGCAAAACCAGATCAGCGCACGGAAATGCCGTTCACCTTCCCGCTGGAGCGGTACCTACTTTATCTACTTGCACTTTGATGTGCTTTTGAACTGCTAGGTGGGCAGGAGCTGGGACCGAACAACGGGAGCTCGCCCCGTCGCGGGGATTTGAACCGCTGACCTTCTGATCAGCAAGCCCAAGAGGCTCAGTGGTTTAGACCACAGCGCCGCCCGTGTCCCAAATCTCTGGACAGCAGAATGACTAAAAAGCATACGGGGACAATATGGAATCCTGCAGCACCTCATAAGTCGATGGCCCTTGAGAAGAACCACTGTCTGGGACCTACCTCCCAGGAATGACAAAATCTGTCCAAGTATCTTCTCATGCTCCTTTGAGATGGTCCAGAAGGATACCATGGCTGATGGTATTCAACACCAATGAGGAGAGATTCAGGGTTGCACTCCCCGAATGTCCATCTCTTGGGGTAGCTCATCCACCAAGATATTGAATCAACTGGACTTAAATCAAAGTAAAAACAATGCAATGACTTGGGCTACATTCATGAATATACAATGCCAGTGTGTTTGGAAAGAACTGTATTCCTTAATTCCCCCCCTCCCCCCGGTCTAATCCTATTTAAGCACAATTTGTAATTTTAAGACACTTGTAAAAGAAATTTAAAATCTAGGATTAGAAACTAACTTACGTTGCTTATGTAATATCCTTTCAGGTGCATTCCTTTGCCAAACAGATGGCCACGGCTGGGCTTTTGGGGAATAACAGGGGAAAGGGGTTGAGTTTGGGGGCTGGGATTGGGCGAAGAAGGGGAATGATCTTTAAAAGTCAAGAAACAGTGAATTATCTTCCCAGAGATTTGGCGGTCCCTACTACAGCTGCCTGAAATGCTCAGGTGATAGTAGAGCTGGAAAGTTTCCAAATTGCTGGGATTTCTTTTCCTGGAAGTGGAAAACACCGTGCGTTTAAGGCTTTAACCCTCTGCATGCCTACTTGCCAGTACGTACTCTGTTATGTACTGAGTTGAATAGGATCCAAAATGCAGCAGTCTGATTGGTCCTAGAACAATAGGATTGAGATTGCAGCAGTCTGACTGGTCCCAGAACAATAGGATTGAGATTGCAGCAGTCTGATTGGTCCCAGAACAATAGGATTGAGATTGCAGCAGTCTGGTTGGTCCGCAGGAGCCACCCAATCCAGCTCCAGGTGGAAGTGAATCCGCACTCCGATTGGCATACAGGAGTATCCCGGAATTAGCCAGTCACGTGGGGCCCATTGTGTAAATAGTGTATATAAAGCAAACGTTTTGGGGGAACTGCATTCCTCACTACTATGAGCTGAATAAAGAGCATGAAATTCACACTCGACTCCGAGTATATTTCATACCCGCAGAGGGATTCTTGTCCAAATAAACATGCATAGCATTGGACTGTTCAAAAGAGACAAGAAAATGGTCCTTTCCAATTGCTTCCAAGGTGCATTTGACGGGGGGGGGGAGGCCCTCCCTGGTGCTACATAATTTTGAACAGAATTGATTAATAGGCACAGACCCTTGGATCAATGCATATCCCACAGAGGAAGAAAGAACATCCTATTCCAATGTGTCTGGGCTTCCTTACCCAAGAATATCTTGCCATTTCTACCAGCTGCGACCGCACCTGCTGGAGAAGGATGAGTCGATCAGCTTCGGACAGCTGCTACATTTCAGACAGGCAGCAAATCATTTGGCTCCATGCGCATCATCACCTTTTTAGGCCAGAGGGAGTTGGGTGTGTTTTTTTTTTATTAACCTCCTGGGGAAATAACAATAAGAACAACTATAACTATAACAGGAACTAGGAGCCATGCTAGAGGAGCTACAAGGAGCTACATTATCAGCCTCTTCACAGCTTCCCCCCCCCCCCTGAATCTGCAAGGAAGCTGCAAATTTGACTGACACAACAGCAGGGAGAAGAGGGCGTCCAATTCTCTCCCTTTCGGCTGTTTGCCGTTCAAAAACTGGGGTGCCTCTCATCTGCTTTCCAGCCACAGGGAGAACGGTATGGTGGGACCTTGATTGTCTAACTTAATCCGTTCTGGGAGTATGTTCAATTCCCGAAACGGTTCGAAAAGCAAGGCACGGCTTCCGATTTGCTGCAGGAGCTTCCTACACTCAAGCGGAAGCCGCGTCGGACACTCGGCTTCCAAAAAACATTTGCAAACCGGAACACTCACTTCTGGGTTTGCGGCGTTCGGGAGCCGATTTGTTTGGGAGCTGTTATGTACTGAGTTGAATAGGATCCAAACTGCAGCAGTCTGATTGGTCCTAGAACAATAGGATTGAGATTGCAGCAGTCTGATTGGTCCGCAGGAGCCACCCAATCCAGCTCCAGGTGGAAGTGAATCTGCACTCCGATTGGCATACAGGAGTATCCCGGAATTAGCCAATCACGTGGAGCCCATTGTGTAAATAGTGTATATAAAGCAAACGTTTTGGGGGAACTGCATTCCTCACTACTATGAGCTGAATAAAGAGCATGAAATTCACACTTGACTCCGAGTATATTTCAGGAGCCAAGCCGTTTGACAACCAAGGCACCACTGTATAGGGACCGGGATCCTTCTCCCACCGAGAGGGGGAGGAAGAGGGACATCTTAAATGATAATGAAGTGAATATAGGGGTGTCCTAAACAACAACAACAACAACAACAACAACAACAACAACAACAACAACAACAACAACAACACTGTTGTTGTGGTAGTGGTGGTGGTGGCAGTGGTGGTGAGGTGTGGCTTCCAACAGATACAAAAACACCATAAAACATTAAACATCAAAAAATTCCCCTTTGCACGGGATGTCTTCTAAAGGCTGTATAGTTAGTTACTTATCTCCTTGGCTCATGGATCACATAACTTCATAACCTCCAACGTTTTTCCAATGAAAGTAAGGATGCCCTAAGGATAAGCAGGACATTCTGGGATCAAATCAGAAACCGGGATGGCTTCTGTAAATCCAGGATGGTCTCTGGAAAACAGGGATCCTTGGAGGGTCTGGAAATAGAGGTGGTTTTCATACATTCAAAGGAGGGATCTGGGTATCTCTTGCTTTTAGCAAATCAATATCTACATATCTACATATATATAAAAAAAACCATTAAGAGATCAGCGGGTTTGCCCTGGACTAACTCTCTCAAGTAGCGTTCTCCACTGATGAATGCTCAGCCACAGTTTTTGCTTACGGTCCGAAGAGGAACAGTAACTCCAAATGACCCCAACTTAGCCTCACGCCCCGTAGCGCTTCTTCTGCACGGAGCCAGGACTTTAGATCATTTTCAAACAAGTAACAAATATGCTTGTATGTCAGCTTCTGAGCCAAGAGAGGTTAATCAGCGGCTTTTCCCTTAATCGTTTAAATACAGGCCAGCTGTAAGCCTGCAAAGCCAGATCCTACGTTACTTCGCGAAAATGTGCATGGAAAACTTTTCGCTTCTTTGGGCACAGAAATCTCAAATGTATTTATTCTTCTGCCTTTTCATATTCCCCCCCCCCCCGCCGTGTTTCTTCCCAACTTCCTCCTCCATTGTTCTCTCCACCTCTGCCTCAAAGCCTGCCATTTTGGCTTGAAATGAAATTGCAAACAGACGCGGTGCTGAATACTGAATGTTTTGGTCGCAAGCGTGGCTGTAAAGAAAACCAATGGATTTTGGGGGTGCAAACAACTTACTTAGGCCCAGTTCAGATGCTCAATGGACCTCTGTGTACACACCATACGTTTCAAGAACCCCCAGCCCCCCCCAAAAAAACAATCCTATGAACTGTAGCTTACCCTTCACAGAGCTAAAAATCCCAGCATTCTGAACAAACTACAGTTCCCAGGATTCTTTGTGCTCTAAAGATACTTTTAACATGGTGTGTGTGTGTGTGTGTGTGTGTGTGTGTGTGTAATACAAGATTATACCCTCCATATAATAATAATAATAATAATAATAATAATAATAATAATAATAATAATAATAATAATAATAATATTGCCCCACCCATCTGACTGGGTTGCCCCAGCCACTCTGGGAGGCTTCCAACAAATAATAATAATAATAATAATAATAATAATAATAATAATAATAATATCAAACATTTTAAAAAACTTCCCTATACAGGGCTGCCTTAAGATGTCTTCTAAAGGTTGTGCAGTTGCTTATCTCCTTGGCTTGCATAACTCCACAAGCTCCAACATTTCTCCGATGAAAATAGGGATACCCTACCATACCCTCCAATATGCTTTAAGCTGAGATTCCTGCATTGCAGGGGGTTGGACTAGATGACCCTTGGGGTCCCTTCCAACTCTACAATTCTACGGTTCTTTATTTCTCTAATGAAAACAGGGACATCCTAAATAAAAGTGGGACATTCAGTCTGGGGGGCTTTAATGCTGCTTTGCAGATTGCCTGCTTCCTCATGCTCCATTTCTATATTTATAAACGTAGTGCACTTCTTTGAGGGGGGGAAAAGATCATCTGTCGCCAATATTATTATTTTTTCCTTCCCCAACGAACTATGCCTGTAACAGCTGCCTCTGGAATATCTTTAACCACTCACTCCGGGGAACTGAACATGTGGTTCTTTTCTTTCATGTTTTTTTTTACCCCATAACCAAACGAGGCCAAACTGCAGTCAGTTGAAGGGCAGATATTTCTCGAAAGGGGGCCTCTGTTCTGTGAAAACTGAGATGCCCGAGAGCACTCGCCAAAATCTTATTCACAGTCTGCCGGAGCTTTTCAGAAGCAGGTAATCTACAGTGCATCAGGTCACCCAAGTGAAATAGAAGCCTGAAGAGAGATAACTATCCTTTTGAACCAACCAATTTCTCATGATTCTAGAAAAGCGGGATTATTGGTCAGATCCGTCTCAAAGTGTCTGGAATGGATCCACTCAAGCACGTCCCAAAACCAGGCGTTTCATCTATCATCATCTCATACACACACACACACACACACACACACACAGAGGTATATGGTAAAGGGACCCCTGACCATTAGGTCCAGTCGCGGACAACTCTGGGGTTGCGGCGCTCATCTCGCTTTACTGGCCGAGGGAGCCGGCGTACAGCTTCCGGGTCATGTGGCCAGCATGACTTAAACCGCTTCTGGCGAACCAGAGCAGCGCACGGAAATGCCGTTTACCTTCCCGCCGGAGCAGTACCTATTTATCTACTTGCACTTTGACATGCTTTCAAACTGCTAGGTTGGCAGGAGCAGGGACCGAGCAACGGGAGCTCACCCCGTTGCGGGGATTCAAACCGCTGACCTTCTGATCGGCGAGCCTAGGCTCTGTGGTTTAACCCACAATGCCACCTGCGTCCCATATACATATATATATAATTACTGGAGGTGGAAGGAGGGAGTAGGGTTCAATCCACAAAAGAAAATCCCTTTTAACAGATTAAGCAATATCAGAATACCTGTTGGCAAACAAAATAGACAAATATCAAGCCTCAATGAAGACTAAAAGTCTACGCTACTCATTTCTCCCTAGGCTTTCAGCCTACTCAAATATTATTTTAAGCTGCCATGCAGAAATGAAAAGACATTTGCCACATGTCTTCTACTGAAACTCAATGAGTCCAGAAATTATGCAAACTCAGACAGTTTAACAGGGGGGAAACCATACTGGGTCGAATGGTACAATATGACATTTGAGTCTTGATTGATTTCCAAAATTATTTTGTCAGTGTACATTTCCTCCAATTGTAATAGAAGCCACTCCTTCCATGGTACAAGAATCTCTTAGACTGTTTTATTTCTTAAAACGCCCAGAGTGATGCAAAAGCATTCAATGGGTATAGGATAAATTTTCTAAATTAATCGATCAAGTTAGCCAATCAAGTTCAGTCTTCTGATTCCACAAGCCAATTAGACACACAAGGTCTTATAAGCTCTTATAAAGTAGATTCAGCTGTTGAAGCTGAGCAAAAAGTCTCAATTAGGAGCTACAAAGATGGATCTGCTTTCTTTACCTTGCCAACTTGGTATGGAAGAACAAAATAAAATAAAATAAATTCCTTCCAGTAGCACCTTAGAGACCAACTACCCGGTAAGTTTGTTCTTGGTATGAGCTTTCGTGTGTATGCACACTTCTTCAGATACACTGAAACGGAAGTCACCAGACCCTTAAATATAGTGAGGGAGTGGGGAGGGGTATTACTCAGAAGGGTGGTGAGAATGGGTGATCATTCCCCACTCCCTCACTATATTTAAGGGTCTGGTGACTTCCGTTTCAGTGTATCTGAAGAAGTGTGCATGCACACGAAAGCTCATACCAAGAACAAACTTAGTTGGTCTCTAAGGTGCTACTGGAAGGATTTTTTTATTTTATTTTGTTTTGACTATGGAAGACCAACACGGCTACCTACCTGTAATTGGTATGGAAGGACTGCCTTAGACCCTGCCATCTGCCTCTGGCCCTTCGGATACTTGTTTCCTTGTGCTAACACTGGATCTCCAATCTGCTTTGGAGGCAGAGTTGGCCAAAACCTGTGTCAGAAAAGGTCCTGGGGACGGGGGGAATGTGAAGAGACCCAGCCCACCCTGCTTAAACTGCAGATTCCTCCTCCTCCTCCTTTAAAGAGACTAGGGCTGGGCAGGATCTGGTTTTCAACATCGCCATATATCACCGGATAAACATCACAACCTACCAAAATACCACGTCTGAAATAAGGATGGAATTATGTAGAGGCGAACCGTAGAGCGGGGCGATATCTGGTTTTCAACATTGTGATATATCACCAGCTAAACATTGCAATAGGACTGATATATCATAATGTCTGAAATAAGGATGGAACTATGTAGAGGCACTGGCCAGCTTCAAGATTTCCCCCCGCATCGTGATTTCTGCATAGCACAAACACACACGCATCATGATTCACACGATATATTGCCAGGTCAAAAGTTATGAAACCAATATCACAATATGGAGTTCAAACTGATTTTGGACAATATGTTGACATATCAGCCAGCCCTAAAAGAGACCACCCTGTAATTTTGTCCTGTGGGTATGTAGGACTCCAAAATGCACAAACAATGTCAGTGAGGTCTAATTTTTTTTTTAAACCATCTGCCCTGGTATAGTAATGAGTAATGACAGAGTTAAACATTGTTTCCAGTTACTGTGGGTTGGAGCGACGATATTCCTTTTCCAGCTGAGAATAGGCCTGTTTTCTTCAACTTTGCCTTCTGTTGCTCCATCCTACAAACTAGGGGCTGTTCTGTCTCATGACTGAACGGAAGACCATCCTATTCATTGCACCTGGTCCTTGCGAGGCCCCTTTAAATTTACAGCCTGTTGTCCTGGGAATTGTGTACAGGTACGTTAGCTTTATTATACCCTTACAACAACATTTAGGGTCATTACAGAAACTGGTAAGACTAAACTATAGCCTACTGGAAATTGGAGAGAAACGGGCAGCTTACATTGAGTTCCTTTCAGAGGAACCAGCTTCCCAGGGCAACTGGATGGGCCAATGTCATGCGAGTGATGTCAAGATGTCAGGAGGAGCTGGGTCGGAGCCAAACACAACGGTTGCACAGCTTCAATGGCTGGCGGCTCCTCCTTCTCCTCCTCTTGGCGCTGCCACTAGCTGGAGACTGTTTCCACCCTCCTTCCCCTCCATGGCAGGAGGAGGAGGAGGACAAGGACAAGGAGAAGAAGAAGAAGAAGAAGAAGAAGAAGAAGAAGAAGAAGAAGAAGAAGAAGAAGAAGAAGAAGAAGAAGAAGAAGAAGAAGAAGAAGAAGAAGAGGAAGAGTTTGGATTTGATATCGCGCTTTATCACTACCCGAAGGAGTCTCAAAGCGGCTAACATTCTCCTTTCCCTTCCTCCCCCACAACAAACACTCTGTGAGGTGAGTAGGGCTAAGAGACTTCAAAGAAGTGTGACTAGCCCAAGGTCACCCAGCAGCTGCATGTGGAGGAGCGGAGACACGAACCCGGTTCACCAGATTACGAGTCTGCCGCTCTTAACCAGTACACCACCAGGCCACGGGATCCACTCTATGCTCTGCTCTGCACATTGCCTCCACACTTTTGGGACATTGGGGGGCCCTGGTGTCTACTCCCAAAATATTGGGGGGGGGGCAAAAGTATTAAGTAGTGGGTGGACATAGCAGATGACACAGTGATTCTCCAAGCAGCTCTCTTTATTCTCAGGCCGGAACAGAACTGAACTGAAGGCTCAGCCAGCCTGCTTTATATAGTACTCAGTAACATGCAACAGTAACAACTCTCTCTAGCTACCCAATCCATGAACAGCACTCTCAATCCTTCATTTGCATGTTGTGGACCTGAGTGAGAACTGCAGCCACGGTGGGCAGAGTGGAACTATATACACAACACCCCTAGTGGCCTAGGGTGAGAACTTAAATACATAACACTTACAACAACATTTAGGGTCATTACAGAAACTGGTAAGACTAAACAACAGCCTACTGGAAATTGGAGAGAAATGGGCAGCTTACATTGAGTTCCTTTCAGAGGCACCGGCTTCCAAGGGCAACTGGATGGGCCAATGTCATGCGAGTGATGTCAAGATGTCAGGAGGTTGCTGGCGGCTCCTCCTTCTCCTCCTCTTGGCGCTGCCATGAGCTGGAGACTGCTTCCACCCTCCTTCCCCTCCATGGCAGGAGGAGGAGGAGGAGGAGGAGGACCAGGCCACTGGATCCACTCTGTGCTCTGTTCTATGCATTTCCTCTGCACTTTTGGGACATTGGGGGGCCCTGGTCTCTACCCCCAAAATATTGGGGGGCAAAAGGGCTCAGCCCACAGGAGCCGGCACCCCTAGTTCCATCCTTGAACCACAACCTGCCCGTTGCAGGTTGTTGTTCTCTCCAGCATGGAGGAGAGCCTCGAGGACCCAGTTCCCTCTGCCGAACTTAGAAAGGGAAATGAAAAGTGGAGAGGTTAGGTTACAGCAACAAATGAGCTTTCAAGTTCTTTAAACAAAGCCGGCAAATCCATTAAGAGAGACAGACCGCTGTGTTTAGTCTGAGGATCGCATGGTTCCTCTGTGCAGCAATATTTCATCCTTTTGCGTTCCCACTTAACGGAAAAGGAATAGAGAGAGAGGGGGGGGGAGCCATTTACAGTATCTTCCCGGGTGAGAAGCATCGCTGCTTCTCTTTCGTTCTCTAGGCCCAGTGCTCGGTAGCAGACTTCCAGGGGGAGCGCAGGTTTTCCCCACGGCCGCTGCAAGACCGACAAGGCACTGACAGCAGAGATGTAGCTGGAGATGCCTTTACCCATCCCTCGAAAGAGCCTGTGAAATCCAGCCACTCGAATTCCTCTCAGAAGAGGAAGCCAGTGCCGACGCAGCTGGGGTACAGATAAGGGGTGTCCTCTCGTGACCCTGACTGGCCATGACATTCTGCACCGCCTACGCATTTGTGGAAAAGCAGACCACATGACAACAATCTGGTAATGAATCTGACTGACACCCCCCCCCCCAAAGGCCTGGAGTACAACAGAAGTCACTGCGGGATCCTTGCAGAACACGGCTTGTTTTCCTCCTCCCCTCCCCTCCCCCCCCGCATGAATGGGTTGGTTGGAAGGAGCACAGTAGTTTTAACTCCACTAGACCTGGAAGCCATTTGCCAGGAGACACTGCAGTTAGCTAAGCACTGCCACAAATATACTTTCCTTCCGACGATGCGCTAGCAAGGGAGCTGTGCGCTGAATGTCAGTAACAATGCTCAGTGGGTCATCATTGCAGTTCTCTCAGTCATTGAAAAGGTAAAAGGTAAAGGACCCCTGGACGGTGAAGTCCAGTCAGAGGCGACTCTGGGGTTGCAGCGCTCATCTGGCTTTCAGGCTGGCGTTTGTCCGCAGACAGCTTTCTGGTCCTGTGGCCAGCATGACTAAACCGCTTCCGAAGCAACGGGACACCGTGACGGAAACCAGAGCGCACGGAAATGTCATTTACCTTCCCGTCGCAACGGTACCTATTTATCTACTTGCACTGGCATGCTTTTGAACTGCTAGGTTGGCAGGAGCTGGGGCAGAGCTATGCAGCTGGGATGGGCACACCATCAGGAGGGATTTAACTAACCACTGAATGCCGGGACCATATAACACTGGCCCTAAAGGATCTACACAGGCTCCCAGTATGTTTCCGAGCACAATTCAAAGTGTTGGTGCTGACCTTTAAAGCCCTAAACAGCATTGACCTGAAGGAGCATCTCCACCCCCATCGTTCAGCCTGGACATTGAGGTCCTCCTCTGAGGGTCTTCTGGCAGTTCCCTCACTGCAAGAAGTGAAGTTACAGGGAACCAGGCAGAGGGCCTTCTCAGTAGTGGCACCCTCTCTGTGGAACACCCTCTCTTCAGATGCCAAGGAGATAAATACACATTTTTAGAAGACACCTGAAAGCAGCCCTGTATAGGGAAGCTTTTAATTCTTGGCATTTTATTATGCTTTTATATGTGTTGGAAGCCGCCCAGCATGGCTGGCGTATCATAAAATTAAAATATATAGGTCTATCCACTTATGGGACTTGGTTCTGCCGAATGTCAGGCGAGCCTGACCCACAATCTGGAAAGGGATATTTCTGAAATGTCCTCTGGGAATTAAAATATGAGATTGGCTGCAAGGCTTGAACCTCAGCACACAGCAGTTTTCTGAATAAAACAGATATACAGTGGTACCTCGGGTTACATACGCTTCAGGTTACAGACGCTTCAGGTTACAGACTCCGCTAACCCAGAAATAACGCTTCAGGTTAAGAACTTTGCTTCAGGATAAGAACAGAAATCGTGCTCTGGCGGCGCAGCGGGAGGCCCAATTAGCTAAAGTGGTGCTTCAGGTTAAGAACAGTTTCAGGTTAAGAACGGACCTCTGGAACGAATTAAGTACGTAACCAGAGATACCACTGTATGTGTCTTTATAAAAGAACTAAAAAGAGCCCTGAGTTTGTCCAATCAGTAGCATATTTGCTAAAGTGATCATGGGCAGACCAAGAGGGAATGAATCCATGGCATAACTACCTGGCCCATAATGTTGTTTGTCCAAAAGCACCCTCAGCTTACCAGGTTGCTGAAATGGGTCTTTTATTCATCCCCATTTCCAAAGGCAGAGATACACATATGCGCTCTCTCGCTCTCTCAGAACAAAGAAACGTAGGAAAGCAAGAAATCAACGGATGTTAGAACATCCCCATCTGAGCGTTCTTTGGACAAAGAGGAAGCTCTCTTTGAATTTCCCAGTTTAACAGACAGAACTGGTCTCAGATGCCGAGGGAGGGACAACCCCACTATTGGACCTCGGCCAATCCCCACCCTTGGAAGCCCAGATTGACACCATGACCGTCCAATCAAGAGACTTTTTTTCCCAAAGGGGAGCTATTTTGACTCCCGCCCCACCGCAGAGCCTGCCATGATTTCTGGCGTTCTCTTCTTTAGATCATTGAAAGGTCACTCACACTTGTTCACGTCATGCACCTGACACAATAGCACCCCAGTTAAACTAGCAAAGATGTATAAGTCTGATAATAAGTGTTGGAAATGTAAGGAAAGTGTCGGTACCTTTTATCATATGTGGTGGGAGTGTAAGAAGGTGAGGGCATATTGGGACATGATATATCATGAGCTGAGAAAATTGTTGAAATATAATTTTGTTAAGAAACCTGAAGCCTTTTTACTAGGTATTGTAGGTACAGATATTGAAAAACAGGACATTAAACTTTTCCAATACGCAGTGACTATAGCTAGGATTTTGCTAGCACAAAGGTGGAAACAAGAAGAAATACCGACGAAAGAAGATTGGACAGTGAAACTGATGGAATATGCAGAACTGGACAAAATGACGGGAAGAATCCGGGAACAGCGGGGCCAGTAATTCATCAAAGACTCGTTTAAGTTTACGAACTATTTGAAAGATAATTTGCAGTTGAATACGCTCACAGGACTTCAAGAAGCTTTGTAGTTAATGTGTAGAAATATTATTGTAAGTATGGTAGTTAGAGTATGCATGAGATTTATGATAATGTAAGCAATGGTAGATTAAAGAAGTATAATATTAAGATATAATTCTGAAAGCCATGTGGAAGGTCTAAGGGAAGTCACGGCTATGTTAGCCAAAATTGGAAAATGTATGTGAATGTATGTTTTATTTTTTGTAGTAGTATAGTATAAAATAATAAAAATCATTTATATAAAAAAGACACAATAGCAGCGGAAAAATGGGGAAGTTTCTGCTCCCAGGTGACAAATACTTATTCTATAAAGAGAAGGACACATGCATTCAAATCACCAACAACCAAATTTCCATGTAACTTTGTAATCCCGCTAATTTCCTTCACCAGGTGATAGGCGATGCTTTTTTCCAGCTGGAGCACAGTTCCGGCTCCTCTCAGGTGGGGGCCATTGTAAGCCAGTGCCCTCCACCCTGTTTCTTGACTCCACCTGGCTCCCAGCTTCCCCTAGCCGCAATTGGTCAAGCTACAGGGCAGGGCCTGTATTCGTATTTTCTTTTCTTCAATCTTTCTCCCATGTAGCAGCAGTAGGCTTGAAGCATCTGGTCTGCCCTAGTCATCTGCCTGAATCTAAGAGAATGAGGGGAGCAGGGGCGCATTTATTTGACCTGCACCAGAAACAGGGGCAACCCCCCAAAACAACCAGGGAGACTGCTTGGCATAGTTCATGGGCGGTGAAATTATATTTGTATAATTTAATTGAGTTCATCATGCTTTCAAGAATAGAACTTTATACTGCATCATTTTACATTATTTAGACTTATAGCTGCTGAAGAAGCCGTAAGGCGAAACAAGTGGACTTAATTCCGGAAAGCCTTGTTCTGCTTACATCGATTTATGGACTTTTGACTTTACTTTGCAATTTGAACCCCAGTTGGGCATGATATAAAACAAGAGACTGCTTTCAAAATATTCAGTGGGTTACGTGTGTTTGTGTTTTACGCCAGTATTGTATGTAACCCAGGTTTGTTGTTGGATTGTATGAAACCTATACGCTGCAAATGTTTTTTGGGAAATGTAGGGGGAGGTGTTACCAAAACATTAATTATACAGTGGTAGTACCTTGGTTTACAAACGTAATCCATTCCAGAAGTCCCATCATAAACCAAAGTGTTCTTAAACCAAGGCGTGCTTTTCCCATAGCAGCGGGGGACTCAATTTACAAATGGAACACACTCAACAGGAAGCAAAACATGTTCTTATTCCAAGGCAAACACGTACTTCCGTGTTTGCAGCGTTCTTAATCCAAGTTGTTCATAAACTAAGCTGTTCTTTAACCAAAGTACCACTGTATAGGAGATGGCTGGTGTAGCCTATTGACCACATGAAGATCCCAGACATTCCCCATCACCCCGACTTAACAGCATCCTAGGCTGAACTTTCCTGGTGCCAGGGTACCTAATGCATGGAGGCATGTTCTCCACCACTGAGCTATAGCCTCATCCTCCAGGAATTTGTCATGGTGACTCAGTGGAACCTCATGTTCAGATACTATAGACCTCGGAACATCTGTTGCTGGAAGACAAGGGGTGGAGGAGGAATGCTGCCTTTAAGCCCTGGGCTTTTCAGAGGTATCTCGCTCGAGGGTGGTGAACCTCCAGATGTTGCTGAACTGCAACTCCCATCCATCCTCCCTAGTCATTGGCCATGCTTTTGGGGACCAATGGGCATCACAGTTCAGGTCTTCCAAGTGTCCCTATTTTCCAGGGACAGTTCTGGATTTAGAAAAGCCATTTCTGATTTGATCCCGGAATGTCTCACTTTTCCTTAGGATGTTCCTATTTTCACCAGAGTAATAATAATAATAATAATAATAATAATAATAATAATAATAATAATAATAATATTTATACCCCAGCCACTCTGGGCGGTTTACTGCACATAAAAATGGTAAAACATTAGACATTAAAAGTTTCCCGATACAGGGTTGGCTTCAGATGTCTTCTAAAAGTCAGATAGATGTTTATTTCCTTGACATCTGATGGGAATGCCCAAGTGTTGGAAGGCATGGAATTATGCAACCCTCGAACAAAAGAGATGAATAACTATACAACCTTTCAGTCAGTCAGTTTTATTACGGCAAAAGCCAGCAGCACAGAAAATCATAAATCCAAACAGAGAAAAATCGGCAACAACATCACCAGAGATAAAACAATTACACAAAGGAACTTTACAATGTGTTATTCAATAAAAGAGATTTGCGCTTCTCAATAGCTAAAGTGCAGAATTTAGCCACATCATATGATACTATACAACCTTTAGAAAACATCTGAAGGCAGTCCTGGAGAGTGGAACCTTGGTTCTCGGACTTAATCCGTTCCAGAAGTCCGTTCGACTCCCGAAACGTTCAAAAACCAAGGCACAGCTTCCAATTGGCGCAGGTGCCCCGGAAACAATAGCCGACAGCCGCATCAGATGCTTGGCTTCCGAAAAATGTTCGAAAACCTGAACACTTGCTTCTGGGTTTTCGGCGTTCAGGAGCCGATTTGTTCATCAACTGAGCCATTCGAGAACCAAGGTTCCACTGTATAGGGATGTTTTTAAATGTTTGATGTGTTGTTTTGTTGTTGTTGTTGTTGTTATCATCCCTATTTCATCAGGGAAATGTTGGAGGGCACAATAGCTCTGCAACACCTGGAGGGTCACAGATTAACCATGCCTCATCTAGGCACGTGCTGTTCTCAAATGGTGGGCTTAGAAGGACCTTTGGTCCAATCTAACAGACCTCTTGATTTGATTTGATTTTTATGGATCTGTGAGTACTAGCTGAGGAATATTTCTTTGTACATCCGCTGAGACAATCTTGTGCAAGGAGCAGAGGCGGGGAGGGGGACACTGGGAACTGGGTTGCGAATAAGTAAAAGACTGCAATGAGATGTAGGGTGATGCTGTTGCTGAGAAACTGACTTGAATGGACAAATTGTGCATCTTTCGAAGGCGGCTGCTACGGACTTTGCTGGCTCCACTACCTTAGGGAAGGCTGTGCCCATGGAATCCTGCGGCAGCTGCTGGAATCCACTGCCGTGCCAAGACATTAGAGGCTTAATCCATTTGTCTCTGTGGTTGATTCATTCACTTCAAAGCAATGCGACCCTAGGAGACAAGAGCAGGAGAGGGAACCTTTTCTTTTAAAGAATGGGGAGGGAGAAATGAAGGAAGGGGACACCGAACAAAGGGAGTCAAGCAAATGGGAGCCAGTTCTCGATATAACTTCACAGAGCCAAGAGGAAGAAGGCACATATCTTGAGGAAACGGCATGGGATGATGCCAGGCACAGTTGTTGCTTTTTTATTTTTATAAAAAGCCCATGTTTGTGAGTGGATGAGAGAAACCAAGCTGGAAAGGAACAAATACATAAACAGAAAAGGAAATTGCCAATCGGCAGGAGGAAGGGGCTCAGAAAAAGCAAACAGAGAGCAAGTTTAAAGGAAACCACCTACGGACTTCTGGAAGTTCTTCATGTACTCTGTAATTATGTTTGCATCTACTATCTTAACAGCTAAAATCCATGGCTCATTCTTTATTTTAAGGGTTGCCTCTCCATACAAACACTTCCTCCAGTACTGCAAATGGGTATTATTTACGTCTTAGATGTTTAAATACTCTTGGCTGCCCTTTGCTTGGATGGAAATTGTAGCCGTACAGAAATGACTATTGCGGCTTCTGACGTCAGGGCAGCAAGGTCTGTTCTGTGGTCTCTCAACTCTCTATTGCTTAATCTGTACCAGAGAATGATCCCCATTCCTTTCACATGGGCAGTTTTCATGACGCCGAGATGCCTCTGTTCAACTTAACGACTCATCGCTGCTGCTCATTGATGTTTAGAACAGGTTCGGCGCTAAACAAACAAGAGATGTAAAGACAAAATCTGGGAGATGCCAAGAGACCCAAAGCCTAAAAGACCAGGGGCTACAGCCACATCTGCACTTTGAGCAGTCATGGCATCCCCCCAAAATCCTGAGAACCATCATTTGTTAAGGGTGCTGAGAGCTGGTAGGAGACCCCTGTTCTCAGAGTTTCCTGGGAAGAAAACATCATTAGGAGATTTGGGATGAGGAGTCACCTGTATACTGATGACACCCAGCTGTTTTTCTCCATAACATCTGCATCAGGCAAGGCATTGCAAGCCCTGGACCAGCAAATAAAACAACAACAACAACAACAACAACAACAACAACAACAACAATTTATTACTTATACCCCACCCACCTGGCTGGGTTTCCCCAGCCACTCTGGGCAGCTCCCAACAGAATATTAAAAACATGATAAAATATCAAACCCTCCAACATTTCTCCAATGAAAATAGGGATGTCCTATTTAATAATAATAATAATAATAATAATAATAATAATAATAATAATAATAATAATGGTGTTATTTATACTCCTCCCATCTGAATGGGTTGCCCTAGTCACTCTGGGCAGCTTCCAACATATAAAAACATAATAAAACATACAACATTTTTTTTTAAAAAAACTTCCCTATACAGGGCTGCAAAGGTATTTTGAAGTGAGTTGCCTTTGGGTCTCTTGTCTCAAAACTATGTGGCATGAAGATGTAAACCAGGAGTCAGCAAACTTTTTCAGCAGGGGGCTAGTCCAATGTCCTTCAGACCTTGTGGGGGGCCGGACTATATTTTTTTTTGGGGGGGGAGTGAACAAATTCCTATGCCCCACAAATAACCCAGAGGTGCATTTTAAGTAAAAGCACACATTCTACTCATGTAAAAAAACCAGGCAGGCCCCACCATAATAACCCAGAGATGCATTTTAAATAAAAGGGCACTTTCTACTCATGTAAAAACACGCTGATTCCCGGACCGTCCGCGGGCCAGATTTAGAAGGCGATTGGGCTGGATCTCCCCCCCCCCCGGTCCTTAGTTTGCCTACCCATGATGTAAGCAAATCTCTCAAGGAAAACAGCTCCAGGCAAAATGGGTGGAGAGAGAGAGAGAGAGAGAGAGAGAGAGAGAGAGAGAGAGAGAGAGAGAGAGCTTTGCTTATAGGTCTGTTTGGATTATTTCATATTTTCTAAGATGCTGAAGAATTGATGCTTTTGAATTATGGTGCTGGAGAAGACTCTTGAGAGTCCCATGGACTGCAAGAAGATCAAACCTATCCATTCTCAAAGAAATCAGCCCTGAGTGCTCACTAGAAGGACAGATCCTGAAGTTGAGGCTCCAGTACTTTGGCCACCTCATGAGAAGAGAAGACTCCCTAGAAAAGACCCTGATGTTGGGAAAGATGGAGGGCACAAGGAGAAGAGGACGACAGAGGATGAGATGGTTGGACAGTGTTCTCGAAGCTACTAACATGAGTTTGGCCAAACTGCGAGAGGCAGTGAAGGATAGGTGTGCCTGGCGTGCTCTGGTCCATGGGGTCACGAAGAGTCGGACACGACTGAACGACTGAACAACAACAACAAGATGCTGAGCTTGTGCTGGACAGCACAAGATATTGCAAGCATAATTTTGGATGCTTCATTTGATGTTTCTGTTTAGTTTCAAAGAGACCTGCAATTAAAAGCTTGAATAATATTTTCATGGGTCCGGACAATGATTTCTTTCCAAAAGGAGTCCGTTCTCATGCTTGCAGTCGCTTCGAACTGCACAGTTTTAATATCTGCAATACTTAATAGATATGGCAACAGTGGATTCATTGCCAAGGGTACAAGCCACTCAGCTGCAATTGTATGTAAACCTCGTTGAACTTGGTATAATGGGAAGGCTCCTGATATCACAACTGGGTTGTTCGGCTACTGCACGTAAGTCACTGGCAACAGGTTTGTTTTCTTTTAAAACTCAGGTTTTGCCCAGACCTACCGAATCCCAATTAAACGGAAGGAAAATATGAGCTAGCTTTTTTTTAATGCCAATGACGTCATATGTGTGCTGGAGGGGAGGACCATGAGGAGCAACAATTCCATTTAAAAAACACCTTAAAGTACACATAAGGACCAGATAATGGCAGGAGGGTGAGGAAGAGCGAGAGATGTGAAATAATTAAAAAGAAAACGAATGAACAGTGCTTTTTCTTTTTTAAGAGCTATTTAAAGAAAGCTATAATATATCACTTCTACCCATTGTAGTTGTTGGCTGCAATATCAAGAGAAAACCGAACAACTTGGTCTTGGCACCTGCACATTTTATGATGTTTTATGAAAATGTAAAACAGACCTTTCCCCTCAGAACAATGGCGTGCTGTTTGAACTTTTGACTTTCCTGCAAGGTAGTGCAAAATTGATTTTCTCGGCTACTGCACACTGGCAGGGAGAAATGATGCCCATTTGAAAGGTGACAGTGTTTGCTTTCCATTGGCAGACCAATTAATTTCACTCTACTTCAAACCACAATTCCCTCCATCGTAATGAGCCACGCTCTTCTTTCAACGGATATGACAGACACCCAGCTGGGTGTCAGTATTTCCACGCTGGGTTGCTGTGGCTAGTGCTATTTCACAACATAAATATGATGCTAGATTCCATGCCTGTTGAGGCTTCTGCCTGAACGAATGAAATGAAAACCAAGACTTTGTCTCTGTTATTATTGTCATAACAATATTGTCATAACAGATTCACTAAACAGTTAGGTCAAATTAGACATTATCATTCTCTGTTCTTACTGCAAACCATACATCTCAAAGCTTGACGAAATGTAAATCTCAGGCAATAAGGTACAAAAACTTTCCTTTCTCTGCAGACTTTACGTGTTACAGGTAGGTAGCCATGTTGGTCTGCCATAGTCGAAACAAAATAGAAAATAAAAAAATTCCTTCCAATAGCACCTAAGAGACCAACTACCATAAGTTTGTTCTTGGTATGAGCTTTCGTGTGCATGTATCTGAAGAAGTGTGCATGCACACGAAAGCTCATACCAATAACAAACTTAGTTGGTCTCTCAGGTGCTACTGCAGGGGTCAGCAAACTTTTTCAGCAGGGGGGCGGTCCACTGTCCCTCAGACCTTGGGGGGGGGACTATATTTTGAAAAAAAAAATGAACGAATTCCTATACCCCACAAATAACCCAGAGATGCATTTTAAATAAAAGCACACATTCTACTCATGTAAAAACATGCTGATTCCCAGACCGTCCGCGGGCCGGATTGAGAAGGCGATTGGGCCGCATCTGGCCCCCGGGCCTTAGTTTGGGGACCCCTGCGCTACTGGAAGGATTTTTTATTTTGTTTTCTTTACTTGTTTATAATAGTAGCATTGCTAGATGGGGAGTTTGGTGCTGACTGATTGTAAGTTTTTGTCAGCCTTCCGGAAACTAATGAATAAAGCTGAGTATCCTATTTTCAAATACACAAATAGAATTAGAATACCACTGTAACAGAAGCGGAACACAGGGCAGATTGTACGGCATTCAGCATTATTCTGCATTTCTGCTGCTTAAGTCTGTTTCCCAAGAGGAAAGGATGTTTATCTGACTTCCTATCTCGCTCCTAAGTAGCATGATACATAGTCTCAGCAAGATGGAATGGGAGAGACCCACAAATGAGTTCCACCCATTAGCTACCAGAAGCCCGTACAGATTTTTCTCAGTTGTTTTTTTCCTCTGCTCTGGTCGTCTCTCTTTTTAACTGGGATGGACAGAAGTTTCCTCTTGCAGCAAAGAAACAAAATGCCATCCTAGTTCACACAAAACACTAAATCAAAGTTGTTGTTGTTATTTAATAAGCGTATTTACAGTACATACAGGTGAAACTCGAAAAATTAGAATATCGTGGAAAGGTTCATATCTTTCAGTAATTCAACTTAAAAGGTGAAACTAATATATGAGATAGACTCATGACATGCAAAGCGAGATATGTCAAGCCTTTATTTGTTATCATTGTGATGATTATGGCGCACAGCTGATGAGAACCCCAAATTAACAATTTCAACTTTGGGGTTTTCATCAGCTGTACGCCATAATCATCACAATTATAACAAGCAAAGGCTTGTCATATCTCGCTTTGCATGTCATGAGTCTATCTCATATATTAAACTCCAGTAGCTAATGAAAACAATTGCTTACATAAATGGACTTTTGCACGATATTCTAATTTTTCGAGTTTCACCTGTACAGTCATATCTTAGAAGTCAAATGGAATCGTTCTGGAAGTCCGCTCTACTTCCAAAACATTCGGAAACCAAATCGCAGCTTCTGATTGGCTGCAGGAAGCTCCTGAAACCAATCAGAAGCTGTGGAAGCCCCGTCAGTTGTTCGGGTTCCAAAAGAACGTTCGTAAACCGGAACAGTCACTTCTGAGTTTGCTGAGTTTGGGAGCCAAAACATCCGAGTTCCAGGGCGTTCGGGATCCAAGGTATGACTGTACCTTCCTCTCACAAAACATATCTGTGCCATGGAGCAAATGAGTGGGCATTCCCCTCCACACACCTAGGTGCAAGGTAGAATAACAAAACCGAGAGTTGTGTGTCTGTGTGTGTTAGCTGAGGTGGAAGCAGACTGGAAGCTGGAGACCCAGAGACAAACTTGCTCCATGCTGGATTCAAAGCTGCAACTAATGGAGATGCAAGATATATTATTATTATTATTATTATTATTATTATTATTATTATTATTATTATTATTATTATACCTGGAGGTCTCAGGGCAGTTCACAGAACAAAAAGAGTGGGCAGTGAATATTGCAAACAAACAAATAATCAGTTTGTTACAAAACCATTAAAACGATACAATCGACAAAAACCAGGTGACGAAAAAAATATTTATACCTTTCAGATACATACATTTCACTGATTTTACAATCATTTTGAATCATTTTAAAACTCAGCTCCCTTCCCCTTATTTCTGTGGTTCCTTAAATTTATTTTTAATATATTTATTGCATATCCAAATTCACTTAATTTACTCATTTATTTATCTTCTTTTTTTAAAAAAATATACTCTTATGTAACTGCAGATTATTACAATAATCCTGCCAGTGTTTTCATCTGTTTACAGTTTATCTGTAAAATATTCAATAAACCATTTCCACTCTTTTATTTTAAAAAAGTCTTATTATCTTGATTTCTTATTCAGGTTATATTTAAAACCTTTGTTAGAAACCCAGAAGCTGCTTGTCATCCTAAACATTTTTTTTTAAGTTCTGTTCTTCTCTCTCTTTGGTGCCCCAGCTCAATGAGGAGGTGTTAATTTTGTGAGCCACTCCAACCTATGCCTAGGATGCATGGATGTGTAACTAAAACAATATATCCAAAAGACACCCCAATCTCTGCTGAGCTTCATTCCAAGGGAACCAAACTTAGGGCAAGTGCAGGAACCTACTACCGTTCTGAGATCAGGTTGTGTAACAGTATAGTGCAGATGGAATCAAAGCTGTGCTCCTCAAAGTTCAGAGGCAGGGGGAACTAACACTTCTCACCATAGGTGTTGGAAGAAAAGTTATTCCTCCAAGTGATAAAGGGACCCTTGACCTTTAGGTCCAGTCGTGTCCGACTCTGGGGTTGCAGAACTCATCTCGCTTTACTGGCTGAGGGAGCCCGCGTACAGCTTCCAGGTCATGTGGTCAGCATGACTAAGCCACTTCTGGCGAACCAGAGCAGCGCACGGAAACACCGTTTACCTTCCCACCGGAGCGGTACCTATTCATCTACTTGCACTTTGTGCTTTCAAACTGCTAGGTGGGCAGAAACAGGGACCGAGCAACGGGAGCTCACTCCGTCGCGGGGATTCGAACCACCGACCTCCTGATCGGCAAGCCCTAGGCTCTGTGGTTTAACCCACAGCGCCACCTGCGTCCCTTTTCCTTCAAGCAGTAGCATGTTTCAAAACAGAATAAGAGGAGGAAGTGCTATTGGCGCTTCTGTTTTCAACACTTCTTCATAATGTGTGAAACCGGCCAGGAAACCTCTCAGCTAAGGACATGCAGCGCATGAGAAAGGCCACTGTTATTAAAGCTATTTCGGCTTTCCTCAAAATTCCTCCGTCTCATCCAAGGAGGAACCTCCAACTCTACTTTGTGTCAGCCGAAATCCAGCGGCAACTGAGTGATGTGCAGAACTCGCCCACATCCAAAGGAAATTTTGCTAGGTCTCATCGAAGCCTCCTAGCCTGCCGTCAAAATTCCTCAGATGTTTTGCCTGAGAGACCCACAGATTCTCTTTGAATTTCATTTGTGGTGATAGGATAGTAATTTTGCTCACTGGAGGGGGTACAATAAAACCATGTTGTGAAACCTTGCACTGATAGACGGAGAGTGGGGGGCTTGCAAGGGCTGTCGCAGCCTTCCTGTTTGTTCCATGGCCCATCTTTAGAATTTTACATGGGACTTCCTCCGCTGAATAAGGAGGGAAATAGTTTCCTTATCTTGATGAAGACCAGCTGCTTGCATGAATAAGACTATGGCAAGAAACTCATCCAATGCGCCATTGTTGCTGAGTAAAAGACACATGGATGTTTCATCAGCAACAAAACCACCCACTAGCATTTATACAACCACCCATTTATACAACAAGTTATTGCCGCAGAGGGTCTTAGGCTCAACTGTTTGCAGTGGCGTGCGGTGAAATCTTTCGTCAGGGCCAGAGGTGCCAGCTTGTGAGTGCGATTGAGGGGGTGCCATCACGCACGTGACGTCCCAATGTTGCACGCATGAGCATCACACCTTCCTCCCTAAGCCAGGCAGAAACTTCCCAAGCTTGGGAAGGAGGCACCAGTATTAATTAGAGTATTAATTGGGAAGGAGGCACCAGTATTAATTAGAGTATTAACTTGTACTTGTCCTCCGCTCTTCCCCAGTAGCATGTTGGACGCCTTCCGACCTGAGGGGCTCATCTTCCAGCGTCATAACTTTTATATGCCTGTTGTCTTTGTCCATGGAGTTTTCTTGGCAGGGATACTGGAGTGGGTTGCCAGTTCCTCCTCCAGGTGGATCATGTTTGGTCCAAACTCTCCACTATGACCTGTCCATCTTGACCTGTCCATAGCTTCCCTGAGTAATTCAAGCCCCTTCGCCATGACAAGTCAGTGATCCATGAAGGGGAGTATTAATTTACCAGGAACATTTAGTGGACTAGCCTAGTCCCCCTAGTCCACTAACCACGTGCCACTAACTGTTTGTTAGTCGGGATGCAGGTGGCACTGTGGTCTAAACCACTGAACCTCTTGGGCTTGCCGGTCGGAAGGTTGGCGGTTCGAATCCCCGCGATGGAGTGAGCTCCCATTGCTCTGTCCCAACTCCTGCCAACCTAGCAGTTTGAAAGCACTCCAGTGCAAGTAGATAAATAGGTACCGCTTCGGCGGAAAGGTAAACGGAATTTCCGTGTCCTCTGGTTTCTGTCACGGTGTCCCGTTGCGCCAGAAGCGGTTTATTCCTGCTGGCCACGTGACCCGGAAAGCTGTCTGCGGACAAACGCCGGCTCCCTCGGCCTGAAAGCGAGATGAATGTCACAACCCCAGAGTCACCTTTGACTGAACTTACCGGTAACCATCCAGGGGTCCTTTACCTTTTTACCTTTAGGCAGCTGCCAGCACCAACTAGGTGCCTCTGCTCTGCTATCTTTCTCTATGATATTGGATTGGTGGGCTTATGTCCACAGATCCAAGCTGGGAATGCTGACTCCTCCTGCCTGTTATTAGGAGCTCATTTGTATTGGGTCAGAACAATGGTCCTCCTGGACAGAACACCCCCCCTCCCTTGGCTTTGATGTTGACTCTTTGAGGTCTCAGGCAAAGACCTTCTCCGGTCTCCTGTGCTGTCTATTATCCATTGTACACAACCTGAGGCTTTGTACATGCCAATCACTCTCCCTGTGATCAGAGCTCAGATCAGGGGTGTACAAAATCCCTGTTTTTCTTTTAATGGATTATTTCCGCAGAGCTGGAAAGCAAACTTGCCTATTCGGGGCATGTACAATATATGCAAATGTGGGCATTTCCCATGTTAGCCTATTCAAGGCATGTATGTGCAAATAGTTATTTCGTGTGTTAGGTTGTACCTTACCTCCAATGCACTTTTGGCATGACACACCCTGCCTGGCATTGCTCCTTTTTTCCTTACTCAGGTGATCCACAGGGCACAGCCCCAATCTGTAGCAATACCACCACTTGATCCAGTGATTTCTCAGGCTACTTTTATCGTTGTGTGCGGTGAATTTCCACGTGAACCACCTGCCTGCTATTATAAATATTTTCAGCAAGCGCGGCTTCCATCCTGCAGAACAGGTGTGGGTGTTTTAGGCTGGGGCAACCCAGCCAGATGGGTGGAGTATATTATTATTATTATTATTATTATTATTTTTATTTTTATTATTATTATTATTATTATTATTATTATTATTATTATTATTATTATTACTTCACAATGTATACTCCCACAGCTATGCTTAATGCGAATGTCCTTTCCCCCAAAACCTTTACGGTGTTACTGGTTATCAAAATATCACTTTCTCTTCCAACCTCCACCCCATTTAATCAGATTTCCTTTTCTGGGGGAAATTGGTTAAATTAAGGGGCGGGGCACCAAATTGTTTCCAATTTCTCAATGACCCACTTGCCGTATTGAGCCCTGCAGCGGGAAGCACCCAGGCCATGAAATCTGTTGGAGAATGTGTGTTGAGTTTTTGTAGTTGTTGTTTTTTGTTTTTTTGTTTTTTGTTTTGTTTATATATTTATGGTGGATCATTCTAGCCCCAGTTTTAATTTAGCACAGTGGTGGAGAACATACAGAGGCTCTTTTGCTTCATCGTGGTGGGTACTTTCCAAAACATGAAGGCCAAAAAAAAAGAAAAAAAAGGATTTTCAACAGCTGGAATGTTTTATAGAAATGTTGTATGACATTTGAGGGGGAGGGGAATGGAGATGAAAGCAGAATAGAAACTGGTTTGGGGAACCTTGTTGGAAAACCGGTTCAAATTCTCTCTTTGTTTTTATTTGGGGGGGGGGGCTAAGGGTTTTTAGTGCTAGATAGCCCACTTGACTCCTGCACAATTTGTACTATGGAAAGTAGTAGTAGTAGTAATAATAATAATAATAATAATAATTATTATTATTATTATTATTATTATTATTATTATTATTATTATTATTATTATTATTTGTACCCCGCCCATCTGGCTGGATTTCCCCAGCCACTCTGGGTGGCTTCCAAACAAAAAACCAAAAAACAAATACATTAAAATATCACACATTAAAGGCTTCCCTAAACAGGGCTGCCTTCAGATGTCCTCTAAATGTCTGGTAGTTGTCTATATCTTTGACATCTGAAGGGAGGGAGTCCCACAGGGCAGGCGCCACTACCGAGAAGGCCCTCTGCCTGGTCCCCTGTAGCTTTGCTTCTCACAGTAAGGGAACCGCCAGAAGGCCCTCGGCGCTGGATCTCAGCTATGGCAAGCCCATTTTTCATTTGGTTGGCGACTGTTGAAAACAGATGTGATGGACCTTTCGTCTCACCCAGAGGGACTCTCCTCCTGCTCTCAGATGCTTAAGGAGGAGACATCTAGGCTTGAAGGTGCTGGTGGGTGGTCTCTTCTTCCTTCCCTTGAAGACATTGTATTCTATTAAATGAACAAAAATCACCAACTCAGTGGAAACAGGTCTTTACATTGACACGAGTGAAATCAATCCATGCTCTTTTTCTTTACGGAGAGACTTTTTCACAGGTGAATTTTCAGAGCTCTCGGAGGTAGGGTCGGGAGGCACTGCAAAATAAAATTTAACAAAATCCTTTCCAACCACTTTGAGTGGGAAACAGGCTGCTCTCAGTCCGGTGGCATTCCTGCCTGCCTAATTTAGGATAGAATACCCCACGGAAGTGATGCTATGCTGTTTGTGAGAGACAGCTGCAACACAAGTGAAAATTCAGCATGGGAGGCTCTTGCCGTCTTGCAGATATGGTTGCATGTCACACGGTTGTTAAAAGGCACAAAAGTCCTGCCAGGAATAAAGTTGGCAACCCTCCACACACACAAACAAACAAACCTGACAGCGGATTCAATTTTTCATTCCTTTTCTCACGGCAAATGCTTTATTCCCTTAATGTTATGCAAACTCACTATTTTGAAAAGAACATTCCAGAACGTTTTAGCAAGAAGGCACCTCTTATTTATCTTTCCCCTTTCCTTGCTATCCCTTCCTCGTCGCCACAATGGATTTCTTTTCTTATAAATATTTGTACATAAAAGAGGTGGAGGCGTTGAAAAAGGGGCAGTTTTAATGGGCACAGACCTCAGAAGCAATGAAGAAAGCAACAAGTCCAAGCTTGTTTGGTTGCTTGTTTATTGCCATGCATTATTGTCAATTATTTTATTTTTTTGAAATATGGTCTGAAGCTCAACTAAGATCATGGCCACTGGTCCCATCACTTAGAATAGAAGGGGAAGAAATGGAGGCAGTGAGAGATTTCACTTTCTTGGGTTCCATGATCACTGCAAATGGTGACAGCAGTCACGAAATTAAAATACGCCTGCTTCTTGGGAGGAGAGCAATGACAAACTTAGACAGCATCTTAAAAAGCAGAGACATCACCTTGCCGACAAAGGTCAGTATAGTTAAAGCTATGGTTTTCCCATTAGTAATGTATGGAAGTGAGAGCTGGACCATAAAAAAGGCTGATCGTCGAAGAATTGATGCTTTTGAATTATGGTGCTGGAGGAGACTCTTGAGAGTCCCATGGACTGCAAGAAGATCAAACCTATCCATTCTCAAGGAAATCAGCCCTGAGTGCTCACTGGAAGGACAGATCCTGAAGCTGAGGCTCCAATACTTTGGCCACCTCATGAGAAGAGAAGACTCCCTGGAAAAGACCCTGATGTTGGGAATGATGGAGGGCACAAGGAGAAGGGGATGACAGAGGATGAGGTGGTTGGACAGTGTTCTCGAAGCAACTGACACGAGTTTGGCCAAACTGCGGGAGGCAGTGGAAGACAGGAGTACCTGGCATGCTCTGGTCCATGGGGTCACGAAGAGTCGGACACGACTAAACGACTAAACAACAACAACAACATTGTCAATTATAAGCCTAATGGAAAGTTCAGGGATGTGGGTGTGTTGCCATGAAGGGCAGATCAACAGCGCCATACATTCAAAGAACATCTGGTGCACATTTAAAGCACATGACCTCACCAAAAAATCATGGGAACTATAGTTTGTTGGGTAAGCTGGGGACAGGAGCTCTGCGAGGTGGAAACTATAGTTGCAAGGATTCTTTTTCTACCTGGGCAGTTATCTTTCCACAAGGACCGACATGGCCTGAGCTCTGCGAGTGCAGCTTTCTCCCAATTGAAGTGCAGAGTGTTTGAGGAGCGGGACATTCACAGGGAAACCAAAATACCAACTTCCCAAAGCTATTGTACTACCACACTTACTGTGCACACTTACTGTGCACTTGTGAAACATGGACCACTTATAAATGCCATCTCCACCTCCTCGAAAGATTCTGCCAATGGTGTCTCTGGAATTTTTTTACACGTCACTTGGGAAGACAGGCAAACTAATAATAATAATAATAATAATTTATTATTTATACCCCAGCCACTCTGGGCAGCCAGAGTGTACTGGAGTGTAATGCCAGTGTACTGGAAGAAGCAAAGATTACCATTGTCGAAGCAATGATTCTTCAACATCAACTTCGTTGGACTGGTCATGTTGTGTGGATGCCTGATTATCATCTTCCAAAGCATCTACTCTATTCCGAACTTTTAAAAGGAGAGCATAATGTTGGTGCTCAACAAAAGAGGTTTAAATACTCCCCCAAGGCAAATCTTTAAAAATGCTAATGCTTTCTTCTTCCATAGTTATTTGGTAAGTGTTTTGTTGGGTGTTTGGGGTGTGTGTGGGGGGGGGGGAGAGAGAATTGGATTTGTCTCCCCTCCCGATGACCCCACCTGCAGATCCTTTGTTAAAAGACAAAGCACCACCAATTGGCATTTTCGAACCTCAGAGCAAAAGATAAAGCTGCAGGGTTTGTTTTGCCATCTGCTGTTTGTGGAAGGTTTCATCTTACAGGGTCAGATAAGCCTGTCTAAAGAGGAAATGAGTTAATGGAGTGGTTCTGCTGATTGGGACAGGTGAGATGTAGCCCTGGGGGGGCGGGGGGAGAAGCCACAGGTTATCCTTATTTAAAACAAAGCACATGAAACAGCTCCTGGAAGGATATGGAGGGGAGAGCCTCCACCATAAGCTTCCAAAATCTGTAGCTCTGGTTATTTTAAAGGAAAACTCCATACATTCCTTAGCTGCTTCCATGCAGAAAATTGCATTATCATTGTGTGATAATCATAAGCAGGTGTGGTTAATTTTACATGCACACTTAATGGGGACTGCCATCAATCCCGACTTCTCACTATACCTATGCTGCAGTATACGTGGGTGCCGCTGTGGTCTAAACCACTGAGCCTCTTGGGCTTGCCGATCAGAAGGTCGGTAGTTCAAATCCCCACTCCCATCACTCTGTCCCAGCTCCTGCCAACCTAGCAGTTTGAAAGCACGCCAGTGCAATTAGATAAATAGGTACTGTTGCGGCAGGAAGGTAAACAGTGTTTCTGTGCGCTCTGGCTTCAGTCACGGTGTCCTGTTGTGCCAGAAGCGGTTTAGTCCTGCTGGCCACATGACCCAGAAAGCTGTCCATGGACAAACGTCGGCTCCCTCAGCCTGAAAGTGAAATGAGTGCCACAACCCCATAGTTGCCTTTCAGGGGTCGCCCCATAGTCGCCTTTCACGTAACCATTCAGGGGTCTTTTACCTTTTTTATTTTATTTTACTTAAAAGGGGAAGAACAATTATCTTCAAGGTTCTGTTATGGTTTCCCCAAAACACACCCTGACACCCTTGGGGACCAGCACTCAAAAACATCAGCCAGCTGCTGAGGCCCTAACACCTTGCCAAGGCTCCCTAGTTCTGCACGCTCAGGGTGGGCAGCTTTATCTGCAAGCTGCTATTTTCATTTCTCACAGGGCTAGAGTGGGGAACCTCTGGCACTCCCGGTGTCGTTGAACCACAACTCCCACCAGCCGCAGCAAGCATGGCCAATGACCAGGGATGATGGAAGTTGTAGCACAACAGCATCTGGATGCAGAAGGACCAGCTTGAGAGGGCAATGGGGGGGGGGGTGGCCAACAGTGTGCACATGACATCACCCTCTTTTCAACATCAGCTTCTAATATCTGTATCCTGGACTGTTGTTCAAAGCACAGTTTATTTATTTTTATTTTTTATTAAGGATCTTCTTGTTTTACAAAGGTGTATGCAATGTCTCTCTCGTATTTTTCCATGCGGCATTTTTACACATCGGTTTCGTTTGTTGAGACATTGGGAAGAAAGGGGGGGAGAGAGGTGGGTGGGATGGGTGGGGTGGGGTGGGGTGGGGATGTTTCTTCTTTACTTAATATATGTATGGTTTGGTGTCAGCGTCGTTTGTGCTGGTTGTCTGTTGTTAGTTTGTGCTCCTTTGATGGTGAGAGAGTTTGGGGTTGGCATAAGGTTTGATTGTTCCTTGTTGGTTGGCTGCGGTGGTCTTTGGTTTCCTGTGTGAGTGGGGTGGGTGAGTGTTTTTGATCAGGTTAATCATATTGATTTGTATGCTGTCGGTAGATTTTTGTTATTGTCTTTTTGGGCTGTGTGTGTGATGAAGGCGAACCATACTGGGGTGAAGTCGTCTTCTTCTGTTTGTCCCCGTGTCTGCTTCAGCTTACTGGTTAGTTTTTCTAGTAGAGCTGTTTCCCATACTACTGCACCTACTGAAGATTCGCCTGACTTTGAAAACTGAGGGAGCAAAGATTTTAGGAACATGCCTGGTACTGAGTAAGACCATTGGTTCATCCCAGGGGTCAGCAAACTTTTTCAGCAGGGGGCCGGTCCACTGTCCCTCAGACCTTGTGGGGGGGGGCGGACTATATTTTGAAAAAAAATATGAACGAATTCCTATGCCCCGCAAATAACCCAGAGATGCATTTTAAATAAAAGGACACATTCTACTCATGTAAAATCATGCTGATTCCCAGACCTTCTGCAGGCCAGATTTGGAAGGCGATTGGGCCGCATCCAGCCCCCAGGCCTTAGTTTGCCTTGTTGTTGTTCAGTTGTTCAGTCGTGTCCGACTCTTCGTGACCCCATGGACCAGAGCACACCAGGCACGCCTATCCTTCACTGCCTCTTAGTTTGCCTATCTAGCTCAAAATTGTATACACTGACAATTAAGTATAGTAATTTAATTCACTGAAATTGCAAATGCTTGCATGCACAACTATGTGTTTAGATTTGATTGGTTGGTTACTGATTTTAGAGAGTTCTGTAGTAGTTCTCATGTGATTGGCTAGCGTTGGTCACATGGGAGGACTCCATTTTATGTATAGCAAGGTGGTTTTACAATCCACTGTGAACACTGCTAAGTTGAATGGAGTGTTGGAGTGCTTCTTCTCTGCTGGAACGAAAGAGAGCAGAGCTGCAGGAGAAGGTAAAAGTGGAAATCTCTCCTAGGAGCTGCAAGGCATGGCCTAACTGAGATACAGAAGGCTGAGTGCCGAGCTCTGGAAAGGGAGGAAAATACAGTTGTTTGGAAGCTGGAAGAAGAGACTGTAAGCCCATGCTTGGAAAAAGCTCGTGACTGTAAATATTATCTTTTCATTCATCAATAAGTTTCTGCAAGTAAAGCTTTCCAAAGTTAAAACTCTGGACATTGGTTTAACTCCCAAAGAAGAGTGTCAGGCACTTATATTTTAAGATTCTCAGCTGCAGTTTCACTACACTTAATTCAACACTGACTGCAGGGAGCATCTCTCCATAATTTCAGGCGGGGGACGATCTCCGGCTCAACCCTACCTGAAGATGCCAGGATTGAACCTGGGATCTTCTGCACGAAAAGCCAGGTGCTCTACTGCTGAGCTACCAGTTTTCCTGGGCTGGCAGCACGGAGGACATGATCCCTTTCGAAGATTTCCTCTCCGCCTCTACCTCCTGGCAGTGCTTGCTCCTTCCGGCAGTTTCCTCGCTGCTACTGAGGTCCTGTTGAAGCAACGTTGACACAAGAGCAGATAATCACGGTGACACCAGCCCTCGAGGTCGCCAAAGGACAAAGCTGCCGTTTGTTTGGCTTCACACATTGCGGCTCTTTATTCCAAAGCTCTGCGGTGGCCTGTAAAACTCTCCCTCCCCCCTCCCCCAAGTAATTGCACAGCCAGAGCATGAACAGCGAAGCGAATGAAAGCAATTTCTGTTTTCTTGTGTTGGTAAGCTGATGATATGGGTGGCGATTTGTTGGCTTAGAGACCAAAATGATCCAAATTAGCTTAGAAAATCGCGACAGCTTTCTTGGCTCTTCAAAGAAGAAACTCGGATAATTCTTACTGCGATAAGGCACAGCTGCAACAGCAAGGAGCAGGGCTACTCCGGTATGCGTGTGATTTCGCCCACCCCTGAAAAACTTTAAATCCTTTCGAAACAAAATAGAAAATTCTTTTCAGTAGCACCTTAGAGACCAACTGTGTTTGTTCTTGGTATGAGCTTTCGTGTGCATGCACACTTCTTCAGATACACTGAAACAGAAGTCACCAGATCCTTAAATATAGTGAGGGAGTGGGGAGGGGTATTACTCAGAAGGGTGGTGGGAATGGGTGATCAGCTGATAGGTGTGGAAAGCCTGTTGACGACTCTTAACGGCTGCAATTAGTCTTGCAGGGAAAGGCAGGGGGTGAGATGGCTAAAGATAGCTTTGTTATGTATAATGAGATAAGAATCCAATGTCTTTGTTCAGACCAGGTTTCTCCATGGTTTTAAGTTTGGTGATTAGTTGCAATTCAGCCACTTCTCTTTCCAGTCTATTTCTGAAATTTCTTTGTATTAAGACAGCTACTTTGAGATCTTTTATAGAATGTCCTGGGAGATTGAAGTGTTCTCCTACTGGTTTCTCTGTCTTGTGATTCCTGATATCAGATTTATGTCCATTTATCCTTTGGCATAGGGTTTGGCCTGTTTGTCCAATATAGAGAGCTGAAGGGCACTGTTGGCATTTGATTGCATACACAATGTTGGAAGGTGAGCAATTAAATAGTCCTGAGATGGTATGTTTGATGTTGTTGGGACCAGTAATGGTGTTGTCCGGGTTTATGTGGCAGCAAAGTTGGCATCTAGGTTTATTGCAGGCTCTGGTACCAGTGTCCATGTTGAGTCCTGTTGTTGTATTATTGTGGGTGAGGAGCTGTTTGAGATTGGGTGGCTGTCTGTAGGCGATGAAGGGTCTTCCTCCCTTTGATTAGGTTGAACTATTTTCTTTTTTTAAAGTTTCTTCCCCAACAAAAACACCATTTTAGGGAAAGGTCTGATTCCCATTTCTGTCACTGCCCAAGTGCTTTACCTCAACTAAATTATCTTAAACCAGTGATGGCCAAACTCGGCCCTCCAGCTGTTTTGGGACTACAATTCCCATCATCCCTGACCACAGGTCCTGTTAGCTAGGGATGATGGGAGTTGTAGTCCAAAAACAGCTGGAGGGCCAATTTTGGCCATCACTGTAAAATGTTAAATGCTGTCCTCCTGTTTATATTGACAAAGTTCCTGAATCAGCTCTACTGGACAGAAGGTAACCTGACCAGCAGAATGAAGCCGGAGTGCAGTGGGAAATTAATAATAATAATAATAATAATAATAATAATAATAATTCATTTATTCCCTGCCCAATAGGCTGGGTTTCCCCAGCCACTTTGGGTGGCTCCCAACAGAATAATAAAAACACAATAAAAAGCCAAACATTAAAAACTTCCCTAAACAGGAAACAATGGTTCCATGAACACATATCAGCTAAAATCCCCCAGTCATTCCTGTCCCAAAAGGGCTCGTTTCCTGAACGCAGAAATGCAGTCCTTAGAAGATAAATCAGCATGTGCTATTAAGGTAAGACGGGGATTGTGCAGGAAAAATGATTTTGAGGATATATGAAGGGTGTTTGTAGAATTTGTACTGTTCAAACGGAAAGGGGTCAAACCACCACAAGAGGCGTTGACATTTTGGGAGGTTGGAGAGTTACAATGGAATGGTCTCGGTGGTGGGGTGCACATTTTTATTCTTACTTATTTATGGTTATGACTTTGTCAAAATAAAATGAACCCAAATTTAAAAAATGGGTTAAGATTCACATGTCTGAGCAAGCATGGTAACACATCACCCACTATTTTTGTTTATTTTATTGCACCTAAACACCACCTTTCCTCCAAGGATTTCTTTTTCTTTTTCTTTTTTAAATAGTCTTTATTCGATTTCAATAATACACAAACACACATACCAACATATAATCAAACAATAAAAGCAATGAAATTATTAAATCCCCTTATCCCACCCCCTTCACTCCCCCTCACTCGTACGTGATTTTATTTATTCAATACCTTATATTACCTTTTATAATCATGTTACTATATCCTATATCCTTTTATCCTTATTCTATCTTTTCCAAATCTCTCATTTCCCCTGTACGATTTACTCCAAGTTATACAAAATATCAATTCCAGAATAAGATATGGTCATGTATTCTTTTACTCTTCCCCATTCCTTTATTAATTCTTGATAAGAGCGACCTCTAATATTTGCTGTTATCTTTGCCATCCTCCAAGGATTTCAAGGTGCCATGCAAAATTCTCCCTCACCCCATTTTATCCTCACCCAGATGCTCTGAGGTAGGCTAGTTTGAGAGGCAGGAATTGGCACAAGATCACCTAGTGACTGAGTGGGGAATATGAACCCTGGTTTTCCAGGTCCTCTAACCACTACACCACAGTGCCTGTACCTAATCATCTTTTTAAACTGCAGGTCCCAGAGAGTGAACCTGGAGTCGTCTGCATGCAAAGTTATTACCACCAGGATTGTCTCTGAAAATCTGCCGAATAGGAAATGCAAAATGAATCTGGGGAGTCGTCTTCAAGATAAATTTGAGAATTGTTGAGGGATCGGAGAAGTCCAGTGAAATTTCTCAGAGATCCCTGTGGAGGTTCCTCCTTGGTCAAAATATATGGGGTTTTTTCTCCCCGAGAAAGCTGAAAGTGTTTCTGATATGACTAGCAAATTTTCTCAGAAAACTTTCACGCAAGGTTTTGTGTGAAAAACATAGCCAATAGCAGGCTGTAATTGCATGAGAAGTACAAAAAATTAACATCCAGCATATTTCTTGCAGCTAGCTGGTGAATTCTTACATCATCATCATCATCATCACAACAACAACAATAACAATAATTTCATTGAAATTGCATGATTTTCATTAAACCAACTAGGATTTTTTTTCCCCAGGCATCAAAGGGAGAAGGGGAACTTGGGACTTGAAATGCCACACGACTGCTTCCTAAGCCTTCTTTGTTCTCTGTGCAAAGCTATCGGATATTTTGTTTGTCTTGAAACATCACTCACCATAGTCAAGAGAGATCTGCCCCCTTTTAAACTACAAACTTTACCTAGCCTTCTGCTCTGTACCCAGACTGATCTGTGCTATCTGTGACATTTGTCTCCTAACAGTACCAAGCTGTTCTCTTGAGCAAATTTATCTTGCAATAAAGCTACTGGAAAGATCAACAAAGAGGTCAAGCGTCAGACTACAGTGCCATAATATTTGATGAGACAAAAACGAAGCCCTCCAGCAGATTTCCAAATCTTGCCCTAGTAACTGGAAGGAACTGAAATAATAATAATTGTTGTTGTTGTTGTTGTTGTTGTTGTTGTTATACCTCGCCCATCTGGCTGGGTTTCCTCAGCCACCCTGAGTGGCTTACAACATATCTAAAAACCATAATAAAAACATCAAGCATTTAAAACCTTCCAATACAGGGCTGCCTTCAGATGACTGATGGGGGGGGGGTGTTCCACAGGGAGGGTGCCACCACAGAGAAGGCCCTCTGCCCGGTTCCCTGTAGCTTCGCTTCTCGCAGTGAGGGAACCGCCAGAAGACCCTCGAAGGAGGACCTCAGTGTCCAGGCTGAACGATGGGGGGTCCAGACACTCCTTCAGGTATACTGGGCTGAGGCCGTTTAGGGCTCTAAAGATCAGCACCAGCACTTTGAATTGTGTTCAGAAACGCACTGGTAGCCAGTGAAGATCCTTTAGGTCCCGGCAGCCACTCCCAGCCACCAGTTTAGCTGCCGCATTCTGGATTAATTGCAGTTTCCGGGAAGCCTCACTTAGAGCGCATTGCAGTAGTCCACGTGGGAGGTAACCAGGACATGCACCACTCTGGCAAGACAGTGCGCAGGCAGGCAGGGTCTCAGCTGGCGTACTAGATGGAGTTGGTAAACGGCTGCCCTGGACACAGAATTGACCTGTGCCTCTATGGACAGCTTTGAGTCCAAAATGAGTCCCAGGCTGCACACCTGGTCCTTCAGGGGCACAGTTACCCCATTCAGGACCAGGGAACCTCCCTGCCTGCCACCTGTCCCCCCCCCCAAACAGTACTTCTGTCTTGTCAGGATTCAACCATAATCTGTTAGCTGCCATCCATCCTCCAACCACAGAAAGAAAGAAAGAAAGAAAGAAAGAAAGAAAGAAAGAAAGAAAGAAAGAAAGAAAGAAAGAAAGAAAGAAGGAAGGAAGGAAGGAAGGAAGGAAGGAAGGAAGGAAAGAAAGAGGAATGAATGTATGGAATTAATGTGTGCATGCACTATGATGGATGTTACACTGAGGTTATCGACCATCCAGCATCATCCTTGTGCTATCTGAGCGCTAGGTGGAACTGAAAACTGAGGAGTCTGGCTCAATTTCAACTTTGCATCACTTGCACTGTCGTTTTTCAGACTCAAGCATCTGTCCTTGGGTACAAGGCATTCATTGCCCAGATCGAGCTAACCATGTGTTTCTGTGACGAGGGGCAAAGAAGGGCAGGGGCAAAGAAGGTGCGCCTTCTTACCAGGGCCAGCACTACCATGAGGCAAAGTGAAATGACTGCCTCAGGCAGCAAATGCTTAGGAGGGCAGCAGTGGCAGCCCCCTAGATGAACACTTCTGTGGGAGGACAGAGCTGTGTGTGCTGGTCGGCCTGTCCTGCACCCACTCCTCCAATAACAGAAGACTAGTGTCCAGGTTGATGGGACGCGGGGTGGCGCTGTGGTCTAAACCACAGAGCCTAGGGCTTGCTGATCAGAAGGTCAGCAGTTCGAATCCCCATGACGGGGTGAGCTCCCGTTGCTTGGTCCCAGCTCCTGCCCACCTAGCAGTTTGAAAGCACGTCAAAGTGCAAGTAGATAAATAGGTACCGTTCTGGCGGGAAGGTAAACGGCGTTTCTGTGCGCTGCTCTGGTTTGCCAAAAGTGACTTAGTCATGCTGGCCACATGACCCGGAAGCTGTACGCCGGCTCCCTCGGCCAATAAAGCGAGATGAGCGCCGCAACCCCAGAGTCGTCCGCGACTGGACCTAACGGTCAGGGGTCCCTTTACCTTTACCTTTAGCGTCCAGATCAAGGGTAGTAATAGTACCTTGGTCAAAGCACACCTGGTCTAGGCAATACAATTTAAGAAGGGTATTGGTAAGCTGGAACGTGTGCAGAGAGGGTGACCAAGATGATCAAGGGTCTAGAAGCCAAGCCTTATGAGGAATAGTTGAGTGGGGAATTCTGAACAGACTGCAGTCCTAACCACACCCACTGGGCAGGAGGTAACTGCAGTTGTTACCTGTGAGAATTTTTCCTGAGCAAACAGGCATAAGATCCAGCCTCAGAATATTTATTCCTACAAGACGTTGATTTACCAGCACAAACACGTCCAGGTTTGATGTTCTCCGTTTCTTATAAAACAATGTAACTTAAAACGGAGGGCTGCAATGGGAACCGAGTCTCCGGTTTTCCTTTCAGCATCCAAGAATTGGCTTGCCTTTTGAGCTTTCGCTGCCAGCCCACGTTCCAAGTGATCTGCAAGAGGGAGAATGGTGAATATCTGCTTTCAGTTCCACTCCAGACCACAAGCAATATATTTCCATCCTACATGACAGGCTTTCAAAGGCTTTGACACACACAGAGAGACATACACGCACAAAGGGGGAAAGGGTGGGGGGCAGAGAAGAGAGTGTCTTGGGAATGCTTGTGTTCTGTTTATCGTGCCCCTCCATCAGTCGCAAGAGGAAACCCCTGGCTTGTGTCCACGATGAAAATGCAGAGATATGAAAGATAAGCTGAATGGGTCTTTTTCATGGAATTCACATCGGAGGTCAAAGGTGACACTTCAGACTAGCCAAAACTGACTCCAAAGAGAAATGAGACCCAATTGACAGGGGGCTGGGATCTTTAAAGGAATGTTAGCTACTGGGAAATTTGGAAACAGTTAACAATTGGAAGTTTCTTTCCGCTCCACCTCAAGTGCCCACAGAAATCTATTTATTGCAGGCTTTCTTGTTTATGAAGAATCAATAATCAGCTCCAAGGGGAAAGGGGAGGGGACCATAACACATCCCCAGGCGAGCCTTCTAACATCATCATCATCATCATCATCATCATCATCATCACCATCATCATAAAAAAGCCTATTTTCCGGATATAAAAAGAGCTGTAGTGACTCAGTCCAACATTCCACAAATCAACTATTCCACTTCCGACTGTGTCCAGCCAGATGTCTCTGGGAGAGCTCAGGGAAGGAAGGTGATGGCCTGGTGGCACTGAGAGATATACTGCCCTTATCATGGAGGTCCCGCCAATGGGGAAGCTCAACTGGCAGGGTGCCCAAGAAAAGCTCCAATGAACCTTCCCAAGTGGTGGATGGGCAGAAGCTACTGCTGGCAGTATCCCTACTGGTATGTTTGGGTATCAGAAAGCACACGGGGGATGGGTCTGGCCCATAGCTGTCAACAGAGTGGCTGGGGAGACCCAGCCAGATGGGCGGGGTACAAATAATAATAATAATAACTTTTCCCTTTTTTAAAGGGAAATTCCCTTATTCCAAATAGGATTCCTCACAAGAAAAGGGAAAAGTTGACAGCTATGGTCTGGCCTGGGAAGAATCTTGAGGGCTGGATTAGGAGCACTGGGGGACCACATTCAGACCCCTGCCAAACCCCTGTGGTTCCCCATCTGTCCTCTAGATTCTGCCAGGCTCCACCCACCAACTTGTGGAATGGCTCCACCCATGGCTCAATATTTTCATCCCAGAACCTTCTGATGGAACGACTAGGTCTTCTCTAGTCTTGCATGCCAAAATTCTGTCCGTTTGTCTCACATGGGGAACTTAGGGGGGCTCCCCTGTGTACCTAAAGTACGAAACACTTTAGGGCCCACCCTGCCCAAACAGCGGGAAAGTGTGTAGAGGAGAGCAACCAAGATGATCAACGGTCTAGAAGCCAAGCCTTATGAGGAGCAGTTGCAGGAGAGTCTACCCCTAATTGTGAATATTTTGAAATTCTGAAAAGCTCTGTGAAATTGATTTATTTAATAAAGGGGTGATATGCCCAATATTCCCGTCACAATATTAAACACGGAGAGGGAGAGGGAGAGGTTTGGTAAGTTTCATGTCTTAAGCACAGATTTGTGAATAGGTCAAAAGGTAACAACTGCAACAAATTACAGCTCTTTTCATGCTACTTAAGTGTGCCCTATGCACATTTCAATGTGGGGAACATAATAACTGTATACAGGTGAACGCAACAGGTTTTGCATGACAGAAACACAGTCTTGGCCACAGCTGGGAACAATCTGAATTGGCTAACTCATCAGTGCTTCTATTTGGATTTGAACATGCTGCCAAATGTCTGGGGGTATTCACTCAAACTAACCTCCCAAGATTATAAAATTAAGGTAGAAACTGAACACCAGCTTTTCCACAACTCTTTTCTTTTCTTTTTGGTAACGTCTTAAGAACGTTAAAAAGAGCGGTACTGGATCATCTGAAAAGGACTAGGGATGAAGGAGGAATTCAGATCAGTTTGCATCTAGAGGCAATTCTATGTGATTTGCATTTTCCAAAACAATATGCAAAACAAAACATACTAATCTTTTAACAATTCGTCCTTCTCTGAATTTTTCGGTGCAGTTCTCTAGCTGAGTAATATGTTCAACAAAGCATGGAGTAGGGGCAAAGTATATTAAAATGCATAAATTAGTTTAAAAATAACATTCGAAATGCATTATTCTAGGGGAAGCCGCTTTGCAAAAAATGAGACAAAATTTCATAAAGAAATGTGAATATTAAGAGAAAATTGCGGCAAAATACTGGCGAAGCTTCGGGAATTTAAAAAAGAAGCAGCAGCAAACTGATCTGGAAATGTGGAGAACTGAACTTAAGAGTGGAAAAAGATGGGAAACAGAAATTGACAAATATGCTGATCCAAGGTACATCGGGACCAGCATCCTGTGGCCAGCCTTTTTTCCTCCTTCAGCAAGAAAAGTTCTGGCCATATAAAGGAACAGTGACCCCCCTCTCTCTCCCCCTTGAAAACCCACCTTGAAAACCATCTCTTCCATCCAAGTCTTACACATAACCCCTGCTCCTCACCCACATCCCAAGCCAATGGTGCCTTCACATCGTTGCTCTTTCCGTGTGTGATTCACACGCCGGCAGATTCGGCTTGCCCAGTTAGAGGTTTGATCTGAGGATCTCGCGCCACAAAACTGCTTCCGCTCAAAATCAGATTTCTGCCATAAGCGATGGGGGAAGGGCGCTTGAAAGCGTGGGAGAACATTTGCTTGGCACAAAGTTGGCCAACCTCCTGGGAAACAAATCAGAACGAATGCTCATTAAATAGCTGTCAGGCATCAGAGGCTCCGGCCCACACGGCAGCAGGATACCAGGAACAGATAAGACAAGGATAAGTTCTTACCAACTGCTTTTTATTCAACATTCACAGAGAGAGGCTTAGAAATGCAGCCTCTTGGAATAATGGTGTTGCCTCCCTCTCTGCCTTCATGCATCACTTCTATGGGTGCTGCTACGTGCCCTCTGCCTTTGAGCTCTTTGCTCTCCTACTTCCAATGCTTGCTGGGTTCTGGGAGAGGGGGGTCTGGAATGCTTTCTAAAGACGCTGTGTCCGTCAGCTGTCACCCCTCTACTGCTGCTTCTTTCTCCTCTCCTATTATTTCCTAACTTTCCCCCTCATCTGCCTCTGAGCTGTGATCTCCCTCAAACCCCTGTTGTAATTCTGTCTTCTTCTTCTCTGGAAGGGTCAGGCTGGGGAGGTGGTCTCCACCATTCCTCCTCTGCCCAGTCCCTGACAATAGCCAAAGTTCTCTAACCTCTCCACCTTGCAAACGTTGTAGGGACAAATCAGGATGAAAGGTCAATAAACAGGTTGTCTGGAAGCAAGCGAAAACATGCAACTACATTCGGACTATGGGAAGCTGCCTCGTCAGACTGTTGGTCTATCTAGATGAGTATTGTCGACATTGACGGACAGGAGTTTCAAGCCCTACTTGAGATGCAGGAGATCGAACCTGAGACCTTTGGCCTATAAAGCAGATACTCACCCACTGAACTAAGGCTCTTCCTCTACATCCTCATCTCTCTCGTCTCTCTCTGCCTGTCAACAGCTAGAGGGTTAGCTCCTTGCTTACTTAAAACCTTTTTACCCTGCTCTTGAGTGGAAAAGCCTTCCAGAGCAGCTTACAAATCGATTTTAAAAAGGAGAGAGAACTTGCAACCTAAAAGACATGACACAAAAGGAAAAGGCGATGGGGAGGGAGGGGAAAAAAGCAAATTCAAGCACTAGTTCTTAAAGTTACCAAGAACTAGCTGGGATGGAAACAGTTTAGGGGGAGGAATGAGCCAAATCTTGCTGATGGAATGGCCCTGTGACATACTTTCTCAGAAATGCATGGCCGGACTTCTTAGTTCCCCCAAACGGTGCCAAAAACAGAAAAGGAAAAAGCATGGGTCTTGAATTTTGGAGGCCAACAGCTCTTCCTATTAAGTGTTTACATGAACATCAGGAGTGCTGAAGGCTTAGTGCCTTAAGGTGAAATGCCAGCCCATCTCAGAAGGGCTCCAAAACGCCCACCGCCATGCCAGCAAAAAACGCACAAGAATCCACATTTCCACCCACATATTTTCCTTCCCTGCCCTTTAGGGAGCTTGGCTGGGACCTTGACGGTTCGTAATGCATGAGGTTTTGGGAATCTCGTTTTGGCCAGAAGTCAAACAGCTGCAAGTTGTGAATGAACGTCGTCTCCAGTGTTGCTGAGGATTCATCTTATGACTGGAGATATATATAGCAAGAGATTTTGAGGCAAGGGCGTCCCATAAGGCTCTCTGGAGTCAATGAATTTCTGCTTTTTAAATGCATCATTCCAAGCTCGCTAGGAGGTGGAGGAGAAAGTGTTTGGCAGTCTAAAAACAACTTACAAACATTCTAGAAACAATTTAACAAATTCAGCCAGTAATCTTAGGGCTGCACTGTTTATCAGCCATCAAATGCTTAGGTAAAAAGGAATGTTTTTAATTTCTTTCCCTGTACAGTGGTGCCTCGCAAGACGAAATTAATTCGTTCCGCAAGTCTTTTCGTCTTGCGGAAATTTCGTCTTGCGAAGCACGGTTTCCCATAGGAATGCATTGAAATTTAAACAATGCGTTCCTATGGGAAAAAAGTCCAAGCCTCCTGCCGGCGAGCGGGGAAAGCGAGCGGCAGAGCAAGCGGCAGAGCGACCGGTGAGCGGGGAGAGCAAGCAGGGAGCACGATCGGCAGCGGGGGAAGCCAGAAAAGCAAGCAGGGACACGATCCACGGCGGGAGAAGCAAGGGGAGCAAGCAGGGAGCACAGGGGGAAGCCAGGAAAGCAAGCGGGGGACACGATCCACAGCGGGGGAAGCCAGGAAAGCAAGCGGGGAGCAGGATCCACGGCGGGAGAAGCCAACGGAGCAAGCAGGGAACGCAGGGGGAAGCCAGAAAAGCAAGCGGGGGACACGATCCACAGCGGGGGAAGCCAGGAAAGCAAGCGGGGGACACGATCCACAGCGGGAGAAGCCAGGGGAGCAAGCGGGGGACACGATCCACGGCGGGAGAAGACAGCGGAGCAAGCAGGGAACGCAGGGGGAAGCCAGAAAAGCAAGCGGGGGACACGATCCACAGCGGGGGAAGCCAGGAAAGCAAGCGGGGGACACGATCCACGGCGGGGGAAGCCAGGAAAGCAAGCGGGGGACACGATCCACAGCGGGGGAAGCCAGGAAAGCAAGCGGGGAGCAGGATCCACGGCGGGAGAAGACAGCGGAGCAAGCAGGGAACGCAGGGGGAAGCCAGAAAAGCAAGCGGGGGACACGATCCACAGCGGGGGAAGCCAGGAAAGCAAGCGGGGAGCAGGATCCACAGCGGGAGAAGCCAGGGGAGCAAGCGGGGGACACGATCCACAGCGGGAGAAGACAGCGGAGCAAGCGGGGGACACGATCCACAGCGGGAGAAGCCAGGGGAGCAAGCGGGGGACACGATCCACGGCGGGGGAAGCCAGGAAAGCAAGCGGGGGACACGATCCACAGCGGGGGAAGCCAGGAAAGCAAGCGGGGGACACGATCCACGGCGGGGGAAGCCAGGAAAGCAAGCGGGGGACACGATCCACAGCGGGAGAAGCCAGGGGAGCAAGCGGGGGACACGATCCACAGCGGGAGAAGCCAGGGGAGCAAGCGGGGGACACGATCCACGGCGGGGGAAGCCAGGAAAGCAAGCGGGGGACACGATCCACAGCGGGGGAAGCCAGGAAAGCAAGCGGGGGACACGATCCACGGCGGGGGAAGCCAGGAAAGCAAGCGGGGGACACGATCCACAGCGGGGGAAGCCAGGAAAGCAAGCGGGGGACACGATCCACAGCGGGAGAAGCCAGGGGAGCAAGCAGGGAACGCAGGGGGAAGCCAGAAAAGCAAGCGGGGGACACGATCCACAGCGGGGGAAGCCAGGAAAGCAAGCGGGAGACACGATCCACGGCGGGAGAAGCCAGGAAAGCAAGCGGGGAGCAGGATCCACGGCGGGAGAAGACAGCGGAGCAAGCAGGGAACGCAGGGGGAAGCCAGAAAAGCAAGCGGGGGACACGATCCACAGCGGGGGAAGCCAGGAAAGCAAGCGGGGGACACGATCCACGGCGGGAGAAGCCAGGAAAGCAAGCGGGGAGCAGGATCCACGGCGGGAGAAGACAGCGGAGCAAGCAGGGAACGCAGGGGGAAGCCAGAAAAGCAAGCGGGGGACACGATCGCAGTGGGGGGAGCAAGGAAAGCAAGCGGGGAGCACGATCCGAAGCGGGGAGCACGATCCGAAGTGGTACCGCGCAAGACGATTCGTTTTGCGAGTCACGGCCATTTAAAAATTCGTTTTGTGAATCACCTAAAAAATCGAAAAACCCTTTCGTCTAGCGGGTTTTTCGTCTTGCGATGCATTCGTCTTGCGAGGTACCACTGTATAAAAAACCCAGAAGCTTTTCTTTGGGGAATTTTAGGAACAGAACTCCCTACATTGTATAGAAATTTATTCATGTATGCTACTACAGCAGCAAGAATGCTATTCGCCCCAAAGTGGAAAGAAGAAGAAGTCCCGGTAAAGGAGGAATGGAACTTATGGAATATGTAGAAATGGTGAAACTTACCGGAAAGAATAAGAAATCAAGATAAACAATTTTTAAAAAAATAAAAGAATGGAAATGGTTTATTGAATATTTACAGATAAATTGCAAACAGATTAAAAACATTCGCAGGATTATTGTAATAACCTGCAGTTTCATAAGAGTATATATTTAACGTAGATAAATAAATGAGCAAATTAAATGAATTTGGATATGCAGAAGATATTAAAAAACAAATTTAAGGAACTGCAGAAAGAGGGGGAAGGAAGTCAAACTTTGAAATGTTAAATTGATTGTAAAACTAATGAAATGTATAAACTTGAAAAGTATAAATAAGAACTGGGGGGGGGGAAATCCCTGATAACCAATATGGAGGCAGTGAGACACACCTCACCAGGGAGGGCATTTGACAAATGGGGAAAGCCCTGTGGTGACATCACCAGACCTCACCTGCCTTTTGTAGGGTCCGAGATGGCTGATATTGCGCAAGGTCTTCTCTGAGTACCTACCTGGGTTCTAAGACAGGTCTTTATATGCTAGTATTAACACCTCAAATTCAATGGCATCCTGTGCTGATTTTTCAGGGCTGGTGACACAGGGTCCTATCTGACTGTCCTATTAGCCACTGCCTGCTGCCCTAGCTGAATTCTCTGGGCCATTTTCAAGGGCAGCCCCACAGACAGCATATTACAGTAGTCCAAACAGGAAGTTACTGGACAATGGACAACTGAGACCAGGCTACCCACAATCTGCGACTGCCCACAGACTGTCTCGCCAGAGTGTGGCATGCCCAAGTCATCTCCCGCTTGGACTACTGCAATGCGCTCTACGTGGGGCTACCCTTGAAGGTGATTCGGAAACTACAACTAATCCAGAATGCGGCAGCTAGACTGGTGACTGGGAGCGGCCGCTAAGACCGTATAACACCCGTCCTGCAAGACCTACATTGGCTCCCAGTACATTTCCGAGCACAATTCAAAGATTGCTCCGAAGTAACTGCTAGGCGGTGGGATGCGGGTGGCGCTGTGGGTTAAACCACAGAGGCTAGGGCTTGCTGATCAGAAGGTCAGTGGTTTGAATCCCCACGACGGGGTGAGCTGCACGCCGGCTCCCTCAGCCAGTAACACAAGATTAGCGCTGCAACCCCAGAGTCAGTCACGACTGGACCTAATGGTCAGGGGTCCCTTTACCTTTAACCACTAGGCCAGTGGTGGCGAACCTATGGCACGCGTGCCCAAGTGGGCACGCAGAGCCCTCTCTGTGGGCACGCGCGCCATCGCCCCATCAGGTTCGTTTTTTTGTGGTTTGCAAAGGTGACAGCCTCTCCCCCCCCCAAATGCCGCAGCGGGCGGGAAACGTTCCCTATAGTGCGTGCCAGCCGCAGCGGCGGTGTGTGTGTGTTGGGTGTCCCCCCACACCGCTATGAGCTGGAAACGCTCCCCAGAGTTTCGCGCCCGCCAACCAGCTGGTTGGCTGCTGCTGCAATAGGACGCTCGTTTTGTGGCTGGTCCCCGCACGGAGCAGCCTGCAAAGACACAGAACGAGCCCTCTTCTTTTCCCGCCCACCGAGGGCTGGCTTGCAGGGAGAGGAAGTGACGCTGCCGCACAGTTGCTGGGAGACAAAGTTTTGTGTAGGGAAGAGGGAGAGAAAAGGGGCCAGTTGCTCCTTTCCCGAGAAGGTGGAACCTGAGATGAGAGTGTGTGGGGTGGCTGCGCCCCTCTCTCGCCCCCGGAGGAAAACGAAGCAGCCAACAGGGCGGGGAGAGTGGAAAAGGTGCCTTCGAAGTGCCCAGCGGTGCTTTCACTCGTTTCTCTGGGGATGTTTCTGCACAAAGTTGCGCAGGGTTGCGCTGCGCGAGGCATGGAAGCGCACGCGCGCTTCAATTCCGCGCAGCTCACCTCCTCCCGAGCAAACCTTTCCTGGGGCGGCACTAAGCAGCCCATGCTTCAGGAAGGTGATAAGCCCTCCTGTCTTTCCACCCGGAAAGTACTCTAAAGCAGGGGCGGCCAACTCCCAAGAGACTGCGATCTACTCACAGAGTTAAAAACTGGTAGTGATCTACCCCCAGTTTTGAGGTTCAGGTCAAAGTTGTTGAGCTTTTATTAGGAAGGAGGAAGACCCATTTGGGGGGAGGGGGGTTCGTGTCAAAGTGGTTGAGTTTTTTCAGGGAGTAGGTAAAATGTTGAGGGTTTTTTTAGGGGAGCCACAGATGTTCAGCTACTTTGGGGGAAACCAATGATCTACCAGTGATCTGCAGACGTCCAGTGATCTACCAGTAGATCACGATCTACCTGTTGGACATGCCTGCTCTAAAGCAACAACGACAAGCCAGGTGGTGGCTTGAGTCCCAGCAGTCACTTTCCTTTGGTTCCTGTTGCGAAACTCCCTGCAGGTGGTGAGCGGTGGCGCTTTCCCCCTCCATGCTTGGTGGGGTTTGAACTGCCCTTTTTCTGCTGCTCAGCCAAGCGCCCAGCCAGGTTGCTGTTGTGACTGTGTAAGCCTTCGTTTAATCCCTCCTTTCTTGGTAACACACAAGAAACAGCAGTGGTTCCACAAGACCATATTCCTCACTCCCCCGCAACCACCCAATAATGCAAATATAGGATTCTTCCTTTCAGCACTAGGGCAGAGAGCAAAGACCACTTTTTAAAACCTCTCCAAAGTTTCCGAAAGTTATTCAAGCCTTTGAATTGCCTCTTAAGTAACATGTATATAATTCTACATTTTCTGGAGGCAATTTGTGTTTTCTTGAATTTTAGTAAATCAGTAATTTAAGAAAGGCAACTATTTATTTTGAAAATATTATACATAAAGTGCAGATATAAGTTCAACAACTCCTCCCAAAAAAAGCTCAACAACTCTCCCCCATTACCCTCCGGATTGGCACTTTGTGATAAATCATTGGGTTTGGGGTTGCAGTTTGGGCACTCGGTCTCTAAAAGGTTCGCCACCACTGCACTAGGCTAAGCTGGCCCATTTCCGAGCACAATTCAAAGTGTTGGTGCTGACCTTTAGAGCCCTAAACGGCATTGACCCAATATACCTGAAGGAGCATCTCCACCCCCATCGTTCAGCCCAGATACTGGGTCCTCCTCCTAGGGTCTTCTGGCAGTTCCCTGACTGCGGGAAGTGAAACTACTGGAAACCTGGCAGAGAGCCTTCTCTGCGGTGGTGCCCTCCTTGTGGAACACCCTCCCATCAGATGTCAAGGAGATAAAGAACCACACCACTTTTAGGAGACATCTGAAGCTGACCCTGTATCAGGAGGTTTTTAATGTTTTGCTATGTTTTCATATGTACTGTAGCCACCCAAAGTGACTGGGGAAACCCAGTCAGATGAGCAGGGTATAAATATTATTATTATTATTATTATTATTATTAAGCACTTCCAGCCACAGAAACAACTTGAGACTTCATTGACGAGCTGGAATCCAGGTGTACTCTCAGACTACTGAAGTAGATGTTCAGGAACTCCTTTGTGCCTGCACTGGTTTTCAACGGTGATTGCTGGTTTGGTGCCAGATAGGGCTCCTATCACATAAACATGCAACAGTTTGCTTTCATTGCCGGCTTGAGTGATAACACATTTCACCCCTGAGCAAATATTGATACTGCAAGGTCTCCATAGCACCAGCGATTCTGTGATATGCTTTATTGGGTCATAGATGGTTTCATATAGTAGAGGCTTTCCTCCGCAGGTTCTATCTGCCTTTTGAGCAACTGTATTTTCTCTGGCTTCAGACCTCTGCCTCATTAGTGGGGTTTGATTTGCTTGGTGATATTTAAGCAGCCTGTACTGTTTTATACATTTATCACTCTGGGGCCTTTTGGCAGAGGGCGATATACAGACATGCCTCATGTTGCGAACGCTGCGGGTTGCGCGTTTTCGGGTTGCGCTCCGCGCCAAACCCGGAAGTACCAGAATGGGTTACTTCCGTGTTTTGGCGCTCGCGCATGCACAGAAGCGCCAAATCACGGCCCGCGTGTGCGCAGACGCAGCGCTGCGGGTTGCGGACGCTGCGGGTTGTGAATGCACCTCCCGCATGGATCTCATTAGCAATCCGAGCATCCACTGTACAAGACGCTTAAGTAAATAAAGAACAAACACTACAAATCTCATGCTGCTGTGTAATTTTGGGCAGGGTAATAATAATAATAATAATAACAATGAGCGGTTGCTAAGGGGAGCCCCTCAACGAAGAGGCCTCTCTGAGTAGCACCCACTCCTGGGTCAGGTTTCCCTTCTGACTTAAAATTCCCTGTCTCTGCCACTCTACAACTGCACCATCCTCTTAACAACATTACTTTCTTTGCTGAATATTTCTTTATTCATTTCCCTTTTATTTTTATGTATAGCCCATCTTTTTCCCTGACCGGGACTCAAGGCAGCTTACAGATTTAAATGTTGTTGTTGTTGTTTAGTCATGTCCGACTCTTCGTGACCCCATGGACCAGAGTACGCCAGGCACTCCTGTCTTCCACTGCCTCCCGCAGTTTGGTCAGACTCATGTTGGTAGCTTCGAGAACACTGTCCAACCATCTCATCCTCTGTCATCCCCTTCTCCTTGTGCCCTCCATCATTCCCAACATCAGGGTCTTTTCCAGGGAGTCTTCTCTTCTCATGAGGTGGCCAAAGTATTGGAGCCTCAGCTTCAGGATCTGTCCTTCCAGTGAGCACTCAGGGCTGATTTCCTTCAGAATGGATCGGTTTGATCTTCTTGCAGTCCACGGGACTCTCAAGAGTCTCCTCCAGCACCATAATTTAAAAGCATCAATTCTTCGGTGATCAGCCTTCTTTATGGTCCAGCTCTCACTTCCATACATCACTACTGGGAAAACCATAGCTTTAACTATATAGACCTAAAATAGGAACTGCTTAAAAACATAGGTTGCAGTGGCAGCACTAGTGGCTGCCCTCCAACATTTGTCCAGTGAAAATAGGGACATTCTATACCACAATAATAATATTATTTATACTCTGCCCATTTGACTGGGTTGCCCCAGCCACTCTGAGCAGCTTCCAACACATATAAAAACACAATAAAACATTGAACATTAAAAAAACACCTTCCCTACACAGGGGTGCCTTCAGGTGGCTTGGGTGTTTGGACAACCCTCCAACATTTTTCTGATGAAAATAGGGACATTGTAAGGGAAAGCGGGACATTCCAGGATCAAATCATAAACTGAGGTGGCTTCTGTAAATCCAGGACAGTCCCTGGAAAAAGGGGGCACTTGGAGGGTCTGTTCCAGCTATGTTCTTTTACCTGCCAAATATCGGACGCCCTACCTGTTCCCCTACAAAACATTTGGTCGCACACCGCTACTATAAGGTCAATAGTGAACATATTGGAACTTGGAACAAATGTTCCACTTCCCCAGTGAAATGGCTGGTTCTTGTTTCCTTGGCAAACCATTACAATACGACCTGCCTAACTGTGGGGAAGTTGCACCTATAACTTCAATGTCTTGCCCAGTGGTGTAGGAAGGGCGGGCTGTAGGGGGCGGGCCGCCCCGGGTTCCAGGGGAGGGGGGTGACGCTCCCCGGCCACTCCCACCACTCCCCCGCCACCCAGCACCCTGTCTGTGCTTCTTTACGGATGGACGGGGCAGCCCCACAAGCTCACCGGCTCGCCGCAGGAGCAGCGGCGCCGACCCGGATGCACTACACATGCCTGGCAGTGCATCCGACGTGTGGCGTGACGTCAAGACACATGCATCATGACGCCCCACCCCCAGGGGGGTGCCTCCGCTCTGCCGCCCCGGTCGGCGAAGAGGCTTCTTCCACCCCTGGTCTCGCCTGTGCTGTTCCAGCATAAGCTGTAAAAATGATCTCCATATCCCTTCTGCTTGGAGAAGAGGGTGCAAGTGGGCAGTAAAAATCAGCGTGCAACGAGCACTATTAGTACAGCTGTGTTAAAGCAGCTGTGAGCCACATGAGCATTAAGCCAGCCTACAGCCTAGGGCTGCCAGGATGTGAGTAAAATATTCTGCAGAACAAACAACATGGCTGAGATGTGTAAATAGGTCCTTATGTTCCGTCCAAGCTAGCCCCAAACCCCATTAAACAAGGCTTTGGCTTGTTCTGTTTTTTGTTTATTTGTTTTTGGAGGAATAATGGGTTTTCCATCTGCATTCGGTGACGTTGCTGTCTGGCAGCTTGGAGGCTGGTTCCTTTGATCTTCTGCTCACCTTTCACAACTGGAAGGAGGGGTTATTCTACAGGGAATCAAAAGAAAAGCCCACTTCTAGCCAAAGTTTAATATGAAGGAGATGTTTGTCTGCCCCGGCCTAGACAGTGTCCCTGCATTGTGGAACACGGGTATAAAATTTACAGCATGCTATGGTTTAAGACGAAATTTATATGAAAATGCTATAAAGATGGTACCCAACGCCTAGTAGATTGGCAAAAATGTATAAATCAAAGTCAAATAAGTGTTGGAAGTGTAAAGAGAAAGAAGGTACCCTTTTCACGTGTGGTGGTCTTGTAATAAGGTTAAAGCATACTGGGACATGATCTATAATGAATTGAAAAAGATGTTTAAGATCACATTCATTTAAAAAACCCAGAAACTTTTCTCTTGGGAATTATAGGATTAGAACTACCCAACAGTATAGGTTTTTTTTTTATGCAACCACAGCCACAAGAATGTTATTTGCGTTTCCGTACGCTGCTCAAGTGGTACCTCAGGTTAAGAACAGTTTCAGGTTAAGAACGGACCTCTGGAATGAATTAAGTTCTTAATTCGAGGTACCACTGTATTTGTGTATGCTACTGCAGCTGCTCGAATGATATATGCCCAGAGATAGAAAGAAGAAACAGTTTCAACTAAGGAAGATTGGCAACAAAAACTGTTGGAGTATGCAGAAATGGCGAAACTTAGCAGAAGATTAAGAAATCAAGAAGAGGGACGTTTCAATACAGAATGGGGAAACTTTATTGAATATTTGATTAATGACAGTAAACAACTTAAATCATCAGCTGGACATTTTATGTCAATGTCAAACGTGCAGTGAGAATAACCTAAAGAGAACATAAAGGATAAGCAGTAAATAGAAATGAATTGGATGTGCAGTGGTAAAAGATAAAACATAAGGAACGGCAGAAAGGGGGTGGATGATTGGATATTTTAAATTGGTTGTGTAAATTTATTTTTGTGATAATATCTGTAAAATGAGAACACGAAAAATAAAATTATAAAATAAACAAATAAAGGTTGTGTAGTTACTTATCTCCTTGGCTTGGTTTTTTTTTTGGCATAACTCCATACCCTCCAACATTTCTCCAATGAAAATAGGGACGTCCTAAGGAAAAGTGGGACATTCCGGGATCAAATAAGAAACCGGGATGGCTTCTGTAAAGCTGGGACTGTCCCTGGAAAATAGGGACACTTGGAGTGTCTGGAGAACTAACCGGATTCCATTTGATTATCTTAATGCACAATGGAGGACAACGTGCAGAAGAATGATTTTCATGACCCAGGCAGGAGCATAGATGGGCTCCATTTATATTGAGTAATTCTTACTTTCACAATATGTCGAGAGCGTAAGAGTGAAGAACATATCCCATTTTAATTCCGAAAACAGCATGCTCCAGTCTTCAGAAGCCAGGGAAAACCCTGCCTTAACCTTTGACTGCCAGAATATCTCACTCATTCCACCGAACTGCTCCCTTAATTAAAGAACGTTTCTGCTCCTGCACATTTTGTTATGGGCTCCCTCCATCCTGTTTTCTTGCAGGGAGAAAGGGAGTGCCTCGTTTCTTGAAAATCGCCGGGGGATCGTCTTCTAAAATTGCTCTGCCAGATACATTTTCCAGGTAGGAGAAGAAACAGTCCTCGGCTATTAAAAATACAAGAACCAGCTGTGCTCTTTAATTCTTGAGAAAGATGGATAATTCTCAAGTATAGGGCCCTGCCCCAAATAGTCCAGCGGTTCTCAGCTAAATGGGACTGTGAACTACCTATTTTCAATCCCTAGATAATAGGTTTTGCACCACATACACATGGACGACCTTTTTATGTTGTATTCATTCATCCAAAGTGACTACAGGCAGTTTGTATGCTCAAGTGAAAAAATTGTCTCTGGATCTAACTACCACAAGCTGCAGGGAGGGGGAGGTGTGTGTGCTTGTGTGTGTGTGTGTGTAGGCAAAACTCAGCTTGCATACATTTGCAGGGGGAGATAATCAGGCATAGGAAGGGCTGGGAACCCAGCCACCAATTCTCTCCTGCAAATGCACACCCTTCCACAGATTAGCATTTTGAGGCAAACAGGGAACAGATTTTTGTCGTGTAGTTCCATCTTTAAGCACAACTAAATTGCAAATATGCAAACACATGTATCATATACAGTGCTTTTTTTTCTTAAAAAAAATTGTTTAGGGGTACTCTCATTTTCCTACTCATATTGAAATACTGCCCCTCAATGAGGCCGAACTTAGATTCACAAAATGTTTAGTGCTTTTTTTTCTTTTAAAAAAAATGTTTCGGGGTACATTTTGACTGAAGAAAACCACCATTTTATAGTTCAAATCAGGAAAAATAAATACAGTAAATGGACAAAAGTACAAAGATTCACAAAATGCTTAGGGGTATGCATACCCCTGCGTCCTGTCCCCCCCCCCCCAGGAAAAAAGCACTGATCATATATACATATTTTAAACTGCTATGGGCCTCAGGAGGTTGTGCATTAGAAAATTAATATATAGGCAACCTGGGTTCCATTTCCCATGGTGCACAGAAGACATGGTCTCATTGGCTATGGGGAGTCCTCAAATATGGCCGGCAAAATGTCCTTAAAGTTATATTAGCGGAATTTAGCAAAAGAGAGGTCTGGGTTTGGTTTGGTCTTTGCTCTTCTTTAGAAATTGTTACCCCTGCAAATTATTGAAATAAATGCTGAAGTGTTCAGCATCCAGCCAGTTTAACAGTGGCCTCAGCACCGAAGGAGACTTTATGGAATACAGCTGTGCTTATTTTACGGCTTCCGGGCCTTTTACAGTTTTTGCAGTGTGCCGTTTGTGAGGCACCACTCTGCCTTTGTAGAGCAGACGGGGCGCTGGGGGGGGGGGAGTTTCAGCCGAACGTTTCCAAGCTGAAAGATTTTTTCTTGTTTTGTTTTTTAAGCTCAGCAGACTCCTTGTTAGAGAGCAGATTCAAATTTAATTATATACATTGGTGCTCCAAACCGTTTCACTGAGTATTGTGTATCCGGGGCTGATTCCGCCGCTGGAAAAATTGGGGGGCATTTGTGGTGGGTATGACCAGCTCTAGGAGTTTACCAGGCATAAATGATGACCATGACTTTTGCTGTTGGTGGCAAGTGTCCTTCACAGAATATCAAGGACTGCCCCTCACCATATCAACCTACCCAGACCCTGCAGTCGTCATCTGAGGTCCTTCTTCATGTGCCTCCTCCGTGAGAAGTCCAGAGGGTCCAGGAAAAGGGCCTTTTCTGCAGTGGCTCCCCACTTGTGGAATACTCGCCCCAGGGAGGCTCACCTGGAGCCTTCCTTATATATCTTTAGGCACCAGGCAAAAACAGTTTTCTTTAACCAGGCCATTGGCTGGTTGACATTCACTGCTCTTTTAAATGTGCTGTTGGAGCAGGGGGTTATTGGTTTGGTTTTGCTCTTACAGTGGTGCCCCGCTAGACGAATGCCTCGCTTGACGAAAAACTCGCTAGACGAACGGCATTCGCTAGCGGAAGGCTGCCCCGCAAGACGAAAAAGTCAATGGGGCTGCCTCGCGCTGCATTGCCGCTTCGCTAGACGAATAATTCGCTCTACGAAGACACTCGTAGAATGAATTATTTTTGTCTAGCGGGGCACCACTGTATTTTTATTTTGTGATTTGTTATTTTTATGTTGTCATTTCATGTTTAGAACTGCTCCGAGATCTATGGAGCATTCAGCATCTGCTCCACCGCTAAGAGACAGCTATTACTTTTAAATGTTTACTCACACTTTCCTGGATCCAGGCTCTTAAAAGTTCAGTTTTGTTGTTTTCTATGCCACTCAGTTTTATCTATGATATACAGTCATACCTTGGTTTTCGAACAACTTATTTCTCGAACGTTTTGGCTCCCGAACTCCGCAAACCGGGAAATGACTGTTCTGGTTTGTGAACTATTTTTGGAAGCAGAACATCGGATGTGGCTTCCGCAGCTTCCGATCGGCTGCAGGAGCTTCCTGCAGCCAATCAGAAGCCACACTTTGGTTTGCGAATGTTTTGGAAGTCGAACGGACTTCCGGAACGAATTCCATTCGACTTCCAAGGTACGACTGTATAGCTTTGCTCCGTTTCTACCAAGTTGTTAGGAAACTTTACTGAACGCCGTTGTTGTATTTTCATGGCTTATATGCAAACTACTTATTATATGAAATAGTATAAAAACCATATGGATAAATTAACTTTTGTGATTGGGTGGCAAAATAAGACTGATATGTCTTCAAGTAACCAGCCGTAGCTAATCAAAGAAGCAACCATCAATTACTATTGGAATCGATAGGGTTAGTGGAACTAATTTACTTCCCACTAATTTCAAGGTGACTTTAGTCTGGCTAAATTTATTTGGGTCTCTGCCCTGGAGACCTAATCACAAATATTGCCCAGTGGGACACGTAAAATATTTATATTAAAGAATCAAGTGGCTGGATTGATCCAAATTGAGAAGATGCTTGAGAAACAGAAGCTGCATGGTGGGATGACAGTCATTAACAGGAGATTTATCAGGTACAAGAAGAAGAGAAGAAGAGTTTGGATTTGATATCCTGCTTTATCACTACCTGAAGGAGTCTCAAAGCGGCTAACATTCTCCTTTCCCTTCCCCCCCCAAAACAAACACTCTGTGAGGTGTGTGGGGCTGAGAGACTTAAAAGAAGTGTGACTAGCCCAAGGTCACCTAGCAGCTGCATGTGGAGGAGCGGGGAAGCGAACCCAGTTCACCAGATTATGAGTCCACCGCTCTTAACCACTACACCACACTGGATGGGGTTACCTTGAAAGAGCGTCTGCACATGTGCCTACAAAGTATTCAGGTCAGACTGCACATGTGCAGAAAGTCATATTTTTATCACATAGTTTCTGAGCAACCTAGAATTGTAGAGTTGGAAGGGACCCTGAAGATCCTCTGTTCCACCCACCTGAAGCCTGGGCATCCAGCTTCATTCAACGGTTTCAAAAAGAGTAAGGGGCTAACAAAATATAACTTGTGTGCAAGAGCCTAAAAAGCAGGGTAGCCATAATAATAATAATAATAATAATAATAATAATAATACAGTGCCCATCTGGCTGGGTTGCCCCAGCCACACTGGGCAGCTCCCAACACACATAAAATAAAATAATACCCGTCATAAAAACTTCCTGATACATGACTCCCTTCAGATGTCTTCTAAAAGTTGCATATTATCTCCTTGACATCTGATGGGAGGGCATTCCACAGGGAGGGCACCACTGCCAAGAACGGTGACCACAGATATTGTTTTTACAGTCCATGCCTTTTGGGGGTGGGGTGGGAGTTTCTGGGGGAAACAACACTTCAAGATAAAAGTTAAACGTTGCTAATGTCAATATTGATTATTTGAGCCCATTCGGCTAATTAATGCCTTGCCACCAAAAGGGCATCTTTCATGCACACCCAGCAAAAGCACTGATGGCGGTTCCAGTTTATCTGAGGCAAGAGCACGGTTTCATTCATTTATTTGTGGTCTTACATGCAAAACACAGTCAGGAGAGTGGGGAGAAGGTACAGATGGATCTGAAGCTGACCGCCAATCATTCCTAAGGGCGAAATATCATCTGAGCAGGGTTATGACCTTCAGTTAAATAAATGAGGCTGTGGTGGATAATTAGGATGGGTGGTTGGGAGAAAGGGACCAGAGTTTACATTTCCTTCATGTTATCTCTAGCTGTGACACTCTTCCCCAGAGTTCCTGCAGAAAGCACTCATCCTTCCTGAAGGACAGGAAGTGTTTGTCGGAATGGGGATTTACATATTCCCTTGGCGATGGGGCCGCTCACCCAGATGGCATGCTACTTATTTCCTTCAAACAACAAAATAATGTGGGCAAAGTTGAGAGGCTGCATTGTTTGGAAAATGCTTTTATCGTTTGTATTCTGCTCTTAGCTCAGCTATGAAATGTTCCCTCCCCTGCAGAATGCAGGACTCGGTGTTGTTAATGTGAAATAAAACCAAAGATTCCATAAGCAACAGAGAAAACAACCTGCTCCAATACTGCTGCCCCATTCATGTTTTTAGGGGGAGATGCTTAGGATTCTTCCTCCTCCTCATTTTGGTAAAAATAAAATAAAGAAGAATCCTCAGCCACGTGGCGTTTAAAGATTAAGACCACCCACTATGTATGGGGGAGAAATTTGATTTGGTTCACAATTAAATGTGAACCCATTTAATTTGCTCTTTCTGAACAAAATATGAGAGATGAAATCAAGCCATCCTTTGAAATTCACCTCTCTGAACTTTGCAAGCAGGGCCGGCAAACCCAGGAGGCAAGGTGAGGTGTCTGCCTCAAGTGGCAGGATACATAGGGGAGCGAATCCCAATTTTTATTCCCCTCCTGATTCCCCTCCTTGTTCCTGATGCTGATCTCTACTCACCCCTTCTTCCTTGGTGGGGAGTGGGATGCCATTTTATGGTTCACCGCAGGTACCATATTGTCTTGGAGGGACCCTATCTGCATGTTTTCCAGCTAAGTAATGCATATTCTGGGGTAAATGCACCCATTAAAGTGTATATATTCAGGAAAACAACACACCAAAATGCACTATTTTAGAGGAAAGTGCTTTGCAAAAAAGTTGCATATTAGGCAAAATTGCATACGAATGTATGTTAGGAGAAAATTGCACGCAAACGCTGGTGAATTCTCATGAGGACTTTTAAAGACATGAAAACAATGTGGAGATATGGACAACTGAATTTCAGATTGGAACATGAGAAATTGAGGGAATTAAAAACTGACAGAGTTGCCCACCTACCCTGAATAGTCTTAGAATTCAGCCACCATAGATATTATAGACACACACTTCTGCAGGCAATGAATTATCCCATGAAAGTATGAGAGGGGAGATATTTGGACCAACTTTAGACCATACTTTTCTCAAAAAGGCAGGCTACGGAACGCCCTCTAATTTTAAGCACAGCTCTTGTGGTCTTTTGCCAACTTAGTGCTACATGAGCTTTGCTCCTAAAGGAAGCAAGCAGGCCCGTCTTTGCCATAGAGCTTAGTGGCGTGGTGCACCAGGGCGCCGGCCTCTAGGGGGCACCCCAGCGAGTGGAGCTGCACGGCTTTGCCGGCGGCCTCCCCTTTCCCTCCTGCACGCCGCCAGTCCCTCAGTCCGCTCTGTGGCTGAAGCCCCACTCACTCCATCTCTTCTCCCGCCGCGCAGTTCGGAGGAACCTTCAGTCAGCTCTCCCCTCATTGCTGCCGCTGCGTTTCCCCGGTCTACCTCTGGCGGCTCTGTAACTCCCTTGCATCTGTTGCGCTCGCCTCACAGAGGAGGAAATCTCCGAGGGGGAAGGGGGGAGGAAGGGGGTCTGTGTTTATTTGTGCCGTTCTTCTTTTAAACCCCCTTCCTTCCCCATTCTCCCTTGGAGATTTCCTCCTCCATGAGGCGAGCGCTGCGCCTCAGAGCGAATGAAGGAAAAGGGGCGCCTTGCTCCAGCCTCGTCAGTTCCGTGCGCCCTCTGTTTCTCCCTCCTCTCAGTGCTGCAATTGGTCGTTGGGACCCTTCTCCAGCCTGCCGCTGCGCAGGGCGGTGGGAAGGAGCCCAAGGAGTCCCGAGCAGGGTGCGATCCCTGGCGGCCGCCGCTCCTCTGAGCGCTTCTCCAGCCTGTTGCTGGAGCACTTTTGCTTTTTGTTTTGGAATCCCACCCAGCCCCATCCAAAAAGGGGGGACCGGTTTGTTTTAGATGCTTACCAAGATCCCCTCCTGCTGCACACATACACACCACGCCTGTTTTTCCCAAGTTTGTGGCAGAACTGGAGAGTTGGAAGTGACCCCCCGGTGTCATCCAGCCCAACCCCCCCCCCCGCAATTAAACGGGCGGTGTTCCACGTTTTGTCCTGCAGCTGCCCAGATGGTGGATCCTCTGCCCCCTTCCCGGCCCCCGAAAACACTGCTTTTATTCTTGGGTGCTTAGAAGGGGTTTCTCGCGCCTTTGGGAGGGGCTCCCAGTCCCAGCTGTCCTGCGCGCTTCCAGGTGCATCAGGGGTACTGGAGAGGAGCAGGTATATTTGCGGTGCTCCCCCACCCCCGGAGGCTCCAGCTGGTTGGAGGGAGGGAGGGAGTTAGGGAGGCGGTACCGGGCGTTGTTTGCCAAAGGATGGGGGAGCGTTGGGGGGCACCGGAGAGATCCCTGCACCATGGCGCCAGATAGGCTTAAGACGGCCCTGGAAGCAAGCACCCCAAAATTGGTTCAGTGTTGGAGTTCAATGGGACATCCTGAGACTTTGAAGCAAGAAGGAAGGATTTCATGGGGAAGTGGACGACATAAGGCTTCTTCTAACAGGTCGCCAAGCATCAAGAAAATAACTCACACTTTCCCGGGCCTGAATCATGAATTGGATAACAGCACAAGAACACATGAAGGCCTCTTGAACGATAATTTGAGAAGGAAACAAGGATTCCCCACTCCCCCCCCTTTTAACCTTAAATGAACTCTTTTCTAGTTAGGTTGCCATATACATTTTAGTTAATATAAGGGAAGACAGATATAGGATGGGAGAATTCAAGATGGCTCCTGTTTTCCTAACACCCCACTTGCTCTTAATTTGTTACCTGCTAAGGAACATCCAGCTTCATGGGCTAGAATCCTCACATGTTGTTGTTCAGTCATTCAGTCGTTCCGACTCTTCGTGACCCCATGGACTAGAGCACGCCAGGCACCCCTATCCTCCACTGCCTCCAGTTTGGCCAAACTCATGCCAGTTGCTTCAAGAACACTGTCCAACCATATCATCCTCTGTCGTCTCCTTCTCCTTGTGCCCTCCATCTTTCCCAACATCAGGGTCTTTTCCAGGGAGTCTTCTCTTCTCATGAGGTGGCCAAAGTAATGGAGCCTCAACTTCAGGACCTGCCCTTCCAGTGAGCACTCAGGGCTGATTTCTTTAAGGATGGATAAGTTGGATCTTTTTGCATGCCATGGGACTCTCAAGAGTCTCCTCCAGCACCATAATTCAAAAGCATCAATTCTTTGGCGATCAGTCTTCTTTATGGTCCAGCTCTCACTTCCATACATTACTACTGGGAAAACCATAGCTTTAACTATACGGACCTTTGTCGGCAAGGTGATGTCTCTGCTTTTTAAGATGCTGTCTAGGTTTGTCATTGCTTTCCTCCCAAGAAGCAGGCATCTTTTAATTTTGTGACTGCTGTCACCATCTGCAGTGATCATGGAGCCCAAGAAAGTGAAATCTCTCACTGCCTCCATTTCCTCCCCTTCTATTTGCCAGGAGGTGATGGGACCAGTGGCCATGATCTTAGTTTTTTTGATGTTGAGCTTCAGACCATATTTTGCGCTCCCCTCTTTCACCCTCATTAAAAGGTTCTTTAATTCCTCCTCACTTTCTGCCATCAAGGTTGTGTCATCAGCATATCTGAGGTTGTTGAATCCTCACATGGTCAACCTTATTTGTTCTTTAATGGGCTTATCTGGAAGATTTTTCATCTAAGCTTCAGTTACAAGCACAAGATGAGACTTTGAAAATTGGAAATTGGAAAACAAAACACATTTCTGTTAGTGGAGGCCTGGCAGTTCAAGGCCTAGCAATTTTAGGAAGCTTCCAAATCAACAAATGTATGAAGCGATTGGAGGAAACTGCTGGATTTAAAAGACACAGCAAATGATCCTGGCATTGATATCTTTCCAAACCACACGTACCAAAACTGTTGGAGTGTTATTGTCACATTCCCAACACTTAGCATGTTTTAGAATGCCCACAGAGCCAAGGCTTTGAGGGGGACCCCAATGAATGAATTCAGTTTTCATCTATTTGCCATTCTTTTTCTTTCTTTCTTTTTTTCTTCCCCTCCCTGCACCATAGAACCATATATCCAAATTCTGCCAAATGTGACGTCTCTTGAGTATCCAATTCCTTCTTTTTAAAGGAACCATATGCATCCTTTTAATTTTCCACTAATTACAAATCCATGGCAAGTGTGAAATGATATTTTAGGGTCTAGCGGTATTAATTTTCCATGTCTGTAACCAACGACATGCAAAGTGTCAAAGTGTTACTTTTCACGTGGTCTTCAAATAAAATTAGCACTCTTCTGTAATAAAGTACGCCAAAAGAAATTGCATGTCTAGATGAGGGAGGTGAAAAACCTCAAGCCAACATAACCAAGCATCTTGTCAGGTTAGATTGTAAATGTGAAATTGAGAAAAGGTAGAAACATAAAATACAGTGGTGCCTCGCAAGACGAAATTAATTCGTTCCGCGAGTTGTTTCGTATTGCGAAAATTTCGTCTTGTGAAGCAGTTTCCCATAGGAATGCATTGAAATTTAATTCCCATAGGAATGCATTGAAATTTTCATCTTGCGAAGCATGACCATAGAAAAATTCGTCTTGCGAGTCACCTAAAAAATTGCAAAACCCTTTCGTCTAGCAAGTTTTTCATTGCGCGAGGCATTCGTCTTGGGAGGTACCACTGTAAGCATCTTTTTCTCTGCTATTCCAGCATCTGGAAAAAGAGGAGACTGAGGAGGAGATATGATATTCAAATATCTCAAGGGCTGTCACATGGAAGATGGAGCATGCTCGTTCTCTCCTGCTCTGGAGGGGGGACTCGAACCCATGGCATTTGAGAGCCAAGGTACCACTGTATTATTATGAGAGTGAGGATTCCACCTTGCCCTCCACACTGTTCATGATTATGATGAAGACTATCCTGCAAAACACACAAATCAGAGCAACTGAGGAAATAAAGGTATCATATGTAAAGATACCAGTCCAAGATCAGTGGCAAAAATCATGAACAAGACTCAAAGTATTCCAGTCCCAGTGAAATACCTGTACAAGGAACGTTGAATTACGTGTAGGCATCAATTGCAATTCTAAAAGTGCTAGTCAATTGCAACATCCCCTACGCATCAGTAAGACCAGGGGTCAGCAAACTTTTTCAGCAGGGGGCTGGTCCACTGTCCCTCAGACCTTCTGGGGGGGCCGGACTATTTTCTTTGGGGGGGGGATGAACGAATTCCTATGCTCCACAAATAACCCAGAGATGCATTTTAAATAAAAGCACACATTCTACTCATGTAAAAACACGCTGATTCCCAATCGTCTGCGGGCCGGATTTAGAAGGCGATGGGGCGGATCCGGATCCGGGCCTTAGTTTGCCTACCCTTGAGTAAGACCAATGGAAAACAGGAACTCAGGATGCAGACAGAATGGTCTGTAATTTATGGAAGAAATTAGCAAGACTTTAAAAAGCGGCAACTGAATAATTGAAGGCAAAAAAAGCTACAAAATCAAATTCAAAACAATGAAGATATACCAGTTAGTGAATGGAACAGTTCCAGCCATCTGGCATTCATATGGTCCTGGTTGGGGTTGTTATTGTGCAGACTTAAATGACCCACTCATACCTTCAAGCAAGGGCTTTCATTAACTACATATATCAAAACACTTTGTAGCTGGTTAATATTACAGGCTCACACATGCGAACCCCTTTCACTATTTTTAATCTCTATAAAGTTTGAGGGTTCCCAGTCCATCAATGTTACCGTAGTTGGTGGAAGACATTATGTATCCTGCAATTTCAGCAGGAAGAAAATGGAAGGTGGGGGGGGGGGAAGGAGAATGAAGTGGCAAATTATTCATGCAATTCCACCTAGGCCTGGAAAGATCCCGTGCTCCAACAGAGCAAATCCTGCTTCTGTTGAAAACAGCTATCATGAAAATGGATAGAAATAAACTCTACTGCACATGTGAAACACTAGTCTAGACTTCCCGTTACAGATCAGTTTCAAATTACTTGTCTGTGTGAGTTTCCCGTGAGTTTGTTAACTACAGTGGAGTTAAAACAAAGCAAGCGGCATGTGCTGGCTTAAAAAGAAAAGGAAAAAACCATGTATGTTAGACCTTTCAGAATTCACAGTGTTTCTGCCAAGGATTTACCAAGGTGGGACCGATTCGGATGGTCCGCCCCCGCCACTTAATGGATCCAACTGGCTTCCAGAGAGTGGTAGGGGATGTTTTATCCCATGTTGATGGCCTTTCAGCTGATTCCCTGGTGGCCTGTTGGACGTTCGGGTTCCAAAGAACGTTCGCAAACCGGAACAATCGCTTCTGGGTTTGTGGCGTTCAGGAGCCAAATATCTGAGTACCAAGGTGTTTGGGATCCAAGGTATGACTGTATACTATTTCCATGATGTAACTTACTCTCCCACCTAACACTGCAAAGAATAGGAAGAAGATATAATGTGAGACATATTATGGGTACCTATACCCTGTCAGCAACATGGTAGACCTTCCAAGTGTCCCTATTTTCCAGGGACAGTCCCAGATTTACAGAAGCCATCCTGGTTTCCAATTTGATCCCGGAATGTCCCGCTTTTCCTTAGGACGTCCCTATTTCCATCGGTGAAAACAGGAGTGCCTGGCGTGCTCTGGTCCATGGGGTCACGAAGAGTTGGACATGACTAAACGACTAAACAACAACAATTTCCATCGGACAAATGTTGGAGGGTATGGAGTTAGGCGACAACCCAAGCTAAAGAGAGAAGCAACTATATAACCTTTAGAAGACATCTGAAGACACCCCTGTATAGGGAAGGTTTTTAATGTTTAGTGTTTTATTATGCTTTTATATACAGGTGAAACTCAAAAAATTAGAATATCATGGAAAGGTTCCTTTCTTTCAGTAATTCAACTCAAAAGGTGAAACTAATATATGAGATAGACTCATGACATGAAAAGCGAGCTATGTCAAGCCATTATTTGTTATAATTGTGATGATTATGGCGTACAGCTGATGAGAACCCCAAATTAACAATCTCAACTTTAGGGTTTTCATCAGCTGAACGCCATAATCACCACTATTATAACAAGCAAAGGCTTGACATATCTCGCTTTGCATGTCATGAGTCTATCTCATATATTAAACTCCAGTAGCTAATGAAAAGAATTGCTTACATAAATGGACTTTTCCACGGTATTCTAATTTTTCGAGTTTAACCTGTATGCTGGAAGACACCCAGAGTGGCTGGAACAACCAAATCAGATGTGTGACGTAATAATAATAATATTGGGTGGCACGAAGTGAAATCTCTTCCCTCAGTGCCATGCTCCTGATCCAATTTGCTCCTCTTCCTGGCTTTTCAAAGTCTATAACTGGGAGAACTTATAGGAAAATTTCCAACGCCCACAAAGTCTGCCTCTGAGTTCTCTCCTCTCCTCATCCACTTCCTTCTCTGTCTCGGTCTCTCTGTCATTCTAAGATAGCTGCTAAGTTTTGTTTTGTCGCCCTGCTAATTATTTGGTTAGATCAATCTAAAAGGGAAGGAAGCCAAGCCTTCACTAAGTGCTCTTTTTTTTTTTTAGTAATTTCTGACAGTAAATATAATAGATCCAATTTCAGTCTCGGGGAAAAAACATTTACAGAAATACTGTGTGAATCATACTTGTTGAACATTACCTTTTTCTGTAACGTGTGACACTAATGGCAAACAGAAATCATTAAAATATACTCTGACTGTAAATTTTTTCCCCCCAGAACCGCTTATATGTTTCTGGTAAACAATGGCTTTTTCTAATAAATTTGTAATGTATTGGTTTGGAAGACAACTATGGTCAGACACATTTGGGGGGGGAATCTGGATTTAGGCTTTCTGACCATACATAAAACAGATTGCATCTAGTTAAAAGCTGAAACCTTTTCCTTAATTAAATTTCTTGTGCCTAAAGGTATAAGCCTCAAAACTAAAAAACCAACGTTTAAAGAACCTTGTAATATTATACAGACATTGAGTGGGCAGAAAGCAGACTTTTCATCTTAGTTTTTATCTTCCTGCCTTTTGTGAGCATAAATCAGACACTCAAACAAAGTACTTTTTTTAAGAAGAAAAAAATTATGTGGAACAGAATTTAGTAACAAATCTAGGAAAAGTATGACTTGTGGGAAATGCCATGCTTTCTTTTAAATTCACATTATTTGTATAAAATGAACTTTTAATCTAAGTCAGTGCAAAAATATTCATTTGGAATCTGTTCCTTCCTCCAGCTTTTAAGACTTCAAGATGCCAGAAGTAGCTTTCATAATTAATCACATTGTGCGCATCTGTGTACAATTACATAAATATGCTTCATTCTTAAAGCTGTGTATACCTGATGTAATGGAAGTTAAATTTATTAAGTATTTTAAAACCATATGGTTTTCCCTTTCTCCCATATGCAAGAAGCAGATTGAAATCTCATACATAAGCAGAAACTGTTGTCTCTTTACTTTCATCTGAGGACTGGAAAACCACTCAACAAATCTGTACCAAGAAGGTGTTGCGTGATGGCCCATAGCATGTAGGCAGCAGTTATTTGGTTCAATAAAACACAAATTCCTCACGGATCCTAGAATTCAAATACCACCTTTTCCAAATTCTAACTTTCAGCTGCCTAGCTGTAAGATGTCCAACCTTCCACTGACACCAGAGAATCTAAACCAGGGGTAGGCAACCTAAGGCCCGTGGGCCAGATGCGGCCCAATCGGCTTCTCAATCCGGCCCACGGACGGTCCAGGAATCAGCGTGTTTTTACCTGAGTAGAATGTGTCCTTTTATTTAAAATGCACCTCTAGATTATTTGTGGGGCCTGCCTGGTGTTTTTACATGAGTAGAATGTGTGCTTTTATTTAAAATGCATCTCGGGATTATTTGTGGGGCATAGGAATATGTTCAATTCACCTCCCCCCCCCCAAAAAAAATAGTCCGGCCCACCACATGGTCTGAGGGACGATGGGCCGGCCCATGGCTGGAAAAGGTTGCTGACCCCTGATCTAAACCAATGACCCTAGAGATGTTGGGTCGTTGTTATTTGTGTGTTCGTTTATTGTTATAATTGTTTACTGCCCATCCAATCAGGTTCTCTGGGTGGTTAACATAAACAATAAAATACAAAATGCAATTCACAATAAATGGACACCAGAGGGATCTTATATCTCAGGGCCAGGGCCAGCCCAAGACATTTTGGCACCTGAGGCGAACCACAAAGCAAAGTCCTCCTTCCAACCGGGGAAGAAGAGGTGAGTGAAGATCTGCATCAGGAACAAGGTGGGAATAAAGATCTACATTGGGATCTGCTGTGCCTGTGGATTCTGCTGCCTGAGGCAGTCGTCTCACCTTGCCTCCTGGATGGGCCGGCCCTGCTCAGTGCAAATCAGCACAGTGCTGAAGCTATAGATGGGTCCACTGATCAGAAGATAAAATATCTCTCTGACCACTCTTTCGGGATCCTAAAGAACAACCAGAAGAACATTTCCCTCCAGTCTAAGCTGTAATCACCACAGTGCTGAGACCAGACCAAAGCCCTCTGAATGGGGTATAAAATATCCATCTATTATTTAGACATTGACTGTGTACATCCTGTACACTGAAAGCGCATTTAAAGCACAGTTTCCTGCAAAGAATTGTGGGAACTGTCATTCGTGGCTCACAGAGCTACAGTTCCCAGCACTCTTAACAATAATCCGGTTTCCAGGATTATTGAAGGGAAGTCATATGCTTCAAATGTGCTTTCACAATATGTGGTGTGAATGCAGCCATCCTCTCTAAAGGGCAGTTAGAAGGTGATTTTCTCCTCAGTGCTAAGCACCACAACACTGAGACTGGATATAAAAAGCAGCTTTTCCTTCAGTCTATTGCAGGTGTGTGAAAGAACACCTTTTTTTAAAAAAGAAAAAGGTAGAGAACTAAGTGCTGCTGTGGCACTTAGCGCTGAAATCTGAGATAAAAGATCCTCTGCCTGCTCTTTGGAGATCTTTTTTTTTTTTGAAAGGCAGTCCAAGTGATCTGTTATCTCCAATCTGAGGGTCAAGTACTAAAGTGCTGAGATAAGAGATAAGGACCCCTGCTCACTCTGTAAGAGCAAAAGACAACATTTCTCTCTGCTATCACCCCATTGCTGGATGATGGAGTCTGGGTGGGTGGAAACACTGCATTTGCACAGATCCTTCAAAAATCGATCTGTCCTTACTGTGTAAAGACAAAAAGAGCTCAGTAATTCTAGGGGGGGGGGATGCAAATAATGTCAACAAACAGTTGGACCACAAACCCTATCTTACAGCTATTCAAAGCCTCAAACATAAAAGGGCAATTGCCTTTCAAAATATGCAAGCATGCAATTGCAATACGTAGTAACAATGTTTTGTATATTTGCAAGAGCACATGTTGGAGCTTTATCTCTGCTTTGATGGAGAAGGGGAACACAATCTTTTTTTACCTGTTCTCTTCAGTAAGTTTTGCAACAAATATGAAAGCTGCAAGCACTCGATCTTCGTCCAGTTTGAGCCTATGGAAGATCTCGTTGAAGAGGAATAAACTGTAATTACATACCTTGCAAAAAAAGATTGCAACGTACTGTATAGCCATGCAGCTCATAAGAACAGGTTTATTGCGCAAGACCTCCCTACCAGCTGTAATTGTGCAACCTGTATTTGCTGGTTTGATTGAATCACACCCAAAATAGCAACAGTGTGGAAGCACCTACTGTCTTGGACAGTGGAGACAGAACATAGCCTTCATGGCAAGCAGCCATTGATAGTCCCATGGACTGCAAGAAGATCAAACCTATCCATTCTGAAGGAAATCAGCCCTGAGTGCTCACTGGAATGACAGATCCTGAAGCTGAGGCTCCAATACTTTTGGCACCTCATGAGAAGAGAAGACTCCCTGGAAAAAAAACCCTGATGTTGGGAAAGATGGAGGGCACAAGGAGAAGGGGATGGCAGAGGATGAGTTGGTTGGACAGTGAGTTTGACCAAACTGCGGGAGGCAGTGGAAGACAGGAGTGCCTGGCGTGCTCTGGTCCATGGGATCACGAAGAGTCGGACACGACTAAACGAGTGAACAAGACAAGATACACCCCATGAATGTGTCTAATCCGCTTTTAAAGCCATTCCAGTTGGTGGCCATCACCACCTCTTGTGGGAGAAAATTCCATTGTGTAACTATGCACAGTGTGACGAAGGATTTTCTGTCCTGAATATTCCAACAATCTGCAGAAATTGGTTGCTCTGCTCACAAGTTCTAGTTATTAAGAAAGGAAGTAAAAGTTTTCTCTGTCCACTTTTTCTACACCATGCATAGGTTTCTGCTCCTCTAACATGGAAGCCTTATTATCTCTGATAGCTTCTTTGACTCTGCTTGTTAACAATACTGGCATTCTTTTTGCCCTGGTGGTACCATTTTGATTTGTGGTATACGTTCTAGCTGAGCAAGGCTGGATTACCAAATAGGCAAAGTAGGCACCGGCCTATGGGCCCCAGGCCTTTTAGGGGCCCCGAGACAATGGATAATAATAATATTGATTTGATCTTGATCTTGTTGGTTAGTAAAACAAAAAAATGCATTAGGATATAATTTATGAGGGAGACCCAAAGATTTTGACTCCCTAGGGGCATCCACAGGGTTTAATCTGGCACTGTAGCTGAGCTTCTAATACAGTTGTGCCTTGGTTTTAGAACAGCTTAGTTCTCGTACGTTTTCGCTCCCAAATGCTGCAAACCCAGAAGTGAGTGTTCTGGTCTGTGAACTATTTTTGGAAGCCGAACGTCCAACAGGGCTTCTGATTGGCTATAGGAGCTTCCTGCAGTCAATCAGAAGCCTTGCTTTGGTTTCCGAATGTTTTGGAAGTTGAACGGACTTCCAGAATGGATTTCATTTGACTTCCATGGTACAACTGTATTGTGCTTTTAAGCAGGTCACTTGGTCTCTGCTGCACAGCTGATTGGTGGGAACGGAGCCAGAGGGCTAGTTTTCATGCACACAGCTTGCATACAGGCAGATGTTTATGCCATGGGACAAAACATCTGGAGGGCACCAGGTTGGTAAAGATTGGATAGCTTGAGGACAGATGCTTCAGAAGGTTTCTGCGGGGAGGGGGCAGAGAGGCATTTCATTAAACTACAGTATTACCCTTATCTATAAATTAGAAAGTGCAGATACCTTAATATGAAGTAAAAATTCTCTGTGAACTCCTTAGCCAATACTACTTCATTATTTAAAGGTAAAGGTAAAGGGACCCCTGACCATCAGGTCCAGTCGTGTCCGACTCTGGGGTTGCGGCGCTCATGTCGCTCTCTAGGCTGAGGGAGCCGGCGTTTGTTCGCAGACAGCTTCTGGGTCATGTGGCCAGCATGACAAAGCCGCTTCTGGCGAACCAGAGCAGCGCACGGAAACACCGTTTACTTTCCCGCTGAAGCGTTCCCTATTTATCTACATGCACTTTGATGTGCTTTCGAACTGCTAGGTGGGCAGGAGCAGGCACCCAGCAACGGGAGCTCACCCCGTGGCAGGGATTCGAACCGCCGACCTTCTGATCAGCAAGCCCTAGACTATGGTTTAACCCACAGCACTACCTGGGTCCCTACTTCATTATTTAGCTTCCATCAAAAAAAGGGGGGGGGGGAAGGAAAGGAAAGGAAAGGAAAGGAAAAACATGTTTTTACTTCCAGCAATCTAATAGTATTAAGCAATTTAAGTTTTCTTGGGGACAGACCCAGTACTGATAAACAAGCTTAGCCTTTCTTTTTTAAGTAATCTGGGGCTATTCACAGCTGATAATTAACCTTGACTTTATGTGTTTATTATACAGGACAGCTAACATTCACATTCAGCCTACCTAATAAGAGTTGAAGAGGTTGAGGTCCACAGCATTGCTGAATTTTTAAAACATAATAGCAGGGAGATAATATATTCAAAGAGGTCTATAATAAAATGTTTGTGCATGTAAAATACACGATCTTTTTTCTATATTCACACATATGTATCTTCAATAAGTAAAATACAAATAAAAATAAACATCCCTTGTTCCACCGATTCCATGAATTAATCTGAGATTTATTTTGCAAACTGTACATAAACAATATGCACTGACTCTGGTATTCTTGATATGGTGGTTTTCATTTTTCATTTTGAAAGCAAACAATGCATATTATGCTGCCTGGAAAAAGAAATGGGAACACACTGACAATGAAAAGGGATGTAGTGAATAACTGAAGCAAGTGGATATGAACTCCACCAAATAAAGAATGAAAAGCTGTGGTTATTTTAGAACAACAATAACACACAGGGGCGTAGCAAGGGGGTGACAAATTATCAAGGAACAATTACTGCCCTACTAGGACGGTTCATAAAAAAAAACTTTTTAAAAAAATGCCTGCTCCAAAGGTCTTATCTTACTATACTAGGGATTATATAGCTATATATGAAGTTTCATGCACATTGGTTAATATCTTGACCCTCCTCCACCAAAATAGTTGTTTACTTGGCTGTTTTCCTATGTCGTGAAGGCTGAAATTTCAGTTCAGTGGAGCACTTACTGTTCCCAACCCTAACCCTGTGGAAAGCCATCTAATTAGACTTCCATTTGATGTTGAGATGTTTTTAGGAGGTAATTTAATTATTGTTTGATTTTAGACCAATGTTATGTATCTGATGTTAGCCACCCTGAGCCCGACTTCGGCCAGGGAGGGCGGGATATAAATAAAAGTTTATTATCATCATTATTATTACTTGTTATTATTCCTTTGTAAGAAAATATGAAATAACGTAAAACCATTTTTGCAGGGGGGGATCAATGCGGAGTGACAAGAAATTTCCCACGCCGGGTACCACCTGACCTTCCTACACCTTTGGTGTGGGGGGGTGACTTTTTTTTTTTGCCCCCAGGTACCAATTTACCCTGCTATGCCCCTGATAACACACAATGCATTATTAGAAAGCAGAAGGAAGTTTATAGGGCAGGCACATTTATAGTATTTTTAGCACGCAGCTGACAGACAGGAAAAGTGGAGACCAGTGACAGCTAAGACTTCTTCCATTCATTAAAGCAATGTCTGAAGAGTTACTCCCTTGTAATCTAGTTGCATGTCACTCCAGTAACATTCAAATAGGGGTTACCAACTCAAGGACCATGGCCACGTCTTGCACCCTAAGAAATGCCAGCTCTCCTTCCTAGATTCAAGAAAGGTATCAAATAGGCCTACTGTTGGCTGCGGGAACAGCAGATCATGGAAGGAAGCTGCCATTCCCTCCTGTAAAATTAGTTGCTGATCTGCAGGACTCTAGATGGAGGAATCACCTGGGCTATTTCCAGGCAGAGATCATATATTGCAAACAGATTATTCAGGCCCATTATTTATTTATTTTTGCACATGCAATTGATACACAAGCATCCACACATTTTCAACCACAAGATCAATGCTATTCCACAGCTTGCAATCTACACTAGTGGACAAAGTATGACAGAAGGCATGCAGGTAGTGGCTTCTTTTTTTGTCCCTTGTCTCAATCAACTCTTACCCCACCCCACCCCAATCCTCTTCACAACCAGGGCATTTGTTGTTGTTCAGTCGTTCAGTCATGTCCGACTCTTCGTGACCCCATGGAACAGAGCACGCCAGGCACCCCTATCCTCCACTGCCTCCCGCAGTTTGGCCAAACTCATGCTAGTCGCTCCGAGAACACTGTCCAACCATCTCATCCTCTGTCGTCCCCTTCTCTTTTTGCCCTCCATGGACAAAGACAATATGCATCTTCCAAAAAAACCCAACCAGGTTTTGTGCACATGAGTACACAAAAACAAGCATTAGTAACTACCGGTATGTTTCACAATGGAGGGGGATGGAAGCATGTATTTTTGGAGAACGGCACAACACATTTCTGTTTCTTGGGGTGGAGAATACTGAGGTCTTGTGCAATATTGAATTTGCCTAAGGCTTGCACAAGAGTGGTGGTTTTTTAAACAAACAAACACCAAACCCCTAATATATGTACTGTAATGATAGTCTCTGAGGATTAATCCCTCACATGTTATATTGTGCAGAGATCTAGACAGAACAGCCACTCTTAACTACCGGTAGCTTGCTAAAATTCAAATGCACCTTCGGCTACAGTGCGCTTAGGTAAGTCACGTGTGACAAACCGCCCATTTAAAAAAGTTCTAATGAGCTTATACACCAGCAGTTATTGCGGATGTGCAATGGGCTATTTTTAAATCAGATTTTCTGTGGAATGGGTACATCTGGATTAAAAAAAAGTATAGCTAAGAGCTGCCATTTTGGTGACATCATCACGTGGATGGCAGAAACGATTTGCATACACCCATTCCACAATGAACATCCATCTAGAAACACCTTTAGGAAGGGCCAAGTATAACTTTGCTTCTTTCCCATGGCTATATTGCCCTCCCTTGGGTGAAGTTGGCTTTGGAAGAAGCATCATTTCTCATGACCATGTGGTTCCTCCAAGGAAATGGTAGCACAGCAGCATCGGACCTGATCCATGGGGAAGAGGCTCCCATGCCACATCAGTAATGCATGCATTGGCTCTCTGGGTATAAGGCGGTATATAAATTCAAATAATAATAATAATAATAATAATAATAGAAACAAAATAAAAAATTATTTCCAGTAGCACCTTAGAGACCAACTAAGTTTGTTCTTGGTATGAGCTTTCGTGTGCATGCACACTTCTTCAGATACACTGAAACAGAAGTCACTCCTCCCCACTCCCTCACTATATTTAAGGATCTGGTGACTTCCTTAGAGTTGGTCTCTAAGGTGCAACTGGAAAGAATTTTTTATTTTGTTTTAACTATGGCAGACCAACACGGCTACCCACCTGTAATAATAATAATGTGAGGGTAGAATTCCAGGTGATAATATTGTGAGGAGAGGACATGAGAGAGGGGAGCATGGGCGTAGGGGGGACACACAAAAATAACTGAAAGTAATTAATTGAGGTTCTACACCCCCCAGCAGATACCTGCACGCCCTTAAGAAACCTTGTTCCCCCACCCAAAAATTTTTATACCCTTGGTCTCCCCCCCCCCTCAAAAAAGCTGCCCCCTCACCCTGGCTACGCCTATGATTGTTGGGGGGGGGGGCTCCTCCCTGGCGCGTCTCCCCCTCAGAGAGAGAGGCGGGCGGCGGCAGCGCCATTTGCGCGGGGCACGCGGCTCGAACGCGGCGTGAGGGAAAAAAGGCGCCAGAGCCGGTGAGCCCTGAGGGAGAGGGAGAAGAAGAAGAAGGAGAAGAAGCGAAGGCGGCGGCTCGGGGCGAAGAGGGGAGTTCGAGACTGAGCGCCCCACACCGCCGCCGCCGCCGCTCTCCTCAGGATCGCAGCCTCGCCTCCGAGTCCCCTCAGAGAGAGTTGGAGATGGGGAGAGGATGGTGTTGCTGACGCCGCCGCCGCCGCCTCCTCCTCCTCCTCCTCCCCGCTGCCCCGCCGCCGTGAAGTGAGCGGCCGACTTGGGACGAGGCAGCGGCGGCAGAGGCAGCATTAGCGGCGGCGGAGGAGAAGAAGGCGGGAAGACGGGGCTCCGGCTCAGCCCGCCCGTCGTCCGTGTGGCTGCGGGGCGAGGAAGGCGGCGGGGCGCTTCGCCTGGCCCAGGTAAACGGGGGGTGGGGAGGAGGTAGGTGGGTTTTTTCTGGGGGGGGGGAAACAATCACGCTTTTTGGGGGGGGTGAAAATCGGCTTCTTTAATACTTGGCAACCATTCCTTTATTTTTATTTTTTTCCAGGCGTCTGTCTTCAAAACCCTCCCCCCCCAAAAAAAAGTTTCCCTCCTCGGTGGAAAATAATGTCTATGCTTTCTCTCCTTTCGAATAGGTTCTTCTATTCCTCCCTCTCTTCCATTTCGCGAGGGGGGTGACTGGGGGGGAGTGTGAGGGGAAAGAAAAGGGTTTTCCTTGCTTCCACGTCGCTGGGTTTTAAATGGGTGCGAGTGGAAGGATCCGCTCGTTTTCTTCTTGTCCTCCTCCTCCTCGGTGCTTTAAGGGCGACTTCGTCGGGAAGTTTAGTGGCCGTAGAGGTCAAGAGACAACTCCGAGGGGGGGTCATCTTACGCGCGCGCACCCCAAAATAAAACATTTCGAGGGGTTCCTTCCATCCACCTCCCACCCACCCCAATAAAAAGGTGGGTGGGCTGTATTGCCATTCCAATGGTGTCATGTGATCGATTATCCAGGGCAGGACTTACTTGCCCCCCCTCTCAATATTTTATTCCAAGTTGGCACCCCTAAAACCCCTATAAAACATTCCCCATCCCTTAGTGAATGGGCATTGCCGATCTTGGGGTGTGGGGGCGGGGCTTACTGTCGCCCAGTTGTTTTATTCAACCCCTATAAAATATTTGGGGGTAGCCCCCCATGAATGGGCATTGCCATTCAAATGGTGTATGGGTTATGTGGGGCGGGGCTTACTGCCCCCCTCAATATTTTATTCAAGTTGGCACCCCTGTGAGTGGCTTCGTTCCAAGTCAAGCTGTTGTTTCCCCCCTCCCACCCCAACGCAATCTCGAGTATCCTTGTTTAAGATGAAATTTGCTGCATAGTGAACAAGATTCTTCCCCTGTCTAGCAAGAACTACAACTTTCTACAGGTTCTGCGCCCCTTTTTGCAAACGGGAGTTTTGAGTTTTTCCCCTTGGGTAAAAAGAAATAAGGCGTCCAGCTTTGGAATTTTAAGGTTTAAGATCCCATCTTGATTCCTTTGGAATTTGTTACTCTGCAGTAGGTTTCCAAACGTAGATATTTCCCTCCTCCTCTCCCCTCCCCACTTCACTCCTTGAAGCCATATGGTATTTTTGAAGTTTAAAGAGTGGAGACACCCTAGGAGTGTTGCTTTCAGCCTAAGCTGAGGTGTTGGAAATGCATAAGGAGTCAGTTCTCAAGAATTAACCCGTTGTCAGCTTCCTTGCTTCTGCAATTTATGACAATATTGTTGGGTGTGGATTAGAAATCCCCCAACACGTTTTAACCACCTTAAGTTATTACTTGCAGTCAGGGTGGTTGAAAAGTTGTGAAATGGTTTATTCTCTCCCCCCCCCCCAGCAGTGCATGCGCATGGACAATTCTGATCTGTTTTAGTCACTGTATGATGATAATTCTCCATTAACATGGAATATAAGCCTCTTTCTGGTCCCAATTAGCCGTGCAGTCCAATCCCAGGCTTGCTTACTCAGAAATAAATCATACTGAACCAGTGAAATTTACTCTTCAGTAAACATACTTAGAGTTTTACTCCTAGAGCACAATCCTATGTGTGTCTACTCAGAAGTAAGTCCTACTGAGTTCAAATGAACTTATTCCCAGGCATATGTATAGTATTGCGGCTTTAGTTTATTAAAAGTCGAAAGTCGAATGAAGATACTCTACATTTGTCTTAAATATGCACCGTTTAAGTATAAAGGAAAGTGTGTAGATAGAGCATGTTTCAAGCACTGCGTTTTCAATAAGCTGCTAGCATTTTAGCTGAAATAGTCATCAAAGCAACGAGGCTTGCAGAGGCTTGAGGCTTGCGTGGACTAAATGCTGCATATTTTAAAAATTAATATTCATAGCGTCACAAATTCTGGGCTGATTTAAGCCCTTTCGTGCTTTCTCCCATTTTATACATGTGCTTATACAGGGGGCGGGGGGAGTATCAGTATGATTTTTTTTAATGCAGTGGTCAACGCAGAGGAGCTCAGGGTAAGAATGTATACACAGAAGTCTTTTGTCCAATTTCATTTCCTTTAGCTTGAAGAGGCTGAACAAGGATAACCAGGCATAGATCAGAAGAAGAAACTGGAAATAAAAAGAATAGAGAAAGAAGGAAGGAAGGAAGGAAGGAAGGTTAAAATCAAAGTTGACCACCTTTTTCCATATTTCTATCCCCCCTCTCCTGTGAGTCAAATTGGGAATTTAACTTCAAGTGAAGAGTCTAAATCATCCTACCATTTGTTTTGGCCTACAACTCCCATCATCCTTGACCATTGGTTGTGCTGACTCAAGCTGATACAAGTTGTAGTAAAAACATCTGGAGAGTACCACACTCTACATGTTCTCTGACTGTTCTAGATACAGTGTTTTGCTATATCAATGCATCCCACCACATGTTGATAGGACGTCTTCCGCTTTACATTTCTGCCCATTAAATCATGACATTTTAGTTTTTAGGGTTTTCCCTAAACAATAATGGGAACAGCCACAGCTCTTGACGATTTATGATCACTGGGTTCACTCACTAAGACAGGAGCAGACCACGTGGTGCCCTCCAGATGTTTTCCCCGACTACAACTTCCATAAGACCCTGCCAGCATAGCCAGTGGTCAGAGATGATGGGAGTTGTGGTTCAGCATCTGGAGGGCCTCACATTTGCTAACCCTGCAATGTAAGAGAAATTGTGTTTCTTGTTTTATGCTAATTTATAATAGCCATTGCTTGGCACCAATCATTAGACCTTCCTGTAGGCTTCATACTCCAGAGCCATGTCACAAGTCTAGGATTTCTGCTCATTTCAGTTAAGAAGAGACAGGGGGCTAAAATGGCCAGCTGCACATCTCTACCCCATTTACTCCCATTGAACTCCTAGAGGGCTCCATCTTGTTCACACTTCTTTTGACTGTGTGGTGAGATTGCATGGAGGTTTGGAATTCATATGCTGGTGATACCCAGCTGTGCTTCTTTTTAATCTGACCTAGGTCCTGCAGAGCCTGTGTTTCTTGCCATGGTGACATTTTGGAAGTAGGTGAGGTAACTGAAGTTGAACCACACTGGACTGAAATAATTTAGTTTGACACCTTTCACGTGCTTGTCTATTTGACCAGGATATGACAACAACAATTCATGCCTCTGTAACCTCAAGGTAGGCTGTTGTCACTTGTGTGCTCGATGTGGACTGTTGCTGGTGACTGTTCAGGAGCATCAGTTTGTATAGAACATGCCAGCTCTTTTGATCACAGAAAAGAACTGTGTTAGTTCCCCATTGTGTTTTGGACACTACTGGTTTTGAGCTATGAAGCCCTGCATATCTATATATACAATCCTCAGAGACCAACTTATTTTCTTCATTATATTATGACCTTCAGAATCAACAAAGTGTATCACCAATGGGCCAGTTACAAACAAGCATGGGAATGTAGAGAGGCTGCCCCACAATTAAGAACATAGGAAGAGGTTTGCAACAGGCCAGAGACATGCCTGTACAAGGAGGTCTTCACTTGCTAATAGAATGCCATCAGAGGGGGGGGGGGCAAAAGAACCTCTCTTAGAAGGGGGTGCCTGAGCCTGAAAACCTCCACATCCTTACATCCCTGTCTGAAGAGTCTTTAAACCCATGAAGGTTCATATTGATCCCAAGCCATTTAAGGATCTAAGGGTCATGGCTAGCACTCTGAATTGTGCTCAGATAGAAACAGTCAGCCGGTGAATATGTTCTATCATAACAAGGAAGGGAGTTTCATGTTCCCAATGACTTGACCTCAGTCAACAATCTGGTTGTGGAATCTGAGCAAGTTGGTACAATGCTGCTCTTCTTCCTAATTTTTTGTTACCCTTGCTGTATGTTTGGCAAATGGTGGAAAAGAAATGGAACATAGTAAATGAATGAATGAATACATCAATTATAAGCTTTAAAAAAAAGAGGTTTAGCCAGTGGTTCTAGGCCATTTCTTTAATGTCAATAAATTGAAACTCAAATGCACCACCCCTATTTTGGTCATTTGTGCATTTGAGCAAGTTTTTCATTTGACCAAGTTCTAGGTGCTTCTGACTTGGGAGATAAAGAGATATACCGGTAGATATAGATATAGATGATATAGATATAGGTGTGTGTGTGTGTACATATCTTTAAGAGCAGGGAGTGGGAAATAATTCGTTGGTGCCAACATATTTTTGTTGCATTGTGTGTTCTGCTCTACAGTGACTCATTTTTCCAGGTTGGGGAATTTGATTTCAGTTTGGCAATGAAAATTGTTGGCTCTGGAGTCTGCTGGGATTGTTGTGGGCCAAAAGTCTTGCATGGCCATCATACAGGAAATATATACATATATCTGTTTTTAGCATTTGGAACTTTGGCTCATGGAATTCATGTCATGGCTGCTATTTATACAAATACAGAGGTGTAGTTTTAGCTTATCTTAACCTTTTTAATTAAAAAAAGCATTGTAGGTCTGTAGATTCTGCATGGCCATTTGAAAAAAGCACTGTGCTTACATAGGTAAGGCCTGTGTATGCTCACAGTTCAACCCCCCCCCCACTTTATTCAGTGGGGCTTATTTCAAGGCAAATGTGCATTGGATTACAGCCTTAATTTCCATAGATCTCTTACAGAATTTCTTGCCTTTGACTGCAATCTCAGATTTCACAGAGTTTCTCAGTAGCAATTTATTAATTTTCAAGCTTAAAAATGTATAACTCATTACCTTGAACTTCAGACATACCCTGCTGTAGTCTAATAACTCTTTTGCCCTGCTTTCTGAAATTTAGAATTTAGAATTTCAGGGAGCACAAGGGAGTTGCACAGAAATGACTAGAGGTATTATAGTGATGTATACAACTATACCATTTTTAGTTTGGAATGTTCCTTCACTTTCTCTAACTTTTAGATGAATAATACAATCCAGATGAATTTAAGGATGAACTAGACTTAAGGATGAACTAGTCCTTATTTAGTTGTGGGATTTTAATGTGTGATATTTCCACACAATGCAGAAAGGTTTCTTTTCAGTAGGCATTTTCATTTGGTTGCATCTGTATTTCACAGTGGCCTGGTTCAAACATCATGCTAAGTGAAACTGTGGCTTAGCAGGGGAATGGGAGTCTTATTGGCTCCCAGAGAAGAGAGCTCACTGCTGCTCTGCTCCTTCCTGGTAATTTTTGCTACCCCACCAACATAAGGTAGGATTTGGCTTAGCATTGCATCTGAATCATGAATTGTAGCCAAGCTTTCTCCTCAGTAAGCATGAGCTACACCAAGGTTTTTTCTTGTGCCTTGGTATTGTTTATCCCCTAATTTATAGACCTATTTGGTTGCTAGGAAATAATTTTCTATCAGGTTGTACTGGCTAAAGAATGTAAAAGGTTGTATACTGCCATGTGTGGCTTGACTTGCTTGCTTGAGGTAGATGGAAATTCCTTGCCTATGAACTCCTGTGATTTTATGTAATATGGAGCTCCTACTTTTTTTGCTCTGTGCCATACTTTAAGCTCCATGATGTGAAGATGCTATGCTAAGTGTTATGTACTGAGCTGAATCCTAGAACAATAGGATCCAGAATGCAGCAGTCTGATTGGTCCGCAGGAGCCACCCAATCCAGCTCCAGGTGGAAGTGAATCAGCGACCTGATTGGCCTGCAAGAGCAGCCAATCAGGCTCATGGAAGAAGTGAATCTGCAACCTGATTGGCCTACAGGAATAGCCCGGAATTAGCCAGTCACGTGGGGCCCATTGTGTAAATGATGTATATATAGCAGACATTTTGGGGAAAGATTCGTTCCTTGCTACTATGAGCTGAATAAAGAGCATGAAATTCACACTTGACTCTGAGTATATTTCACTAAGAATCTTGTTTTGCAATAGGTTTTGAAAGTTGCAAATTCTGTGATTCCTTTAAACTGCTGCATCTCAGAGATGCTTGGATCAAGCCCAGTATTGACTGTGGCTGTGAAGAAAACAGTAACTCTTGAAAAAGAACGGCTGTTCTTGCTGTTTACATTTCTTAGGATTTAGATTTTGTTTTTCGTGGTTTATCTTTATGGTATAGCTGTGTTAAAAGACGTGGAAGGATTGCCAGTTAATTTGCACGGTTTCAGCACTATGTTCAAAATAACAAATGTGAGCATTGGAAATAGGTCATATTAGCCGCCTCCCCTCTCTTTTTTTAAATAAATGAAGATAAAGTATGGAAAACATCTGTTCTGTTTTCTTTCTCTTCCTTATCTTCAACTTACACAGCATAAGTTGCTTAAATAAAGATAGCTTTTGTGGACACATCATTGGTTGGCTAAAAAAAATGTGCTAAATTTCCATAGATTGTGTACATTATGCTTAATCATACAGTTACCCTGTTTTTGAACCAGAGCATGAATATGAAAATAGTTAGCATATTGATTCAAGAACCCAGTCCTATGTATGCTTAATTGGAAACAAGTCCTGCTGAATTCAATGGATTACTCGCTAAGTGCTCCCCTAAAGAATGGACTAAGAAGTTCTGGTTAAAATTAGAGCTGGGCTAAATATTTTACCTCCCAAGCTTTTGTAGGCCATTTGTCTTCCACATAGGATAATCAGCTATTTTCGGGGGAGTGGTGAATTTTCCAAAATGTTGTCTTATCAAGTAGCATCAAAAAAACCTTCAAGCAGCAATGTTTTGGGGTGGTTTTTTTTTTCTTTTTCTTTTCGAATAAAGAAAGAGGAAAAAATAATTGGAACCCCTGACATACCTAATAAGGTAAGACAATGTAAATAGAAATTTGCTACTCACTCAACCTCCCCTTCCCCCCAAATTAATCCAGTCTTCTGTAATGGTTTTTGATGCACCCCCTTGAAAATTGTTGGACCAAATACTTTGTTGTAGCAAAAATGAAAAATCTTAACTCAGCCACAAATTCACTAGGTTGCTTTAGACAACGCAGCTCTCCCTCTGCAGTATGTAGATGATAATAATACTGGCCTACAATACTTGAAGGTTCTCAGACTTTGCTGGTATGAGAAGTTATTTAAACCTTTAGGGAAAATGACCTCCACTTTTCCTATAAGCTCAAATTTTTAATTATTACTATTTAAGTAAGTTATGGTTGCCATATTTCTTTTGGCAAAGTTGTTGAGGTGTTTTTCCAACATTATGAGCTGCCATATGCCTGGGTTTTCCCAGATATTTCAGCCCATTTCATACCCAGACGCCATTTCCGATGGACAAATCATGGTTATTTTTTATGTATTGCAGCCCTAAGTAAGTCTTGTGCATTTTCTCCCCTCATACACATATCAGTGTAGTTTTATTATTTTTTACAAAAGTTGTCTTACTGTTCTGCATGATATAATTAATAGTACCCTTCATATGTGGGCCATAATGACATTTCCTATTGACTACAGGGATGTCCAATGGGTAGATCGCGATACACTGGTAGATCACTGGACTGTCCCAGGTAGATCACCGGGGTGTTGCAGGTAGATCGTGGGATGACAAGAAATTCCTCCCCCCCACACACACAAAAAGCTCAACAACTTTGGGCAGTTAGCCGCCATCTTGGGTAGATCACTGCCAGTTTTTTTTTGTAGTGGGAGTAGATCGCAGTCTCTTGGGAGTTGGATGTGCCTGGACTAGGACATCAGGAGTTACCTTAATGTTGATGTTCCCCTCCCTGGTAGTGTAGGAATCCCCCCACCACCACCACCCTCCATTGTTACCATTGAGCTGGTTCGCATAAACATTGACTTGGTGAGATAGCTTAGGAGGTGGGCAGACTTCTGGAGAGGAGCTTGCAATTCCTTTGATCCACCTAGGGCCTTTTTGCTGACATGCACATTCATGTGGTCCCCAGATGGGGTGGAATTGTTATCTGGGAGTTCCATTGTTGTTTTTATTTGCATATTGTGTGTCTGTTGTTGCTATGGCTGTTGGCTATGCAAATAAAGCTTTTATCCATCCATCAGTTATCTGGGAACCCAAGGTTGAATTATTATTATTATTATTATTATTATTATTATTATTATTGTAGGATTATTGTTTCATTTACATCCCACCTTTTCACCCCAAGGAGCTCACCGTGTTTCTCCTAAAATAAGACACTGTCTTATATTTTTTTCCGCTCAACAAAACACAGTATGGCTTATTTTCAGGGGATGTCTTATTTTAACCGTGTCGCATCGATACGCTGCATAGCCATACCTATCCAGGCTGTTTTAATGGGAGGTACCACGTCACTATGGCTTATTTTCGGGGTATGGCTTATTTTTGGAGAACGGCTTATATTTCGCAAATGCATAGAAATCCTGCTATGGCTTATTTTATGGCTATGTCTTATTTTAGGAGAAACAGGGTGAAGTTGGCATACATGGTTCTCCCCTTCTTCATTTAATCCTCACAACAACCCTGTGAGGTAGGTTAGGCTGAGAGGCTGTGACTGGCCCAAGGTCACCCAATGAGCATGATGGGCAAGGGGGTGGGGCGGGATTTGAACCCTGGTTTTCCAGGTCCCAGTCCAACACTTGCAAGTATTATATCAGCTTAGGAGGTCTTGCAAACCAGGCCATTATGCTTATGTTCCCTCCATTGTATATGTACTGATCTTAACATTAACCATGGCTAGCTGCAAGCTAACATTTGCAATCATGGTTAGGTAATCGTAGCGTCCATCAAATATATGTTTGTACTGCAGCTCCCATCACCCTGCCTGGTTCTCTAAGCCATAGTATGAGAGATGGAAGGTGTGAGTGAGAAGATAATAAGGCAGCATGACAGACAAAAAGCTCTTTCACAGTTGCTTCGTTTTTGAAATTCCCTGATTGTCCCAGTTTCCAGAACAGTTGCCATGTTATTGTGCATCTTGCAAGTGCCGCAAGGCAGGTGTATTCTCAGTGATTCTCAGTGATTGATTGAATGATTGGGAAGGTTGTTTTACACTGTGTACATAGTTGTGAAGGAAGCTCCTTTGCATGGAAGAATGTCTCTTTGATGTGGCCATAAAACACTAATGCAGGATGTAAATGCCAAATTGGCTCCTTAGCCTGAGGTAATGTTTTACTGCCTTAACCTTTGCACTAGACTCTAGTTAACCAGACTTCCGCCTACTTTGCCTGATGGAAATACATCTAATTACTAGGTTACAAAAGATTAAAGAATTTAGATGGCAGGTTAAGAAGAACCTAAAGTGGGAAATAGAATTAGGCTCAGTTCCACTGAGAGGTAGCAGCTGTATTCCTAACAAGTAAAATCAAATTTAATTGGTCATTATTATTTTAGATGCCTCATTTAAGATACCGCATTGCAATCTATTCTGCGTCTATTAATCTATTAATGCTGGGATAGCTCAGTCAGTAAAGCATGAGACTCTTAACCTTGGGGTCATTGGTTCAAGCCCATTGGTGTTCCATGGTGTTCTCTCTAGGGGTGTTCATTTGACACAACACATGATGAGGATAAAGCAGGTCTGTGCCTGCTGGCCACAATCCTCTGGTGGATGCACACAGACCTTATAAGAAGGGACCCATGCGGGTCATTTGGCCTCGGGACTCAGGTGCTAAGAGGGCCTCAAATTTAGGCATGTGTTAATTTTTTGGCATTTGCTAAGTTTCACAACATGTTTTATGCACATTGGACCACAAAAGAGACACTCTCACAGTTTAAAACTGGAAGTTTAAGCAAATAAGAAATGTGATTTCATAAAAGACATTTGTCTGTTTATTAAATGATATAGATGCCATATTAAAGAGTTCAAAATGTTATTGACTTGGTCAAAATGGTAATTCCAAGGCCTACAACCTTCCACTCTGGCTGTCAAGTAACCCCCATTCCCTTTGGTAGAAACTATGCTGGAGCAATCTGTGGACACATGTGGTGGCCTATTTACCATTTGCTTCCCCCCCTTCTTTTTAGAAAGCTTGGGAACAAAAAACAAAACAAAAACATTTAAGGGTGGTGGTGGTCAGCTTAGCTTTTCTTCTCCCTTCCTATAATCACCTACAGAGGCTTCTGAAGAATGGGATGGAAAGAAAAGCAAGAGCATTACTTTGGATCCCACTTTGGAGCTTTAAATCAGGCCTGTATTTTCTTCAGGGCACTCAGACCCATTTGCCCAGCCCTGCCAGTGGAGTGACACTAGCATCACTCTGGTGGTGCAGAAGCCCTGTTCCACTCACCAAATGGAGCTTCCTGTTCTCTAAACCAACTCTAACCAACTGAACTATCTGCCAGCAGAAAGACCCAACTTGGGAGTGTTCCAGGGGAGGCGCTGAGCTTGCCTGGGATTTCCTGTATCCTGAGCTGGCCCTACTGTCATGATGTCATCACTTGATTTAATCCAGGCCCAGTCTCTACACCACCTCTAGGCTGGCATAGCGGTCCAGGCTAGTCTTTGCCGCCATCTTCTGCCCAGGCTTTGAATTCTTTGCTGGCTCTACTGCTCCATCACATCCTATTGCTGCCCGGCCTGCATTTCAATCATGCCCATCACCTTTTTTCCACTTTAATGGCCACAGTGAAGTTACTGTCTGCTAAATGGTTACAGGTTATTCAGTAGCTATGTTGAGATCAGAATACCTTGGTCTGCAACCTAATTGAGGAAAGTACCTTTGAATTACATCTATAAAATACAGTAGCTTACCTATCATTTGTTTATTTTATTTTTAGTGAGCACACAAAGCTTTGGGAAATATGCTGCTTAAGTTAATTTTTGTATTATTCTTTGAGACAGAAATCAATTCATTGCACAAAGGAGAAGGGATTGTTTCCCACATATTTCTAATAAAGTTTATCACTGTTTATCCTGCTAGAATCATTGGGGGGGGGGTGATGTATTGCACAGAATTTAAAATAGTTCATTCAGCTGCCAGAATCTCTAAAAGGTTATATAAAGTATGTGGATGTAACCCAAATGGGTGTCAAGATTAGAATAGTGGAACATTTTACTTATACTGTATCTGTTCTTTATTCTTTTGGATAGGAAACTTTGTCAACTTTGGGGAGGGCTACAGCCCATGAAATAGTCCCCTACAGCAAATCTTTGAGAAGTGCTTTTAATTTTTAAGGTATTGAATGCCCCTTGATAAGTAGCATTCTAATGAATAATTGCAGTTGAAGATGTTTGGATTATGGGTTTTGCTTTAATTATTCTAGAATGCTGATAAGCACTTGAAAGCTGCATTACCCCAGTGCCATTAACTTTGAGAAGAGGTTAATGACAAAAATATGTCTGTATCTTGTGAGAGAAGAGTTTTCTACCCAAAGATTGCTTGCTACTGCAGTTTCTACAATCCTGATAGTGTGTAGTAAAGTGGTACCTCGGGTTACAAACACCTCGGGTTACAGACTCCGCTAACCCGGAAGTAGTACAAGTAGTACCTCGGGTTAAGAACTTTGCCCCAGGATGAGAACAGAAATCGTGCGGCGGTGGCAGCAGGAGGCCCCATTAGCTAAAGTGGTACCTCAGGTTAAGAACGGTTTCAGGTTGAGAACAGACCTCCAGAACAAATTAAGTTCTTAACCAGAGGTACCGCTGTAATGGGAGGCTTTAAAGGTAGATTAGACGAAATCATGTACGAATGAGCTAGCTGTTAGAGACTGTGTGTATGAGTTTCTGGGAACTCCAAGAAGATTGAGTGCTCTCAGGTCCTCCTTGTAGGCTTCCCATAAGCATTTGGTTGGCCACTGGGAACAGGATACTGGAATAGATCAACCTTTGGCCTGATGTTCTTCTTAAGTTTCTTCAGAAAAATGTACCTGATTACTGGTTGGTAGTAGACAGTTGGGTCATATTGTGCCTTTATTTACTGGTTTACTGGTTATCAATACATTTCTGTGTCCAATGTAAAGTGCTGGTGATTACCTTTAAAGACCTAACTGGTTTAAGACTGGGTTAGCTGAAGGACTGCCTTAATTCAAACCAACTTGCCTATACCATGTGATCTGCTTCAGAGGCCCCACTTACTGCCTACATGCACAGCCCCATTTGTTGAGCTCTTAAAATATTCTGCTCATTTCTGATGCAACTTTTTGCTTAAATAAATTCTAGTGAGCAGAGCTTTAAAGGCATTTTGGTAGTACTAATAGCTCACAACAGTACTGTTTTCCGTATCTGTACACAAAGCATCAATTCATAATTTGGCTGATGTCATGTATGGAGCACAGGCTGCTCTGTGAATACAAAATGTATTCCTATGGGGTGGAGGAAGAAATGTGGAATACTAGTATCATTTTTTCATAGAAATGCAAAATGTTTACTGATGTTAAAAAAGTTACTTGGAGCCTTTTCACAGGTTACTTTTTAAACGTTTAAACCAATGATGTTTTTATTTATATTCTGCAAGCAATTGAGAATACTCTTTGTTAAACAAGCTTTTGATTCTGTTGTTGCTTAATGGTTTGATTACTGGTGCTCCTCTTAGTGTTTTTGTTTGTGCTGCTCTTAATCATTTGATAATTTGTGTTTTCATGGGTGGATCATTGTTGCTTTTATGTTTGTCTTTATTGTACACCACTTTGAGCAACTCCTCCGTAGAACTGGCAAAATGCAGTATACATTTAAAAATAAATACAGGTGGTAACCATTTCATATGGGGGTTCTGTTCCTGGCCCCTGTGCACATTAGTGGAGTGCATAGACGTGTGTCCCGTCCTGTTATACCCTGTTCTGCCATGCCCCCGTTATATCCTTTTTGTGACACGTTGAGTGACATTTTCGGGTCACTTCCAGGTTCTGCACCGTACATGTGTGTGCAATTGCACATCTTCTGGACATGCATTAATCAGTCATTGCTTGTATTTAAATCACCATTTGCAGCAGGCCTCTGATCTCATTTTATCCCCCAAACAGTTCTAAGGATCTGAAATAACATGAATTTCCGAAGGCTTCTTGCTGCAGAGAAGCCACATACTTATTACTGAAGTGCTGCAACTTTTCTGCAAAAGTTACTGAACAATTAACTGAAAGCTTATTTTTCCTGTAAGTGTCCCTAGCTCCAGTTGCAGTGGTGTTGGATTGGTATCTTGGGCTTTTAGAATAAAAGGAAGTAGGTAAGATGATGTTTCAAGAAGTGATGGTCAAAAGCTCAGGAATCAATCTAGTAATATTTGCCATTCATTTAATTGTTTTTCTGAAGGTCATTAGTAGCCCAGTATAGATGCTATTCAGCTACTTAGGGAATCTCTCTATGTATTACATATTAAATTACCACTTTGCATAAAAGCTTTTGTCTGCAGCAAGAAACTCCAGCGGGTGCAGAATGCCTCTGTGAGGCTCCTTACGGGGTCATTGCCACGGGATCACATTCATTCAGTGCTATACCAGCTGCACTAGCTCCCGGTGGAGTACAGGGTCAGTTTTAAGGTGCTGGTTTTAAGCTGTAAAGCCCTATACGGCCTAGGACCGTCGTACTTAAGGGACCGCCTCTCCTGGTATGCCCCGCGGAGGACCTTACGGTCCGCAAATAATAATACCTTGGAGGTCCCAGGCCTCAAGGAGGTTAAACTGGCCTCAACCAGGGCCAAGGCCTTTTCGGCTTTGGCTCCAGCCTGGTGGAACGCTCTATCGCAGGAGACCAGGGCCCTGCGGGACATGACATCCTTCCGCAGGGCCTGCAGGACGGAGCTGTTCCACCTGGCCTTTGGTCTGGGCCCAGTTTGACCCCCCTCTATGCAACCCTGTAAGTTACCTCTTTGGCTCTTTTATCAGCTCATTTAAAGAAAGGACACTTCTTGTTGCTGATCAATCTGTACTATCAGCACTATGGCAAATGCCACTTACCTATCTAATGGGCTAACGCCCGCGGTGTGGGAAGTTCTCAACATTTTTTTAAACAAAAAAACTAATTTGGAGGAAAGAATGTGCTGGGTAATGAACCAGCATTGCCTCAGTAACATAGTGCTAGGAAGGAACTGAATCTGGGTATGTTTATCTAAACAGAACAGGTGGGTAGCCGTGTTGGTCTGCCATAGTCAAAACAAAATCGAAAATTCTTTCTAGTAGCACCTTAGAGACCAACTGAGTTTGTTCCTGGTATGAGCTTTCGTGTGCATGCACACTTCTTCAGAAAGCTCATACCAGGAACAAACTCAGTTGGTCTCTAAGGTGCTACTAGAAAGAATTTTCGATTTTGTTTTGACTATGGCAGACCAACACGGCTACCCACCTGTAACTGGAACTATGGAAGGCACCACATTGAGCCGCATGAAATGGAAGTCCATAAATCTCACAAAGAAACTGGCACAGATACAGACAGACATCTCCTTTCTAACCAAATGCAAAAACCTGGACAGGTATCTGAAGAAGTGTGCATGCACACGAAAGCTCATACCAGGAACAAACTCAGTTGGTCTCTAAGGTGCTACTAGAAAGAATTTTCGATTTTGTTTTATCTAAACAGAAGTAAGCAGATTGCACAAGTCTAGCAATCAAGTCTGTGGTTGAGAGCAATTGAGACACGGAATGTGTTAAGTGTCATTTTAAGAAAAGGACAACAAGGAGCTTGAGGGCATGAGGTTTTTAAAAAATCACCCTGTGCTCCCCCACTTCCTATAGAGAAATAAAGTGCTTGTCCTGAGTGAGGGGTGAAAGCAAGCTCTGATACCAACACATTTACCATTTTATAGAACAGCACGGAAATAGTTCAAAGAAAAAAGTGCTTTCTGCAAGGCCTAAATGTAGTACAGTAGTACAAAGCTTCTGTTCAAGGCTGTCTGGTGTCCTGAACAGGAGCATTCTGTTGGGGCTTGGGAATACCCTGCAAAAGGTTGTTGCAGGAGCTCACTTTCTCTGTTTAACGCTGAAGAATTTATCAGCTGTCATGGAATTAAGTTCCATGCATTTGTTTCTGCACATTTTGCAGCCGTTACATGAAACCTGTTAGCAATCTTCACTGAAGTGATATGTAGCTCGGTTTCAATAGACTTGGGTAACTTCTTTAATGTCAGTGAGCTATTGAACCTTGCAACTCAAACAATCTCAGCTGAAAAATAATTGATTGTCTAAAATCCTTTACTTTGGGAGAAGCTTTGTGGAATCTTAAATACAAACTGCAGTCAGATGATCCTGGTTTGGAGCACCGAGAAGTAAGTGTGTGTGTGTGTGTGTGAGAGAGAGAGAGAGAGAGAGAGAGAGAGAGAGAGAGAGAAAGAAAGAAAGAACGAGTTGGTTTTATTGCACCCACTGTATTTATCATTTTTTACTATCTGAAAAGTGTTGCTGCTGTTTAAGCTTATAGATCATAATGATTGGGAATAATAAATAAAACAATTGTTCACATTAGATTGTGTGTGTGTTTTTGTTTTTACAGATTTTATATATAAATTTTTCAAGCACTGTTTGTTGCTCATCCTTTCTTCTTTTTTCATCTCCCCCCTTTAGGTTCAGGGGAAGGGAAGGAAGGAGGGTACAACATTAAGGGTCTACTTTTCATTCCTAATGTTTCAAACCAAACCATGATTCAGTTGATCATCTTCTTATGTAGCCACAGTGTTTACAGCATGAAAATGAAAAATGTTGGACAAAGCAGAACCTAACAGGATTATTAATAATAATAATAATATCATCCCGCACATCTGGCTGGGTTTTCCCAGCCACTCTGTGTGGTTTCCAAATGTAATAAAACCCTAATAAAACAATACACATTAAAAGGCTTCTCTATACAGAACTGCCTTCAGATGTCTTCTAAAGGTTATATAGTTACTCATCTCCTTGACATCTGATGGGAGGGTGTTCCACAGGGAGGGTGCCACAACCGAGAAGGCCCTCTGCCTGGTTCCCTGTAACTTTGCTTCTCACAGTGAGGGAACCAGCAGAAGACCCTTGGAGGAAGACCTCAGTGTCCGGGCTGAAAAATGGGGGTGGAGATGCTCCTTCAGGTCTACTGGGCCAAGGCCATTTAGGGCTTTAAAGGTCAGCACCAACACTTTGAATTGTGCTTGGAAATGTACTGGGAGCCAATGTAGGTCTTTCAGGACCGGTGTTATATGATCTCAGCAGCCGCTCCCAGTCACCATTCTAGCAGCCACATTCTGGATTAGTTGTAGTTTACGGGTCACCTTCAAAGATAGCCCCACATAGAGTGCATTGCAGTAGTCCAAGCAGGAGATAACCAGAGCGTGCACAACTCTGGCGAGACAGTCTGCGGGCAGGTAGTGTCTCAGCCTGTTTACCAGATGGAGCTGGTAAAAAGCTGGCCTGGACACAGAATTGACCTATGCCTCCATGGACAACTGTGAGTCCAAAATGACTCCCAGGCTGTGCACCTGGTCTTTTAGGGGCACAGTTACCTCACCCAGGACCAGGGAGTCCTCCACACCTGCCCACCTCCTGTCCTCCAGGAACAGTACTTCTCTCTTGTCAGGATTCAACCTCAATCTGTTAGCCACCATCCATCTGCCAACCGCATCCAGAAACTCACACAGGACATTCACCACTTTCACTGGTTCTGAATTGAAGGAGAGGTAGAGTTGGGTATCATCTTCATACTGGTGGGCTCTCCTTACGGCTTCATGTAGATGTTAAAAAGCATGGGGGAGTGGACGGAGCCCTGAGGTACCCTACAAGTGAGAGTCCAGGGGTCCGAACACTCATCCCCCAACACCACTCTCTGGACATGGTCCCATAGCTGTCAACTTTCCCCTTTTCTTGCGAGGAATCCTATTCGGAATAAAGGAATTTCCCTTTTTGAAAAAGGGAAAGTTGACAGCTATGCACGGCCCAGGAGGAAGGAGCGGAACTACTGCATAACAGTGCTTCCAGTTCCAGAAGGATGCCATGAGAGCATACAGAGTTCAGCACTTTTGTAGCTCAAAGAAGCAAAACCATTTCAAAATACCCAGGATTTTACTGTTGGCTAAAACTAAAACACAAACTTTACTTGCATAGAAATATCTAAAGATTTTCATAAATATATCTGTGCCAAATATGAGCTGAGGTGCAGTGGCTGCAGCACAAAATCAAAGGGATAGTTTGTATCTTACACTGGTGCTGGTATACCCACCACCCAATTCTGCTATATGCTATGCAATTGCAAATTTCTATACAGAAAGCCTGCAAGTTTCGCATACTGTATTTAACTTGTCTGCATTCAGCTTTATGCACTTAGCAAAAAAAGAGAGAAAGTGTCCCAGGAGGAAAAGGACTTTGACAATCCCACCTCCCACTGAACCCAATGTGTTTTGACTACCGTATATGTGGATTTGGCTTTATGCGCACTCGCCAGAATGTAAACCCAGCTTAAGTTGGGGCATACTGCACTTGGGATCTCAAAACACTTAAGATCCTTTGTAGTTACAGCTTTGCTTAATTGCAGTTTTAGAACATTAAAGGTTTTCTGAAATCTAACTTTAATATGCATCTTTTAAGGATTTCTGAAATCTTTGTAGGTTTTCCCCTTGTGTGAAGTAATGTATTACTGTGTATGTTGGATGAAAATGGCTGTTGGAAGTAACACTTGGTCTTTTAATGCAAAACTTTCTTGTTTTATGTTTAAAAATGGGTCTTCCATTTAGTTTTAGTTTTTTCGGTAAATGATTATTCACACAGGTTTGTCGTGTTAATCCATCTAGTAATTTCTTTTGTTTTTCTAAGGTTCTAAAACATCTTTCTGTCTTCTAGGCCCAAATGCCAGCATGATTAAGAACTGACTCAGAATCTCAAGACTTTACTTAAACATCTGATACGTGAAAGGAAAGGGTTTAACAGACCACTAACCATGGCAGACCCTTCAGCCGAAGTTCCCTTTTCTGTGATTACACAACCACAGCTAATTGAGGTAAGCAGAAACAGTTACAGTACAAGATTTTTACTAAGCTCTGCTGCTAAATTTTTATGTCTGTGCAATTGTCAAGCTTACATTTCTAAGCTCTCTTGTAAAACAATCATGTACCATACTAAATGGCGAGAGCTGACAGTTGGTCAGCTGAAAAGGACCCCAAGCTGTAGACATATTTTAAGCTTTTTCTAGCTACCACCACTTGTAGGCTTTCAGAAGTGTTTTTTTTGGTGGGGGACTTAACTTTATTCAGCTAACATTTTGCACATGTAGTATAGGTGGGACCATATCTGGTTTTGCAGTACAGGAGGTAAATTGGCTAGAAGCCAACACATATATAGTTTTGTGAAATGTCTATATCCATTCTTAAAGGACAAAATGAGGGAAGCCTTTCTCAGATGATTTTGAAATAAAACATATATCCAAGATGTTGATAAACTGTTACTGTAAAATGTACAGTTGATAAACTGTAAACTGATAAAGATGTTAGTGAAATTCTGTAATGTGTAGATAGTGCATGTTATTGCTAAGAAGTAGTGTATTCTGAGAAGTAATCCTCTGACAGCATTTTTTCACTTTTGGTATGCCTGTTACATACTAGAGTCATTGCATTTTATATTTATTCCCGTCAAACCCCACCCCACCCACCAAATGATTAACCTTCCAAAGTTACATGAAGATGAATTGTAGTGGCTTAAGATAAGATGGAAAATATGTGAAAAGCAAACAAATTGAAACAACCAGGGAAGCCTCCAAAAGCAGTGCTTTATAGAATGCCAAGTATTTCCCCCTTCATGGTGTGGAATAGTTAGCACGTAATGCATACATTGAACACTAAAGCTATAATGAAATTGTGGTCTCCTTGCCTCACCTGACCTCAGTGGGTCACTGATAGAAAACCCATTTTTTCCAAGGCCTCAGGTTTCTGTTTACTTAGTTGTATATGCTGTTTACATATTTTTTTCCTGGAAAGGTTCATCAAAGCAAGGTAAACCTTAGTTGAATGTCATCTATGTTTGCAAGAGTCTAGTATACTGCCAGGATTTATTTTTAAGTAAAAAGATGAGTGGTATGATCATGCCCCCTAACACCTTCTGTCTCCTGTCCAAAGGAAATATAACTTAATGGGGTCTTGATAATAGCTTTACTTACTTTTTCTGCCATTCAATGAGTTTCACAAGTTGATTGTTCATTACCATCTGACTGTTATGTTATTTCATACTGAGGAATGTATGTCTATAAAAACCAGGAAGCATTGAAAAACCCATTTGCACATCACTTTAAACCATAATCTAAAATAAGTGTGTGTTGTTCCTCCCCTACTCCTGGTGTACCAGAGGAAACAAACTACAAGACGGCCTTCTCATTATTTGTGGTTTGTTTCTCTGAAGTTGAAGAAGAGCAAATGTTTAAAATAAACTGTGGTTAAATGTGATGCGCAAACCTACTCAACTTTGCACTGTTTTGAACATCTCCACTGCACAAGCATTTCAGAACAATCTTGCCATACCCCCCCACATGCTGTTCTGACGGTTCTTCCGGTGTCTCCGTCCCCCCAAACAAGCCAGTTGTGTGGGGCATGGACTTCTCTCTTGCTGTTTGCTGAACGATTCACAGAATAATAGTTAGCATGATTTATTACATAGTTGGAGACTGTGAGTTTGAGAATGCTAACCACATTTAAAAATCATAGGCTGATTGATTATATAAGGCCATAATATGCAGTGCATTTTTTTCCCTTTCTGGTTTGAAGCAACATGGCAGGGCTGTCCTGCCTCTAAGGGAATGAGACCCATGCTTGGCTTTCTGACACCACAGCAGAAAAGGAAGTGTAGCGGGAGGGAGGGCAAGAGGTGGAGTAATCCAGATGAGCACAGTAGGGTTTCTGCTGATTACATAAATTCTTTGGGAGTGTATGTTGTGAGGGTCATAACTGTCTTGGCCACCACTATTTTTGTATGCTGCCCCTGGATTCAGCTTAACACAATGTCAACCCTGATGAAAGAGTGCGCTGTGTAATTTGTATAAATGACAGTGATAAAATGCTGGAAGTAGCCCTTAGGGAATGTGGCACTTTGAGTTTAGGCTATTCCTTCACACTTTCTCAAGGAAAAAAATCATTTGAGGGTTAAGGACTTAGCCCATTTGAGGGTTAATATGACTTCCTTGTATATATTCTATTTCTCTCTCTCTCGAAAGCTATTTTCATTTTGTTGTTCCTTTGTAGTAATTTTACAATGAATAAATAGTAAGGAAGGTCAACACCCTATTTGGTTTTTTCCTGGCAGTTTGTGGAGGTTTGTAATCATAGCTTCCAACAGGGTCTCTTATGGTTCGTAATCATAGCTTCCAAAGAGGTCTCTGACCTCCTTGACACACAGTTGTTTCCACAGACTCCCAGTTGCTAAAATTCCCTTTTTGGTAATGCACACTTTGCACAAGCTCCCCCGTCACACACAACTGTCCAGCTCATATGACTTTCTTTGACAGTTGGTGCATATTATATACTCAGGTTTCAAACTGAAATGCAAATAGGAGAAAATAGATAATGGGATTTTCTTGAACTTTTCCTTTCGTCCTTTAAGATAGGAACAATAATATTCTGCTTTCTAAAATACTTGCAAGGAGGTGCAAGACAAGATTCAAACACCAAGATGTTGAAACCAGAATTTCCTTCAAAGGCTAATAGTTGGTTTGCTTTTTATAAAACAAGTAAACATAGAATCAAGAAGATGGTATCTTAAAATGCCTTCTGCTTGGAGTTCAGATCTGTGGCCATATTTTACATAATACTTTAGTTGGAGGAACTGTTTGCTTGCAGTTGTTGACTGCCTTGGTATAGTAGCTGGCTGGATCAATGACTGAAGGATAATGGAATCTTATTTGGCATACTGTTTTCTTAAAATAAATTACAGTTTGTGTATCTTATATTTTATTGAATAGACTGCATTTAGAGTTTGTTTATTTTAAAATTCCTTTCACAAAGAAGAAAAAGTTCCTGTCTCACACTAGAATTTTCAAGGTTTAAAAATATATTTCTACTGAAATCCAACCTAGCATACCATTTGCTCTGTACCAAAATTTTGGAGCAGTAGCAAGTTTTTAAAGCTTATCAGAAGAACAGGAAACCACAATCCAATTTTCTTATACTATAGCTCTTAATTCCTATATATTTATTTGTTAGGTTATTGTGACTTTCCAGCACTTGAAGTAAGCCAGGCAATATAGGGGATATACAACTCAGTACATATTTGCCAAGGACAGAAGTGTTTGACTCCCAGCCCATTACAGTGCAAATCTTCTTTGTCCTTGCAAAACCAAAAGTGGGGGATATAAATAGTGGGAATGACTGAACGTGTTATGTTCTGGTACTTTTAAAATGTCTAAATATACACAAATTTATTAAGTGAATGGAATGAATGAAGAGGATAGTGGAGACAGATAGTTGGTGCAAAAGATAAACAAACATTAAGGGACAGTGGGAGCAGCAGCACATGGGGAGAGAGAATTAGAGGAATCTATCCCTCCAGGACAAAATTAAAGTCTCTTGGGCATATGAGCTACATCTCCTGCAGCTTCTCCCAAGGTCCATCTGGTTCACCAGGTCTTTTGTCTTGGCACATAGTTATATGGCACAAACCTCCCCACATCTCTCTCCCCTTGCCCTACCACTTCTCTCACCTTCAGCAGCCTGGTAAGTTATCTTTAAAGTGGATGGAGGAGGGTGGATTGGGAATTACATGGACTGGTGTGGAGGGTAGGAGTGAAACTGGGAATTTTTCTCTGGCTCAGATTATAACTTGGGGCTTGGGAATGTGTTGAGTTTTTTTCTTTTTCTTTTTCTTTTTTGGAGACAAGGCGTTGTTTCCAGACCTGAGCCCAGATAGGTTCACCAGCATCCCTATTCAATGCATATACTTATTATGGAAATATATTCATAGTATCTAGAACAAAACGAAATGGATACCAGTGACTACAGATCTGACATATACTATAAAGGTAAAGGGACCCCTGACCATTAGGTCCAGTCGTGTCTGACTCTGGGGTTGTGGCGCTCATCACGTGTTACTGGCCGAGGGAGCTGGCGTACAGCTTCCGGGTCATGTGGCCAGTATGACTAAGCCGCTTCTGGTGAACCAGAGCAGTGCACGGAAATGCCGTTTACCTTCCTGCTGGAGCGGTACCTATTTATCTACTTGCACTTTGATGTGCTTTTGAACTGCTAGGTGGGCAGGAGCTGGGACCGAGCAACATATACTATACCAGATATACATAGACAGATTCAGCTCCAGCGTCATTTTCCATAGGTTCTTTTTTATATATATAACCATAGTTTTAAAGCTTTTTTGTTCTTTGCTTTTGATTGTCTGTTCTAGTGGTCTTTATTTTTCTGGCACTGCAGTACTTCCATATCCTAACTTCTAATTCTGCTCTGTCTTCTTCTTTTCAGTCTACAGTGATGAGCGAACCGCAGTGCTACTACAATGAAACCATTGCCTTCTTTTATAACAGAAGTGGGAAGTACCTAGCCACTGAATGGAACACTGTGAGCAAGCTTGTGATGGGCCTTGGGATTACAGTATGTGTCTTCATCATGCTAGCCAACCTCTTAGTTATGGTGGCCATCTACGTCAACAGGCGTTTTCACTTTCCTATTTATTACCTAATGGCTAACTTAGCTGCTGCGGACTTCTTTGCAGGGCTGGCGTATTTTTACCTAATGTTTAACACAGGACCCAACACTAGAAGACTGACTGTAAGCACCTGGCTCCTTCGTCAGGGTCTCATTGACACTAGCCTGACAGCCTCTGTTGCCAACTTGCTGGCCATCGCCATTGAGAGGCACATCACAGTGTTCCGCATGCAGCTACATACCCGGATGAGTAATCGGCGCGTGGTGGTGGTAATTGTTGTCATCTGGACTATGGCTATTGTCATGGGTGCCATACCAAGCGTGGGCTGGAATTGCATCTGTGACCTCGCCCACTGTTCCAACATGGCACCACTCTATAGTGACTCTTACTTGGTCTTCTGGGCTATTTTCAACCTGGTCACCTTTGTAGTCATGGTGGTCTTGTATGCTCACATCTTTGGGTATGTGCGCCAGAGGACTATGAGAATGTCTAGGCACAGTTCTGGACCACGTAGGAATCGAGATACCATGATGAGTCTTCTGAAGACTGTGGTCATTGTGCTTGGTGAGTACGTTTGGCAGATTTTTTCCCTCACAGCTATCCCAATGGGACACCATTCAATCCTTGCTGGGAAGATTGAGGACTCACTTCCCACCAATACTCTTGTATTGCATTTCAAGAAAATGCTGCATGTTAAAAGTATTTAATGATGTAAAATACACATTTCAGTTGTGCCTTATTCTGTGACTGTTTACTCCTAAATCTTCCAAGTCATAGACTGCTGGGATGAATGACTTGCTCAGTTTGCATTCCTATTTTTATAAGATCACTTTCATCAACACACAACACAGCATTCTAAATTGTACAAGTTACAGAGTTAACTTCCCCCCGTTCTGCACCCCAGCTGTATCCATCATTTATCATGCAGGTGTAAATGCCACTGCAGTCTTGGAAGGCCTTCCATATGAGCTCCGGCTATTGATGCTACTAAAGTACTGTGGAAAGGAGACTTAACTGCATTGGCTTCCTCCTTGCTCATTGGAAGGGACACTTAACTTTTAAGGCATAAGAAAGGCCCTTCCATGTTTAATAATAATAATAATAAAAATAATAATAAAAATTATTTATACCCCGCCCATCTGGCTGGGTTTCCCCAGCCATTCTGGGCGGCTTCCAACAAAATATTAAAATACAATAGTCTGTTAAACATTAAAAGCTTCCCTAAACAGGGCTGCCTTCAGGTGTCTTCTAAAAGTATGGTAGTTGTTTTTCTCTTTGACATCTGGTGGGAGGGCGTTCCACAGGGTGGGTGCCACTACTGAGAAGTCCCTCTGCTTGGCTTCTCACAGCGAGGGAACCGCCAGAAGGCCCTCGGCACTGGTATGGTATACAACAAAATAACTATCTGAAGATACTATATTAGGGTCTTTTTGTTTGATAGTTAATGCCTAGCATGTGCAGTTTAGCATGTCTTGGCGCCAGATGGTTTGCTGGCTATTATTCAGCATCCTTTTATTCTGTTGGTTCAGTATGAAGATAACTACATTCTGAAAGCTGGATGTACATTCAGGCAGTTAATAGGAATGAAATGTTCATTTTCCCCTGCTGAAAATATAACAAAGGCTTTGCATGTTAATGTTAGTCATACCCGACTAAGCCTCACTAAGTAACAGTGATGATTCTTACATTGTTTTGATAGTAATTGTTAGGACTGGAGCCAGCACGTGCTGTGGCTTTCAAAATATTTAAACACACACATAGCTCCCAGCAGCATCAGCCCTCATTTTACAGTCTCTCTCTAGTGTTTACATGCACAGGGATGTGAATTTAATCATGGTCCATTATCCTTTACTAATTGTCTGAGGGACTGAGATGTACTTCTGTTTATGAAGCTGTTAATAATAACTTTGCTAGCTATAGAAAAGATCACCCCACTTTACCCCTTAACATATCTGCAAGCAATATTGTAAGAAATACAGGAAACTTAGGCAGCTGTTTGAACGAGTTATGCTAAAAATCTTGGAAGTTAAAACTAAAGAAGAGGATTTTCAGGAATTGGTGTTTGACAGTGAGTGAAAACTAATTTCAAGAAGAGATACTAAGTTGACTCTGTCTTTGGCATAGAAAGGCAAGACATAAATATCAACACAACACCCAGGGTCAGTGCAGGGTGGTGGAAGGGCTCTTGGGATGCTACAGAGAGCCTCAGCCCCACCTGGACAGTAGCACTTCCTCTTCCAGCGGAGGCAGTGGCGAAGTCTCTAGTGGGGAGGGGCAGGCTGCCCAGGGACTGAAGATCCAAGGCTCTGGGGATGTTGGAGAGGCTCTGCACTCCCCTCGCTCAGAGGGCGAGCAGGGGGACACACCATTTCCGTCGCCCCGAATGCGTAGAGGGGTGAAACGCAAAGAGGGGAGGCGGGGATTCCGTATACTGAAACTCTTTTGTTGGGGTCAGAACCGGAAGGGGCCATTCCTGGATTCTGCTGTTGGTTGATACAGACATGAACTTTTAGCTCTGCACTCTGTACATAGTATGCACAATAAAACTACCAAAGGAAGGGTCAGAGTTTTGCCTGTTTACTCATGAGCAACTACCTACAGACCTTACACCACTTATTAAGGTGTAAGGCCTGTTGATCTTAGTGGGATTAACTTCTGAGTAAACAAGTTGAGGATTGTGCTGCACAATGGTACTTACTTCTAAGCTGTAGCGGATGGCATGGTGCAGCCACAACACTCACCTGATCACTCATCCAGAAGGTGGAGGTGCAGAGGCAAGGCCAACACTGCAAATACCCCAACGGAGCCAGTCTGGCACTCTTGCTAGTGCGTTTGCACCTCACCACTGCCTTGCCCCTCTCCCTCCCAGAAAGCAGAAGTGACACAAACAACCAGAGGTCAGGCGAGTGCCACCACCCCGCCGTCATCTAAGGCCCCATCTGCACTACGCGCTTAAAGCAGTATTATACCAATTTAAGCAGTCATTACATAGCGCAGATGGGACCTAAATAAGCATGTTTAAGATTGCACTACACAAACACCAGGGGATGCCAAGTGTTTTGATGCTTACAAGAAGAGGTTGCCTGGTTTTTCAGAGGTGATAATTACTTTTAAATATATAAAATAAAAACATTACCGTATTGGCCCAAATACATACCTGCAAATAAGTCACACCTTTTAAATTGAAGGGGGGGGGAGAGAGAAAAAGACAATACCTGGCTGCTTCCTGGGGTGGGGGAGACAGGCTGCTTTGGCGGCGCCTTCCTCCTTCTTTCCAACGGCTATGGGGAGGCTTGGGAGCGGTGGGCGGACTGCGCGCCGTTGCCCCACTGTCCTAGGCTGCTCTCTGGGGAGGGGGAGCCATGCCGCTTTGCCGGTGGCATAAGGTCGTGAATATAAGCCACACTTTTAACTTTTCACTGTTGGAATTTGGGGGGAAAGTGTAGCTTATATTCAGGCCAATACAGTAGTTTTCTTTAATAAGTAGAAGAAAGAAATGTGTTTGATGGTTTCCTGAGACCATCCTTTTAGAAGTCTACAAAAGCTTAAGCAGTTTTATAATTAAAAACTTGTAAACACTTCAACAGAGTTCTGAACACATTGACAATAAATAGCTACTGCGATCTGTCACAACCTATCTGAATATAGCAATGTTTATTATTACGTTTATATTCTTTACCGTTCCTCCAAGGAACTCAAGGTGCTGTATGTGGTTTTCCCATTTTATCCCCACAGTCCTGTGATATAGGTTAGACCAGGGGTCAGCAAACTTTTTCAGCAGGTTGCCGGTCCACTGTCCCTCAGGCTTTGTGGGGGGCGGACTATATTTTTTTTGGGGGGGATGAACTAATTCCTATGCCACACAAATAACCCAGAGATGCATTTTAAATAAAAGAACACATTCTACTCATGTCAAAACACGCTGATTCCTGGACCCTCCGTGGGCTGGATTTAGAAGGCGATTGGGCCAGATCCGGCCTCTGGGCTTTAGTTTGCCTACCCATTGGTTAGACTGAGAGACTGTGACTAGCTAGTGAGTTTTATGGGTGAGTGGGAATTTTAACTAGGCTTCCGTAGTCCTAGTCTGAAACTGGACTCTAAGCACCACATTGCACATGCTACCCAATATCTGCCTGTCAACCAAAAGCTGTAGTTTTTGTTCAGGCAATTAACAAATTTGAATAGTACCCCAAGTATTCCAGGTATACATTATTTTTTAGTGTCAGAAGCATGGCTGTATGGTGTTCATCACCAGTCAGTTTAGTAGACTTCAAAGAAGTGGGAGCATCATACTTTCTGCTTGGACTTTCAGATTTAGACTTCCATAACTTATCAAGCACTTGGCTTCTTCCAAACTGAAATGTTTTAATGGAGTTCCCAAGCAGAAGGTCAACCTGCCAATTATCCCTCATTTTTAAAGAGTTGCCATCAGTGAAAGAGCAAATGAGTGGAAAATTCTGCATTCTACCTCAGGCATTTCTTTCTGTACAGCATGAATGGCAATGTTAGCAATCTGCCTCTGCCAAGACTGTATTTCCTAGTCTTGGAAAAGCCTAATATATGCTCTCAGACATGCGTGTGGAAAAGATTACTGAATGTTTATCCGCATGTTGCATGGATTTTTCCAAATAAACTTTTGGCTTTATGCATCAGTAAAGCTTGTATACAATACTGTGTGGAGAGAAAGAAGTACTCCGGCTTCTCCATTGCCCTAGCACCTGGTTGTTGCATCTGTTATCTGAGACAGAATGAAGTCTCTTGCTGTGAAGGAGGAAAGGGGGAAAGAAAATATTTGTGTTCTTTTCAAGGAAAAGTCCCTGCAGCTAGCTTTTAAACAAAGTTTGAGCTGCCTTAACTCTTTTTATATTGGGAGAATTAGGTATACACCAAATCTGATAACTGGATAAATGGCATTTTAATGTCTGTTGCACGAATGTGTGACAAAGCATGCCTTAAGAGTAGTGGTCGGGGCTCCTGCATGTGACACAATGAAGAAGTTTGTGAGTTCTCCCTTCACACAGCTAGGAATATAATTCGGAGATGCTGCAAGTTATTCAGCCATCGCAATAGTTTTTTGGATATTGAAAGAGGAGGCGTCCTAAAGACAATCGAAATATGATCTTCACTTGCATGTATAGAATATGGTGACTCTTCAAAAAGGAAGCTGCACTCATGTCATGGAGATGTGCTTTTGTGCAATGAGTTTAAGATCAGAGGTTAAGTGCTTTCATTTTTGAAGAGCCTGTGAATCCCATTTAAACCCACATTGTATACAGGCAACTTCTCTTTCTTTCTCTCTGAAGTAATTCCCTTTTTAGTATAGTTGGGGGGGGGGGCACGGATCTTTCCAATGAACAGAAAAGCGTTTTCATCCATCCCCTCTGTACTCATAGAGGGGCCAAACAAGAGAATCTTGTTTATCTGCCCAGTAAATGCCTAACATTGTGCCTGCCATCTCTTTACAGCCTTGCTTTGCTCCAATAGGATGGTTTCCCTTCTCCAGATGGGGGGAAATCTGCTCCTGGTGGCATGAGTGATGTGGGATCCAATCGAGTTTCACAAGAGGGTTCATTGTTTTGACTTATGACTAAGATGACTTGAACCTCTGGCTGGAGCAGTCGGGAGCTGGCACACTGCATCATCCCACAGAATTGCTGAAATGTTTCATCTTGGGGCAAAGTCAAAACAGAAGAGATGCCCCCCACCCCCCGTTCATTCTCTTTTTGTGTTTTCCCCCCTCTGAGTAAAATATTTTAAACAGAAGGAAATGATTTCATAGTTTGAGCTCTTTTCTCTTTTTAACAAGGCTGCTTTTGAAATAGCTAAAGTAATGGAGAACATAAAACTCCTTCTCCTTAGCATGCTTCTTTGCTCTGGGGCTTACATAGAATTGATTTATATAGCATACATAGGCATGAAAATGGACCTTGGTCAGGCACTGATTCAAAGCATAATAGAAAAGATTTAAATTTGAAATGTGCTTTAGAAAAGAGAGCTTACGGGAACATTGTTGGTGTAGTATACTTGTGCTTCAAGCAGATTGAAATACTAGGCATCCTTTCCTGGATCCAAGTCCCTCTGAGTAAATTTATTTGTCCAGGATTCAGGTGTTAAAAGATTATTATTTTTAGTTTTATGGAATTTCTAAGACAAATAAAAATACACTCAGTACATTAGCTAGGCAGCCCAGGAGCCACTTAAACACAGCTCTGTCTCGTGCCATTAATGGGGCATGGAGGAAATTTGCAGTGGACTGGCCACATCACACATTATAAAAACTTTGTAATGCTATATATGGGTGTTGGAACAGTTGTCATTGGGAGGGCATTTTCTGAGGCACCCCTGTAACAAACATTTTCACCTGGTTTGCACTTAGTACTAAACCATGGTTTATTAAACTGGCTTAGCATTATGTGTCAACCATGCGCACATACCTAACTTTGCAATGAATCTAGAAGCTAACTTTGCTGCCACATACACCCGGACAACATCATTATCGGCCCCAATAACATCGAACATACCATCTCGGGCCTAATTAATTGTTCATCTTCCAACATTATATATGCTTTCAAATGCCAACAGTGCCCTTCAGCTCTCTATACTGGACAAACAGGACAAACCTTGCGCCAAAGAATAAATGGACATAAATCTGACATCAGGAATCATAAAACAGAAAAACCAATAGGAGAACACTTCAGTCTCCCAGGACATTCTATACAAGATCTTAAAGTAGCTGTCTTATTGCAAAAGAATTTTAGAAATACACTTGAAAGAGAAGTTGCTGAATTACAACTCATTACCAAACTAAAAACTATGGAGAGACCTGGTCTGAATAGAGAGATTGGATTCATGTCCCATTATACATGCTAAAGCTAATTTTGATCGTCTATCCCTTTAAAAATCCCTTGCCCTTCTCTGTGGAACCAACTGCCATCATTAACAGTCATCAATAGTTATAAGGTTATAGTGACCTCTGCTTCAGAGTATCTGAAGAAGTGTGTATACACACAAAAGCTCATACCTGGAAAGCTTATACCTAGTTGGTCTTTAAGGTGCTACTGGAACATCTTTCAATAATTTTTGTTTACTTTTTAAGGCAGCGGGAACTGTATAGTTCTTCCAAAGATTGGAGAGGGTGACCAATAATCTTTCAGGCTGTGGTTATGACCTTCTGGAGTACCTTCCTCTCCATGGCTGTGCAACTGGAAAACCAAGCACAATGAACGTTCCCCACATCAAATGGGGTGCGCCTGCTGCCCGGGGTTCGGGGGACTTCGCCTGGCCGCGCAAATACAATATGTAAGAATGCTCTCTATGGAGCCTCGGTAGAAGGACACCAGCAGTCTCTCACCAAGATTGTTCTTCTTTAAAAGTCTGAGGAAATAAATTCTCTGCTGGGCCTTCTTTTCCAGAGCAGTAGTATTTGCGCTCCAAGTCATACCCTGCTCAATAGTCACTCCCGAAAACTTGAATACATCCACCCTCCCCACCCGGTCCCTGACGATATACAGGGGCTGAATATATATGCACACACACACACACATATGCACATTGGCTTAGACAGGGACCACTGTCTTTAATAAAAGATTCACCTTATTGAATTTGGCTCCCAAGAGGACCTCTGACACAGCGGTGTTGGTGTTCCTAGAGATTTTGTAAGATAACTGGGTTTTGTAGGGGTTTTTGAATGGCCAATGGAGCAGATCATTATTTGCACAGCTGCAGTTAAAGAATGCCTGTTAGAGTCCGTATTCCAAGTACTTTGAAGTGTGTGTGAGAGAGAGAGAGGAGGGTGGGTTTTTCCTTTGCACAATAGCTTCATTTTATACCCACATGTTTTGTTAAAAACCATTTGTCCTAGTCTCATATATTTTATATTACATGTTTTCATTGCTGCTTGGTTATCATTATTGTTAACAATAATTCACCTAATAGTTTAGTTTGAAATCACTTGTGAAACTGAAGGCAAAATAGACTGGTGAAACAAAGTACCTTAATGAAAGATTGATTAGTCAAAATGCCACCAAATAGAACAGCTGGTTTTCTCCAGTATTTACAAGTAAAGCATATGTTAAATAACTTAAAGGTTAGTAGTAAATTACACAATTTTGAACTGTTAATTACAAATGTAAATCAGTTGCCAGGAACTTAGCACAAATTTGTAAAATCATTGCGGAATCAGAAATGCTTAGTAACAATTACCAAAATGGAAGGCAGACTTTCTAAGAATAATGCCAGTAGAAAAATGGATATGGAAAAAATATTCTATGATTTACCTTCTGTAAGAATCTTCAGGATTTTTCTTAGTAAAACCATCACTCAGTGAGATTTAATACCAGCCAGACTGAATAGAATTTATCCAACTTGGACTGATCATTGTTGGAGATGTAAAGCGTCCAGTACAGATCTATTTCATGTGTTATGGGAATGTCCCATAATTAAGACCTTTTGGCAAGCTGTTTTACAAGAAATAAGAAATATCCTTGGTTATGGGATCAAGTTGGGATTTTGTTTGGTTATCTTAGAGGTACTACATCAGAGGAAGATTTTGAAAAGGTAGTCTTATTTATTAATGTCAGCTAGAATGCTAAAACAAAATAAAAAATAAAAATATCCTTGTCAAAACGGGGGGGGGGGGGTAAACTACCATCTATAGACACTTGGATTTCTAATGTATGGGGAAATGTCTATATATGGTCAAGCTGACAGGCACAATTAGAGAAAAAGAAGGTGAAATGAATGACAAGATTTGTAGGGGAAATGGAGTTTGGTTATCATTTGTTGGAACAATGAAGTACAAGATCCAGTTAATCCATATCTGTTGTTACTAGGAGAAATACTATAAAGAATTGCCCATTTTAAAAATGTGATTAGTGCTAATGTTGATATTTGTAAAGGAAAAAACAATTAAAAGAAGGTAAAGGAGATTTACAATAATAATTAATCCAATGCAAAGCTTTGGGAAATTACTTTTTTGGCCCAAAAGTATAGTACAAGCACCTTTATCCCTGACAAGCTATAACTTAAAGTGTTGAATATGGTACAGGTACACCTTCATTATTGCGTTCCTCCACAAAAAGAAAACTTTGTTTTCGATGACCCAATAATTCCAGCAGTGCAACACATCAGCTGAGGGCAATTCCAATAGAAAAGAGTTTAACAAGGCATGCTGGAATTTTCATTTCCCTTTTCATTTCCCACTTCCGACCTCCCCCCTGCAAGCAAGAACCCTTTGCTGTCATTGCAGATTGAAGCTGACATTTCACCATGCAGGTCTTACTATCTGTTTGCTGTACAGCTCAAGGAAATGCTACATTTTCATAGCTTCAATAAGGATTAGTGACATAAGTGGAAGGTAATTATTTTCAGTAGAGGAAAGTAGCTATATGAGGTCATGGAAACCTATTCAGTGAATTGCTCTTTATATAAAAAAGGGAAGAATTTCAAGAGATGCTGCTGCAAGTGAGTGGAAAGCACTACAGCAGCTTTAAGTTTTGATGTCTGTTCCTGTTTTGTCAACCCTTCCTGATTACTGATGCCAATGGCCATAGAATTGTAGAATTGTGAATTTGGAAGGGATCCTGAGGGTTATCTAGTCCAACCCCCTGCAATGCAGGAATCTCAACTAAAGCATCCATGACAAATGACCATCCAACCTCTGCCTGAAACCTCCAAAAGAAGAGGCCACCACTTTCTGAGGGAATCTGTTCCACCGTCAAACAGTTCTTACTTTCACAAAGGTCCTCCTTGATGCATCCTGGAATAGCATTAGCCTTTTTTGCTGCTACATCACTCCATTTGACTCATGTTAAGCTTGTGGTATATTAAGACCCCTAGATCCTTTTCACATGTACCCCTGGCAAGCCAGGTGTCCTCCCATCTTCTGTTTCTGCAGCTGGTAATTCCTGCCTAAGTGTAGAACTTTACATTTGTCCATATTGAAATCCATTTTTTTGTTTTTGTTTTGGTCCAGTTCCCCAATCAGTTAAGGCCATCATGAATTCCTATTCTGTCATCTGCAGCATTAGCCCACCCTCCCAGTTTTGTGTCATCTGTAAATTGGATGAGCGCCCCCTCAATTCCTTGATCCAAGTCATTTTCAAAGACGTTGGACAACAACGGGCCCAGGATAGAACCCTGTGGCACCCCACTTGTGAATTGTGAATATGTCAGAACTGATCGAGTTCTTGCTTATATTTTTCGCTCCCCCTTCAACTCTTTACTTACTTTAAATTTTAAAAAGGTGGTATATTGCTAAAGTGAATATTTAACCGGAGTGAGGGACAGTTAGGTCATGACATGAGCATTCTGTGTTATCTGGCAGTGTGATGCTGTGTCGGCTTTAAAAAATAAAGATAATACTGTGTGTTAATGGAACCATAGGAAAGCAGCTATCTTTCAGAGGTGACAAAGGCTCTGCAGCCTTGCTACTCATAAAAAAAGAAAAAGATGTGGTGACAAGCTGTGAAATTAAACAAAACTAAATGGCCAAGAAGATGATCCAATAATCTTTGGATGTCTACACTAGCTCATTCTCCCATGATCTGTCATTCAAAATATTCAAAGAAACCATGGGCAGTTGACATGTCATGCTCTTCTGAAATAAGGTTCCTCACCCCTGCAATAGAGAGCCTTGGTACTGTACTTTCCTATGGAGCAGTTGACACAAGGTTTACAACAGGTGAAGATGCATCAGGGAAAGAAGTGTATTCCCCCACCCCCACCCCAAAAATAATTTAAGATCTTTCAGAAAATGCCATAGGTGCAGTACAGAAGTGCAGCAATGATAGAAGTCTGGAACAGAGTCTTAACTAATGGTGTGGGGAAACTCCTCAGTTCAATTGTGGGGATTCTAGGCAGAGCCATATCAAAAATAAAGAGGGCATGGCTGAATTGTAAGCTTAGGTACACATTATTAACATACATCTGCATACTATTTTCACAAGTATCCTCAGTGCCAAGCAACCGAGAGTGCGCTAAAACAACATTCTAAAGTCTTAGCAAACCTTGACTCAGCCCTTGAACGGTTAATTCATGACCTCATGTTATTGTTTCAGTGTTTCTTATTATATTTGCCATCCAAATTGCAGGCAAACCCATAAGGACATAAAAATTATTGTTCTATGAGTGGCAGCTACAATTCTAATGATAGAAACAGATGTGTAAGTTGCAGCAAGATTCCTTGGTGGCTGTGTTTTTTGGCCTTTGTGCACTATGCTCCCCCCCATGCTGCTCCCCCAATTCTTTCTGCACTCATCCGCCTATTATTATTATTATTATTATTATTATTATTATTATTATTATTTACTTAACCACCGTCACTGAGATATAGCACAGCTCCATAAGATTTTACTGAGTTAGGCAAAGCCTGAAGCTGGAGAAAAGACGTTCTTGAGTGGATGGCTGCTGAATAGAGAAGAACTATTTAATTTCTTTTTAGCTGGGTTTTTCATCAACAGTGCTTGTTATTTCAGCTCAACCAAGCATTAGGAGCCTCCATTGCTTTTCCACATGGCATGGCTGCTCTTACATTTAAAATCCCCTTTCTTTAGTGGAAAACTTCCATAGTAATTCTGGAATGCTAAGGAGTGCGTTGGGGCTTACAGGCTATATTTGACCCACTTAAACCCTTCTTTTAAAAAAATCAGTATCAAAAAAACGAGTTGTAAACTGAGAGATACTTCCAGAATGGACTGTTCCTAGAACAGACACTGAATACTTTCGAATAAGGAAAACTAATGCAGGGTCACCATTGAGCCCATACATTCTTAAAGGAGATATTATTCTTTTCTGATATATTCCTCTTCCTTGCAGAAAATATTAATTAGAACTCAATTTAGGGTATTTACAAAGGCATGCCTACCAACAGAGGTCAGTATGAAGTTAATGTGGCCTCAGAGTTATTTGTAGGGTATCTGAGCTCTTAACACTGAATGAAAAGTGCTGTAGAAACTACTAATAGAAATTGGTGAGTCATAGCTCACTGGCAGAGTAACTGGCTTGCATGCAGTTCAACCCTCAGCATCTATAGGTAGGGCTGAGAATACCCTGTCTCAAACTTGGGGGGAGGCAGTCACCACCAGTCAGTGTTGACAATACTGAGCACATGGACCAATGGGCTGACTCGTTATAAGGCAGCTTCCTATAACAATTATGGAAGAGGCCATGGACCAAAAACTCAAAAAGTTCACTTCTTGTTGCCTTTCGCCCTCGGCCATTGGGGTCAGGTCTGCCCTACTCCACCTCCACTCCTCCTACACTGTTGGTCGGCTTGCCTGCCTGCCTCCATCCATCCATCCCTCCACTAACTGCCTTCCCTCCTTCCTCCTCCCCCCCTTGCTTTTTCCTCATCCTGCAGCTCTCGCCTGCTCTCTGTCCATCCCAGGCTCACTAGGTGCTCCACAAATACTTCTAATAACGCCATTCGTTGACTGGGGAGGGGGCCCCGCAGGGCCGCTGCAATGGCCCACGCAAGCAACTGGATTCCCCCGCCAAGGCGGACAAAGGAGCCTACGTACCTCTCTCAGCTGCCCAGAGCAGCGAAGGAGCAGCCCAGGGGGTGGGCAGGTGGGCTCCTAGCCACTCCGAGAGCCAGAGAGGCACGATTTGTGTGGCCCCCTCCCACTGTACTTCCACCCTTGGTGGGATCCAACCTGACCAACCCCTTGGTATGCCCCTGTGCCCCACCCCACATTTGTAAGAACTTGATCTTTTAGTGTGGCAGCACCTACACTGTGGAACTCTGCCTATTGGCATCAGAAAGGCACCTTCGCTGTACTCCTGCTACATACATTTGTATTTAGACATGCCTACCACATGTTTAGAAAGTCAATGGAAGTTTTAATCTAATTTTAGTCTGTTGTTATTTTAACTTTAAGTTTTAAATTACTACCACTAGTAGTAGTAGTAGTAGTAGTAAATTTTTACTAATTAATTTTATTATTTATACCCCGTCCTTCTGACAGGGTTTCTCCAGCCACTCTGGGCGGCTTCCAGCAGAATATTAAAACCATAATATTCATTTTTCTTAGTGATAATTTCATTGTTTTATCTTTTTCATTAACTGCTTTGAGGGGTTTTTTTTTACAATCAAGCGGTGTCAGTACAGCTGAGAAGATTGGGAGTGTGTAGACAAATGTCCGCTAAATATTTTTTTTTGCCAAGTTGGGACAAAGAAACTTTCAAGGTAACCTGATGCTATAGATGGAACTGCCATACTGCAAAGAGAGAGGGGGGCTGAGTAATAAGGCACAAATTGTATTAATTTTTTTAGATAACAATATACTTATTTTTTTAAAAAAGTATTTTCCCTAAGTGCTAAAGTGCTTCATTACATCAGCAATGCTTGCAGCATCCATGCCAGACACGTCAGTATTAGCATAACACCAGGCATAGGCAAACTCGGCCCTCCAGATGTTTGGGACTACAACTCCCATCATCCCTAACCACTGGTCCTGTTATCTAGGGATGATGGGAGTTGTAGTCCCAAAACATCTGGAGGGCCGAGTCTGCCTATGCCTGGCATACACACAACACTATGTAGGAGGCTTTAAGCTGAAGGAAAGTGACTTGCCCAAGCTACCAAGTGAGTTCACAGTTGAGGCAAGGATTGAATGAGACTTCTTCGCTCACAGCTATTTCTTATTGGCAGCAAACCTATGCACACATTCTTGGGAGTAAGCCCTATTGAATGCAGTGGGGCATACTTGCAGTTAAACATGCATAGGACTGCCCCTTTGTACCTTAGTTCTTGTGTCGCACCCTTGGCCGACTGCTAACACTGTTCTTATATGGCAGGAGTAGGGAATGTTTCCAAGTGCTTATGGGCTACAGCTCCCAGCATCCTTGACCATTGGTCATGCTGGCTGGGGCTGATGAGAGTTGGAGTCCAACCTTTGTGGTACAGTACTGAGTCCTTATATAAAAGCTAAGAAAGAGCTGGCTCTAAATATAGGCCAATATGTGCTTTGGATTGAATGTCAATATGACATGAAAGCATTAGTAAAATACGATACTTCAACAGCACAGGGAAATGTTGGCAGGCCTATATTTTTAAAAGCATAAAAGCAAGAAAGGTGGTTTTAATTTGTTCCAGTGCGTAGGCTGCTTTATAGTTTGGGGGTTGTCGCTTGGATTCAAATATACCCAGAGGTTCACCGGTGCAAATGAAACAAGGACATCCCCATCAGTAGCATGGAGATTACTCAAAAGGACTTGCTTTTGAATTTTGCCCTCGGGTCAAGTTCCCAGGCAGCACCAATAAGGAATCTGTAATAATAATAATAATAATAATAATAATAATAATAATAATAATAATAATAATAATATAGAATCATAGAGTTGGAAGAGACCACAAGGGCCATCCAGTCCAACCCCCTGCCAAGCAGGAAACACCATCAAAGCATTCCTGACAGATGGCTGTCAAGCCTCTGCTTGAAGACCTCCAAAGAAGGAGACTCCACCATATATTGCTGAACTTCAAGATGGATTTTTAAAAATAGTAGCAAATATAATACTTAATTGATTTAAAAGTAGCCCCCTGCCCTGTGATGGATAAACTAGAGAAATTGCAAAGCTCTTAGATATATTTATCACACACTTGAGAAGTCAAACCTGAATAGTGCCTTTGAGCCAATTATTTCTGACTTTCACTTTGTGCTTCAGGTGACCTCTTGTGGTGAGCCATAGAGCTTGCAATAACATGGTTGTGTTGCTGCTTCATTGCCACGGGGATTCTTCCAGCAGTGGCCCTGATTTTGAAATGCCTCTGCATTCACAGAGGTGGTGTATTTATTGTCCTTAAAGCAAAATTGGCAAGTGTTTTGTAGTGTTTTGAATGTATTTGGATTAAATCCTGAAAGGTGGTTAAGCTATTCAACTTGCCTATGTTGCATGTTTTCATCTGGGGAATGGTTTTAAAAAGAGGGTTGTTTGCCATTTCGCTGAAAATAGCACACCACTTTTAGACCATTGTTGTTTGCTGTGGGAAAATGTCGGCTCCATCAGTGCGTTAAGGAGCAGCTTTAGATGGCAACCCTTTTAGATGTTTTTATAGGGATGTGGTGCTTTCCAAAACAGTGCTTAGAAATGTGGGGCCGCTTAGCATTGTTTGATTCAGCTATCAGTAAATTAATGGACCCAGTTCAACACTGTAGCTCGGAAGCGATGAATGGCCCCCTGAATTCCCTTTGCTCCCAGGCCTGTAATCTGAATCCTTTAATTACCCAACCTTTATTTTGGCCGATGCCTAATGAGTGACAGTACTTTGGTTCATGCCAAAGACAGAAAGTGCTGCACAAAATTCCTCATGCTTATTTTTCAACAAGCACATTTTTTCAGGTAGTAGTATCTCAGAAAGCTGGAAGATCATCCAGTGCAACTGCTTGCACTCATGCAAGATCCCTTATGCCTCAACATTTTTAATGAATTAGCAAGAGTATCCAGATGTATGGGTTGCCAGCGTCAAGGGTGCTTGCAGCTTAATAGTGTAGAACAGGCACTCCCAAACTTGGCCTTCCAGATGTTTTGGGACTACAATTCCCATCATCCCTGACCACTGGTCCTGTTAGCTAGGGATGATGGGAGTTGTAGTCCCAAAACATCAGGAGGGCCGAGGTTGGGGGTGCCTGCTGTAGAAGGATCCTACAGATGTTGTAAATGGGTTTTTGGCAACAGGTTCCTTTTTGAAATAACTGGTTGTATTTTCTGTGGAAAGGGTCCATCAGGATTAAGTGAGGGGAAAATACAGACTACCAGTTTGATGCCAACATATGGAAGCTGTGGGGAATTTCCATGCACGAGGAGCACCGATCAAACAATAAGCACCCATCTGGAAGCAACCAAACTTCCATTATACTGGAGCAGTGTTTTTCAACCACTGTTCCGCGGCACACTAGTGTGCCGCGAGATGTTGCCTGGTGTGCCGTAGGAAAAATTGAAAAATTACTTTATATATAGTCAATATAGGCACAGAGTTAATTTTTTTAACATTTTCTAATGGTGGTGTGCCTCGTGATTTTTTTCATGAAACAAGTGTGCCTTTGCCCAAAAAAGGTTGAAAAACACTGTACTGGAGGATCTTATAGAGCAAGAAGTACATTGAGTTACACAAAAACACATGGCTAAGAGTAACAGCTAGGGTCTTATCCTGACCTTTGCCATTTCCCCTCTCACAAGGCCAGAACTGAGACACTGAAATCCGCATGCAGCAATTGGAATGTAACCTTAAAGGAACCTATTTAGAGATGAGCCTCACTGAGTTTAATAAGACATGTAGTACAACCCTATACATATCCACCTGGAATTAAGTCACACTTCTTTAAATAGTAAGTGCACGTAGGATTGCAGTCTTACTCCACCCCCCAAAAAACCCAATATCCTTTTTCTATGGCTGTTCCCCGTTATTGTGATTTCCCTCTGTGTTGCCGCCTGGTGCCCTTTCCCTTATTACACGACTGGGGTTGCAGCGCTCATCTCGCTTTCAGGACAAGGGAGCCAGCGTTTGTCCACAGACAGTTTTCCGGGTTGTGTGGCCAGCATGACTAAACCGCTTCTGGCGCAACGGAACACTGTGACGGAAACCAGAGCACATGGAAGCGTCGGTTACCTTCCCGCCGCAGTGGTACCTATTTATCTACTTGCAGTGGCGTGCTTTCGAACTGCTAGGTTGGTAGGAGCTGGGACAGAGCAGCGGGAGCTCACTCCATCGCAGGGATTCAAACCGCCGACCTTCTGATCGGCAAGCCCAAGACACTCAGTGGTTTAGACCAGAGCACCACCACGTGTGGTAGTGGTTATACTGAGACCTGTGTTTCGGTTCATGTATTGCTTCAGAAACTGCAAGGTAGCTGGATTCACCTTTAAATACAAACTAAATTGAATTTCTCTCCCAACCTACTTAAATGGTTATTGTGAGGATAAATTGGAGAGGAGGAGGACGATACATTATTCCTGCATTGCAGGGGGTTGGACTAGATGGCACACGGGGTCCCTTCCAACTCTACAATTCTATGAGTCTATGTACACCACATTGAATTCCTTGGAAGAAACATGGGATATAAATGTAATGATCATCATCAGAATGGTGCAGGGACATGGCAATGTGTTAGCCTGGTTGCCTTCTCAACAGGGCAAAGTTGAGATGCCTTAGTTATTTGCCCAAATGCATTGGCCCATCACTGATGAAACCAAGGAAACTGCCAATGCAGTGCAACAGAGGAAGACAAAGAGGGTCAGCCCAGTTGCTTTAGTAAACCCCATTAACACTTTCACACAAAAATAGCTAGGGAAGGGAGAATTTTTTGTGAAACTCAACCCTCTCTTTCCAGCTCACCACTATTACTGATGTTCTTTAACTTGAGATTGCTCTACATTAACTGTATCTCCTATTCTGGTGTATTTAAGGAGTATACTGTAGTCACATTACCAGCAGAAATTGAAAACAGCAGAATAGTCCCCTTCTAACCCCAGTTGGCTGCTCATAGAGCATCAAATTAAAACTCGTGTCATAATCTGTAGGCCCCAGCACTGGCCAAATGCCTCATATGCTTTAATGCCATATCTCTGACTTTTTAAATAGCATTTGCACTGAAGCAGCATAGCAGAGAAGTTGTTTATCTGATAAAAGATGATAAAGACACAAACACTTCCTGTTAATGTCAGAGTTATGGCAGGGATGGGATTCCATGGGGACTGCATTATAACTTTTGTAGCGGGTAAATGCTTCAAATTGTCTTGACAACAGCTGGGCCTCATTCATAACATTAGTTTCACATTATCTTTCTGGTTTTAGATACCGTTGAAAATCCTGACTGTCCTAACTCAAATACTTCTGTCCTCTTTAAAGTTCCTCTGTTTATCTAAGCAGTTCAGTTTGTTAACTGAAGAACGAAAACTTAATTTGCCTGCGTCATTAAGAAATACAGCCCTAGCATTTGAAGTGCTTTCTGTTTCTCCAATTGATACTGAAATATAAATTCCATTCTACGTGGCACCCTAAGAACTATGACTTTTTGCTCTATAAAAGAAGACTGTGTTAATAGGTTTTTTTAAAAAAACTTTACATGTAAAGTGGTACCTTGGTACTCGAAAGGCTTGGCTCCCAAACAAATAGGGTCCTGAACGCCACAAACCCAGAAGTGAGTGTTCCAGTTTGTGAACATTTTTTGGAACCCGAATGTCCGATGCTCCTGCAGCCAATCGGAAGCCGTGTCTTGGATTTCAAACGGTTTCGGGAGTTGAACGGACTCCCGGAACGGATTAGGTTTGAGGACCAAGGTACCACTGTATGTGTGAAGCCTGTTACTTAGCACAGCTCAGGTGTGAATGGTGTTGCCTTAGCTATACTGTGAACCTTACAATATAATGGGATATGGTTTGTGCAGAAATCAGTGGCACAGCAGAGGGATATTCCCAGAGCCTTATTTTGTGCAAAAACCTTCCTATTGATACAATGTTTCTGGCTTTTCCATATTTCTTTTTTTATGCTAAGCATGCTGATAAGTATTTTTGAGCATCACTCCTGTCCCAAAACGTGATGGAAATAAATGTTAGTTTGAAACACGGAGAAGAAACTCCCAAGTTGGATTTGTGGAAATGCTTCAGGCATATTTCCCCCTCATTCTGGGTGACTGGTCATCAGGGTCAATTTCACATGACTTTGCCTTGACCTGTGGGTTAGGCCCAACCCAACTGCAGTCAGAGTATAAAGAGGTACTTTTTAATTGCTGCAACATATGTTCAAAGAACTTGTGAGCCCACAGTAGGCCAGATCTACTTGACAGGCAGTCTTGAGCAGGTGGTGAATGAATTAGGTAACCTATTTTATTTCCACGTATCAATCCAATTGTTATCCCATCCATCTTCTCAAGCCTACATAGGTATCCTGTCAGCCCCAGCTCAGCCATGCCTATTAGACTGCACTGTTTCATTCCATGGATGAAGCTAATTGGTCCACAACTTTGCATTTGCAAACATTCTTCCCATGCCTTATTATCCCTTGTTTAGGGATCTGGAAGCAATGATGATAAAAACAAGATTCCTTTGGATTACAAGGATAAGACAGGCCTAGAAGCCAGGAGGTATAAATTATGCAGGAGTAACTGAGCCCTTTCGAATACTTCCTCTCTCTCTTTTTTTTTTTTAAATCAAAGCCTTGAAATAACTTCCCTTCTGCCATGCTCACCTTTTTTGGTTTTTATTACCTTGGCACCATCTGTTCATTCCTTCTAGTTTTGCCTCATTGATTCCTTCTCCAAGCGAAACAAAAAAGTAATCTTTTTTGGTTCATGAAAAATGCTGATCCTCTTTTCATGTTCAGGAATAAGGGATGAAATATTTTGGAACTGGGAGTAGCCTAGAATAGTAGACTCCCAGTGGTGTGTGATTTGGAAGGGGCAGGCGCATTCCTGTGTCACCAGATAATCCTACCCCATAAGAAAAATAAAATGTGTCATGCTTAAGAGATACTTCAGCTGTTTGTTGGATAACTTTTCAAGTAGACTCTTACCCTGTCATTTGAAATAAGAATATTGTCCCATTGCAATTAGTACAAGAGTTAAAATGGGATAGTTTTGAGCTTTTGGATTTCAGATTTCTTATCCTTGGAGAACCGTTTGCATAAAGAACCTCCACTATGTTCTAGAGCACACGGTTAAGTCTGATTAAAAGGTGACACTGGAAATGTAAAACAAAACCAAAAGAAAACAAGACACTTAACGGCATTCCACATGCTTCAGGTTTCAACTGACCCAGACCACAGTCACTATGTACTGAACACCTATAGAGATTGTAGATCCATAATATAGTAAAGTGATATTCATGAGTGGTATAACCTGATTTAAGTGAGATACGAGTTGCATAGAACGTCACATGGGTTTTTCTCGCATCCCTGGTGCAACGTTTAAATCAGGCCTTAGTTTGTCCATGGTAGCGGCCAGGCATGTTGAATCTAGCTGTCGTGTCATGCAAAGTGAGTCATGCCATACCATATGTTTGCACATTGCAGGGGAAGAAACATAACAATGGAAAACCAGTTTTTCAGGCTGTTTGGTTTTACTGTTCTTATTCTGGGAACCGGGACCAGTTCCAGATTTGAGTGGTCCCTAGGCATTGTGCTCTCGAGAAAGCCTCCTCATCTATATCAGTAGGTCCTGGAGGATTTACTTGGCTGTGACAGCAGCATCACTCTAAGTAGCGTCAGAGCAATGTGATGTAGTGGTTGGAATGTCACCATAAGACCTGGAAGTCCATGGTTCCAGTCCCCATTCAGCCATGAAGCTCACTAGGTGGGCTTGGGCCAGTCACTCACTCTTAGCCTAACCTACCTTTGGGGAAGAGGACAGCTATGTATGCCATTGTACTGTCAGCAATGGAATCTGTCATGGCAATGGGCCCCTGGCAATTGAACTGCTTGAATACCATTGTTTTAAGGCTTCCGTGGGGATTAACCTGCAGTGTAGAGCCTTGTTCTTCAGCATCTCCATGCTGAGAGATGATCCATTGAGGACCGAGACAACTATTTTGATCCTTTTCATATTTTTGGCTCAGGAGCTGGTAGCATGCCATATTCTTTCAAATGCCTTATTTACGTATGGATTTCATTTCAAGATGGTTCCAGCTCTTGCTTTTCAGTCATGTGTTGAAATCATAGCATGATTTCGAATATTTCAACCATAGCTGTAAACCTTCCCTTTTTTTGCGAAAAATTCCCCTATCAGCAGGCCCTACTATACTATAAAAAGGGAAGGTTGACAGCTATGGTTGAAATATTCCAAATCATGTTTGAATTTTAGAGTTGGAATATATACCATGAGGACCATCTAAGCCCCTGGAATGCAGGAATCTTTCCCAATGTGGGGCTCAAACCCATGACCCTGAGATTAAGAGTCTTGTGCTCTACCAACTAAACTATTCCTATGCATACACCACCACCAACCTTCTTGTTATGTTATCTCTGGCTTGCTTAAACAGTTCAATACAGCAATTTCCTTCAAGGAATAGCTAAATAGCCTCCCACCCGCCCACCCCAAATGTGGGGGCAATAGGTAATCCTGCTTATCTTTATTGCAGGTATTTTAATAGATGTTGAGAAACTGTGCTGCAGAAATCCACATAGTTATTTTGAAGGGGTATGTTCCTGATGTTGGGAAAGATGGAGGGCACAAGGAGAAGGGGGCGACAGAGGACGAGATGGTTGGACAGTGTTCTCGAAGCGACTAGCATGAGTTTGGCCAAACTGCGGGAGGGAGTGAAAGATAGGCGTGCCTGGCATGCTCTGGTCCATGGGGTCACGAAGAGTCGGACATGACTGAACGACTGAACAACAACAACAACAACATGTTCCCAAGTCAAATAATAGATTAGATTTTTGCTTACTTATATTAAGTGGCCATCTGTTCAGAATCTTGGAAGGTCAGTCCTTGATAGAATTATTCATTTCATATGGCCACGTCTGCAAAAGCATGTAAAAATGAAAATCTGATTAATGCAAGAGTACGAGGGTTACTTTTCTCACAGTCCTCAGGAAAAATGGCATTATTATGGCTAGAGGAGAATTTTGTTTGGTCTGCATATGTGACGAGGCTGGAGAAAGCAAGCTTAGGTGTAGTGGAGCAGGCATAAACACTCCTGTAAGGAAGATTTTGAGTGTGGCTAATGGTTTGTAGGAAAGAGCAGAAAGAGAGAGGCCATCTTCTATCCTACCCTATAGCCATAGCTGTGAACTTTCCCCCTTTTTTAAGGGAAATCCCCTTATTCCAAGTAGGATTCCTCGCAAGAAAAGGGAAAAGTTGACATCTATGCCTATAGCTGAGGCTCTTCGGGCCAAGAGGAGTTGAAGGCACTGCCATCTGGCATAAGAGGGGGCTGCAAACACCCTGAGGTTTAGGGGACCATACCACAGCATATTTGGGCAAGCTGAATGAATATACAGGTTGGAACATTCCTCCCTTTTAGATTCCACACTTATCCAAATTTTGCGATGCAGTTATTGGCAGGGGGGACACACACCTAAATGTTGTTTGTGTTTTAGATGGCGTATTTGGGGATAAAATACCTTTAGAAATGCATATGTTGAGATAAAACAATGTGTAAACTGTATTTTGCGATAAAATGCAAATTTAAATGTGACTTTTCATGCTTTACTTTTTAATTCACATATTAATGAGGAAACAGGATGGAAGTGAACCAACAAGTACAAAACTGACGCGGATTAGAAATAGACTGATATGACTTTCCCTGCTTCTCCCCCAGCCCAGCCCACCCCATGTTCCACTGAATGTGTCTTGCAAACTCTCCCTGAAAGGCATATGAAATGGGTTCTTTCCTACTTTGAGGCTTGTTTGTTTACTCAAATGATTTCTGTACTACCTTTCACCAAAAATGGTCACAAGGAGGTTTACAACATGTATTTTGGAATACGGTTTGTCTGTTTGTTCTCTGTAGGTTTAGCCGCTTCTTGAGGTTGTTGTTGTTGTTCAGTCGTTCAGTCGTGTCCGACTCTTCGTGACCCCATGGACCAGAGCACGCCAGGCACACCTATCCTTCACTGCCTCTCGCAGTTTGGCCAAACTCATGTTAGTAGCTTCGAGAACACTGTCCAACCATCTCGTCCTCTGTCGTCCCCTTCTCCTTGTGCCCTCCATCTTTCCCAACATCAGGGTCTTTTCTAGGGAGTCTTCTCTTCTCATGAGGTGGCCAAAGTGCTGGAGCCTCAACTTCAGGATCTGTCCTTCTAGTGAGCACTCAGGGCTGATTTCTTTGAGAATGGATAGGTTTGATCTTCTTGCAGTCCATCGCCAAATTTGGCATGAGAGGAGGTACCATCGCCAAATTTGGCATGAGAGTTCCCAATGGGGGTGGGGGAGGTCTTTGACAACTTTTGGATGCTGGCCACCATTTTGAATCAAAATGGCAGACCCAAAGATGACTTTGGTGTGGCTTCAGCCAATTTTTGGCATGACAGGTCCAACCTTATAAATTACACTGTCCATTTAAAAATCGTAGTATTTTTTATTTATTTTTTGGTTCCAAAAATACCTGGGCAGCACCAAGATACTGGATTCTTACCACAGACTTAGATTCAAATCCCTGCTTAGTCCTGAAGCACTCTGTGCTAATCAATATCTCATCTTAGCCTACCACACAAATCTGAGGATTAACTGGTCTTCACTCAAAGCAGACCGATTGAAAGTAATGAACATAACTGAACACCATGCGTGGCATTGAGCTCCTTGGAGGAAAGACATACTATTTAAAATGTAGTGAATGTGTGCAGAATATGTATATATATATATTCATATATACTATTTTCCCCTCTTGATTCCAGGTGCTTTTATAATCTGCTGGACTCCAGGATTAGTCTTGCTGCTCCTCGATGTTTGTTGCCCGCAGTGCAATGTCCTGGCATATGAAAAATTCTTCTTGTTACTTGCTGAATTCAACTCTGCCATGAACCCCATCATCTACTCTTACCGGGACAAGGAAATGAGCGCCACCTTCAAACAGATTCTTTGCTGTCAGCGGAACGAGAATGCCAACGGCCCAACAGAAGGCTCTGACCGATCTGCCTCATCGCTGAACCACACCATCTTGGCTGGAGTGTGCAGTAATGATCACTCGGTGGTTTGAAATTGAACTGAAAGGGTTTTTTTTGTTTTTCTTTTTTTAAGGAAACAAAAACACGACGCCCCCACACATGAGAATTTAGTGCTGGGTGGATTACTAGTTTTAAAACGATTGACAACATTGTTGGAGGTCTTGGAAGCAGAGAAAAATAACAATTTTACTAAGCTCTTCTTTAATCACTAATGGACGATAGTACTTTATTCACCAGTGCCCAGTTCACAAAAACTGTCCAGTCTTTAGAAGCCTCACTGTTGTTTCGTTTTTATCTTCTGCTTGGTGAAAGTAGAAAAAGAGCTGCTTACACTGGGAAGCTGACAAACATTTGGGAAAGCCATTTTTTAAAGCTACTCATAACTAGCCTTCATCAGATGATATTTTTGTGATGGCCCTAACTGAAAGCATCTCCAATTAATTAAGCTTAATAACTGCTACAGTGCCTTCTCATTTAGAAATTTAGGCTTCCTCCTTGTTTTTAAAATGCATTTCATTCATAATTATCCCCATCAGCATGCTTTGTGATGGACATTTTCAGGGCAAGGACAGAAACCTGTTGTAGCCTTCATTTTTATTTACACTGCCAATAGCAATGAAAAACATCTGTTTTACTACTACAGTTGTCAATATAGCGGCTGGGAAATGAATGTCTTTCCCTTGATTTACTAGAGTTTGGAAGCAGGCTTGTTGCAGATACGGATGTGCTTAATTCTCACACTGAAATCGGTGGGAATTAAAAGATGTTTGGTGACTGGCTATATTGCCCCCAAGACATTTAGCGTTCTTTAGTAAAGAATTAAGCAATCTGTGTGACATATACTGGAAGTTTGAAGAAGTTTCTCGTGGCCAGATCTCATGGTGGATTATAAAATTCTGAAAGAGCCACCTTGAAATTGGCTAAGGTGAAGCATGACCATGCGTATGTTTTTAAAGTGTATTTGTAGTGTCAAGTCTCCTAATTAAAGGGATTTTACTTTTGGGGAAAAGTAAAACTTTTTTTAAAAGAAGGAATTTTCTTCGCTGTTTTGCACAGAGCGGGAGATATTTCTTTTTGATTTTTCATATTGCTTAGGGCTTGGGTGTATGTGGCCAGTTTTCCTCCTACTCGCCCTAAAAAAGCCTGTGACATGATTGAGGGGGGTGACAGATTTATCTAGTTTCAGTGGGGAATGCTTAATCTAGTGGGGATATCCGTCTTTTCTTTATTTTTAAAGCCACTGGCTGTGAGAATGGCAACAGCACTCCACTCATGCCAGGACTGGACCTCATATTCTGTTCACTGAGGTTTTCGTTTCAAATTGCAGTGGGTAGAGAGATGGAATTTACCACCACCGTCACCCTCATAGACAGTGTATTTTAAGATGTAGGAAAAGGCAATCTTACTACAGTAGGCAACTCTCACCAGAAATCAAATGAACCGATTCAGTCTCCCCTCCCTGCCCACGCCAAAAAAAAAGTCACCCCACATTTGCTACCTAAGAAAGAGGTGGCAAATTCTGAGTGCTGTTGCACCTCAGCCCTAATTTTCCTTGTCATCCAACTATTTCAAAGTCCAATTTCTGTTTGGTTTTTTTTTTTTTTACAGGCAACATAAATCAGTATCACAATGAAAATGTGTTAGTATTCCATTCCTACAAACAAGATTTGTTATTTAGAAAAATGGATTTAGAATTAAGCCTTTGCTTTTGTTACTGTAATCTCTCGATGGAGATTAAATGTAAAGAGCTCTCTATAGCGAAGGCTAAGGATTAAAAAAAAGGAAAAAAGAATTTGGGGCCGTTGTGATATTGGTGTAGCTCACTACATCAGTAACAAATTTGAAGGCCTTCTGTGCTGAGAATCTACGTACATCGGACAGAACATTTGCTTGAAACCTTTGCTTAAAATAGATCCCTCTTTCTAATGTTCTGGAACAACACATTCAAGATAGTACCATGTTTGTGAGGTAGAGTATGTAGATTTCTAAGAACAACATATAGCAATGTCAAAAAGGTAAAGAGTATGTACAAACATAGAATATTTAGTGATATCCTACGTGAAAGTAACAGAGAAGTGTGGCTGATCCTACCAAAAGGTACCCAGAAATCACCTGCCAGTTAACCAAAAGTTTGTGAGATGGCAAATACGAAATGAAATTAAAAGCAATGAACCCATTGTTCTTTACATGTGTAATTTGCCTAATGAAGCAGAAGTCAGACTGTTAGGATTTTTTAAAAAATGCCCTCCATGCTAAGCCACTAATAAAGTTCTCTCGATGAATATGTAATTTTTTATGTACGTGTGCCTGTCATCATTCACTGGATTTGTTTGACATCCCTCAACCAAGCAGAACTAAAATGTTCCTCTATACTACAACTATAGAAATTGTATAAATGGCTTAGAAGCCACTTTGGCAATTAAGCAGTTTATAAATAAGTAGAAAAGTAGCTATATCCAGAACAGTTGTGGCAATAAGATGTGTAGGCAAGACTCTACAGTCATACCTTGGTTTTTGAATAGCTTAGTTCTCGAACGTTTTGGCTCCCAAACGTTGCAAACCTGGAAGTGACTGTTCCGGTTTGCGAACTATTTTTGGAAGCCGAATGTTCGATGGGGCTTCCGCGGCTTCTGATTGGCTGCAGGATCTTCCTGCAGCCAATCAGAAGCCGCGCTTTGGTTTTCAAATGTTTTGGAAGCCGGGACTTCCAGAACGGATTCCATTCGACTTCCAAGGTACGACTGTATTGTAATGTATACACAAAGGGAACACAAAACCTCACACCCACGAACTGATATGGAAATGTGAAGAACTGAGTTTAAGATTGAAAAATGAGAAACCGATAAGAACCAAAACTGGCAGATGCACTCATCCCTAGCTTCACGTCACTATTCATCTACCTCTTCTGCAATTGTTGCTGTAGCATTAAATCTTCTCTAGTGGAAGGCAAACAGACCTTGAGCCCATCTTACATGTCACTGCACCTGCCTCCCCCTTGTGCTACCCTATAAGTTGTAGGGTTGTTCGTAGAGTTTGGACAGCTGTCCGCAGGCACATTGGCTCATGCGTTCACCTGCTCCTGCAAGAGCCATCCTTACTGTCTCACAAACACACAACATCAAAGCACATTGTGGGCAGCCATAGAGAATGTTAACTCCCATTGCTTGTTTATCAGCGTTCATAAGGAACTCCCTGCCTGCTTGTGTTTTGCTAGGCAAGCATGAATGAGCCGGGAATGTTCCTAGTAATTCTATTCCCAAAGGCAGTCCAACACTTCAGTATGTTGCTGAAGAAAGAGGAGGTGGTCCTCTAGGGAGAAGGGAGGCCCACCTAAGGACCAACTCTTAATATGATGACATGCCTCTTCTCTCTCGGTAGCAGAAATGCAGATTCCAAGGCTGCTCTTTGATCTTTCGCACAGAGCGACCTCTGAAGAAATAAACAATCTGGCAGGCTGGATCAAAATAGAAAGGCCAAATTGTAGTGGTTAGCAAATGGTTTCTCAAATGTCAAGATTAGAAACCAGTTGACTGTACACATCACACACAAGAATTCCTCCAGATCCATCCCATCTTTTAAGACTTTTAGCATGATTGCGTTTAGTGTAATATGACTGTTTCTTAGAACAACTCCCAATGGACACACAACCTCTGAGACATAAGGGATGCATCTTGTATAAATGTGACAAAGGCGCATTCATTCCGATGGGTCCTTCCATTTGTGGAAGGCCGTTTGCTCCAGCAGATGCTTCTATTGTCACCTACTTTGCAGCGACATTATTTATAGAAGCCATTGACAGTTCTAGTGTGCAAAAGCAGCAGCAGCTTCTGTTTCAGCAATGGTGGTGGCTGTTCCTCTGTGTGTGTGTCCCCAAAACCCACAACTTCCTTTCAAGCACACTGAAAGGTGTGCCCAAAATTACCGGTACTTGAAGAGGCATCCCCCTTGCACGGACAAGAGGGACAGCATACAGTGGAACCTCATGTTACGTACCATCCCCCTTGCGAACGCTTCAGGTTACGAGCTCTGCTAACCCGGAAATAGATGTTCCCGGTTGCGAACTTTGCCCTGGGATGCTAGCGGAAGTTGCAGCGCGGCAGCAGTGAGAGGCACCATTAGTGAATGCACGCCTCATGTTACAAGCGGTTTCGGCTTAAGAACAGACCTCCAGAACGAATTAAGTTCGTAACTGGAGGTACCACTGTTTTGAGCATACACAATCTGCATCTTTTGAGCGGAGCAAAAAACTTGTGAAGATGCATGGTCCAAATAGCATGAAGAGGCAAATAAATGACCTAAGGGCTATGCTTCAAGCAAGTCACTTCCAGATGACCTGTTTATTGAGCATTCATCCTTGTTTGTTTGCAGGAAAGCTATACAGCGTAGTATCAAACAGTAGTTACTCCACACTTTCCAATGTAGTTCGCCATGCCTGGGGGAAAAAATCCATTGGAAAAAAGCAGATTTGTTGTTCAACAGCACCAAATCCACTTTAACCGCACAAAATTGAATTTGCAAGTATGCTGTTGAATCTCACCCACAAAAATACCAACAGCTTCAGAGTGCCCACGATCACCTGCCTGGCTGGATTGATGTTTAAATCAGGTCTTTAAAAGATTGGGCAACTTGTTGGAAGAACTATAATGTGTTACCTTGGTTTTAAAGTGTGTGTTTGCTCTTTCTTGGCACAGTTTTCAAGCAGCTCATCCGCACATTCCACTGTTAAGCCCTTCGTATATGTGCTTTCTTATTTTACATGATCCATTTTATACTTGAGCTCAGTTTTATAAATATAGATCAAAGATGTTACAGTTTTATTAAAAATTCCTTTGAAGTTCACGTAACAGTACTTGACAGGAAGGTATCGGGAGAATGTGTGCTGTTTAAATTTACCTAGGCTTCTTGGATTTAAGCTGGTTGTGATGAAATGTCCCCCAAATTTCATATAAACTTTTACTCTGCTCTGCTCGACACTCCCTGCTGAAACATCCTTTCTAGGGAGGGAAAACAAAGCGGTTCAAAAAGTGTGTGCTGAAGACTGACTCACACATTACCAATGTGGTGCTGGAGCTACAGAAAGATTTCAGAATTATAAGGTGGTGCTAGTTTTTACCAGTTCCCCCTCTGTTTGGTCTAATAATTTAAATCTAATTTGTATGTTAACCAGGGGGGTGTAGAAGTCATTATGGGAGGGATTCCACCCAATTTCAGCATCATTTGAATAAATCGTGTCCTCCCTCAAAGAGAGCACGTGTTGCGGTGCGACCTGGCAACCAAACCCTTGTGTTGTGGGTGGGTCCAATTGGATAGCCACAACACCCTATTGGTAGGTCCCTCGATGCTGGGTGTAATCGGACCAATGGGACGCTAGCCAAATGGTTCGAGGGACCTACATAAGCCCCATGCACGTGTCCCTGAGCTTCTTCTTTGGGCCAGTGCATCAGAACACCCACCTCCCCTTATATTTAGGGCTTGCACGCTTGACCTTGCTATGCCACCGTGTGCCATCTGTCATTGGGACGGGCACAGCAGGAATTTTCCCCACTTGGCTGATTGGCTGTTGCCACTTGGGTTTCGCTTGCCGCGCAGCAAATCGTCACAACTTGTAAGGTTGCGGATAGGTTCTGTTGATAGGGATGGGGGAACACACTCACCATCCCTAAGCGAAGGGTATTCCGTTAAAGGAATCCAGGGACTCAATGGTTTGATCAACCCTGCGAGAGGTTGTGCCCGTGCCTGAGTCCAGGGGGACATCTGGGTGGTGGACTAGCCTGACCCCGGCTTTCCGCTGTTCCAGGTGTTCACCCTAGGCTCACCTATGCTGGTGCCCTGGGTCATTGTTACCTGCAACGGTGCAGGGAGCTAGTCGAACCAGAGCCTATGCAACCACTCACTTGCTGTAATCAATAAAGTTGTGGCCTAAATTCTGCCAAAAACCAAACCAAAAATTTGAGTCTTGTCCGAATTTATTTAAGGGGGAAGTTAAATGTCTAAACATGCAACTGAATCACGTAAGTTGGTTGAATCACAAAAGATGTTCCCACATTATGGAAGAACCAAAAATGCATATCCTCCAACATTTCCCTGATAAAAATAGGGACGCCCTAATCAAAAAGAAGAGGAGGAGGAGAAGGAGAAGGAGAAGGAGAAGGAGAAGAAGAAGAAGAAGAAGAAGAAGACGCAGAAGACGAAGAAGAAGAAGAAGAAGAAGACTTTTACTATTTATACCCCACCCATCTCACTGGGTTACCACTCTGGGTGGCTTTCAACATATATAAAAAACATAATAAAACACTAAAAAAAACCTTCCCTGTACACAGGCCTGCCTTCAGATGGCTCGGGGGGGGGTGGATAACTCCATGCCCTCCAACATTTCTCTGATAAAATAAGGACATCCGTGTAGACCCCAGAGTTTCATATCTGAAGAAGTGTGCATGCACACGAAAGCTCATACCAAGAACAAAGTTAGTTGGTCTCTAAGGTGCTACTGGAAGGAATTTTTTATTTTATTTTGTTTTGACTATGGCAGACCAACGTGGCTTCCTACATGTAACTGGATAGATGTCAGTGTGTGAAATGGTTTGGGACTGAGGCTGACAATATGAAAGTGTACTGTACGCTAAGTGAATTTTAAGCTGTGTTTAATAATAATATAATACCAACATTGCGGATAATATTCTGGTAGCTTGGCCCAATTTCTGACTTTTGCACACAGATATCTCATATTAGTTCCCAACATTAAATGCGCAAACATACTGCAGTGAGTGGCAGCACTTTTCCAGGGATTCTGAGAAAAGATCCTTCTCCGTCCCACCAGGAGAGGCCAGGGATTGAACCTGCAACATTCTGCCTGTAAAGCCGTTCCTCTAGCAGTGAGCTATGCTTAACAGTTATGGTTAATTCTGTGATTGCCTGTTTGGCCTTCGGCTGCCTCTGGAAGCCTGCCTCTTGCGTGCAATAAAACAGCTTGTGTGTGGTCTGAAAGGCCACACAAGGATTGTTGGATATCGACTTTGGAAGGAGATCTTTTGAACTCTGGTCCCCTTTAAAACCGGAGACCTTCATTAAGAACCTTCGGGAAAGGCGAGAGAATGAAATAAACAGATAGCTAAGCCATAGAGAATTTTTTAAAAAGCCACACAGGCCAAAACTATAAATTATTATAGTTTTTTTCATGAGAATCATTGTGTCTCAGGATGAGGCCGCCCCACCCTGAGGTGCAGTGTGTCTGATGGGGAATATTTCCTGCCAGGAAGCAGCTCATCAATTTATATTTCTTTTAACCACAACGGTGACTGCTCTCATTGGAAAAAATAGAGAGAAGTTCAGTGTGTTGCAAAGATTATGAAAATCAATGTAAAGCTGTCTTTAAAAAAAAAAAGTTTATTAAAGCAAATAATATTTTTTGTGGGATGGGGCAGTTGTATTCAACATAGAACATTCCATCAGTAAGATAATTTCTCCTTATGCAATGGAACATTCTCCTCCTGTCCCTCCATGTTCCCTACTAAATCTGTTTTGGGGTGCCCCCTACCCTCTGGAGCTGATCGGAGAAGAAGAAGAAGAGTTTGGATTTGATATCCCGCTTTATCACTACCCGAAGGAGTCTCAAAGCAGCTAACATTCTCCTTCCCCCACAACAAACACTCTGTGAGGTGAGTGGGGCTGAGAGACTTCAAAGAAGTGTGACTAGCCCAAGGTCACCCAGCAGCTGCATGTGGAGGAGGGGAGACACGAACCCGGTTCACCAGATTACGAGTCCACCGCTCTTAACCCCTACACCACACTGGAGAGAGGGAGAGGAAGAGGTACAGAATTAATTGTTTTTTCTCCTTTTGCCAATAAGCACTGTGGAAATCTTAGGTACTTGAACATTATGTTTTGCTCTCTTGGGAATTCTAATGGAAAGAGTTTGTGCGCACATGTGTTTTGAGGCCCTCTTATGCCTTGCATCTGCCAGGGGAAGTATGCAACTCTCAGGGAGTGACGTTCTACAGAGGAGAGCTTCAGGGTGTTTGCTGCGTCCAGCTTGCTGAAAAACGAGTGTCTAGGATCAGTCAAATGGTTGGGATCCCAACACATTTTTGTAATGAATAGATCTCCTGTCGCAAACCCGGGAAGCTGCCAAGGAAGGTCAGCCACAGGCCACATTTATGTAACTTTAGCAATAGCATGAAACAATTCATAAATCTGCGTTAACAGTCTATGAGTGCACGGGAAAAGCGTCTGCCGCTCCTTGCCTTTGGAGCCATAAATCTTAATCTTGCAGAACCGCTGATGTTATAAGAACCACAATTTGGGAGTCCCAGGTGGGATTTTAAAAACAAAAAAACAAAAGTCAGTGTTACACTATTTCTGCTCCCATTGAAGCCAATAATACAATGGCGAACCTTTCAGGTGAAGCTCGAGAGCTTCTCGAAAATGCACATACATAGCCTCCTGTTCGCTTCAGTAGGGCTGAATTTGTACATAATCTCATCCATGGGCTTCCCACTTTATCTCTTCATTAAATTAAACATTAAACATGTTTTCAATATGTATATTTTCATGACTCAGCCCTGATATTGCTCTTTTTCTATTTCCTTTTAATTTCTTTTCTTTTCTTTTTTTAGTATTCTTTTTATCATTTTTTATTATTATTATTGCTGTTCCAATTCTTGGTAAGGCAGGAGCTATTCCAAGATTATAACTGTATTAGTGTTGCACCTTTTTTAAAGATATTGTATAAAATCATTCCATTCCTTTATGAATTTTCCCTTCGGATTGTCTTTTATTTTCTCTGAAAGATATGCCAGCTCTATAAATTCTAGTGTTTTATTAATCCAGTCCTTTTTACTGGGTACTATTGCACTTTTCCACTTTGATCCTATTAAATTTTTTGCCGCTGCTGAGGCGTATAAGAAAAAAAATTCTCACCCTTTTTGGTATTTCTGGTGAACCTATATTTTTAAAGAGTTTTTGTGATAAAAATATATGGATGAAAATGTATTTGGAATTAGATCTATATGTGTAGGTGTGTTAAATGTGTATTTGTTCTATGTGTATATGTTTGTATATGTAAGTGTGTATTTTGATTAATAAAAATTAAAAAAAAGAAAATGCACATACATACAGTAATCACCTCGTGTCACAGAACTATTTCCAACATGGGACATGAAGCAGATGTTGCAGGTAGGGTAGCCAAGGTATAAGAGGGCCCCATTGGGGGCGAATAATGGCCTCCTAAACTACAGAATTGCCTGGCCGAAACAGGTGAAAAACGCCGGCACCCTGTCGTGTCATTTCCATCTTCATCTTTATTTACATCCTTATTAACATTTGTCTGGAAAATCATCTACTCCTCACGTTATTGGAAATCTCAGTGAATTTACCTTTGTTGATATCTTCGGGTATCTAAATGAAATCTAAAGACTGAGTTTAACATCTGTAAGACTGTTTTCAGACTTGTCGGGTTACAAGTCCTTGTGGCTTTTGTATAAGACTTGATATATACTTTTCAGAACTTTGATGATCAATATATGATAAAGAATATATTATTGATTTGGGGATTATTGTGTGCACCGCTAACATGTTGCATATATTATACTAGATTACTAAGGTATAAGAGGTCAACATTTTGGGGGAATGATCGCACCCCACATCAAATGGGGGGCGACGTTTGTGTGGTCGCGCACAGCCCCTTGAGCTCCTAGGCGACACCTGGTAGTTCGGACTGGCTGCCCGTTTCCCCAGGAGGGATACCTGGGGTCTCTGCCTACCCCAGGTAAGCGCCCAATCCCGCCTGGGAGAGGCGTTGCCAGGGGATTGGTCAGGTAAGGGGTGGGACTACCTAGCCCACACAATAGAAGGTAGCTCACCAGGAAGCAGCAGTTGGGCTCCTGAGCTTCTCCCACCCTGCACTCCCTCAATTAACACTTATTTTTGCAGGTTAACCTCTTCTTCACAGGTACGCAGGCGCTGCTATGTCAAGGCCACTGTTAAAGGGCCGGAAAGGAATTTCCCTGCATTGGCAGGTTTCGCCTTTCCCGTAGCAATTCGTCACTACTTTGGCGGTTTCAGGCCTTGGGCGGAATCCTTTAGTCATCTTCCTAAATGGTGGGGGGGCGATGACTCCATCCCCCAGTGCGACGGCGATACCAGGGTTCCCGTTAAAGGGGTATTGGGGGGAGGCATTGACCATACGCCGAGAGGTTGTCATTGCTCTTCCCCACCAGTGGCGGCAAACGAGGGGCGGGCTCTCTGCTTGAGCATATGTTCTCCAGAGCTAGCCCAACCCCCGCACATTCTGGATAACCCTGCAGTTTCCCAGATCCCCGGCTGGGGGCTGGGAAGGATAAACGCCCAATGCCTGAGCCAAGGTCTCCCTACATCTGAATCTTAATAAAGTTGCGGCCAATTTTAACCCCATAGCACGTTGTCTGGTGTCATTATTCCGCTCGGGGGTCGCCTGGGGGTTGGGGGACTCCGCCTGCCCACGCAAACAAAGGGAAATTCAGCAACAGTGGTGCTGGACTGTTCTGAAATCTGCCTTGTTCATTGTGTTGAGATGCTCACCAAATGGCAGGGGGGTGTCTTAAAATCAGCTTGCCATTGGTCCCGTTCAGATGATAATAATATCTCAGCTGATTAAGCCAATATAGTCTCAAGCCTTTCCCACCTCCTTGCAGCCCCTTCACCCCTTCTTTTAGGAAGCCATAACTAAACCAGGAAGCCTGGGTGGGAGTTGGAGGTTGGCTAGTTGTTTTGCCACTGTTTCGCCGAGTGGAGACGGAATTGGTGAGGACAGACAAGATGTAATTAATGGACCTCTTCAAAGGAGTTTTAGAAGCAAGAAAACCCTCTCTTGGGCTCAAGGGAGAGAAACGCATTGTATTGGATTTGATATGCATAAATAGCACTGCTTGTTAATAGTTGCCATGAAGAGTCATCTTCAAAACCTTGTGTCTTTGAGGGTGAAACCGCTGCATGACTCAGAAAAATAGCCAATTCCTTCAGTTGCTCCTAGTTCAAATCCTGCTCGCAAATTCATCATACTGTAATATTTCTTTAAATAGTCCAAAAAGGCTTCCATCCTTCCACAAAACAACCATCATTAGGTTTTCTTAGGACTCAGCTGTTGTTGTTCAGTCGTTCAGGCACCCCTATCCTTCACTGCCTCTCGCAGTTTGGCCAAACTCATGTTAGTAGGTTCGAGAACACTGTCCAACCATCTCATCTTCTGTCGTCCCCTTCTCCTTGTGCCCTCCATCTTTCCCAACATCAGGGTCTTTTCTAGGGAGTCTTCTCTTCTCATGAGGTGGCCAAAGTACTGGAGCCTCAACTTCAGGATCTGTCCTTCTAGTGAGCACTCAGGGCTGATTTCTTTGAGAATGGATAGGTTTGATCTTCTTGCAGTCCACGGGACTCTCAAGAGTCTCCTCCAGCACCATAATTTAAAAGACTCAGCTACAATAGTCAAAAAACAGTGTTTTGAATGTGTTATAAACATGCAACACCAGATGGTGCAGTAGAGCAAATTCTGCCTGGTTCCCTGTAACTTCACTTCTTGCACTGAGGGAACTGCCAGAAGGCCCTTGGAGCTGGACCTCAGTGTCCAAGCTGAACGATGGGGGTGGAAACGTTCCTTCAGGTATACTGGGCCAAGGTCGTTTAGGGCTTTAAAGATCAGCACCAGCACTTTGAATGGTGCTCAGAAACGTACTGTGAGTCAATGTAGGTCTTTCAGGACCAGTGTTATGTGGTCTCAGCAGCCACTCCCAGTCACCAGTCTAGCTGCCGCATTCTGGATTAATTGTAGTTTCCGAGTCACCTTCAAAGGTAGCCACATGTAGAGCGCGTTGCAGTAGTCCAAGTGGGAGATAACCAGAACATGCACCACTCTGGCAAGACAGTTCATGAGCAGGTAGGGTCTCAGCCTGCGTACCAGATGGAGCTGTTATGACAGCTGCCCTGGACACAGAATTGACCTGCACCTCCATGGACATCTATGAGTTCAAAATGACTCCCAGGCTGTGTACCTGGTTCTTCAGGGGCACAGTTACCCCGTTCAGGACCAGGAAGTCCCCCGCACCTGCCCATCCCTTGTGACCCAGAAACAATACTTCTGTCTTGTTGGGATTCAACCTCAATCCATTAGCCACCATCCACCTTCCAATCGCCTCCAGACACTTACACCTAACCTTACCCAAGCAAAAGTCATTAGCACACTTCCAGCCAGGCAAAAACATTTGAGGAGGGGTGAAGCCTGGGAAAAGTCGCAAGGGCCAGGCAGAGAGGCCTGGGGGGCCGCACTCAGTTCCTGAGCCTGAGATTCCCGACTACAGAACAAAACAAACTCCTCTGCCCTGAATCAGAATCTTGTTCTGAGCTCATTATCATTTGCACCATATATTCTTGTTTTCACGTCGAAAGCCTGCTTATCTTTCTAAACCGTCTAGTATGTAGTATACCATAATATTTTATCCAGCGCTTTTTTAAACACTGCCGGCCAGTAAGTAAACGCTTGGGCTTGTTCGACATAGGCTGGTGTGGAAAAAGGAACATTTTGAAGCATCTGCTTCATAGTGCAGTGAGCTCGCCAAGAAAAATATTTGTGCTGCTTCGTGCTGACTCAACATATGGTTCAGAATAAACAACGCGCTCGTTTTGCTTGGCGCGATTGGTTTGTGTCATGGAAGGTCGCTGGCAAAACATGATGGCAACTGAGATGCTGCAGCTTGTTCCTCCTGCAGGATCAGTGAGAGTGTTTATAGCACTGTGTTTATGAGATAACATAGAGATAAAGGCTTTGTCGCTGGTGTATAGACCCAGCTGGATTTTTTAAAGATATATGTAGAGCACTGTGTATGGCTGAAGCAGCCAGTTTGGAAAGGTGCCGAACAGAGCTGGGGAACTTGTGGACTCCAAACAAGGCCGCCTCGTCCATTTGGGCTGGTGGCGCGGCGCACCAGGGTGCCGGGCCCCCAGGGGCGAGCCCGCTGGCATACTGGCCACCCCCTCTCCAACCCGACCCCACAGCCCCGTCTTCGAGCGCAGCGAGCAGGGGGGAGTAGCACGGCCCTGCCGATGGCCTCCCCCCCCACCCCCATGGGCAGCCGGGTGCTTGCACCGCCAGCGCTCTCCCCCGGATGCATGGGGCGCTGGAAGGATCGAGCCCACCGGCATACCGGCTGCCCCCCTCCCCAACCCACCCCACCCTCAAGGACGGGCTGTCGGCCGGGCGCTCATGCACCAGCGGTGCAGCCGCTGCCACCCATGCCGGTCTGGGCCGGCTGCGAGCCTCCCGCCCTCACCTCCCATCCTGAGAGCACTGGAAGGGCGCGCAGAGCCCCGCACTGCTCCGGCGCCACGCCCCTCATCCCCTGCTCGCCCACCCCCCCTCTCGAGGGGCGGCAAGTGCGAGAGGGAGGCAGCGGAGAGGCGGTATGCCGGGGGCGCCGGAGGGATCACTGCACCACGGCGGCCGATCTCCTTAAGACGGCCCTGACTCCAAAGTTAGCTTAACATTATCTCCATCCTTGACCACTGGACATGCTCACTGAGGCTGATGGGAGTTGGGAGTTCTACAACATCCAGAAGACGGAAGGTTTTCCATTCCAGATGCCGAAGATGTTTGACCTTATGTGTTGCCCTCATCCCTACTGGGACCCAGAAGTGGCCTTGACAGGCAAGATGGCAGAACTGTTGCCTTCGGACCCTGCTTCTGAGCTTCCAGACAGCACCAAGAGAGGTCTGCTTTTGGACACAGGGTGCCAGATTGGAAAGGCCAGCTTTTCCCAACCTGGAAAACACAACTTCCGTCAGCTCCAGCCAGCATGAGCAACTGTCAGGGAAGGTGGAAGTTAAAAGCAGCAACTGGAAAGGCTGAGATCAGTGGTGGAAGTGCCTGGAAATCTCGGTAATATTCACATGTTGTTGTTGTTGTTGTTGTTGTTGTTGTTTGGAATTCATGCATCGCTCCATTCTGTTTTCCCAGTGGCGAACCGGAAGCCTGAAATCAGGACCTCAGCACAACAGCACTGTCCTCATTTGGGTTTCCCAGCAACTAATATTCAGAGAACTGGAGGTGGAAATATAGCCATCAAGCCATTAATAGATTTATCTTCCATATCTCTCCTGAATCTTACAACATTCAGCTTCAGTAAATGCCTCGAAGTTCTAGAATTATGAGAGAGGAAGAAAAAAAAAATCTCTTTCATCCACACCATGCAGAAGGGCTGAGAGATTCCATATCACAGCTGATGTCAAAAACTGGATGGGACGCAGAGGAATAGTGGGAGGAACCAGAGAAGAAGGCTCAGTGCCTGGGGACTGGTGGAGGGACAATGATGAGTGGCCAGAGGGAGAAGACTGGGAAGAGAAGGTGTCAGAAGATGAAGAGATAACAGGGCTTCGTGAACTGGGGGAGTTGGTGGCAGAGAGCAGTCCAGAAGCAGAGGCAGAAGCTGAAGCAAGAGGGTGGGAGGAAGAAAGCCAAGAGGCGGAGATGAGTCAGGCTGGTGAAGAGTCACAGGGGTCTCCCCCTCCTGCTGCAACAAACTCCCCTCCTGCCTTGTCTCCCAGAACCAGTAGAGAGCTGAAAAGGGCAGAGCAGAGGCTGGCTGCATGCAGACGCAGTCTCCAATTGCTTGGGGAAAGCCCTAGAGAGGAAGGGACATAGACGGCAGTGGGGAGGCAGGGACTTTCAGACTTGGCAGCTGATTCATGGGGCCAGACATACTGGGATGAGCTGTTGTGCTCATTAGGCCCGACCCCCACCTGTGTGCGGAGATTGTGCTTTTGCTAATGAAGAGTTAACTCAAACTTTGAGAGGTGTGATTTAGTGCTGGCTGACAGCTGATTATGTAAACTAGAGTGGTGGAGGAACAGAGAGAAATGACTAATAGAGATGGGAGCATGAAGTTTCCAGTCCTGGGCGGGGCCCTAAACTTCAGGAAGTTTGCACATTTATTTGACTATATGCAAAGGCATTCTCATCTGGGTGAGTGCGTGTTTGTGCAAGGCCTTGCAACCAGGGCAGCTGTGGTCCCTGACCATTTGTCAGTTTGTGCCTTGGGACTTTGTGGTGGTTGCAAACAGCAGCTAAGAGGACCCCGAGGCATTCCATAGTTCTGCAGGCTTTTCTCTCTAGGGGTCAAGTGCACTTGGCATATCTCTCAACAGACTGTCACATGTCTGGATGTTAAGAACTTCCCGTTCCCCTGCTGTTCCTTTCTGGGAGACATGCTGTATCATCCTGCTAATGATCGGCAGGGTACCAAAGACTTCCAAGTCCCCTTCGCTGTAACCCAACTCCGACTGCCTTATTCCCTGGCATCCCCGTCTTGTGAACTGAATCCAGCTCCCCCAACGAAAACTGGTAAATTTAGAAGGCAATGATCTCACCGCCAAGGAGAGTGAATGACGCTCTTTTCATTCACATAACCCTGCTGGCTTCGCCCAGTGTATAGCTCTGCTCATTCACCACGAAGTTGTTTGTTTACACAAGACACCGCTCCCCCTCCCCACATCTAAAGTTCCCGAAAATTCTGTGTCTCCTGTGATGGATGCACAGAAACATACGTGCATGTTCATTTGATTTGCAGCCAGTCTGTACATACAGTGTATTCCGTTTTCAGACAAAATAAATGAACGAGGTTTTAAAGGGGGTTAGAATTGCAGGACATTGATCGGTGCTTTTCTGTTCTTAACCCACACATCTAAAGTGGTCCCTCATGGAACAGGGTGTACCGTATTTTTTGCTCCATAAGACACACTTTTTCCCTCCTGAAAAGTAAGGGGAAATGTCTGTGTGTCTTATGGAGCGAATGCATGGTCCCTGGAGCCGAGTTGCCTAGGGGCCAAAAGCAGATCCTGCTCTTTTTTTTTTACAAAGAGAGAAGGGGGTGTTGAAAGGAAGCCACTGAACAGCTGTTCAGCAAGTGATCGGGAAAGAGATAAGGCTCCCTTTCCAGCTCCGCCTCCTTGCCCAGGCCTCCATTGTTGAATGCAGAGGGAGGCTGTTTGTTTCCCCAGCGACATGTGACTGGCTGATTAGATTATCTGTCTGGAAACTGTAGAAAGGGCTGTAGGACTAGAAGCTGCAGAACTGTGAGTTGGATCCCATAAAAACGGGGCTTTTCCTCTTTGCAAAAAAAGCTGCACCACTTTCAGCTGATCCTCAAAAAAGCAGGGCTTTTCCCTTTGCAAAAAAAGCTGCACCACTTTCAGCTGATCCTCAAAAAGCAGGGGTTTTCCCTTTGCAGAAAAAGCTGCACCACTTTCAGCTGATCCTCAAAAAAACAGGGCTTTCCCCCTTTCCTCCTCTAAAAACTAGGTACGTCTTATGGAGCGAAAAAATACGGTATACAAGGAATTGATTTCTCCATTCTTAAATTCAGTTCTCCATATTTCTGCAGCAAATTTGCGATGAAAAACAACAACAACCCTCGCATCAGTGCGAATTTCTTCTAATAAACATATTTTGGAAGCAGTTTTCCAATAAAATACATACAAGATGAAACCCTGTACTTTTGCTTGCCCTGATCAGATTGAGCAATGTTGTGACTCAGGATAAATCAAGACTTGAGATACAGACACACGTTCAGAATCACCTGTAAATAACTTCCTGCTCTGGAAGGAGTTGGGTTTTTAGAATTGATCTGAGTGCTCCTGCTATAATAGCCAACATGCCCCCCCCTCCAAACTCTTCGTTTCCTCTTCCGATTGATAATATTTGAAATTCTGCTGCTGGGTTTAGCTTATTCTCTGATCTTGTTTTAGTAGCGGCGGATTTTTTATTTTTAAACGTCGTGTTTTTGGCATAACAGAAAGTCGTGATAAAAAAAAGTTTCAAAAGAAAACAGAAAACAAAAATGACATTTCAAGAACAGTGTCCTTGCTGGTTATTTTCAAAATACACTTGTGACGCTTCCTGAAGTTGCGGTCTTCACTCAAGTCAACAACCACACTTGCTTCAGTTTCCTATTGGGAATGTTGCCTAAGCAGCAACTACAAAGACAGTGTTGGCACAATTGCCCCTGCTGATATATTGAGGTCCTCCAGACTCCTTCTTCCACCCAAGCTTAGTCATTCAAGAGAGGAGGCCATGAAAAGCTGCCCTCGGTCGCACAGCTCATGCATGATCAGCTGCCACTGACCTCTCATACATGCGCTCCAGGATGCGATAGATGCTCGCAAAGCTCGGCCTGTCAGAAGGGAGTTTGCTCCAACACAGGCGCATGAGGTTGTACAGCTCCAGAGGGCAGTTATCTGGGCAAGACAGGACATTTCCGTCTCTCACGTAATAGATGACTTCCTCATGAGCCATCCCATAATAGGGCTGCAGGCCAAAGGCAAAGATCTCCCACAGGACCACGCCGTAGGCCCAGACGTCAGACTCAGTCGTATAGCGATTGTAGAAGATGGACTCGGGGGGCATCCATCGTATGGGAATGGCGTCGTTCTCGTTGGCTTTGTAATAGTCTGCCGAGTACATGTTCCTGGAGAGACCAAAGTCTGCAATTTTGACCACCATGTTTTCTCCCACCAAACAGTTCCTGGTGGCCAAGTCGCGGTGCACAAACTTGCGTTCCGAGAGGTAGGCCATGCCGGCCGCCACCTGCTTGGCAATGCAGAGCTGGTCGGTGCACGAGAGACCGAGCACGCTGGGGCTTGAGGGCCTGATCCGCATGTCTAGGTTATTGTTGCTTAGGCTGCAGAGGTTGCGTGGCGATCGATTGCGCAGGTATTCGTTGAGGTCACCGAAGGCCATGTATTCGAAAAGTAGGCACATGGGCTTTCCGACAGCACACACCCCTGAAATCAAGGATAGACATGCAATAAATATCTGCTTGCTTACAGGCCAGCAAACTGGTCTGCAATAGCAAGGTGCTATTTAATGTGCCAGGATATGCAGGCATTTAAAAAATAATAATCTTATAGGTCCTTCCCCCCCCCTACAGAGGATGTCCAGCAGTTAGCTATTTAAGGAAGGAGGTCCATAAAATGCTTCCTCAACTGGTCAACTGCAATTGCAACTTGGAATTGCAACTACCAACACTCAAACTCTGGGTTTTAGGAGTTTTATTGCTTCTGTTGTTAACGAGATCAACAATAACTCATGTTATGATACCGAGTTGCTGGAAGGGCAAGTTGTGTCCCACGAAGCCACTGTGTGGCTCAAGAAATGCAACTTCCCCTCCCTCTCCCCCCTCCCCTACAACCCATCCCCCAATCTACTCTCGGGACTTCCCCCCAGGTTTTGGAGGGAGGGGTCCACAGGTTGAGCTGGGGGTGCCAAAATTCTGTTGCATGAGCAGAAATGTGTCCTATCGCGCAATGACTTCAGTGCATTGATCCCAATGGGATTCTTTCCTCCTGCCACCCGAGTGCAGCTCTCCCATGTGTTAGTGTTGTGTGAATAACCATGGCACCAATGTATGCACTAATTGTTTTAGTACCATTGCTGGGAAGAGAATCACCAGTCCCTTTGTTATGTACTGAGTTGAATAGGATCCAAACTGCAGCAGTCTGATTGGTCCTAGAACAATAGGATTGAGATTGCAGCAGTCTGACTGGTCCCAGAACAATAGGATTGAGATTGCAGCAGTCTGATAGGTCCCAGAACAATAGGATTGAGATTGCAGCAGTCTGATTGGTCCGCAGGAGCCACCCAATCCAGCTCCAGGTGGAAGTGAATCCGCACTCCGATTGGCATACAGGAGTATCCCGGAATTAGCCAATCACGTGGGGCCCATTGTGTAAATAGTGTATATAAAGCAAACGTTTTGAGGGAACTGCATTCCTCACTACTACGAGCTGAATAAAGAGCATGAAATTCACACTGGACTCCGAGTATATTTCACCCTTCCTGCCTCTGCCCTCTCAAATGTGCAGCCTTGCTCACAACACTGTTCCCTGGTTGTTTTTCCTTTGAAGGCTATGCATGAAGGCTCTTCAGCACTGACAATTTCCAAAATTACAAATACATAAAACGAAGATAAGGAATGCTAAAGCTGTGACGAAGCTATGCCCGCTCCTTCCTATTGCATGGAGGTCGAGACCTAGAGGTCCTGAATTTGCCAACATGTGCAAAGAAACGAGCGAGAAAGCAAAACAGAATTGTAGAAAGGCACAGAAACACAACATGTAAAATGCAACGTCTCACCATAACACACACACAACCCCCCAAAAGGAAGCAATTGATTCATTTCATCTGGAAGATTAATGTTTAGGATCCAAAAGGTCTGTGCACCTTGGGGAGAGCAGTACATAAAGCAAGGGCATTTACTGCTATTTTGGCTTCTGTGGCCAAACAGCTTAACCACTGTTCTGTTTTAAAAGTGGTTTGCCTCTTTCGTACAATAGGTGCTCCTGCTAACAGATCTCTGGCTACGTTTATGGTTTTCTCCCACATGTCCAAATCTCTTGTTTTAATGCCAGCTAATGGCTGTTCCCTGGAAAAGACCCTGATGCTGGGAAAGATGGAGGGCACAAGGAGAAGGGGACGTCAGAGGATGAGATGGTTGGACAGTGTTCTCGAAGCTACTAACATGAGTTTGGCTAAACTGCGGGAGGCAGTGAAGGATAGGCGTGCCTGGCGTGCTCTGGTCCATGGGGTCACGAAGAGTGGGACACGACTGAACGACTGAACAACAACAACAAATGGCTGTTCAGGATTTTTACAGATTTCAGCTGCTGGAGCATTAACCACGGGAACGAGCTAAATGATTACATTGTGCAATTGTGCAACTTTTGAGATATGAATTGCTGAAGTATACAGCCTTATAGAGCTAGTATTAAACCTAAAAAAAAAATGGAGTATGGAAACTGAACAAATTGTGCAAGTAAATCTAAGCCTCTGTTTTCCTGATGGACATTTCTGTCCCATTTAGTCACTGAGGCTGAATTTTCGCTCCTTCTCACCATTTGCGGGGGGTGGGGAGACACACAGACATTTCACATTTCCAAAACAGCTGCTTCAGGCTAAAAGACAAGTGTGCACGTAAAAGGGTTCTCAGGTCAAGTGATGTTCAACAGTCCCACACCCCCGCAACATGAAACTGATGGGATTCCTTTGGCCTTTCCTAATTTATCCAGCATGGTGATAATAAACAAAGGGATCGCTCCAACTGAGTGTCCACTTCCTGTTTCCCCTTTTCTCCTGCTGAAACGTACACAGTCACTTTGGCCCAAGGAACTAACTTCAAACCCCTCTGCAACACCTCTCCCCCCCCCCAAAAAAAACCTTCTGGCTTGACAATATGTCTAGCAAAATAAACTTTGTTTGGATTGATTGCTAGAACCAGTCATATTCATTTGGAGAGATTTGCAGCTGACCAGCCCAAAGGCCTATGATGTTGATGGGGAGAAAGGAGGCATAGCATGATATCATCAAATCATGCATTGTGTGGAAGGAAGGAGAGGCAGCCCTGCTTTTGCAAAGGATTCTGGGAGAGCCCTCAGTTCACACACAGACAGATAGATCAAAGACTTCCAGTTAATGTGGCGACAGGTTAGGCAGCTGGCTCCGGAGCTCTGCAGATAGCACAATTTTAATTGAGTTTCAATGGGTTTTAACCTCTTTGAAACCAATAGCTCAGTTGGTTGGAGCATGGTGCTCCAAGGTTGCAGATTCGATCCCCATATGGGACAACTGCATATTCCTGCATTGCGGGGGGTTGGACTAGATGATCCTCAGGGTCCCTTCCAACTCTACAATTCTATGAATTAATTTATCAGTTTCACACATGGAGCCAGATGTGTCAGAGGCATGGTTTGCAAAACATTGTTTTGTTCTCGGCTGTGGCATGCAGTTGATGAGATAAAAGGATAAAAAGGTAAAGGACTACTGGATGGTTAATAGTCAAAGGCGACTAAGGGGTGCAGCACTCATCTCACTTTTCAGGCCAAGGGAGCCGGCGTTTGTCCGCAGGCAGCTTTCCGGGTCATGTGGCCATCAGGACTAAACCGCTTCTGGCGCAACAGGACATGGTGATGGAAACCAGAGCGCACAGAAACGTCATTTACCTTCCTGCCACAGTGGTATCTAGTTATCGTTTCTACTCGCACTGGTATGCTTTCGAACTGCTAGGTTGGCAGGGGCTGGGACAGAGCAGTGGGAGCTCACTCCGTCGTGGGGATTCGAACCGCCAACCTTCTGATCAGCAAGCCCAAGAGGCTCTGTGGTCTAGACCACAGCGCCACCCACGTCCTGCCATGAGTCCCAGTTTGGGTGACAAACTAAGTCAAACCTTGGCTTAGTTTAGAAAGTAACACAGAAGAGCAAAATGGCGGTCTTGGCATAGCTGTCAACTTTTCCCTTTTCTTGCGAGGAATCCTATTCAGAATAAGGGAATTTCCCTTTAAAAAAGGGGGAAAGTTGACAGCTATGGGTCTTGGTAAGCCACAGTTTGGCTCCCTGTGTCATGTGAACCAAGTCAGAAATAGCACAAGAGGCCAGACTCCTTCCTCAATATGTCACCCAAGATGGTGGCCTAGTCTGCCTGCATCTTTGAGTCCGTGCTGTGGGACAAGCAGGGGGTCCATAACAAAAATAAATGCATATTGATGATTTTAAAAAGAAGGGGGGGGAAATGTCAGGTTTGGTACCTAAAAGTTTCACAATGTTTGGATTATCGAATTCAGCCATGAGGGCCGCCTCTCTCTGGAAGTCTGCCTGCATGTCTGCCGAGGCTTCTTCTTTGAGCATCTTCACAGCCACCATCGTGAACGGCTCGTAAGGAAGCAGTCCAGGGGCCCTAAGAGAGGAGGAGAACAAAAGGGAACGAGGCAGAGAGAATAATCATGTGCTACTGCAGAAAACGAGAGCATCCCTTTTGCTATGCATTTTCAGTGAGCAAAACGTGCACCCACATGAAAAAAATACGTATTTTTCACGCAAAAGATGCATACAAGATGCATCAGTTACTGGCAATTACACAGAAAAGCATGTAGAAGTGTGTGTTATGAATAAAAGTGCGTGTTTTACGTAAGACATGCACACAAAATGTGTACAAATGCTTTCCATTATGGCATGCAACGGGAGAGAAAGGGAGAGAAAGGGTTTAGGATTGAGTGACAGTAAAACAAGAATGGGAATAGACAGACTGAATTGTATAATATAATATAATTGTATAGTATAACGGCCTCGGTCCTGGATAACTGAAGGAGCGTCTCCACCCCCATTGTTCAGCCCGGACACAGATCTAGCACCGAGGGCCTTCTGGCAGTTCCCTCCTTGCGAGAAGTGATGTTACAGGGAAGCAGGCAGAGGGCCTTCTCGGTAGTGGCGCCCGCCCTGTGGAATGCCCTTCCATCAGAGGTCAAGGAAATAAACAGCTATCCTATTTTTTAAAGACATCTGAAGGCAGCCCTGTTTAGCGAAGTTTTTAATATTTAATGCTGTATTGTTTTTAACACTCGATTGGGAGCCGCCCAGAGTGGCTGGGGAAACTCAGCCAGATGGGCGGGGTACAAATAAATTGTTGTTGTTGTTGTTGTTGTTGTTGTTGTTGTTGTTGTTGTTGTTGTTACTATTATTGTGAGAGGCTTACACAAGCCTGCAGCCAGCTATCTGCTGTGCATGTAAGAAAGGGGGATGTAACTCTGCCACATAAAGAAACTTGCTAGCGCATGTTAGGAAGGATATTAATACAGTGGTACCTCTGGACAGATCCTGAAGTTGAGGCTCCAGTACTTTGGCCACCTCATGAGAAGAGAAGACTCCCTAGAAAAGACCCTGATGTTGGGAAAGATGGAGGGCACAAGGAGAAGGGGACGACAGAGGATGAGGTGGTTGGACAGAGTTCTCAAAGCTACTAACATGAGAGGCAGTGAAGGATAGGGGTTCCTGGCGTGCTCTGGTCCATGCGGTCACGAAGAGTCGGACACGACTAAACGACTGAACAACAACAACAACCTCTGGTTATGTACTTAATTCGTTCCGGAGGTCCGTTCTTAACCTGAAACTGTTCTGAACCTGAAGCACCACTTTAGCTAATGGGGCTTCCCGCTGCCGCTGCATCGCCAGAGCACAATTTCTGTTTTAATCCTGAAGCAAAGTTCTTAACCTGAAGCGTTATTTCTGGGTTAGCGGAGTATGTAACCTGAAGCGTATGAAACCCAAGGTACCACTGTAAACAAACAAACAAACAAAGTCAACATTTATTAGGTTTGTGAGGTCCATGCCTTTACACAAAACACCATAAAACACCGTTAAAAAGTAAACAATAAAATTATTAAAATAGGTTTAAGATTTTAAAAGCCTGTGCCGCGCTGTCGCAGCAAAGGGGACAAATCCAGACCAAACAAAAAACAAAGAGGCAAAAAATGAAATGTGTTGGGTTTCATTTTTTTACCACTGTAAACCATATATCCTCTCCTGCCACCCTGAACATTCCCACACGAGGCTCAGGATCCCTGCTTAGAAATCCCTTTCCCACGTCCTAGCATGATCTGAGTGCATCTGGCCTCAAGATGGGGTTCTGAAGGAGGTGGGAAGGGAACCTCACAGCCTCAGGGCCGGTGGCACCTCCACTCAAGCACAATACTCCCTCTTGCCTTAATAACCCCACCCCCCTTGATTCAGCTGAGATTATTTATGTCTGAGCTGGCCCATGGCCACGCCTGTGGGGATGCCATCTCCTCGCTGTCCCTATGTATGGCATTATATAGAAGGAGACACCCGCCTTGGGGGGGGGGGGGAATGAAGCAGCCATCCCAAAGCCAACTTGTCCAGCTGTTGCTGAAACGTCAGGGTGTTTTACTACCCAGTAGCTATAGGAAGTCCCAGTCTCCAAAGCAAACTTCCAGTTCTCGCGTCGCCCGCTCCGGACATATGGCAGTGTGACAGCTGCAGTGTGGATACAGTAAATGTCACATCATTGTCAAATGCCGGAGAGTGGCCTTGTGCCCATCTGAAAACAAATCTCCCAGGAGAGCAACACAGCTGCAAGGCTGGCCCATGTGGTTTGGCAACCACGAGCGACACCGTTTTCTGCACATGCCTCAGCTCAAGTTAAATGCCTTTTTGACCTCTGCCTTTGGGGGCAATAGCCATTCCTTGCTTAGATAATTCATCGAAACAGTTGATTGAATACATGGAACTCGCTGAACTGACCGCGAAACTCCGAGACCAGAGGGAGTAAGTGGTGCAAGAAGATTGGAAGAAATTCAGAGACTATATGGAAAAAACGTGAAAAGATAGAGATATGAACTGGAAATCAGCTGAATTAATGGCGACAGTATAAATTGTTTTCAGTAAAAGTAGGATATAATTGCTAGAATTGTTGAGCTGTGTAGGTAGGATATAAGTTTATAAAGATAGAGATAAGGTGATAGATAAGGAACAGATTAATTGTTAATGATGATTTAAAGCTGTTATAAAGTTACTAAAGTAAATTTGAAATGAACGCAGCATAGAGGATGGGAGGAAGTCCATTAGTAAGATTTAAACAAGTTTGAGGATGTTATAGAACTTATTTGTTGTATTTTTGATGTTTTAATTTTTGCTATTTAGTTAGGTGTTCTTATGTGTTTTGTTTTCTTTTTCTTTTTCTTTTGTGTGTAGTGTTTGTATTTTGTATTTTGTTCTGTTTATATGAAAAAAATTATATAAAAAATAGATAATTCATCGAAACATAGAAAAATGAAGACCAAAAACGTGTCTAACATTCATGTAAAAAGAGATGACCAGAGATGGCAGCTGGTCATTTACCTTGCTTGGAAGACCCGACCGAAAGCTCCTTCTCCAATATCTCTCACGTATTCGATATTGTTCCTCGGATACTCCAGACTGAATAACTTTGGGTTCAAGAGTAGAGGCATGCGCTGGTACATGGGATTGGGGTGCAATCTGTCCAGTAGGAGCTCAGAAGGAAGTGTTGTCAGAGCTGGAGGTGCCGACTCCCTGAAACAATGGATGGAAGATTTGTCGCAAGATTTGGGTTTCAGTTTAGGGTTTCAGTTTTGAGGGTTTTCATTTGAGTAATACATATATATATATATATGTCTAAGTTCACCAAGTTGTTTGGGGACCCTCACCCCATTTTTCAGTTAAGTTTGAGTTATTTCTTCTTTATTATACTATTATACCTGTCCCTCGTTTTAGGGATTTAGTCACGGCTGAGTATTTGATACTTTTTTTCCTTGGTTACTTGTATCCCGTGATTGTCTTTCTGTTTTTTTGCAAGATTAGAGCAGGCATAACATTGTGGATGGTGTCGCTGTGGGTTTTAAGCAGTTTACCAGCAAAAAAATCAATAAAAATCAATTGCACAAGTATTAAAAATTAACTTCAATAATTGAATGCATCCACAAGTAAAAGAAACACGAGAAACAATCCTGTTAAAACATCAAAACATAAGCATCCTTAATTAAAATAAGCAATAAAGCAATGCCTTTGAAACAGCAACAATTAAAATAGGAGACCCTCGTTGAGAGATCAAATAGCACCAGCAGGCAGCTTTTCGAAACCATCGACTGTAGTAGTCAGTCTGCAGAGAAGTGTATCTGAAAATAGTTACAGGTGGGTAGCCCTGTTGGTCTGCCATAGTCGAAACAAAATAGAAAATTCTTTCCAGTAGCACCTTAGAGACCAACTGAGTTTGTTCTTGGTATGAGCTTTCGTGTGCATGCACACTTCTTCAGATACACTGAAACAGAAGTCACCAGTCTACTGGAAGTCACTGGTGCTACTGGAAACTGGTGACTTCTGTTTCAGTGTATCTGAAGAAGTGTGCATGCACACGAAAGCTCATACCAAGAAAAAACACAGTTGGTCTCTAAGGTGCTACTGGAAAGAATTTTCTATTTTGTTTTATCTGAAAATAATTAGTGCATGAAAAATGTATAAAGGATGGGATATCTGTATGAAGCTATTTTTATTCCAGGAGTTAATAGGGGTACAATTTATGTAGGAATAAGTGCCATCCCTTCCAATTGGTCCCCAGGAACATCTGTATTCCTAGTTCTTCACACTAAATTAAACTGCCTTATATACGTAAGTCAAATGTGCCAAAAATACTTTCTCTTTACTTCAGCAAAGGGCAGCTTATGTAGCCTTGTGTTGGGAAGACTGCTATAGTTATTATGAGTTATATAAAGGTAACTACAACAACTGTTCCTAAAATACACTGCTCTATTGTAATCTAACCTTGCCCATATCCAATGCCCTTCTACATCTTGCTGGGAATCTCCCCATCCCTGAAATATCTTTATCCCTCTGCCTAATGGCAGGGCTGGCTCGACCCCTTGGCTATGCTGCTTAGCTAGCTTCTCGAGCAAATTTTTAAACCCTATTTTTACCACATTCAAGAGAATCGTTCATGAACAAACATAGGAAATGGTTACCAGAGAAGTTCTTGCATGAAGGCAAGATGCCTTCAGTATGTCTGTTAGACAGGTGGTAACCAAAATGGGGAGAGAAGGGTTTCAAGGTCAAAGGTCAAAATGTGCATTACATCAGCCGAAGCATAGCTGTCAACCTTTCCCTTTTTTAAGGGAAATTCCCTTATTCCGAATAGGATTCCTCGCAATAAAAGGGAAAAGTTGACAACTATGAGCCAATGACACAAGCCTGTTTTTAATATGAGCAATTGTTGTGACCCAGCCTCGACTAGGCATCGATAGACCTGACTATTTCTAGTCCACAATCGTTTCGCATGTGCTGATTCATAAATCCTTTCATCCAATTTCTGCTTCAATCTGATTTTTTTTTAACAAAAAAGAAGTGCACAATGTTTGCATTACCCTCTGAATGCACCTTTTCACAATAGGCACAGCTCATGCATTTATCCTAAAATATGAATTTTTGTATAAGTTTTAACCCAAATACCGTATTTTTTCCGTCCCTGTGTATAAGACGACCCCTATTTTGGGGGGCCGCAAAAAGTTTTTTTTTGGGGGGGGAAGCAGATAGCCAAGTGTTATAGAGCTTCTTTGGGGGGGGGGTTCACCACTGCCAATCACTCTACAGCCTGCCCACCAATGCAAATCAGGAGTGGGGAACCTCAGGGTTCAGGGCCACAAGTGGCTCCCCAAGCCTCTCTATCTGGCCCTTGGGGTCCTCTATAGGCCCCACCGCCTCCTTGATCCTGCCCCACACACCCTCCAGTTCTTTTGTCTGGGCTTGAACACTTCTTGCTCCCTCGAATGCTTCTCACTTCCTGCATGGACAGATGTTCCTCTGACTTTTGCATACTTGGACTGCAATCTCTTCTGCAAAGGCAAGAGCTGCACCCACCGGCCAGCCCACCACTAGGATGCCAGAAGGCTGCTCCATAGGCAAGGCAGCTTTGGGGTTGAAATGAGAAGAAGAAGAAGAAGAAGAAGAAGAAGAAGAAGAAGAAGAAGAAGAAGAAGAAGAAGAAGAAGAAGAGGAGGAGGAGGAGGAGGAGGAGGAGGAGGAGTTTGGATTTGATATCCCGCTTTTCACTACCCAAAGGAGTCTCAAAGCGGCTAACATTCTCCTTCCCCCACAACAAACACTCTGTGAGGTGAGTGGGGCTGAGAGACTTCAGAGAAGTGGGACTAGCCCAAGGTCACCCAGCAGCTGCATGTGGAGGAGCGGAGACACGAACCCGGTTCCCCGGATTACAAGTCTACCGCTCTTAACCACTACACCACACTGGCTCTCACCTCTGCTCTACTACAAGAACTATTAGTCCAAGTGGGACTTCTTCATCCCCCCCCCCCTGTTATGTGATATTTTATTAAATTTTCAAAAATTTCACATGGACACTGCAATACATGATAATTTTTTCATTCGTTTTGTCGACTTCCCACCTTGTTTTCCATAGTGGTTTTTTTATTTCTCCCCCTTGCTGCACCCCAGCTTCTCTCTCTTATGCCATAATAACAATATAATAACCTCTCATTCCTTGTGTTGCTCATAGATCAAATCCTGCTTGCGAATTTTTCATGCTATGGTATTTCTTTAAATAATTTGAAAGGGGCTTCCATTCTTCCACAAAACAATCCTCATTAGGTTCTCTTGTTTTAGCCATTAACTTTGCCAATTTCACATACCGTATTTTTCGCTCCATAAGACACACATTTTTCCTCCTAAAAAGTATGGGGAAATATCTGTGTGTCTTATGGAGCGAATGGTGGTCCCTGGAGCTGAATTACCCAGGGGCCAAAAGCAGATTGTGCTTTTTATTTTACAAAGAGAAAAGGGGGTGTTGAAAGGACCCCGCTCAGCAGAGATCGGGAGAGAGATAAGAGTCCCGGCTCCCTTTCAGCCCCGCCCTCCATTGTTGAATGTGCTGCAGAAGGAGGTTGTTTGTTTTCCCAGCGACATGTGACTGGCTGATTAGATTATCTGTCTGGAAACTGTAGAAAATGCACCCTTTCCTTTAGAAGCTGCAGAAATGTGAGTTGAACCCCATAAAAAACAGAGCTTTTCCTCTTTGCTTTTCCCCCTTTGCAAAAGGAGCTTTGCTTTCCCCCCTTTGCAAAAAAAGCCGCAAAACTTTTAGCTGATCCTCAAAAAAAACAGGGCTTTCCCTTTGCAAAAAAAAAAAAAAAAGCTGCAAAACTTTTAGCTGATCCTAAAAAAACCCCAGGGCTTTTAGAGGAGGAAAACCAGAAATTTTTTTTTCTTGTTTCCTCCTCTAAAAACGAGGTGCACCCTATGGTCCGGTGCGCCCTATGGAGCGAAAAATGCGGTAATCCACCACTCTGTTTATCTATTCTTCTTTGGTGGCAACTTCTTCTTCCTTCCATTTTTCTACATGCAGAATCCTAAGTGCTGTCATTATGTTAGACCAAGTGGGACTTCTGATTAAACATGATTAGGACTGTCCTTCTGCCAAGCAAACCACAAACAACGTTGGTGAGCCAAATTCTTCTTCGCCACCCTTGCTTCTAATTATTTCCCCCCGTGATGGACGAAAAGCATCCTTCGTTTGCATTAAAATAAATCAGCGCTGAAGTTTCAACCGTAAGCACCGTTTCAAAGCTGAAATTAACGGCATGAAGCGTTCTCTCTTTCTCCCTCCCTCCAAGAGTTTTACTTAAAGGGGTCTCTCTCTGAAGGAGGCTGCAACCAGGGAAGCCCCAGATCTTACCTTGTTTTGTTTTTCAGCTGCTTGCGCCTCCGGCAACAAATGAGAGCCAGGATCACAAGGATGATCAGCATTGCGAAACTGGAGATGATGGAGATAATGACAGTCATGGAGTATGTCGGGGAGGAAGAGGGGGCGAAGGGGAAATGTGGAGGAGCTGCGCTCAACTTTGTAGTTTCCTGGGTCAAAGATGCTGAAAGGGAAACATTTATTTATTTGATAAATGTTAAGTTAGCACATTTATTTGATAAATGTTAAGTTGGCACTTTCTTGGGTTCCATGATCGCTGCAGATGGTGACAGCAGTCACGAAATTAGAAGACGCCTGCTTCTTGGGAGAAAAGCAATGACAAACCTAGACAGCATCTTAAAAAGCAGAGACATCACCTTGCCGACAAAGGTCCGTATAGTTAAAGCTATGGTTTTCCCAGTAGTGATGTATGGAAGTGAGAGCTGGACCATAAAGAAGCCTGATCGCCGAAGAATTGATGCTTTTGAATTATGGTGCTGGAGGAGACTCTTGAGAGTCCCATGGACTGCAAGAAGATCAGACCTATCCATTCTGAAGGAAATAAGCCCTAAGTGCTCACTGGAAGGACAGATCCTGAAGGTGAGGCTCCATTACTTTGGCCACCTCATGAGAAGAGAAGAATCCCTGGAAAAGACCCTGGTGTTGGGAAAGATGGAGGACACAAGGAGAAGGGGACGACAGAGGACGAGGTGGTTGGACAGTGTTCTTGAAGCTACCAACATGAGTCTGACCATACTGTGGGAAGCAGTGGAGGACAGGAGTGCCTGGCGTGCTCTGGTCCATGGGGTCACGAAGAGTCAGACATGACTAAACAACTAAGCAACAACAAGTTAGCAAAGACATAGCTTTTATACATGGATTCTATCAACGGGGAAATCCCAATTCCCTTCAATGGGTGACAATTCCCAGGCTGGTTTAATGGTTAATTCCTCTTCCCAGGGTACCCTGCATAAAAGACCCTCCAAATTTATCCCTATTTTCCAGGAACATTTCCCAGATTTACAGAAGCTGTCCCAGTCTCTGATTTGATCCTGCAATGTCCCGCTTTTCCTTAGGATATCCCTATTTTCATCGGAGAAATGTTGGAGGATATGGAGTTAGGCAACCCTTGAACCAAGGAGATAAGTAACTTTATAACCTTTAGAAACAAAATAGAAAATTCTTTCCAGTAGCACCTTAGAGACCAACTGAGTTTGTTCTTGGTATGAACTTTCGTGTGCATGCACATACCAAGAACAAACTCAGTTGGTCTCTAAGGTGCTACTGGAAAGAATTTTCTATTTTGTTTCGACTATGGCAGACCAACACGGCTACCCACCTGTAACTGGAACCTTTAGAAGACATCTGAAGGCAGCCCTGTATAGGGAAGGTTTTTTTTTTGGGGGGGGGGGCGTATTATTATGTTTTTATATATGTTGGAAGCTGCCCAGAGTGGCTGAAGCAAGCCAGCCGGATAGGCGGGCTAGAAATAATAAAATTATTCTTATTATGGAATAGGACGTCCCTATTTCCATCAGAGAAATGTTGGAGGGTGTGTTTATAGTGCAGATGGGTCCTATTTCTTGTATATATAATTTTTATTAAATTTGCTGTTTTAAAATTTAAAATATTCATTTAAGCATCCTTAAAATATCAATGACTTCCATTATTCTCTTTCCAGGTTCATTTTGCATATCCTAAATACCTTCATATCTTACAAAAACTAAACCATTCAGTATTTCATTATTGCATCCATCAAAACCTATTTACACTGTTGAATTTATCTTAATGCTGCCAAAGTTTTCAGGTGTACACAATTCCCCCACCCCCATATATTCAATAAACGTTTTCCAATCTTCTCTAATGATGGGGCCTATTACTTTGGCCACCTCATGAGAAGAGAAGACTCCCTAGAAAAGACCCTGATGTTGGGAAAGATGGAGGGCACAAGGAGAAGGGAACGACAGAGGACGAGATGGTTGTACAATGTTCTCGAAGCGACTGGCATGAGTCTGGCCAAACTGCGAGAGGCAGTGAAGGATAGGCGTGCCTGGCGTGCTCTGGTCCATGGGGTCACGAAGAGTCGGACACGACTGAACGACTGAACAACAACAACAAATTTCTCATTTAACAGTGTGTGATTGAGATATACACACACACACATACACACACACACACACACACACACACACACACACACACACATGGATACATACATACATACATGCATGGAGGGAATCATGAGTTAGCAAGAAGGCAAGAAAGGTAATAGATAAGAGACTATAATCTGTTAAACCCTATAATCTTTCTAAATCTCAAGCAGTTTGTCCTTTACAGTATCTTTTCTTGCAAACTGAAATGTTGCAGTCCGTAAATGATAATGTTCAGGGGCCCAGAAACTCCACCCCATTCCGTTCTAAAAAAAACAAAACAAAAACCCATCAGTTTTCCTGCCGCAGCCGTCATAGAATCATAAAATTGTAGAGTTGGAAGGGACCACGAGGGTCATCGAGTCCGTCAACATTCCATGGTCACTGAGCACACTGAATGCTCACTGGACTGTTTTGGGGGTTCTCCCCCACTTAGTTATTTGCCCTCTTATAGATTTTCTGTACTTCTGCAAACTTTGGAGTTCTCCTAAGCCTGCTGAGGCCTCCAGTGTGTGCATGCAGGTGGTTCGACTTTGGCGACATGAGTAACGGTGCTGACAGCCTCAACATCAGAAATAGACGGGGAGATTGATTCGTGGTTCTGCATTCTGATAGACTGGCTCAAAGCTATCAATAGCGCTATGCAGCTCAGATCTATGGTATGCCTGCAACATCTCTCAGCACAATTTATTGATTCAAAACAAGCCAGCTAAAACTGGGCGCAGCGTCAAACATTCTGAAGCAACGCATCTGCAGCTTTTGGGGCTAACGGTTTAAAGATTTCTCAACATTACGCGGCTCAGAAACGCATTTCCATAAATAAAATGAAATGGAAACGACTGGACTAGAGCCAACGCGTGATAAAATCAACACCCAAGCGGGACCTTTCGCTATAAACTGTACATTATGGTTTCTCACCATCTCCACAATGAGGCACGTTGCAGTATTCCCATTTCACAGACGAGTCCCTCGTGTAACACCAGGGCCGTGCATTTTCACCCCCTGGATTGCGGCAATAGTTTTCTGCGCTGGACAGCTCCGGGAAAGCCAGAGGGGTTTTCCGATGTGAATGTGGTACCTGGTGACAAGGAATAATGAAAACGAATACTTTTTCAGAGTGAGTTAAATTCTATTGGCATCTTGAAAAACAATAATCAAACGTCTTACGGACTGGTTGGCGATGGGACCTGCTTCCATGGAAGTGATTTGTACTGGAAGGGGTTAATTAGCTAACCTGTATATATTTACCTGAATGTATTGTTAGTCCAGAAGTATAAAAGAATTTTTTAAGCTTTGCCTTATGAAACCTTGCTGTAAAGCTGTGAACTTTGATCTGCATTGTACTACTTTCTGGCAAGCTATGACTAAGAGTCTGGAGATAACACAGAGAGTAACTGTCCTTGCACAGAGAGGAACTGACTGTGTAGGTCAGAGATAGGATGGCCTTGCTGGAGTGCGCATGAACCAACTCAGGGCTAAATGTCTTTTTGCCTTATATGTACAACAGGAAATGTACAACAGGAAATGTTCCTTATATGGACAAGAGGAAGATTTCTGGGGTGGGAAGATGAGCCAGAGAACTGTCTATAAGAACTGTCTGAAAATTGACTAGTTTTGTACTTGATGGATGTCTGAACACCGCAGTACCTCTGCATGCAGGAAATAAATATTTCTCTCTCTGAAGCCAGCAGCCTCAGGTGTCTTTCTGCTTCCATGTTTTCTCACTGGGCGCAACCATGGGAACCCATAGCGGCAAATAAGGCTCCAGTACCACTGGCTCCCAGGTACACCTCAAGTCGGTGCTATTTTTCTAGAAAAAGAGGTGCCAGAACTCACCATGAACGCCTTTTCCTTGTTCTCTTATAATGGCAATGGCGCCCACTTGACAGATGCCGGAATTTATGAGTTCTGGTGAGTTCCAACCGGACAAATCCTTGCCTCAAGTCTGCTTTAAACCATTACCGCCCTCCAGCTTCAAGTAAACCTTCTTACCTGTTCATTCCACTTCTGACAGGGAATCCCAGAGGTTGTGACATTGACAGGACCTTCATAGGTTAACCCATTGCCTTTGTAACAAGTTGCTGAAGAGAAACAGAGGAAAACGGAACCGTAAAGCAAGGTGCCACATCCCACCGGGCTGAACACAAGGCCATGCCCCTATCTCAATGCCCTCCTGATGGACAACAACTGGGCTGAACATCTTAGAATGTCCTTTTACCAGTCACTGGAAATCACAGGTAAAGGTGAGTGCTTTAGCGTTCAGCTCCTGCTTGCAGGCTTCCCACAGGCACTAGGTTGGCCACTGTGAGAAGATGGAGCTAGGCTATATGGACCTTTGGCCTGATCCAGCAAAGCTCTGCTTATGTTCTGTTCCCCTGCCCACGCCCAAATGCTGCAACACCCATTTCAGCAGCCTCCTTATCACCCATTAAGTCTTCAATCGCATCCAAAAATATAGCACAGAAATATGATTGTTGGCATGGAATCAAGTTTAATGCCCTACAGTCATATGAGATCTGCGGGTGTAGGGCGGTATACAAATTTAATAAATATGTATATAACAAAACGGGACCCAGGTGGCGCTGTGGGTTAAACCACAGAGTCTAGGGCTTGCTGATCAGAAGGTTGGCGGTTCGAATCCCTGCCACGGGGTGAGCTCCCGTTGCTCGGTCCCAGCTCCTGCCCACCTAGCAGTTCGAAAGCACGTCAAAGTGCAAGTAGATAAATAGGGACCGCTCCAGCGGGAAGGTAAACGGCGTTTCCGTGTGCTGCTCTGGTTCGCCAGAAGCGGCTTTGTCATGCTGGCCACATGACCCGGAAGCTGTCTGCGGACAAACGCCGGCTCCCTCGGCCTATAGAGCGAGATGAGCGCCGCAACCCCAGAGTCGGACACGACTGGACCTGATGGTCAGGGGCCCCTTTACCTTTTTATATAACAAAACACCAGGCTACATAATAATTCTCATTATATTAGTGCAACACTGAGTGCTTCCACATAGCAGCTTATAAAATGCTTGGCACTGTCGAGGCATGCATGGTTTTTTGCATGACATCATCGTCAAAACACCATTCCCCTGTTATTGTCCTGCTTAATCCCGATTTACCGTTACCATAGAAAATCTGATAAATTTTAAAAAAACAACAACAACCACGAAACATTTCCGGTAAAGTGCAGATTCCGAAGAGAGCCACTCACTTGTTATATCCTCCTTTTTAAGCTCTGAGGAAGGAAAAAGACACAAAGATGTCATCAATTTGTAACGGAAAGATTTTGAAATTTCGCTGTCTGGCGGTGTTAGAGCATTATATTATTTTTCCATTCAGCAGCCTAACAGCCCACGGATAGAAACTGGTTTTTAACTTGTTGGTACGACTGATTATACTTCTATATCTCCTGCCCGAGAGTAGAAGATTAAAGAGGTGTGGCTGGGGTGTGAATCGTCCCTGAGAATTTTTCTCGCTCTCCTAAGGCATCGATCCCTTGCGATGTCATCTAGAGGGCTCAGGGGACAGCCCATGATATCATGTGCTGTGTTCACCACCCTCTGTAAAGACTTTCTGACCGTGGCTGTCAAGCCAGAGTACCACACTGTGATACAATATGAGAGGACACTTTCTATTGTGGACCGGTAGAAGGAGGTCATCAATTGTTGTTTAACATTGTTCTTTCGCAAGACCCTGAGGAAATGGGAGTCTCTGTTGGGCCTTCCTAACCACCTGGGTTGTATTGATTTTCCAAGTGAGGTCTTCACTAAGGTAAACTCCCAGGAATTTAAAGGAAGAGAATCTCTCCACACACACACCCCCAATATACAATGGGGCTAGTTCCCCTCTCTTCCTCCAAAAGTCCAACGCCATTTCCTTTGTCATCCAGATACATGGATCCTTTTTTCATATGTGGTGGACTTGTAAGAAAACAAGGACATTGCAAGAGATGATATATGATGAGGTAAACAACAAAAACAACACTGAAGCTTTTCTTTTAGGGATAATAGGGACAGAAGTCCCCCAAAAGATGATTAAGTTGTTTATGTATGTTACCAGTGCAGGTAGGAATCTCTACGCATGAAAATGGAAAGAAGCAGAAATACCCACTAAAGAAGACTGGACAAGCAAGGATTATTTAAAGAAAAATTATTACCGTATTTTCCGGCATATAAGACGACTGGGCGTATAAGACAACCCCCAACTTTTCCAGTTAAAATATAGAGTTTGAGATATACTCAACCGCAGATTCTCCACCCGGCGTATAAAACGACCCCTGACTTTTGAGAAGATTTTCCTGGATTAAAAAGTAGTCTTATACGCCAGAATATACAGTATATGATGAACATGCAAGCAGGATTTGAACTATGAGCAACAGAAGGGATTGAAGATGATAGTAGTTTTGTTAAGGTTTAATAGATAGAAGACATCTATTAAAACACGATGGGAAAGGGGGTGGGAAGTCAAAATGAAAAGGTTTTATTATGTATTGAAATGTTTGTGTGAAATATCAGAAAACTTTTTTAAAAAACGTCGGGGGAAGAAATATTAAGTTTACGCCACATAGTCATTTGTTGAGACAACAGGCTACTTACTGAACTGCTTACCAAACTGTGGGATCCTCGTGCAAGTATTGGGGTCCTGCTGTATGCTGGGAAGACTGTTACACTTGGGTAGGGTAAGCAACATCAATCCAGGCTTATAGATTCCTTTGCGGGCATTTTCTTCCATCGAAAGCCATTCTTTAAAGCAGTAGAGATCCTTTACAGCAAGGCAGTGCTCTCTAGAGTGTTTCACAAGCAACAGCAGAATGCACAGTCAATGAAGTGACAGAGACAATATCACCCTAACTATGGACAGCCAGCAGCATGCAAGAAAGTCGTCAAGTGGCGTAAATCAGTACAGATTACATTGATTCTGATTTTTTTTTAATGCTAGCTAAGTATCTGGCCGGACACTGCCACTGCCCTACTCCTTTACCATTGTTTTCAATGGAAGTTGCTTCTGGCATGCGATGCATTTGGGTACTCTTTGTGTCATTGAAACGTTACCAGAAGCATTTGACGCCACCAGGCCCTCTCCACAGATCAGACCAGAATATAGTTTGAATATTCCCGTGCTTTTCTGCGCTTCTTTCTCTTTAAGGGAAGCCTTCCCACGTAAGTTTAGCAGGTTTTGTCCCGGGATTTTGCAAGCATATTCACATAGGACTTTCTTCTTGAAAGAAATTAAAATCCCATTCCCAGGATAAGGTATGGCAGTAGAACAGAACACGCTGGTGCTTCTCCTGAAATTCGGGTTTGACATTAAAAACAAAGCTCAAAAACAAAGCCTGTTTAGACAATCCCTGAGAAAGTGTCCGGCTAAAGCAGAGGGAGAGGGAGAGACAGTGTGGCTTTGGTTGAGACCATCTGGTTTCCAGAACAGTCTCTGGCACTGTTGACATGAGAAATTATAAATGAGAATGAGCAGGACCTCTTTGTTCTTGGTCCTGCTGAACTGGGAGCAGCAAACCAGAAGCCTCGGCATGTAACTTGGAGCAAACCCAGCTTTCGGGTTTATTTCCCGCAACAAACCATGAGCGTTAGGCTACAACAAACCTTGGCTATTACTCGCGATTTTGTTTGGAAAGCAACAAACCGCCAACCCAGGTTTGGGTCAGTGAAGGAGTGAAGCGGGGATTTTTCAGCAGAATGCACCAGCATCCTTCATGTTAAACCATGGCTAAATTAATCTCTAACTAAAAGAAGAACCTCTGCTTCTTAAGGGCGGCATTGCGGGGTTATCGGCAGGCAAAATGCTTTTGCACTCAGTGCCTCCCTGCCTCTCGCATTCCATGCCGGAGTGAGAGCCAGGTACCGAGATGAACTGCAAGTGGAGCCCACCCACCCCCGTCCCGGGGGGGGGAGATTTGCAAGGATAATTACCCTCAATCATCCTTGTTTTTTTCTTTGCCAGTGATCTCCCGCTGTTGTGGGAGGTGCCTCCATTAAGGCAGACAGGAACCGGAAGCCAACCGTGGCTAGATGTTAACCATGGTTTAAAGTGAACCAGGCCTCCATGTGTAGTAGCTATGGAACAGTATGGAAGAGTATCTGGATTTACTCAACTTGACCCTCCTTCCCCACTCTCCCATCCCATCCCACCCCCACTTTACAGCAAACAGGTGCAAACCCCATGGATGTTATGACTCAGGACGTTCATACAAGAGAACAGCTTCTGGTTCTTTACTACATGCTAGCGACTGGCTCTCTACCAGGCAATAGCTATGCACCAATCATTGACTAACAATGATGAAAGAAAGGATATAGGTTGTATTCCATCGATAGCAAGGAGCACTGGCAGGTTCCATTGCTTTCCTATGAAAACACAGGCTTGCTGGTTGCCCACTTTATTTGGGGAAATCAGAGTCAGATGGAAAGAATGAATTGGACAGGACTGTTTGTTTATTTATCGGAGGTCACATCTAAAAATGACCCGATAAATGCTCTTATAAACAAAAGACAAAGCCACACTTCTCACTCAAATTAACAGGTGGTAGTAGCGGCGGCTGGCCAGCCCCATGCAAGCCTCTGGGGAGAAAGCCCTGCTTTAGGATGGATTTGGGAAGGCTTAATGTTTTCAGAATGACCTTTGAGTCAACGTAAATATTCATGGTATGAAAGGGTTCGCTGGCTGGGATCCAAGGAGCTCTCTGATTGGTTCCAAGTAGGGCACGCCCAGCAAGGCTCTCGCCTCGGGTTGGTTACTGAATAGCAAATAGCTTTAGGGACCCCCGGGGACTGGCAAAAGCGGTCTGTGATATGACATGACAGCAGTTGTGGGCGGGCAGGTCCAGAGGAAAGTATCTAGAAATGCCACAGAGCAGATATGACCTTTTGGGCACACCTGAAACGACACTTTGGATCAATGCCATAATAAACGCAGTTACAGGTAGGTAGCTGTGTTGGTCTGCCATAGTCAAAACAAAATAAAAAAATAAAAAAATCCTTCCAGTAGCACCTTAGAGACCAACTAAGTTTGTTCTTGGTATGAGCTTTCGTGTGCATGTGTATCTGAAGAAGTGTGCATGCACACGAAAGCTCATAATAAACGCAGTCATGAAATGCGCATTTGATCTGGAATAATGACCAAAGTAACCCAAGCCAATGCGGTTCGTTTGGGCCTGATCCCCTAATTAGCTGAGGATACTTGCAGCATTCCAGTCAGGGGTGGTGGGTGGTGGGAATGAAACAGACGCCGAGCCAAGCCTTGCCAAACGCTCAGGAATGTCTAGCATACAATGCCTGCGATTTGTCTCCAATATTGGATAGTACTATTGATTAAAACTTAACTTCTTGTTCCACATCTACTGAGGCACAACCATAGCAATATTTATACACAGCAGTCACTGTCGACGCCAATTGCCAATTAATAAATAATCTGATTTCAAAGCAACTCACATTTGCAACTTCTAAATGGGTTTTCATTTTTCACTTTTAGCCTCTTATTTTTTTTGTTACTGGCATAGTAGCTGCATTCAGATCTCATAAAACATAACTTGCTGTGTCAGGAACATGACTAAGTGAGCGAGCTCCCCTTCTCCTTCCTCTTCTTTCCATGCAGCCACAAGGAAGAATTTGGAAGCTTTTGCTTTCATTTTTCTAACTTTTAAATTTTTTCATAAATTTGTCCAAACCCACTAACTTGCAGGTAACCTTAACTACGGCTTGTTTTTTAAAAAGCCAATTTTCAAACCATGGAATTCCTCTCTCCATTTCCTATTCTACAGTATCTGTCTTGTCTCACTTCAGGTTTTAAGTAGGCATCTTGTTGATTTTTCATTGTTCTACAAGGCCTGGTACACAGTTTAGGTTCTTTAAGAAATATCAGATGACAACGATCAAGATTATCTGGGCATTATTATTATTATTATTATTATTATTATTATTATTATTAAAATTAAAGTAAAAATCCTTCTTTGGAACACAAAATCCCATGTAACAATGGTCAATCCAAAAGCACTCCTTACATATACTACAGATTTTATCCTGACAAAAAGTTATAACAGCTTAGTATAGAGAAACGATAAGAATACGTTAAGTGATGTATACAAAGTCTTCATCTTTTGTCTGCATTACTGAGACTGTGGAACACAGGCAGAAAGAAGTAGCTTCTGTCCTCTGCAATTTAGACTCTAAATTCTTCTGCTTTGGGTATTCTCAAAAGCTTTGCAACTGCTTTTTTCTCTGTGGGTGGGAAGGCAGAGGGGTAACTTACCTGTTTCTATATTGTCACTGTTTCATCATGAAAATCGATAAAATATACAGTCGTACCTTGGATCTCAAACGCCTTGGCTCCTTAACAAATCGGCTCCCAAACAATTGAAACCTAGAAGTGAGTGTTCTGGTTTTTGAATGATTTTTGGGAGCTGATAGGGCTTCCACGGATTCCGATTGGCTGCAGGAGCATCCTTCAGCCAATCAGAAGCCACGTTTTGCTTTCCAAACATTTCGGAAGTCAAACTGACTTCCGGAACGGATTCCGTCCGACTTCCAAGGTATGCCTGTATTGGGGGGAAATATAATAGGAATTTCAAAATATAATTTGGAATGTAATTCCAAAACCATATCCAAAATACGACATAGTTCTTTGTATTTCTCCATGTGTACCCTACCCTATCCTGCAGGATGTGGTGAAATTGTGAGGGGGGGCAGGATGAGGATCAGGTTTGTTTGTTTTGCTCACTTGTGTTACCTGCAAACAGGTTTTGGAGCAGCTCCGATCCTGGAGGGATTGCACTCCTGGAAGATGTAATGGCACAGCAGGGACTCAGCAGCTGGTCGGCAAAAAGGACTCACTGTTTTCAACTCAGCCCAGGCTGTGCGGACAAGCAGTTCTTGGGTCTCCTCTGGGTCTCCATAGGAGGCGTTGAAGAAAACAAAGGCATCCTTTGCCAACAGAGCGCTACACACCTCTCCTCGGTATGTGCTGCAGTAGCCTGTATCACCCTTGTAGAGTCTGATGTGGGGGGAAGAGAAAAACACACACATGGGGATTTCTGAGTGTTGACAAATTGTGCAGACAAATCTGCAGACTATACCATCAGCACACTGAGGTCCAGCGCCGAGGGCCTTCTGGCGGTTCCCTCACTGCGAGAAGCCAAGTTACAGGGAACCAGGCAGAGGGCCTTCTCGGTAGTGGCACCCGCCCTGTAGAACGCCCTCCCACCAGATGTCAAAGAGAACAACAACTACCAGACTTTTAGAAGACATCTGAAGGCAGCCCTGTTTAGGGAAGCTTTTAATGTTTGATGGATTACTGTATTTTAATATTTTGTTGGAAGCCGCCCAGAGTGGCTGGGGAAGCCCAGCCAGATGGGCGGGGGTATAAATAATAAATTATTATTATTATTATTATTATTATTATTATTGTTACAGGAACCAGAAGTAGGTGTGGTCTTACCTGGGAACATGATCCCAAAGATCACTCTCCATTTTGCCTCATCTTTTGAACAAGCAGGATGCTCTCTCTCTCAGCTTGCAGCTGAGAGGAGCAGAGGTGAAGCCTGTTCCCCTATGGAAACAGCTTCACCACATGTAAATATATTTATCTAAGCTTATCTGCCTCTTTGAGCCTGTACTGTAACTCATGGATGACTGTAAGTAAACTCTTTTATATCTTATAATCAGTACTGTGTTGTGTCTTTACTTTTAAGAGGGAAGAAGGGGAATATACCAGGAATATATATTTCTTATAGAGGCTCTAGCAAGCCTATGCAACCGTTTTCTGCTGTGTTTTAAAAGGGAATGTAGCTCTGCTAAGTTTGGAGCTTGCTCACACAAGCTGGGATGATATATATAAAATAATATATATTCATCCACACTCCTATACATTCCCACATTGTAGAGCTGGAAGGGTCTATGACAGGCATTGCCAAACTCGGCCCTCCAGCTGTTTTGAGACTACAATTCCCATCATCCCTGACCACTGGTCCTGTTAGCTGATGATGGGAGTTGTAGTCCCAAAACAGCTGGAGGGCCAAGTTTGGCCATGCCTGGTCTATGAGGTTCATCTAGTTCAACCCCCTGCGATGCAGGAATCTTTTGCCCAATGTGGGGCTCGAACCCTCATATTAAGAGTCTCACGCTCTACCAACTGAGCCATAGTGAAGGCTCAGAAGGTCGCTAGCCTCCCTCACGAATTCACCTCTATGTGTGTCGCCACAACATCTCCATCCCTGCCGGCTCCATCCCTTGACTTTTGAGCAAGGGATGCTTTCTGCTGCCAATCACACGACAATGGAACAGGATAGGTTCCCCTTTCAGAGCTTCTGCCCGACACAAAATAAAGGTCGGAGGGTATTGTGAAGCAATGGTGGATGCATAGGGCGGTTAACTTGACGCTGTGCTGGTTTGTGGCTGCCAAGGGGCTATAACAAGCCATAGCAACTTCTCTGTAACCGCATGCCTGTTCTCACTCGAACAGAGTCCCTGCCAGAGATGGGAGAGTCTCAAGCTTGCAGCCTTGCAGAGACAGCTTCTCCCTCGTCTTACAGAGCTCTTGTGCCTGCAAAACCTGCTTCATTCGTTTCAGTGCAAAGGAAGTACCGGGTAAATCACCATAAGAAATTATTTGCATGAGGTTCTGGATATTGACATGTGGCCTAAGTTTTAGAATAATAGCTACATGACTTGCTGTTAAATGCTGTATCATCATAAACAAAGCTTTGTTTAACCTGTTTAATTTTAGATGTACGTGAAAATACTAAGAATTCCAAGTTAGCTCTTTGTGGTTTTATAGACTAAGCATAAAGGTGTTTGGTCTCCTTGAGTATTCAGTACTGCACGCCGGTCGTCTCCAGCGAACTACAGTCGTACCTTGGTTGTCGAACGCCTTGGTACTCATACGTTTCAGATCCCGAACAACCGAAACCCGGAAGTGAGTGTTCCGGTTTTCGAATGTTAGCCGAACATCCGACAGGGCTTCCACAGCTTCCAATTGGCTGCAGGAGCTTCATGCAGCCAATCAGAAGCCGGCACTTTGGTTTCCGAACGTTTTGGAAATCGAACAGACTTCCGGAACGGATTCTGTTTGACTTCCAAGCTACGACTGTACTTCATGAGCTACTGCTCCATACTTTTATCAGCTAATTGCGTGTTGATTTGGCCATCAATCTCATCTATCTTGCAAAGGCACTGTGTACTTCAGGCATGCAGAAGTGGTTTGTTTGTTTTTTGGTAAAAGAAATCAAGTGCCTCTTAAATATTAATTCATTTGACAAAAGGCATGAAGCACACTTCTCCATATCAGTCAGTCGAGGCTTCTCACAGTGTGGGATAGAATCAGAGAGTCAAAGTTGGAAGGTATCTCCAAGGGTCATCGAGTCCAAGCCCCTGCAATGCAGAAATCTCAGCAAAAGCATCCAGGACGGACAGCCATCCAACCTCTGCTTAAAAATCTTCAAGGAAGGACAGTCCACAAGCTCCAGAGGAAGTCCGTTCCACTGTCAAACAGCTCTTACTATCAGGACAGTGATTTTGGGAGTGGGCGGGGCCAGCACAGGTAAGCCCCTTCCACTCTCTGCATGTTACTTGTATGTGTGAAGGCTAATGGCAGAGGCTGTTTCTAAGGCAAAGGGGAAGCGAAAAGGCATTCTGAAGCCTAGCTGGTTAGAGAGCAAGGGGACGATGAAGATGGAAATTCAAAGATGGGTCTCTTCATTGCCTCGCCAGCTCAACATGAAAGAAGAAGAAGAAGAAGAAGAAGAAGAAGAAGAAGAAGAAGAAGAAGAAGAGTTTGGATTTGATATCCCGCTTTTCACTACCCAAAGGAGTCTCAAAGCGGCTCACATTCTCCTTTCCCTTCCTCCCCCACAACAAACACTCTGTGAGGTGAGTGGGGCTGAGAGACTTCAGAGAAGTGTGACTAGCCCAAGGTCACCCAGCAGCTGCATGTGGAGGAGAGGAGACGCGAACCCGGTTCCCCAGATTACGAGTCTACCACTCTTAACCACTACACCACAGGAGGATCATAGCTAACTGGAAGCATGATTGCTGTTCGTTCTGTGTCATTTTACACAAAGGTCACAGAGTTCAGTTTATATCAGTCCCAAATATTTGGAAATGCCAACGGAGCTATCTGCACCTCCGTTAAAAAACTTCCTTCCCTCGGCTGACATCCATCACCAACTTATTTGCTTGAAGGAAGTGAGCTGCCTGCCATGGACAAGATGACTCAAGGTTTCCCCAACACTCAATATGTGTAAATATGCTTTCCAGCTGTGGGGACACTGATTTCTCTCTCTCTCTCTCTCTCTCTCTCTCTCTCTCTCTCTCTCTCTCTCTCTTTCAGCATTCCATACCAAGGTTGCAACTTTTTCCCTTGACTCCATTTCTTTTGGGATACTAACAGGGTTGGATAAAAAAAAATTTTGCTCGTGTTTGCAGAAAAGGAAGTGATTAATCACGACAGTAACCTGATAGCAGTGCAATGTCCCCGTGGACATAGCAGACGAGCCAAGATTAATGTTTCTCCTGTGTGTAGCTCAATCTCTTTTCATGAATGATACATGCGCACAAATTCAGTGGTTGCATTCATTGAATTAATTTTACTGACGTTTCTGCCTGGTTTTGAACATTCCTTTTACACTGTAGTACTTTGTTCTGTTATAGAAGTGTGGCTTTATAATAATATTTTTTAAAAAAATCGTTGTGACAATATGTCGCCTAAATTTTAAAAGCCAAGAAGAATGGCGTGCTGGTAAAACAACATGGATCTATTAGATTTGAGTCTTTTCAGAATAAGATCTTTACAACCGTCCTAAATATTCTTAAGAGCATGTCTTGAGTTTTATTTAAGGCCTCAAATCAGCATATTTCAGGCAGAACAAAGAGTGTACTTAACAGTTTTTCAACCGTTGGTTTATGTAACTGAAAATTCCTGAAGACATGCTCCCAAATGTTTGTTTAACGGAACAGATCCAATCATGTTCAGATAAACAAATTACATGGTTTCGGAAGATTAGAAAGATGATTCATCCTGAAGGCTTTTCCATGAATTATTTGCCTTTCTTCTATCAGATTTAGGGCAGCAATTACAAAACTGGATTTTTATTTTTATTTTTTAAAGTAAGAGATGCATAATTAGTTTATTTTGGCCAACACTAAGGTTACATCTTAGTCTTTTCTGACATTATCAACCTGAGACTGAAAAATGTGTTTCCCTTTTTTTAGATCCAGTCAGATTCTTCATACAGTTGTTGCTAGGAGATTACAATATTTGCACTGAAAAGAGGCACACAATCAACAACTTTTGCCCTGGTTGTGACTGAAATGTGCTTAGTTATTGTCAAGATTCATATGGTTCGATGAATCTGATGCCATTTCGTTTTGGGTCCCTGTATTGAGAGTAGGTCTGGCAACGTTGGTGTTTTTATTTTTTATGTTTTTCAGATTTTGAATTTGTTCTACTTTGATTCTTACCTCTGCTTTGATGCAGAGCTCTGCAATAGCTTACAGCTAAAAACAAATACATTTGACTCTGGCTTGACTTGTATTCTCCAACAACAGCAATGGGTTGCTATAACAATTAAAACATATTAGCTTGAAACCAAAGGGAACCTAATCCCTTCCAGTTACAGGTGGGTAGCCGTGTTGGTCTGCCATAGTTGAAACAAAATAGAAAATTCTTTCCAGTAGCACCTTAGAGACCAACTGAGTTTGTTCTTGGTATGAGCTTTCGTGTGCATGCACGCTTCTTCAGTTACACACGGAAGCTCATACCAATAACAAACTTAGTTGGTCTCTAAGGTGCTACTGGAAAGAATTTTCTATTTTGTTTCGACTAATCCCTTCCATCGTTCCAAACGCTGTTGGTTTACGAGGCTTAGAAGGAGTTTGCGAAGATAAACAGCAAGGCAATGAGCGAATAGCAGTCGGTAACTTACAATCTCATGCATTTCACCACTTAGTAAGCTTCTCGTTTCCTCCCTTTGCCAAGTGGTGGTGGGAATTTCACCTTTCCGCTCCTCCCTATAGTTCGTGACACCCTAAAACCCTTCACTCCACAGACTGCTGTTAGCAAAAGTGGGGTCAGCGGCGGAGGAAGACTCTCTGGCACCTGGGGCGCACGGCACCCATAGGGATGGGGCACACGGTGCCCTTAGGGAGGGGTGGGGCGGGGCGGGACATGCGGCACCCATGGGGACAGGGTGCGTGGCAGCCATAGGGATGGGGCACACCGCGGGGCCTCAGCTGCCCTGCAGCTGGTGGGAAGGCAGAGGGCAGACAGAGTGGAGCCTGTGGGCACCCGAGACACTTAGCTTGGGTGTGCTGCAGGGCCAGTGGTGAGTGCCGCCCGCCATTTTGTCTCCCCCCTCAGTGGGGACACCCGGGGCGGGCCGCACCTACCGCACCCCCCTTGCTACGCCCCTGAGTGGGGGTAACTCACAATGGGATGGTTTCACATCAGGCATTTCAGATGTTGCTTTTAATAGCAGCCACACATCGCCCAAAAACATCAAATGCGTAGAGCATTCCTGGCATCACCAGGGAGCGGAACATGTCTGAAATCCTCGTGAGCTAATGCCCGTCAACGGAGACAACTCTGTGCTAGAGGAACCAAAGTTCTGACTCCATGTAAGGCAGCTTCCTCTGTTCCGATATCCTTAATTTCCACCCCAGCAGGAAAATTTCCATGACCTGCTTACCAGGTGGTTCCATGTGCCCTGTTCGTGTCACACAATCTCAGCAAAATCCATTCCCAGGTGACCCTTACCTCCATTCTAATAGCGCAAGCGTGAGGCCCATCCGAAGAAAACAGTTGCGTTGGAGGGAGCGAGAGGAGGAAAGAGAGAAAGAGAGAGGTGAAACGGCCAGTGTTGTTTGTGCTGTACTCAAAATACTGTATATTCTGGCGTATAAGACTACTTTTTAATCCAGGAAAATCTGCTCAAAAGTCGGGGGTCGTCTTATACGCCGGGTGGAGAATCTGCGGTGGAGTATATCTCAAACTCTATATTTTAACTGGAAAAGTTGGGGGTCGTCTTATACACCCAGTCGTCTTATATGCCGGAAAATACGGTAGATTTACATCTTTACACAAATAAATAATAATAATAACTTTTCATTTGTATACCGCCTTTCTATCTTGCGATACTCAAGGCGGTTTACAAGCAGAAGAAACAACAAAATGTACATCTTATAACAATCTAACGCAATACAAAAATGTGATAATAAAACAAAATTTCAAAATAAGCAGGAACGTCTCCGTATTTTTCTTGAAAGGATACTTAATCATTTTCTTTAGTTCTTTGTATATACAAATAATAAATTAATAAATGAAGACCACACACAAGATCAAAGTAATCTCGGCGTTATTTTTGCACCTCGTCCTGCTGCACACATTGTGAGCAGAAGGGTAAATGGGGGACCACAACATTTTCCCTGAACACTTTGGTATTCCATATACTTTTCCTTTGGGACTAACCTGTTCCCGGTTCATGTAAGTAATACTCAAGATGTTCGTGCCTCCCTGAACTATTTTCACATGGCTGTTAGGTGATATTAATATAGAGAGCTTCTCCACAGTCATTTCCTCCTCCTGGATGAGTTTACAGAGTGTCTTGGGACACCGTAACCAGGACGGCAGCAAATATGTCGGAAATTATAGCTGTGCCAACCTCTGAAGTGTAATAATATAGGAAGAAAGAGCCGGGAATGAGCTGCACTCCTAGATCAAATTTATCCTGCTGCAAATTACAAGGAAGCCGAGCCCTTCAACTTTCTATGAGGTCTCTCTCTGTGTGCGAGCGAAACCCCACGCAGAAGTTAAAGGACATTCGGTTCCCCCGCAACTGCCTCTTTCTCCAAAAGCATACCTGATACATTGATAGTGGCCGCGGCTTTCGCTGTGCCGTAAGTCTCGCTGTGCTTGTTCGTAGCTATGCAGGTGAACAAACCCGGCCGGGTGACATACACTTGCAACCTAGAATCGATCACTCGGTCTTTGACGGTTTCTACGATGGATCCTGCTGAGACCTAAAACAAACGGGCAACGATTCAGATGTGTTGCGCGTCGAGGTCCCCAAACCACCCCTCAAATGAAACACACTTCACACAGAAATTTAAGTTTAAGGTTTTTTGGCATAATTTTGGCCACAACTTTATTAAAATACAAAATACGTGAGTGGTTGCTTAGGCATTGGTTAAGACTATCTGTCCCGCTGGGGACAGAAGTGACATCCACCCGCCTGTGGAGTCAGTAAAGGGGGAAACACTTTGGGGAGAGAATGTGCGCCCGTTCTCCCCTAATGCTCCCAGGGGCTCTTGCGTGGGCCCTGGCCCCCAACCAGGGGATACGGACAAGCATGGCGAGCCCCTGGATTCCTTTAACGGAATTCCCCGCGCAGCAGCAGCAGCATTGGAGGGGCAGGCACAGCCAACCCTGCCCCTCCACTAACCAATAATAACCAATGCCTAACCGCCAACCTTACAAGTTGCGACTAATTGCTACGCAGTAGGCGAAAACCAGATGGCACCAGCCAATCAGCCAAATGGAAAAATTCCTACCAGGCCCCTGCCTCAAAAGCAGACGACCCCATGACAGGCATATCAAGGTCATACGCAGAGGCCTAATAATAGGGAGGGGGGCGGGTGATCCGGTGCACGCAGCAAAGAGGTATATCATGCTGCGAGCGAAGCAATATATAGTCACTGGGCTGTCCATCAACAATTGCAACATGGAAATCTCCCCAACTGCACCCAGAGCCGAATCACTGCAGTGGCCATCTATACAATCCCGCCCAGCAACAGAGGGGTGACTTGCTGGCCCCCACCGCAACACGTGCTGTCCATGAAGGAGAACCCGCTTTGGGTAAAAACCACAGGTCCTCAGAATATAAAAGCAAAACAAGTGTAGCTGCTGCAGAATTCAGCGGCCAAGTTGCTTACTGGAGCAAAACGGTTTGGGCATATGACACCAATCCTGGTCAGACTGCACTGGCTACCAACTAGTTTCGGGGCCCAATTCAATGTGCTGGTTTGGACTTATAAAGCCTTAAATGGCTCACGACCACAATACCTCAAGGACCGCCTCTTCCCATATCAACCTACCCAGTCCCTGAGATCATCTTCTGAGGCCCTTCTTTGTGTGCCTCCTCCTTGAGAGGTCCAGAGGGTGGCAACACGAGAGCAGGGCCTTCTCTGCAGTGGCTCCCAGTTTGTGGAAGGCTCTCCCCATGGAAGTTTGCCTGGCGCCTTCATCACACACCTTTAGGCACCAGGCAAAAACGTTCCTTTTTAACCAGGCCTTTAGTTGACCGCTCAACATCCTACACCCTTTTAAAGGTAGCTCTTTTTGGGGGGAGGAGTTATCGGATTATTTTTGTTTTTGATGTTATATATTGTGATTTTTATTGTGAACCGTCCTGAGACCTCCAGCTATAGGGCAGCATATAAACCGAATGAATGAATGAATGAATGAATGAATGAATGAATGAATGAATGTTGGGCCAACACAACATGAACGAATAAAACTAGGAATGAAAGGTAGATCTAGGTGACATTTAAGGCACACTTATACCACTTCAACAGTCATGGCTCCCTCTCCCTGCAAAGAATCCTGGGAGCTGCCATCTGTTTAAGGGTGCTGACCTTGCAGAGCTACAGTTCCCAGCACCCTTAACAATCTACAATTCCCAGGATTGTGCATGGCTGTTAAAGTGGATGGGACCCTCATGCAACAAATGCAGTGAGAGATAAAACAGAATTAAGCCTAAATTAAGCTACCTTTGAAGGTGACCCGGAAACTACAACTAATCCAGAATGTGGCTGCTAGACTGGTGACTGGGAGTGGCCGCCGAGACCATATAACACTGGTCCTGAAAGACCTACATTGGCTCCCAGTACATTTCCAAGCACAATTCAAAGTATTGGTGCTGACCTTTAAAGCCCTAAACGGCCTCGGCCCAGTAGACTTGAAGGAGCGTCTCGACCCCCATCATTCAGCCCGGACACTGAGGTCCAGCTCCAAGGGCCTTCTGGCAGTTCCCTCCCTGCGAGAAATGAGGTTACAGGGAACCAGGCAGAGGGCCTTCTTGGTGGTGGCACCCGCCCTGTGGAACGCCCTCCCATCAGATGTCAAGGAAATAGACAACTATCTGACTTTTGGATGACACCTGAAGGCAGCCCTGTTTAGGGAAGTTTTTAAAGTTTGATGCTTTATTGTATTTTTAATATTTTGTTGAAAGCAGTGCAGAGTGGCTGGGGAAACCCAACCAGATGGGCAGGGTGCAAATAATTTTTTTTTTTAAAGAAACTTAATAAGGACCTGGGATAGCTTAGTCAATAGGGCACAAGACTCTTAATCTCAAGGTTGTGGGTTTGAGTCCCATGTTGGGTAAAAGATCCCTGCATTGCTGGGGGTCAGACTAGATGAGTCTCGTGGTCCCTTCAATATGTAGCACGGTAGATTACGACTGTTTTTAATTATAAATAACCAACCTGCTTGCAAAGGGGGGACATGGACTGTGAGGTTAGGGCCAATGATTTAATCCTGTAATATTAGTACATTAATGTGGCTCTCTTGCCTAGGAAACGAATAAGGGAGAAAGTGTTGAAGAGCCAGTGATTTAACGCTGATATTTTATACCCTCCTCTGATTCACACCAGCAATTAGAGCCACTTGTTCGCTTTCATTAGGAGCACATAATCCCTACATTAATAGGCATGCTTATGCAAATACTGAGAGCAAGCCAGAAGTTGGTCTGGTGAAAAAGTGCCGGTGTCAGTTAATCCACAGGGTGTCAGGTTTCCTGTTTCTGTCTAAATATTCCATTGATCAAAATATTTAACCAGGTCGTTCTTTTCATCAGAAATCACTTCTCTGGATTTAGTGTGCAGAAGCAATTTCCTCAAGGGCATGAACCCAGTTCTGATTGAGTCCATCGAGGTGCTGTAATGTCAGAGGCGAATGCACCAGATTTAATAAAGTCCCAGGTTTAAACTGTTTTTCCTTATTTGCCATAGGATAAAGGCAGATTTCCCTGCCTTCAAGGAGGAGGTCAAAGACACACTTTCAGCGAGACATGTTGTCAGACTGCATTTCTTAGTGCACAAAGTATTCCTCTTATGTGTAAAGATCCTTCCTATGCTTTCCTATTCTGATTAATCCTAGAAGCTACTAGAAGGTTCTCTGTGTGAGAGAAGCAGAGGCAGAAGGGTTTAAGGGTTGTTTGGGTTATACATTCAGAGAAGCTGAGTACAGCTGCTTTGAATTAGTTTTCTCCCAATTAAGGTCATGGTGACTATCAAACTGCTAGGTCAGCGGTTCGAATCCCCACGACGGGGTGAGCTCCCGTTGTTCGGTCCCAGCTTCTGCCAACCTAGCAGTTTGAAAGCACGTCAAAGTGCAAGTAGATAAGTAGGTACCGCTCTGGCGGGAAGGTAAACGGCGTTTCTGTGCGCTGCTCTGAAGCGGCTTAGTCATGCTGGCCACATGACCTGGAAGCTGTCTGCAGACAAACGCCGGCTCCCTTGGCCTGTAAAGCGAGATGAGCGCTGCAACCCCAGATTCGGACATGACTGGACCTGATGGTCAGGGGTCTCTTTGTTGTTGTTGTTGTTGTTGTTGTTCAGTCGTTCAGTTGTGTCCGACTCTTCGTGACCCCATGGACCAGAGCACGCCAGGCACGCCTATCCTTCACTGCCTCTCGCAGTTTGGCCAAACTCATGTTAGTAGCCTCGAGAACACTGTCCAACCATCTCATCCTCTGTCATCCCCTTCTCCTTGTGCCCTCCATCTTTCCCAACATCAGGGTCTTTTCTAGGGAGTCTTCTCTTCTCATGAGGTGGCCAAAGTACTGGAGCCTCAACTTCAGGATCTGTCCTTCTAGTGAGTACTCAGGGCTGATTTCTTTGAGAATGGATAGGTTTGATCTTCTTGCAGTCCATGGGACTCTCAAGAGTCTCCTCCAGCACCATAATTCAAAAGCATCAATTCTTCGGCGATCAGCCTTCTTGATGGTCCAGCTCTCTCTTCCATACATTAGGTAAAGGGGTCCCTTTACCTTTACCTTTAAACTACATTTGCCTTCAGCAAAAGTAAAGCTCTGCTGAATGAAGTACTGTTGCCTCTGGTCTATTTTTGGGAACTCTGCTGAACTCTGCAACGCGTTTAAGGTTTTCCTCCACACACTGTCAACCCTCCCTGCTGTTTCCCAATGCTATAATAAGGGAATTTCCCGCAAAAAAAGGAAAAGGTTGACAGTTATGAATTGACAACATATGACAATGTGGACCAGATCCAGATTTACAGAATCATAGAGTTGGAAGGAACACCAAGGTTCATCTAGTCCAACCCTCTGCAATGCGGAAATCTCAGATAAAGCATCCAGGACAGGTGGCCATCCAACTGCTACTTAAAAACCTTCAAGGAAGGAGAATCCACCACCTCTCGTGGGAAACCATTCCTCTGTCAAACAGCTCTTACTGTCAGAAAGTTCTTCCTGATGTTTAGTCAGAATCTCCTTTCTTGTAACTTGAAGCCATGGGTTCGAGTCCTACCCTCCACAGCAGGAAAAAACAAGCTTGCTCCATCTTCCATGTGATAGCCCTTAAGATATTTAATGTGGCCCCTCAAACTTCCTTTCCCTTCTGCAGGGGCGTAGCAAGGGGGCGGGGGGTGGGCCGCCCCGGATTCCATAATGGAGGGGGTGACAAATTATCAAGGAACAATTTGGGGGGGGGGTGATTTTTGATTTTTTTTTTTTAACTTTACTTTATTTTATCTTTTTAAAAAATGCCTGCTCCGAAGGTCTTATCATACTATACTAGGGATTGTATGAAATTTCATGCATATCAGTTAATATCTTGACCCTCCTCCACCAAAATAGCTGTTTACTTGGCTCCTATGTCATGAAGGTTGAAATTTCAGTTCAGAGAACACTTACTGTTCCCAACCCTAACCCTGCTGGTTGCTGCTGCCCAGGAGGACCCCCCTGCCTGAGTGCCTGAGGGCCCCGTTCCTGCCACTCACCACCTGGCCCAGGGCGGGGCCTGAAAAGGCTACAAAAGGACTGCTGCTGCCTCTGCTTTGCTGCTGGTTGCTGCTGCCCAGGAGGACTCCCCTGCCTGAGTGCCTGAGGGCCCCGTTCCTGCCACTCACCATCTGGCCCAGGGCGGGGCCTGGTAAGGCCATAAAAGGACTGCTGCTGCCTCTGCTTTGCTGCTGGTTGCTGCTGCCCAGGAGGACCCCCCTGCCTGAGTGCCTGAGTGCTGCTGCTGTCCAGCTCTTTTTTAAATGTTTTTTTTCTTTTTTCTTTTTTTTCTTAAATGTTTTAAAATGTTTCTATTATTATTATTATTATTTCTTTTCATCTTTTTAAGTTTTCTTGTTGTGGGGGTGGGATAGATGTTTAGTGGGGTTTTGAGTTTTGTATAATTTTGGTTACTTGTAATTTTTATAGTTTTTGGTTTGTATTGTTGTGTTTTGTTTTCTGTTTTTATATAGGTTTAATTTTGTTCTTAAGGGGTGGGGTCAGGGCTGCCTGGGAGGGGGTCCCGGCCAACAAAATGGCTGGGGCAGGTTCCACAGGGTGGGATGCACTGGGACAACCGATCTCAGTGATCACGGGCAGGAGGAGGAGTTACGCTAAGACCAGACCATGTCATTGCCGAGGAGGCAGGTTTAGTCGTTGTCTGAGGACTATTCCTGCCTCCGGGTCTGGTCCTGACCGGACGGATACTGGATTCAGCAAGGGATACCCACATGACCTGAAGATGCTGCTGTGCAATGCCAGGTCAATGTTGAATAAAACCACTGCCATCCACGACTTGATTGTGGATGGTGGACTTGACCTGGCATGTGTAACAGAGACTTGGTTGGATGAAGCGGATGGGCCTGTCCTTGCCGCTGCTTGTCCACCAGGTTTCTCTTACGCACAGCAACCCAGGCCATCTGGGCGGGGAGGGGGGGTTGCAGTGATTTTTAGGAAGTCATTAGTTTGCACCAGGCGTCCTATTGGGAAGACCCAGTTCTCTGAGTGCATGTTCTGGAAGTTGGGCAATAGGGGCAGTACAGGATTCCTTTTGGTGTACCGACCTCCCCGCTGCACCAAGGATTCCCTGCCCGAGCTGCTTCAGGTCGTGGCGGATGTTCTCCTGGAGTCACCTAGTTTGGTCGTCCTAGGGGATTTTAACATCCATGCCGACACGACCTTACAAGGGGCCGCTCGGGACTTCGTGGAAAGCATGGCCTCCATGGGGCTGTCCCTGAATAAGTCTGGTCCAACTCATAGCCGAGGACATGCCTTAGACCTGGTATTCACCTCTATGGATGTTGGTGATCTGACATTAAAAAAAAGTGAAACTAAAGAAGTGCCATGGTCAGATCACTTCCTGGTACAACTGGACTTCTCCGCAACCCTTCCCATCTGCAGGGAGGTGGGACCAATTCGGATGGTCCGCCCCCGCCACTTAATGGATCCAAATGGTTTCCAGAGAGTGGTAGGGGATACTTTATCCCATGTTGATGGCCTTTCAGCCGATTCCCTGGTGGCCCGCTGGAATGTGGAGCTAACCAGGGCTATTGACTGTTTGGCTCCGAAGCGCCCTCTCCGGTTGCATGGAGCCCGGACAGCCCCGTGGTTTTCCCCGGAGCTGAGGGCGATGAAACAATCGTTGAGATGGCTAGAGCGCCGGTGGCAGAAAACCCATTCTGAATCCGACCGAACACAGGTTAGAGCTCAACGTCGAGCCTACCAAGTGGCGATAGCGACGGCGAAGAAGACTTTCTTCACCGCCTCTATTGCATCTGCGGAAAATAGCAGCAGGAGACTCTTTCAGGTGGTTCGGAATCTATCGGAGCCACCTTCGTCATCGGGGCCTGGTAGGGACCCCAAGATCTCCTGCAATGCGTTTGCAAAGTTTTTTGCAGATAAAATCGCTCAGATTCGGAAAGAGATAGACTCCACCGTGGGAGCAGGGCCAGGGCGGGAGAGTGCCAGAGTCCTGTCTAGTCCAGTTGCGTGGGATCAATTTCAGTCTGTTACCTCCGAGGATGTGGACAGGCTGCTTGGACGAGTGAAACCAACCACCTGTCTCCTTGATCCTTGCCCATCCTGGCTTATAAAAGCTAGCCGGGAGGGGCTGGGCGATGGGCTGCGCGGGGTGGTGAATGCTTCCCTCTGTGAGGGAGCCTTCCCAGCCCCGCTGAAAGAGGCGGTCATTAAACCGCTTCTTAAAAAAACATCTTTAGACCCGGCCAATATGGCCAACTATCGCCCAGTCTCAAATCTACCATTCTTGGGCAAGGTGATTGAGAGGGTGGTTGCTGAACAACTCCAGGCACGCCTGGAAGAAGCGGACCATTTGGATCCCTTCCAATCGGGATTCAGGCCTCACCATGGGACTGAAACCGCCTTGGTCGCGCTGGTCGATGATCTCCGGCGGGCTAGGGACAAAGGTGAGAGCTGTTTCCTAGTTCTGCTGGATCTCTCAGCGGCCTTTGACACCATCGACCATAACATCCTTCTAGACCGGCTAGAGGGGTTGGGAGCTGGAGGCACTGTTATACAGTGGTTCCGCTCCTTCCTCCTGGGCCGTGTTCAGAAAGTGGTGGTGGGGGATGAGTGTTCAGACCCCTGGGCTCTCACTTGTGGGGTGCCTCAGGGTTCTGTCCTCTCCCCCATGCTTTTTAATATCTATATGAAGCCGCTGGGAGAGATCATCAGGGGGTTTGGGCTGGGTGTTCATCAGTATGCGGATGATACCCAGCTCTACCTCTCTTTCAAATCAGAACCAGTGAAGGCCGTGAAGGTCCTGTGTGAGTGCCTGGAGGCGGTTGGAGGATGGATGGCGGCTAACAGATTGAGGTTGAATCCTGACAAGACAGAAGTACTGTTCTTGGGGGACAGGAGGAGGGCAGGTGTGGAGGATTCCCTGGTCCTGAATGGGGTAACTGTGCCCCTGAAGGACCAGGTGCGCAGCCTGGGAGTCATTTTGGACTCACAGCTGTCCATGGAAGCGCAGGTTAATTCTGTATCCAGGGCAGCTGTCTACCAGCTCCACCTGGTACGCAGGCTGAGACCCTACCTGCCCGCGGACTGTCTCACCAAAGTGGTGCATGCTCTGGTTATCTCCCGCTTGGACTACTGCAATGCGCTCTATGTGGGGCTGCCTTTGAAGGTGACCCGGAAACTGCAATTAATCCAAAATGCGGCAGCTAGACTGGTGACTGGGAGTGGCCGCCGAGACCACATAACACCGGTCCTGAGAGATCTGCATTGGCTCCCAGTACGTTTCCGAGCACAATTCAAAGTGTTGGTGCTGACCTTTAAAGCCCTAAACGGCCTCGGTCCTGTATACCTGAAGGAGCGTCTCCACCCCCATCATTCAGCCCGGACACTGAGATCCAGCGCCGAGGGCCTTCTGTCTGTTCCCTCACTGCGAGAAGCAAAACTACAGGGAACCAGGCAGAGGGCCTTCTCGGTAGTGGCGCCCGCCCTGTGGAACGCCCTCCCATCACAGGTCAGGGAAATAAACAACTACCTGACATTCAGAAAAAACCTGAAGGCAGCCCTTTTTAGGGAAGTTTTTAATGTTTGATATTGTTGTATTTGGTTTCTGTTGGAAGCCGCCCAGAGTGGCTGGGGAAATCCAGCCAGATGGGCGGGGTACAAATAATAAATATTATTATTATTATTACTGTGGAAAGCCATCTAATTAGACTTTAATTTGACTTTGAGATGTTTTTAGGAGGGAATTTAATTATTGTTTGATTTTATACCAATGTTATGTATCTGATGTTAACCACCCTGAGCCCGACTTCGGCCAGGGAGGGCGGGATATAAATAAAAGATTATTATTATTATTACTTGTTATTATTCCTTTGTAAGAAAATATGAAATAACGTAAAACCATTTTTGCGGGGGGGGAATCAATGGGGGGGTTGACAATAAATTTTCCGCACCGGGTACCACCTGACCTTCCCATGCCTCGGGGGCGGGGGTGACAATTTTTTTTTGCCCCCGGGTACCAATTTACCTTGCTACACCCCTGCCCTTCTGTTCCTCTTCGTCTTAAAGGGACCCTGTCAAGTCAGGGAAATTTTTGTGTGTGTGGCTTTCCGCCCTGGCTGCAGATTTTGGAAAGGAAATGTGAGAACTCAGAAGGGTGAGTCAGAAGGCTCCGTTCTCAGCCTGGACCACACAGCCAAGGAGACTTTCCTTGCCACGTTCGCTGGTAGAACTCACAGGGGCAGGAATACAACTCGGGGAGAATTGAAAAGAGCTTCGGTTATGGGGGCAAGCTCTGTCGCCAAGCTCCCATTAGATAAAAACAATCCCTTACTGCTTTGGCACAGCTAACTGCAGACCAGCTTGGAAGACAGTTTAGCACTACACTCTGCCATTTGCACCGTGGAAACGAGGAGAAAATAGCTGCAGGAAGCCTCGTGAACATTGCAAGTGGCTGCATTTTTAGTCTGGGCAGCTTTTCAACTTGAAATGTGAGACCCTGGTAAATTATTGCAATTTATTTTGTACAAAAATCCTGCCACTCACTGTCTAGAAATCACTTTTTTATCCTTAAAAATCAAAAATTAAAAAATATATCAATTTAGGAATTAAACTTGAGACAAGACCAAGTATATATTTAGGCTAAAAATTCAGATCCAGTTTTACAGCCATTCCACTGACAAAAAGAGTGCAGAGAGCTGTTGTACTTTGGCGGGAAAGCTGATACTTCCCTATCATGGGTCCCCATGCACTCAGTTCATAGCGTTCCTTCCAGAGAGAGAGAGAGAGAGAGAGAGCAATGCCTTGTAACTGATAACAAAGCTCAACAAAATTAGGGAAGTGCAAGTGGGGCCTGCCACAAAAGGTTGCAGCGCAAAGTGCTCCTGTTCAGAGTTCCAGCCAGCTATGTTCGCTTTCATTCCATTCAATCCCCATCTCGCATTTTCTATTTCCCCACCTCCAATAGACACACGGTATTCTGTGGCCCCTGAGTATATTCTCATGGGGCTTCTTTATGCCCAGTTAGCTTGGCGCTGTGGGTTAAACCGCAGAGCCTAGGGCTTGCCGATCGGAAGGTCGGCGGTTCGAATCCCCGCGACGGGGTGAGCTCCCTGCTCCTGCCAACCTAGCAGTTCGAAAGCACGTCAAAGTGCAAGTAGATAAATAGGTACCACTCCAGCGGGAAGGTAAACGGCATTTCCGTGCACTGCTCTGGTTTGCCAGAAGCGGCTTAGTCATGCTGGCCACATGACCCGGAAGCTGTACACCGGCTCCCTCGGCCAGTAACGCGAGTTGAGCGCCGCAACACCAGAGTCGTCCACGACTGGACCTAATGGTCAGGGGTCCCTTTACCTTTACCCTCAGTGATTTATGTACTTCCGCAATCCTGGGGTGGGGGGGTACCCTGAGCAGGCTGGTCCCTCCCTCTTGTGGGTGGGTGGTACAGTTTCAGCTACAAAATGATCGGCACTTGTGCCTGAGCATTGCTAACAGAGGGCATATCTTTGCATGACCAGTCGCAGACCCTCCTCCCCAGGAGCCAGGCCCAGATAATTATATTCGGGTATTTTTTCTTTTTTTCTTTCCCTCCCCTTCAATTTTAAAGGTGCAGCTTATATTCGGGTGCGGCTCATATCCGTGCCAATACGGTAGCTAACTTGCTGCACAGAGCACATATCTGTGTAAGGATCACATGCTGTACTAGCTGAGCTGGGAGACCCCCTGAGTTAAACCCGTGGGTCCCCCCCACACCTTGCAGTGACTCTTTCTAGACCTTCATTATTATTATTTTGCCTTAGCCTAATAATTCATAACCTCTGATGTCTTGAGGACCGCTTTCTTAGTTCTTGTTTTGAGCGATTCACATATTTTCCTGCATTGCAGCTGCCGCAAATCTCAGCAGTCCTATCCGGCTCGCAGACCCTCCAACCAAGTGTCCCTATTTTCCAGGGACAATCCCAGTTTTACAGAAGCTGTTTTCCGGTTTCTGATTTGATCCCATAATGTCCCGCTTTCCCTTAGGACGTCCCTATTTTCATTGGAGAAACATTGGAGTGCATGGAGTTAGGCAACCCTTGAGCCAAGTTTTTAATGTTCAATATTTTGCTGTGTTTTTATATATGCTGTAAGCTGCCCAGAGTAGCTGGGACAACCCAGACAGATGGGTTGTATTATAGATTCTCATAGGTAGCTGTGTTGGTCTGATGCAGTCGAAATAAATAAATAAAAATGTCCAGTAGCACCTTAGAGACCAACTAAGTTTGTTCTGGGTATAAGCTTTTGTGTGCATGCTTATACCCAGAACAAACTTAGTTGGTCTCTAAGGTGCTTCTGGACATTTTTTTTAATAATTAGTATTATAGTTATTCCAAGTTTTGTGCATGCTTCACATCAACTATTTATGTATCAGTCAAAACTGATACAGGGCTGATAAGTCATTCAGTCTAGCTCCGTCGGAAGGTAGAAAGAGTTGAGTTTTCATTCAGCATCACTATTTACTTTGCACCTTGCCGACAAAGGTCCATATAGTTAAAGCTATGGTTTTCCCAGTAGTAATGTATGGAAGTGAGAGCTGGACCATAAAGAAGACTGATCGCCAAAGAATTGATGCTTTTGAATTATGGTGCTGGAGGAGACTCTTGAGAGTCCCATGGACTGCAAGAAGATCAAACCTATCCATTCTCAAAGAAATCAGCCCTGAGTGCTCACTGGAAGGACAGATCCTGAAGTTGAGGCTCCAGTACTTTGGTCACCTCATGAGAAGAGAAGACTCCCTGGAAAAGACCCTGATGTTGGGAAAGATGGAGGGCACAAGGAGAAGGGGACGACAGAGGATGAGATGGTTGGACAGTGTTCTCGAAGCGACTAGCATGAGTTTGGCCAAACTGTGGGAGGCAGTGGAGGACAGGGGTGCCTGGCGTGCTCTGGTCCATGGGGTCATGAAGAGTCGGACACGACTGAACGACTGAACAACAACATTTACTTTGCAAAAGCCGTTAGCATTTTTTTTGCATGTTTCCTTATTTGCTCCCTGGCCTCCCCGAGGCCCAGCTGACAGAATGTGGCCTCCAGACCTCAGCTGAAGAATCACACATGTTCCCAGCAACTGCAAAGACACTTACGGCTTTTCCGTTTTCAAGCCATGTCACCGTAGGGGTTGGAATGCCTGTTGCTGCACACCGCAGAGTCACCACAGAGCCAAAGCTGACATTGTAGGATTCGGGAGCTTTCAGGATTCGGGCGAAAACTGTACATGGAAGAAGATAAATTTGTGGTCAACCACTGGTCAAAACTTTGGGGATTTCTCTGTTGGAAAGCTCATCAAACAGCTGAAAGTCAAGCTAATCATTGAAGGCAAAAAAACAAGCATAATAATAATAATAATAATAATAATAATAATAATAATAATATGCCACCCATCTGACTACGTTGCCCCAGCCACTGTGGGCAGTTCCCAACAAAATATTAAAACACAATACAACATCAACCATTAAAAACGTCCCTAAACAGGGCTGACTTCAGATGTCTTTAAAAGTTAAACAGTTGCTTATCTCTTTGACATCTGACAGGAGGGCATTCTTCCACAGGGAGGGCGCCAATACCAAGATGTCAGTTTGTTGTACTTTCGCGCATATACATTGGACCCTTTGGTTACGGATTTAATTCATTCCAGGGGTCCGTGCGCACCCCGAAAAATCCGTAACCAGAGGCCTGCTTCTGCGCACACGCGATAGAGTGCTTCTGTGCATGCGCACGAGGCGAAACCCAGAAGAATACACTTCCGGGTTTGCCACGTTCGTACCCTGAAAGTTATGTAACCAGAGTGGTACGTAACTGGAGGGTCCACTGTGTGTGTGTGTGTGTGTTTGTGTTTGTGTGTGTGTGTAAGGGACGCAGGTGGCGCTGTGGTCTAAACCACGGAACCTAGGGCTTGCTAATCAGAAGGTCAGCGGTTCAAATCCCTGCAACAGGGTGAGCTCCTGTTGCTCAGTCGCAGCTCCTGCCAACCTAGCAGTTCGAAAGCACATCTAAGTGCAAGTAGATAAATAGGTACCACTCCAGCGGGAAGGTAAACAGCGTTTCCGTGCGCTGCTCTGGTTCGCCAGAAGTGGCTTAGTCATGCCGGCCACATGACCCAGAAGCTGTCTGTGGACAAACGCTGTCTCCCTCAGCCTATAGTGCGAGATGAGCACGCAACCCCAGAGTCTTCCGCAACTGGCCTTAATGGTCAGGGGTCCCTTTACCCTTTACCTTTATATATTTATCCCCAGTTCTACAGTCCTGTACACAGAATTATGCATACCCTACAAAAGAAATTCCACAACTATCTATCATGCTAAAATAAAGGCTTGTGTCAAAAAGCTGGCTTCTGTTGCATGAATAAAATATACAAATTGCATCCCGATCATGCCTGGATAGCTCAACCGGTGAGAGCCTGGTGCTGATAAGGTTGCAAGTTTGATCTCCATATGGGACAGCTGCGTATTCCTGCATTGCAAGCGGTTGGACTTGATGATCCTCGGGGTCCCTTCCAACTCTATGATTCTATTATTCTTTTTACACCTTACTGCTTGAGCAGGCAAAGAGGGCCGCCAGAAAAGGCCTCAAGGGCCACACGTGGCCCTCGGGATGTGTGTTGGACTGCCCTGATCTGGAGGAACAGAAGTTCCCCTTTCCTGCCTTACAGAATCAAGCCAGGCCTTGTAAATCAAATAGGTTGCAGATTAATTTAGCAGCGGTTGTGGTGGGGAATCACACTGCATGTATTCCACAAGTAGATTATCAGGAGAAACATCTTTAGACACATCCATATGCGGAGACCGAAACAAGATGTACCATATTTTTCGCTCCATAGGGCGCACCGGACCATAGGGCGCACCTCGTTTTTAGAGGAGGAAACAAGAAAAAAAAATATTTTTCTGGTTTTCCTCCTCTAAAAGCCCTGGGGGTTTTTTTTTGGGAGGATCAGCTAAAAGTTTTGCAGCTTTTTTTGCAAAGGGAAAAACCCTGTTTTTTTGAGGATCAGCTCAGCAAACAAACAACCTTCCTCTGCAGCACATTCAACAAAGGAGGGCTGGGCTGAAAGGGAGCCGGGGACTCTTATCTCTCTCCCGATCTCTTGCTGATCAGCTGCTCAGCAGGATCCTTTCAACACCCCCTTTTCTCTTTGTAAAATAAAAGGCATGATCCTCTTTTGGCCCCTGGGCCACCATTCGCTCCATAAGACGCACAGATATTTCCCCTTGCTTTTTAGGACAAAAAAGTGTGTCTTATGGAGCGAAAAATACGGTAAATATTTTTTTGTCTGGCAATCCATGCAATACAATGACTCATTTCTATATTCGCAGCAGCAAATCCCTAAAGGCAAGTGCATGGAAGGATAAGTTGTGTTCAAATTACCTTCCTAAGGAAATGAGGGAGGAAGTTCTTTTCATGCCAGACCTTGTTCTGCGCACGTAAAGGGAGCCTTTAGCCTCATGTATAAAGTTAAAGGTAAGCCAAGCCTGTTGGCTCAGCTGTCGAGAGCATCTGATGACTCAAGTCCAGGAAATTGTACACCATAATAATTGTTTTAAAGATGTCTCAGGACTCCGGGCTTATCCATTCATCCCTTTTGCCCTTCGGTTTCTAGGCACAGGTTTGCAGTCCGAATATTGTTGTTGTTTGTTTGTTTCCTTGTTTGTTTTTCCCCACCCCGTTCCCTAGGAAAACCCATTCTTTAATTCTGTAGCAATTCGGGTTTTGGAGGATTGCTACCATGTTTCTCCTAAAACAAGACACCGTCTTATATATATTTTCCCTCAACAAAACACAGTATGGCTTATTTTCAGGGGATGTCTTATTTTAACCACGTCGCATTGGTATGCTGCATTGCTGCATAGCCACGCCTCTCCAGGCTGTTTTAATGGGAGATGCCGCGTCACTATGGCTTATTTTCAGGGTATGGCTTATTTTCGGGGAACGGCTTATGTTTCGCAAATGAATAGAAATCCTGCTATGGCTTATTTTATGGCTATGTTTTATTTTAGGAGAAACACGGTATGTGCTCTGATTCAGCATTAAAGAGCGGGCTTCCATGGGGAAGTTATTATCATTTAATTTATTTATGACATTTATATACCATTTATATACATTTATATACTTTGGCCACCTCATGAGAAGAGAAGACTCCCTGGAAAAGACCCTGATGTTGGGAAAGATGGAGGGCACAAGGAGAAGGGGATGACAGAGGATGAGATGGTTGGACAGTGTTCTCGAAGCGACTGGCATGAGTCTGACCAAACTGCGGGAGGCAGTGGAGGATAGGGGTGCCTGGCGTGCTCTGGTCCATGGGGTCACGGAGAGTCGGACACGACTGAACAACAACAACAACAACAACAACAACAACAACAACAACAACAACAACAACAGTCTTCCAAGGATCTCAAGGCGGGATACATGGTTCTCCTCTTCCCCATTCCATCCTCACAACAAACTTGCGAGGTGGGTTAGGTTGAGAGACGGTCACTGGCCCAAGGTTCACCCAGTGAGCTTCATGGCTGAGTGGGGATTCGGACGCTGCTCTCCCAGGTCCTGGTCCAACACTCTAACCCAGAGGTTGTCAACCTGGTCCCTACCGCCCACCAGTGGGCGTTTCAGGATTTTAGGTGGGCGGTAGTGGGTTCTACGGCACAAGCTGAATCCTCCTTCCATCGAGCACTGGTGGGCGGTAAGGAAATTTTACCATCAAGAAATATGCATTAGTGGGCGGTAGGTAGAAAAAGGTTGACTACCCCTGCTCTAACCAATACACCACGCTGCGACAAAAAATAATAATAATGCTCAGACACAAAGTTTAAAGTCCCTTTGTTTAATTCTCCGCACTCTGTGCTTTGTAAAGTTTGCCGCAGCAAATATTACAGGGCTGACTAAAATCCCCAACAGCATTCTGCATATCCATCAAAGTCAGGGAAATAATGAAGAATGATTAAAATAGCAACAACAACCACCACCGCAAAGTTGTGAAGGGGCCCCAAAGTCTTAAGTGAATCAGGACAGGAGGTCAAGTCATTGCCTAGCAACTTGTTGTGAAGTTCACACAGTCAGTCTGGAAGCCTCCTTCTTAAAAAAAGTGGAGGCAAGGAAAGGCTTGAGTAAAAGAAAGGCTCAGTGGATTGGGCCCAGCACCTGTTGGAGGCCAAAGACACAGGCTGGGCAGCAAATTAAATGAAATTTCACTCTGATCTAAACCAAAAATTCCTTTGTTCCCAAGGTTCCCCCAGACGCGGCAACAATAGGAGATGAACCAAGCACTGTGTTTTCCTCGTCTCTCCGATACAGATACGAGGGACAAAGAAAGAATCAGTGCAAATTAGGGGATACGCGGGTGGTGCTGTGGGTTAAAACACAGAGCCTAGGGCTTGCCGATCAGAAGGTCGGCGGTTCGAATCCCCGCAAAAGGGTGAGCTCCCGTTGCTCGGTCCCAGCTCCTGCTCACCTAGCAGTTCGAAAGCACAAAGTGCAAGTAGATAAATAGGTACCACTCTGGTGGGAAGGTAAATGGCATTTCTGTGCACTGCTCTGGTTCACCAGAAGTGGCTTAGTCATGCTGGCCACATGACCCGGAAGCTGTACGCCGGCTCCCTTGGCCAATAAAGCGAGATGAGCGCCGCAACCCCAGAGTCTTCTGCGACTGGACCTAACGGTCAGGGGTCCCTTTACCTTTACCTTTTTGGTTTCCACTAACACCAATTATTCTCCCCTGCAAATGCACCCCAGGCTGTATGGATTTATTTTTCCTTACTGGTCTCCAGAACTGAAATCAAGCCCAGCTGAGGGGGCAAAAATAACCAGATGCAACCCTTTCAGGGGGAGAACTGGCTGGCGTGGGAAATATTAAGTACCCTCTCCCTGCCAATTTCCACATGCAAAAACCTCCCCCGTTCCAAGCCCAACATTCTGTTAACACAGCAAATGAGGGTTTGGAGACGAACATTTGACAACTCAAGAAGCGACTTGCCCTCAAGTTGAATGCGGACATTTATCTAACTCCCCATAGCAAGGAATTCGGGGCCGACTTGGGTGCATGAGAAGAAACACGACAGTCAAGAGACATGACGTGGTCCAGAGAAGAGACTGGGAAGCTGGAGGAGTTTCTCCTTTCTCTGTCTGAACTTCATTGTGAAGGTTGCAGTTCTTGCATGTCCCCTGCCAAGGACTAATGATTAAGCAGGGGGGGAATTTTAGCTTTCGAGATCTGCTGAAGTCATTTAGGTGCCATCATTCATGCCCACATATCAAGTCCTTTTCACACAGACTTTGCTTTTTGTTACACACTGGACTGAGCCCAGCGAGTTCTCCAGTTTCTCTGGATTTTCAAATGTGGAAAGCACAGTCCTGCTGATGACCCTGAGGTTCTGAGACTGTCACAGCTTCGTGACACCCACATGCATCATAATAATTGTTACAAAGGCCCCTGTTTAAGACATGCACTTTGTTAAACCATGCATCTTGCGTGTGCGAGGGGGGGGGAGGGCATTTCCCAGTGAGGTACGCGCAGCCATTTATCCTGGCTGACTTCCAAATCATTCAGATAATTGGAGAATTGGATAAATGGGTATGCCAATCACATACTGCTCTGTGGGGTGAATACACAGTGAACACACAGTGAATGCACAGAATGAACTTGTGCAATGTGCTGTTTAGATTAAATCGTGTCTGATTAATGGGGTTCTACTGAGTATACAGTGGCTTGCAATATTCGCCCATGCCAAATTTCTCGTATGTTCTCTTTCCTCCATCAGTTCCACTGATGTGTTGTTAGTGTCATCAACCAAACAGAGTTGACGGGTTGGAATATTGCCACTGCAAAGATAATTAATGCTATAATCACTAAAACACAGCACACATGGTCTGAAAATACCTCCGTCTGTTGCATTTCTCTCATTAAGAGCTGCACAACAAAGAAATTGATAAAAGAGATGAATATTCCAAGTTCTCCAAACAAACAAGCCCTGCATATGCTACAATTTATGTATTTATGTATTTATTTGTTTTTTTTAAAAAACACCTACCAAATTACTTACTACCATGACCACATCTTAAGTGCAATGCTTAATTTTGATAGGAGGCAGAATTAAAACAGGAGCTGTGTTAAAATATCGTAATTCCTTATGGGGGAAGCAATGCAAGTTTGGAACATCTGCAGAAGACTTTTAAGGCCTTTCGTCATTGTTTATTTAGAATGAGCATTCCAGTCCTGCAAGCAGATAAACCCTTCGGGTGAAGCGTTGTATTTGTACGATTTTGCAACATAGGGCAGAACAGTCTGTGCATTAGTCGGAGCGAATTAAAGAGATTATTTTGAACCAGACCGTCCCCATTAGCGTCAGTTTTATAAATGAAGAAATCATTTAAGTGCAGGCGTAACGGGGGAGGAATGTATCAAGGACACAGTGTTCAGAATTTGAATATTTTGAACATTTAGAAGCGAATAAATTGTTGTAAAAATGCTGCCAACTTCAAATAATAATAATAATAATAATCTATAGGAAAGCATTAAAGAGAGATGGGCAAGGTTAGTTGGTATACTCATTACCAAATACGAATGCTTATGCATAGGGTGTTAGGTTTGGAGCTTTCAGGGTTAAATAAGCTCAACAGTATGCCCCTCCCACAGGGATGTGTCACAACATCCGGGGTATCTGCTGTATGCAATGTCTTTGTGATTGATGTGACGGACTGTTTTTGGTCAGTCTTACTTTCGCTTTTGAGCGAACCGGAGAGGCAGGACATGTCGTCCGTGTCTCCAGGAGAGTGTCCGTGATTTAGATGCTTGTAATTAAAGCTTGCTTACTTTGAAACAACCCAGACGTTGTGGGAGTTTAATTGCTGGCACGAAAGGCACACATACCGTTGCGCAAGAAGAAGTAAGAAGTTTGAAAAAACTCTGCAAAAGCACTGGAGAGGAAAACGCAGAGGAAGCGTAGCTGGACACCACTCCAAGTGCTAAACTGGTTTTGAGGCTTTTCCAGTTAAAACCAAAAGCCCAAAAGATAGTATTCACAGCTTGAAGGATCATAAAAATATTTTTTTCTTATTTTTGTAAAATGTAGGCATATTTATGTTAAGCCTGAAGAAGGGAAGACTGAGAGCAGTTGTGGTTGGTTGGGTGGCGATCATAGACTCCAACTCCTATGGGGCTGAAGACACCTCACTTTACCTCCCCCCAAAGTATGGGGGAAAGTAGTTGAGCCCCCCAATCATGAGGGGCGGAAGCCCGACCTTGGTTTTCGAACAGTTTCGGGAGTTGAACAGACTCCCAGAACAGCTTAAGTTCGAGAACCAAGGTACCACTGGGGAGCAAGCATCTTGAGGTCCATCTTGGGCACATGGCAGAGTGCCCAAGATGGACCTCAAGATGCTTGCTCCCCAGTTACAGCCAGAAAGTTCTGCCAATTAATATTGGATTGAGGACATGAAGGCGCATTTAGAGAGGTAAAAGCCAATGGCTACTGCTTAGAAATTGCTGGCTCTGCTTCCACTTATACGTGACCCACAAGGTGTGTTTCCTTCTATCTCTGTGATTGTTCTCACAGCGTATTCAGTTCTTTTCAGACCGTGTGATTACGTATCATTGCTAATATGATTATGTGACATGTTAGTGACGTAGAAGGATGGGCTGCCAGTATGGTCTAGTTCACATGGCTGGAATTAGGATGGGGAACCTGTAGAACTCCAACTTTCTGCAGAACGCCAACTACTATTATCCCAGACAAGCATGGACAGTGGGCAGGGAATATGGGAGTTGTGTTCCAGCTACATTTCAGGAAGGCCACAGATTTCCCCACCCATGTTCTAGATGTTCCTGGAAGCAATGTTGGAGTAGGCTGACAGTAACCATATAATTTCTGAAGGAAGGTAGAAATTAGGGAATCTAGGGCAATGTGTACACGCCATCACTTCCTGACAGAACTATTGAGGTACCTCCTCCCCTACCTTTCCTAGGGTACCTAAGACCTGTGTGCCCTGCAAGAGTGCAAAAATGAGGCGTTTCAAGCCAGGGACCTTGTGTCATAAGCTCCTCAAGAGACCACCAGTCAGCCCGAGAGACCTCTGTTGTTCTATCATTTGCAGCATTTGTTTGTTTTCATATTACAAAACTGCTTATCTGCCTAGAGTGCCTTGCCAGAAAAGCAACATATTGATGGAATTGAAGTGATCTCATTCTCTGGCACCTTCACAGAAGACTCCATTCGGATGTTACACATCACCCCAAAATATCTTAGAACGGCTCTAATTTACACCCTGCGATTAGCAATGGCATGAGAGGAATCCCCAAATGTACGTTCCTGGAAAAGTTTCTTTATTCAGAATTTCCACAGTAACAAAGCTGAGCTTCCCAGAATAGACTGACTGGTTCGCTTTCAGTTCCCTCCTGAAAACTAAGCTAGTCTTTAGGCTCAATATCCCATGGTCTTTCTTCCAAATGGACTTTGGATCCAAAGCTGAGTCTATAGATGGATCTTCTGGATCACTCACCTTCCACTTCCAAAGTTACAGGCTTTGAGTACGCCGTCCCAAGGCTGTTCTTTGCCATACACCAATAGTGACCACTGTCTTCTCTTCGAACATTATGAATCCTCAAGTTGCCTGATTCAAGAATAGCAATCCGAGCATTTTCCTGCCACAAAAAATGCCCAGAGTGAGAAAGGAAGGGATTTGCTTTACACCAGGGCTAAGGAGCTTTCAGGGGATGGGTCAGTAAGGGTCTTTTGAGCCCAGCGCCACCACTCACACTTGAAACAGGTTGCTCACCTTTATAACATTTTCTCCTTTGATCCACGATACTGAAGGTTTGGGGTTCCCCATCGTAGTGCATGGAAGAACAGCCTTCAGTCCTTCTATTACTTTCACATTGGAAGGTGGGCGGGTTATTTTGGGTTCTAAAATGAAAAAAGTAAGAAAAAAAATGACAAACCTAGACAGTATCTTAAAAAGCAAAGACATCACCTTGCCGACAAAGGTCCGTATAGCTAAAGCTATGGTTTTCCCAGTAGTAATGTACGGAAGTGAGAGCTGGACCATAAAGAAGGCTGATCGCCGAAGAATTGATGCTTTTGAATTATGGTGCTGGAGGAGACTCTTGAGAGTCCCATGGACTGCAAGAAGATCAAACCTATCCATTCTCAAAGAAATCAGCCCTGAGTACTCACTAGAAGGACAGATCCTGAAGTTGAGGCTCCAGTACTTTGGCCACCTCATGAGAAGAGAAGACTCCCTAGAAAGGCCCCTGATGTTGGAAAAGATGGAGGGCACAAGGAGAAGGGGACGACAGAGGATGAGATGGTTGGACAGTGTTCTCGAAGCTACTAACATGAGTTTGGCCAAACTGTGAGAGGCAGTGAAGGATAGGCATGCCTGGCGTGCTCTGGTCCATGGGGTCACGAAGAGTCGGACACGACTGAACGACTGAACAACAACAAAGAAAAAAAATGAGATGGAGATAGCCGCCACATATGCTCTGGTCCATTGGGTCACGAAGAGCCAGACACAACTAAACAACTAAACAACAAAGACTAAAAAGGGGGGGAGAGACAACAGCCCTCTTTTCCCTCTCACTTAATAGGTAAATAGGTATATTCACTTTCTTAAAGTTCAGAGCAGAAACAAAGGTTTCCCTGAACCTCTGTCAGGGACTGGGCAGAGGAGGAATGGTGGATACCACCTCCCCAGCCTGACCCTTTCAGGGAGGAGGAAGATGGAGACAGTATACATTTACAACAGGGGTTTGAGGGAGGTCACAGCTCAGAGGCAGATGAGGGGGAAAGTTGGGAAATAATGGGAGAGGAGGAGGCAGAACCGGAATGGCAGCTGGCTGACACGGTGTCTTTAGAAAGCATTCCATCTCCATCTCCCAGAACCCGGCGAGCGTTAAAAGTAGGAGAGCAAAGAGCTCAAAGACAGAAGGCACATAGCAGCACCCGTAGAGGAGGTGATGATGATGACGAAGGAGGAAGTGGGAGAGATTCACTCAGGACAATGCCATTATCCAAGAGGCTGGGTTCTATAGCCTCTCTCTGTAATATTGAAATAAAAAAGGGACGGTAAGAAACTTTTCCTTGTCTTTATACTTCCCTGGGCAACCAGTCAGGAGCAGCTGACAGCATCCTGACAACCCCTGTGAAGCAGGAGAGTGGAGAGGCATTTTCAGTGGAAAAGAGGCAAGCAAGAGGAGGGTGCTGAACTCTCTACACTCACAGACCCTCCTTGAGGTTTTTTTGACCCTTCACTTGGGCTCATTTCCAGTTTAGGATCCTGATTGGGAGGGAACAAAGGCACTGACTGGGATCTTAAAAAAAAACAAAACCCGTTGTAAGGATTGTTGAAAGAGGACAGGCTTCAACAGCTGCTGAAAAGACAACAGAAACAGCGACCCTCCAATATATTACAGGAGGAGGTTTCAAAGGCAGGGGCTCCACAATATTGCTCCCAATTCCAATATTGCAGAGAATGGACTGCCGGATAAGATGGCATCCTCAGAAGGCTTTCTCCTGCAGAGCACGGGGATCAACTGGGTAAGTAAAGGGTGACATTTGAGAGGCCTGGATGGGATAAACCTTGGAGTAAACATGCAGATGAGCACACTGAAGAAGAAGAGGAGGAGGAGGAGGAGGAGGAGGAGGAGGAGGAGGAGGAGGAGGAGTTTGGATTTGATATCCCACTTTATCACTACCCTAAGGAGTCTCAAAGCAGCTCACATTCTCCTTTCCCTTCCTCCCCCCCAACAACAAATATTCAGTGAGGTGAGTGGGGCTGAGAGACTTCAAAGAAGTGTGACTAGCCCAAGGTCACCCAGCAGCTGCATGTGGAGGAGCGGAGACGCGAACCCGGTTCACCAGATTACGAGTCCACCGCGCTTAACCACTACACCACACTGGCTCACTGAAAGTTATCCTGACTACACATCCCCAAAGTTGGGTTTCTCGTGAGGCAACTGCCGCAGCTAGGAGCAATTCATAACCATGTCCCAAATCACAGATTCATCCCAAGGGCAGAAAGAGACTGAAACATAGGCTGCATCTACACAGCTATTAAAAAACCGCTTTAAAGCTCACAATGGAAAAGTTTCACAGCGCCATCTGGTGTCACGGTGTTATAACACATTTATAACTTTTTTTTTACTAGTGTAGTTGAGTCCATATAGTATTAAGGCAAATAATATGTTGTGTCTTGTTTTCTTTTTCATGTGAGGACAAAACCAACTATACGTTCAGTATTGCACGTGTATACTCACTCATTTTCACCTGCAATGCCCCACATCTTTCTGCCGGTACCCCTACGCCATTGTTTGCAGTGCAGCAATAGACTCCATCATCACTTTCCTCCACACTCAGAATGGTCAGGAGCTGTCCATTTTTCTCTATGCTATACCGTGTGTCAAAGAACCTGAAAAGTATATTTAAGTGCATTAAAGGGGCATTTTCAAAGATGTACGTTACAGACCTGAGATTATTCACTTGTTTTGAAAGGTGGGCTTATCACATTCACATACAGTGGTACCTCGGGTTACATACACTTCAGGTTACAGACTCCGCTAACCCAGAAATAACGCTTCAGGTAAAGAACTTTGCTTCAGGATAAGAACAGAAATCATGCTCTGGTGGTGCAGCGGCAGTGGGAGGCCCCATTAGCTAAAGTGGTGCTTCAGGTTAAGAACAGTTTCAGGTTAAGAACGGACCTCCAGAACGCATTAAGTACGTAACCAGAGGTACCACTGTATGTGAAATAGGCTATTTTCTTTCTTTCTTTTCAAAAATGTGTGGAAATTAATGTGCTGCACCAGCAAATACAAACATAGGATGGGGAGTGATAACTGGCAAAAAATAGCTGTGGAGCTTAAGTCGGTTACAAACGTTGGGTGCCTGCCCCTCTCTCTGCCGAGCAGTGGCAAGAACCCATGGGGTCCCAGGCAACCACACTGGATCTGTGCTCCTATGAAGAACTGAAGACACAGCAGAGACAGCTGTGGCTTGAAGAAAAAATGGTTTATTCACCCAATTCAAAGTGCTTGTTTTGACCTATAAAGCCTTAAATGGCTCAGGACAGCAATACCTCAAGGACTGCCTCTTTCCATGTGAACCTACCCAGACCCTGAGATCATCTTCCGAGGCCCTCCTTCGTGTGCCGTCTCCTTGAGAGGTCCGAAGGGTGGCAACACATGAACAGGGCCTTCTCTGCAGTGGCTCCACATCTGTGGAATGCTCTCCCCAGGGAAGTTCGGCTGGCTCCTTCATTACACACCTTTAGGCGCCAGGCAAAAATGCCCCTTTTTAACCAAGCCTTTGGTTGATCTTATTGACATCCAACACCCTTTTAGAATGTGGCTCTTTTGGTGGTGGAAGTGGGTTGTTGTTTTTGGTTTCATTTTATATGCTGTGGTTTTGTTTGTGAACCATCCTGAGACCTCTGGGTATAGGGCAGTGTAAAAATTGAATGAATGAATGAATGAATGAATGAATGAATAAAAATATTTACAGTCTGCTTCGAAGAAGTCCAGATCTTACAGCAAAATCATTTCAAGAGGTGCTGTTAACTCACAAAACAATGCAGACACCCTTCAGCCAACCTGCCCAAGATGGATCTCAGCTCTTCTTCCTGCTTCTTCCTCTCAGGCACCCTTGCTCCCAGAGCATTTACCCTGGCAGCCTTCCAAATCCCCAGTCTTTGTTCACACCTCAGGGCAAGGGAGAAGGAGTCAGAGGCATAGGAAGGTCAGGTGGTACCCGGTGCAGAAAATTTCTTGTCACACCCCCCCCATTGATTCCCCCGTCCCACAAAAATGGTTTTACGTTATTTCATATTTTCTTACAAAGGAATAATAACAAGTAATAGTAGTAGTAGTAGTAGTAGTAGTAGTAATAATAATAATAATAATAATAATAATAAACTTTTATTTATATCCCGCCCTCCCCAGCTGAAGTCGCGCTCAGGGTGGCTAACATCAGATACATTGGTCTAAAATCAAACAATAATTAAATTACCTCCTAAAAACATCTCAAAATCAAATATAAGTCTAATTAGATGGCTTTCCACAGGGTTAGGGTCGGGAACAGTAAGTGCTCCACTGAACTGAAATTTCAGCCTTCACGACATAGGAAAACAGCCAAGTGAACATCTATTTTGGTGGAGGAGGGTCAAGATATTTACCGATATGCATGAAATTCCATATATAGCTATATAATCCCTAGTATAGTAAGATAAGAGCTTTGGATCAGGCATTTTTTTTATAAAAAAAAGTTTTTTATGAACCGCCCTAGTAGGGCAGTAATTGTTGCATGATAATTTGTCACCCCCTCCATTATGGAAACTGGGGCGGTCCGCCCCCTACTACGCCCCTGGAAGGAATTCTCTTGTACCATGGTACTTCTAGTTACGAACTTAATTCATTCCGGAGGTCCATTCTTAACTTGAAACTGTTCTTAACTAGAGGTGTGCTTTCGCTAATGGGGCCTCTTGTTGCCGCTGCGCCGGCGGCACACGATTTCCGTTCTCATCCTGAGGCAAAGTTCTCAACTCGAGGTAACTCTTCCAGCTTAGCAGAGTTTGTAACCTGAAACGTTTGTAACCTGAGGTGTTTGTAACTCGAGGTACCACTGTATTGTTAATTGATTCTTCTTTTAATATTCAGGTTGTTTTGCATAAGCTAGCCCGGGATTTCCTCTGCTGCTTGAATTCTCCTTTCATATCCCGAATAACCCGAATCCTAGCATTTATTGATTTCTAGGATTTAGGGAGGGAGTCCCCTCCTTAAATCTGTAACAATACTTTTGCTTCGGTTATCGCTAATTCATTTGTGGCGGTGCCAACCTCTTTTGACCACATAATTTTTACCTGACGGGAATGTTATTGCGAGTCCATGTGATCTCCGCCTGAGGATAAGCCTCGACTACACACTCAAAGATGGCCACCTCTTCGACTTGGGCGTCCACTGTTTCAAGAGAAGCGGTGATGACGGGCGCTGCAAACAGAAGGAGGGAAAAGAAAGATGGCTTAAGGACACTAGTAACGTTCATGGTAGACTCTTGAGTTCCCTCAAAAGAAATATACCTGTCTTTTATGCACAAAGCAAGCCCTCGGGGCAATTTAGAAGGCAAAAAGCAATTACTCCCAACTGAAAGTTATCAAGATGAAGGACAAAGAAGAGACAATCAGGTAATTTGGGATGAGGGAGAAATTCCGTTCAGTTCAGTTTTAAAGGCAACCCTACCCAATGCACACTTTACAAAGAAGAAGAAGAGTTTGGATTTGATATCCCGCTTTATCTCTACCCTAAGATCACGATTCCTCCGTGCAAAGTTAGGCAAAGAATGCCATCCATTTTGGGGGGTTGCATCCACTACTAAATCATTTCCACACTCAAAGTGGATTTTCTCCTCTGTTGTACCCATGGAAGCTCTTCCTTATGCACAACGATTTAGCTGGATACAACTCTTTCTTTCTTTGCGCTTAGACAACAAAAAGTGCCGTGGCACCAGTTTTCATGGGCCAGGCAGCTAATTAGGAGCTAATGTTTTCAACTTGTGACTCAGCCTGTTCTATTTACAAAAGCTGTTGACAGCATTATGCAGTTGGATTGCGGGCACAATCTTACCGCCAGTATTTTAATTAAGTTCAAGCAAGCACTTCTTTGAAATATTTGTGTAAATCTTTCTCCCAGCATATTTCCCCCCTCCCTCCCACCACCCTGTGAAAAATAATTTATAAGTAGTGTTCGTCCTGAACTGATAAAAACTGTTTGCACAACCCGTGGCCTTAAAGGCCAACCTCTGTGTTGCGTGCCATTGAGTATCTGCTTCATCCAGTGCTTTGGGGGATTTTAAAATGAAAATAACAGCTTGGCAGGCAGTAACCAAGAGCAGAAAAGTGGCCTGGAGGAGGGGCTGCTAACTCTGTCCCTTTCTGCTATATGTCCACACAAAAGTTCGTCTGCTTTCTCAGCTAGGTGGGAATAGGTACATGCTCTCCAAATTTCTCTCTCGCAGGAGAGAAAGCCATTGGGAGTCGAATGGGGGGGGAACAGTGCTGAACAGACAAAAGGTGCTGAACAGACGAAAACTTAAACAGCTTTCTTTCCTCCGACTTGCCCTCTGCTTTCAATGTCAACCTCTCTCAGAGTTGCCTTTTAAAAAAAGAAAAGAACAATAGGGGGGAGAAAACTCCCAGAAATGTGTCACTTGACCCCTAAACAGATCTGTAAGATGTCAGCTGAAGTCATCAAAATAAAAAAAAATTCCTTCCAGTAGCACCTTAGAGACCAACTGAGTTTGTTATTGGTACGAACTTTCGTGTGCATGCACACTTCTGAAGCCATCATTTACAAACTGAAGTCTGAAAATTAAAAATTGAAGTCTGTTGACGTTTAAACTGGATCATGCGCCATAGAGGTATGACACTCTATAAATTTAAGAGATACTGTTACACATCTTCAAATGCATATGTAGATATAAAACATACAGTATAAAGCAGGAATAGTTCCAGCTGAAATTGAATGCTGTTGACTGTTCAGAAGGCTGCAATGAATATTTGGATCTGTGTGTATGTAGCCATGTGAGAAGATCTGTTGTATCGATCTGTATTTCAAAGCATCTTTTAAAATGTGTTTTCTCCCTGAATGTGATTTCTATAGGGGCTTTCAGAATAAATATTTGACGTGTTCTGTTTTGTTTTGCGTTTAGCTGAATCATGGAAGGAGTGCCAAAGTCGGTGGATAAACAGATAAGGCTACAGTCCCCTGCAAACTTAACTACAGGAAAGCCCTATTGAACACAGAAGGACTTGCAAACATGCAGAGAATCGCACTGTTAATTTCTAATCCACACATTGGTCTGGGAGATACAAATCGCATCAGTTAGTTTGCACTGAATGGGCAAAGATCAAACTCCTCAAGCATCCCTGCATCTTCCTATCTAGCACACTTCTGAAGATTTATCTCATGCAGCCTGATGGTCTATCTATTTACTTACAAGTCGCACAGAGTTCAGTGGGACTTACGTCTCAAAGCATTGCTAGCTGGAGCATATTCCAGCTCACAGCACAGGGGAAAGGTTTCTGTCTTATCACTTGTGTTTAACATGATACGGAGGATAAGCAGCCTTCCCACACAAACAGCCCAGAGAAATTCCTTCCTCCATCACAGTGCAACCGATCCAGCAGTTTTGCAAACACAAAAAGAGACACCAGTTCTCCTTCGAAGGCAATCGCAGGTGCAGTGCTGGGAGAAAGGAGTTCACTGGTGCAAATTTCTGCGGCTTTTATATCGATCACAGGCTTTGGGGGCAAAGAAAATAGAAGATGGACATTATCTCACACCAACCTTTAGGTGATTTCTCAGCCAAGCTGAAGGCCGCAAGAGTGAAGAAATGAACCAGTGGAATGTTGAGAGCGTCTTTCATGATTAATCCACGGAGGGAGAAAGGGGTACGTCTCCTTCAGCCAAAGGCAGGCATATTCCTTCGTGATGGCTTCCCGTTGAAGCACGGTTTTCTGCAACGTCCCTCTCAGCCACTGTCCCTGCTGTGGGTACTAAGTATAATCAGGAATCCTCGCACTTGCCTGCAGTGATGGACAGGACCAGCTGCTGTGCTTCCACTTAGGTCAGTATCAAAATGTGGGGGCTCATGAAACAAGAGAACGCAAATCCCTTTAGAATTCCTTCTAAGCAAACATTCGGCAGCAGACAATGCCCTTGATGCCTTTCTAATATAATAACTGGAGCCAGGGAGACAGAAAATGCCCAGCCTCTTCTGTGGCCAAGAGCCAATAAACTCAGTGTTCTTCTTTCACGTTTCAATTGCATTTATTAAATTCGTATACCGCCTTTCACGGTGTATTTTTTTTTCTAGAAAAAGAGGTGCCAGAACACCCTCGTTCTCTTAGAAGGGCAATGGCGCCCACCTGAGAGGTGCCAGAACTAAATTCTGGCAAGTTCTGGCTGAACAAAAAAGGAAAAAGCCCTGGCCATTCATCCAGGACAGTTCACAACGTGAAAATGCAAAACGAGAACACGAAATACGTAATGACGCAAAAAAACAAACCCGTAACTCACAAACAGATTTAAAAGGCTGTTAATCAGTCAAAGGCCTGGTTATAGAGAAACATTTATAGAGAAAAATTTATAGAGAAAAATATGGCACCAGGCAAGCCTCCTTGGGGAGAGCATTCCACAAATGGGGAGCCACTGCATTCCACAAATGGGGGGCCACTGCAGAAAAGGCCCCCTCTCGTGGTGCCGCCCTACTGCCCTTACTCCGATTAAAATAAGGACGTCCCATTCCATAATGATAATTTTACTATTTATACCCCACACGTCTTACTGGGTTGCCCAAGCGACTATGGGCAGCTTCCAACATATATAGAAACATAATAAAACATGAAACGTCGTTGTTGTTTCTTAACTTCCCTATTCAGATGGCTTGGGGGTTGGGTAACTCCATACCCTTCAACATTTCTCCCATGAAAATAGGGACATCCTAATGAAAAGTGGGACATTCCGGGATCAAATCAGAAACTGGGACGGCTTCTCTAAATCAGGGACATCCCTGGGAAAGAGGTACACTTTGAGGGTCTGGACACTATCCTTCTGTTGAAGCATTGGCTTTTCCATTTTTTTCTTTTTTGCTGCTGCATAACACTGTTGACTTTTGTTAAGCTTGTGGTCCATCAAGACCCCTAGAACCTTTTCACGTGTACTGCTAGTAAGCTAGATGTCCCCCATCTTATATTTGTGCAGCTGGTTCTTCCTGTCTAAGTGCAAAACCTTACATTTTTCCCTATTGAAATGCATTTTGTTAGCTTGGTCCCAGTTTCCCCATCTGTTAAGATCATTTTGAATTCTGGTTCTGTTTTCTGCAGCATTAGCTACCCCTCCCAGTTTGGCAGAACCCTGTGGCACCCCACTTCAAGAAGGATACTGACATGTCCAGAGGAGGGCAACCAAAATGGTCAAAGGCCTGGAAACGATGCCTTATGAGGAACGGCTTAGGGAGTTGGGTATGTTTAGCCTGGAGAAGAGAAGGTTGAAGGGTGATATGATAGCCATGTTCAAATATATAAAAGGATGTCATATAGAGGAGGGAGAAAGGTTGTTTTCTGCTGCTCCAGAGAAGCGGACACGGGGCAATGGATTCAAACTACAAGAAAGAAGATTCCACCTAAACATTAGGAAGAACTTCCTGACAGTAAGAGCTGTTCGACAGTGGAATTTGCTACCAAGGAGTGTGGTGGAGTCTCCTTCTTTGGAGGTCTTTAAGCAGAGGCTCGACAGCCATCTGTCAGGAATGCTTTGATGGTGTTTCCTGCTTGGCAGGGGGTTGGACTGGATGGCCCTTGTGGTCTCTTCCAACTCTAGGATTCTATGATTCTATTATTCACTTGTCAATTTTTTCCAGGATGATGAGGAACCATTAATAAGTACTCCTTGGGTTCAGCCAGTCAAGCAGCTACAAATCTGCCAAACAGTTACCTCGTTCAAATCACATTTTACCAGCTTCCTTGCAAGAATATTATGGGGGACTTCGTCAAGAGCCTTGCTGAAATCAAGATACACTATGTCCACAGCATTCCCCTGATCCACCAAGCCTGTAACTCCATCCCCACACCCAAAAAAGAGAAATGAGTCATGCAACTAGAAGATCGATAGCTGTAAAGAAACCGCTGCCCAGGGAGCAAGAGCATATTTTGTTATCATGCCAGCAACAGTCATATAAATTGAGATGACTCAGGTCCACAGAGTCTTCTTCAGTAAAAGAATAAAAGCTTTATTGAGTTAAAACAAACTTGTTTGCAAATACAGGTGGGTAGCCATGTTGGTCTGCCAACGTTTCAGTGTATCTGAAGAAGTGTGCATGCACACGAAAGCTTATACCAAGAACAAACTTAGTTGGTCTCTAAGGTGCTAATGGAAAGATTTTTTTTATTTTGTTTTGTTTTGTTTGCAATTAACAGCATAGTGAACAGAAGATTAAACTAGCTTCAGAGCATACACAGAGTTTCCATTGAGTACTGGCTTCACGGAGCACAGGCTCCACCACACACATTGAGACACTGAGTCTGCCTGCAAGCAGATACAATACTTATACAGAGATTGAGTCATCCTCAAGATGAGTCACAGTGATCAGGGCCATCTTAAGCATATCCGGCGCTGTTGTGCAAAGATCCCTCCGGCACCCCCCCCCCTTTCCCAGAGTTGCCAACCTTTTTTAGGGAGGACAGCACTGCCTGCGACGCGCCCAGCTTTGCGGGACTGGAGGAGGCGGGGAGCGGCTGGAGGGCAGCTCCTCCAGCAGGGAAGAGGCGGAGGCTGGATGCGGCGGCTCCCGGCTCAGCTGTCCGCTTCGTGCCATGGTGGCCACAGCAGGCGGAGGCTGCGGGCGTGGCGCTGCTTCGCCGCAGCATGGCAGAGGCGGGTGAGGGCGGCGAGCTGATGCTGGGAGGTGCCACGTCCAGCCTCCGCCTCTTCCCTGGCGCCCTCCAGAACTTGGCGCCTTGGTGCCCTGCGCCACTAGACTCTATGGGTAAGACGTCCCTGACAGTGATTCAGCATACTAAATGATTCTGTAGCTTTTCAGCATTTCACAACATTTCTAGGCTCCTTTACTGCTTCTGCTCTCAAATACCTTTGTCACATGACACCATCAGCACCAGCCAGCACAGCCAAGGGTGGTGGGAGTTGTTGTTCAACAACATCTGCAGGGTTCCACATTGGCTGTCTCTGCTTTAAGAGTTTGCGCGAGTTGCCGAACAGGAATCTTGACGAAACACCCAGAAGCACTTTTATGTGGAACTGGCTATAAAGAGAGGCAGGATGGGCTGCCTGCAACTGAAACTGGCAGGCCTGGCAGGACCAGATCTTGCTTGCTTTCGAATGTGCTACAGTCACTCCAAAATTTATATATTTTGCAAAGGGGAGTTTGATGACCAGATTGAAGGGTGTGTCGTTTTGTGTTGTGTTGTGTTGTGTTGGGCTGTGTTCCAAGCCTTTGATGGACCTTACTCTTTCTGGACGCTAATAAATCATCATTGCCTGGGATGGTTATCATTGCTGAAGCAAATACAGATACTTAGAAAGGACAAACTGTTTCGCTCTTAACAACAGACTGTCACGTCCCACTGAAATCTGCTCGGGGGGGGGGATCAGCTTCCTCGCTGTATCTAACCCTGCCCTTACTCTTGGGGAACAGCAGCGCCTAGGCAGAATCTGGCCCAAATGTTTTGAGGATAATAGAATTGGGAGTACTGTATTTTTTTTCTGTGTATAAAATGACACCTTTTTGGGGGACCCAAAATTAAGAAACCAATATTTCTTTAGTTGTTCTGTCCGCAGATCTGTCACAATTAGGAAAGCAAGGAACACAATGTGACCAGGATATTGTAGATTCTGCCAAATTAACTCGTATTTTAAAAGGAAAAGAACCCCAAATGGCTGCCTGTTCATGTTCAGTGATTCCTTGGTTGTCGAACAGCTTGGCTCCTGAACAAACAGCTCCTGAACACCGCAAACCTGAAAGTGAGTGTTCCAGTCTGCGAACAGCCAACACAGCTTCCGATTGAGTGCAGGAAGCTCCCACAGTCAATCAGAAGCCGCGTCTTGGTTTTTGAACCATTCTGGGAGTCGAACGGACCCCCGGAATGGATTAAGTTCGACAACCAAGTTAACACTGTACACTTCCACCAGACTGCTGCGAAGTCCTCTGGGTGGATTGAAGATTCCCTTTGAAAAACAGCTACCAGTTTCACCTATCAATCCAAGATAGATTTTTTCTTCTTCTTTTTTATAATTTTTAATTGGTTTTACACAATTTTACACATTTTAACTTTAACCATTTCAAACATTAAAGTAAAAGGTTCTTTTGAACCTTTGGACCTCCTTCCCTCCCTCCATGGGTTCCATATTTAAGATTAATTTTTCTGCATCTTTTACCATTATCCATCTGTTATATATCCATAGTTACCATAGTTAATTCCTCATTACAGGTGTCATTACATTAATGACAAGATAGATTATTTCTAAGAGTTACCAATAAAAACAACTAAATAAAAAGAAGGAAGGAAGGGAAGGAAGGAAGGAAGGAAGGAAGGAAGGAAGGAAGGAAGGAGATTGTTTTCCAATCCATTGGCTTCCACTCCACCATTTGTGATCATCTCCCATCTTCTCCGACCACAAAGCCATTTATTTCTCCCATCAACAAAACAACTTTCTTTGTCTGCCTCTGTTTTTTCCAGCAGGAGTTACTTTTCTCCTCACGCCATTGCCACAGAAGCGTTTTAAGAAACCTGTTGGTGGCGAGGCTAGCTTATGTTATGCGGACACCTGCCTGGGAGCGAGTACAATGAGATCAGCCACTAACAAAGGCCATGAGCCAGCTGCTAGGCTTTGAGCAGCTAAGGGGACCTCTGCCAAGTCAAAAGAGCAATCTCGAAGTGACACAAGTGCTATGTCTTTTTATAGCCAGCTCGAGCTTTCCTGAATCACTCTTCGCTGTAATGAAATTGAAACATAACACTTCAATTTCTCCAGACCTACAAAGCTGACGCAGACCTTGGGTCCATTTCGGACAGCATTGCTCTTTTGCAGATCGGAGACAATACCTCTCTAGAACTGGGGGCCGAGGTCTTTCCCGTCACCTGCTACCTGAACCTCTCAACTGGATATGCCACAGATTGAACCTGAGACCTTCGGCGTGCAAATCAGGGGTTCTTGAGCTCTTCTTGCCCTTCTCTGCTGATTTTATCCAGCATCTAGTATCTGGAGGTACACTGCCTGGGGCAGAATCTCTCCAAAGACCCCAAAGATACCCTGATTCCCAAGATCCTTTTACAAGTGGAGATGCGGTAGGTTGAACCTGCAACCTTATGCTTGCAAAATATGAGACCCACCTCTGAACTATGGCTTACTCTTCCAGAACATTTATCATTTAGCGATCATAAGCAGAAATCCCAGTGGATACTTCTTGCCTCATCTCACCCCTGCATCACACAGAGTGTTTGTTGTGGGGGAGGAAGGGAAAGGAGAATGAAGGCCGCTTTGAGACTCCTTAAGGTAAAGTTAAAGGGACCCCTGACCATTAGGTCCAGTCGTGTCTGAGTCTGGGGTTGCAGCACTCATCTCACATTGCTGGCTGAGGGAGCCAGTGTACAGCTTCTGGGTCATGTGGCCAGCATGACTAAGCCGCTTCTGGTGAGCCAGAGCAGCACACAGAAACGCCATTTACCTTCCCGCCAGAGCAGTACCTATTTATCTACTTCCACTTTTGACGTGCTTTCGAACTGCTAGGTGGGCAGGAGCTCACCCCATCACAGGGATTCGAACCTCTGACCTTCTGATCAGCAAGCCACCTGCGTCCCTCTTGAGACTCCTTAGGGTAGTGATAAAGCGGGATATCAAATCCAAACTTCTTCTTCTTCTTCTTCTTCTTCTTCTTCTTCTTCTTCTTCTTCTTCTTCTTCTTCTTCTTCTTCTTCTATATGTGGGGTCCCCCCCCCAGCTTTGATTTCCCAACTCTATCAGAATTCACATGTTGTCTTTCACCAAACAATTAATTCCTTGAGTCAAGGCTAAACAGTAAAAGCAACACTCTGAAGTTTTAAATCTCTCTTCCTTGCTGGAACTCCCAGCTGAAATCTCTATACCGACGCTGACATCTGCTGGTTGACTTTGTGATCCACAAAGCTTTTCATTGAAAGGGCAAGTCCCTACGTTGCAATAGAGAGTTGTTGCTGAGAGTTGTTGCTAACAAAAGGCTGGGTTCAGTTTGAACTTTTGATTGATATGGCCCCAGATACAAGCCTTCTGGAAGCTTCACCAGTTCTATGTGAATTCTCGGGCAGGTCCTGTAACAACAATGGGGAGACGTTTTGAAAGAAGGGTTAGGATTTTCAGGAATGGCCTGGTGAGGGAAGGTCCTGGGTAGAGTTTGTTTGTGCATCTGTACTCAATTAAGAACGAAGTGTGGATTGATATTACCACTGAGTCTACGGTTGGCTGTTTTTCTTTGATATGCGTTTCCAAATGGAGAATGGGTGGTCTACCATGGCCCTGGATCATGTTTGGATGCACCATCACTCAACTCATTTGTGGAGGGACACGCCCTGCGATGATGGAACCTCATATGACCTGGTCACTAGGAGCAAGCTAAAAATATGTGAGGTTTAGCTGGCCACAAGTGGATCATCAGTTGAACATAATAACTTATGAAGAGCCTGGATCAGGCCAGTGGTCCATCCATTCCTGCATCCTGTTCTCACAGTGGCCAACCAGATGTCCATGGGAAACCCACATGCAAGATCTGAGTGCAAGAGCATCTCTCCCTTCCTGTGATCTCCAGAAACTGGGATTCAGAGGCATGTTATACGCTGAAAGAAATTTATATTAAAATGATGTACTGGTGGTATTTAACTCCTAGTAAATTATCAAAAATGTACAAAACATGCTCAAATGTACTTTGGAAATGTAAGGGAAAAGAAGGCACTTTTTATCATATGTGGTGGAATTGTAAAGTAGAAAACCATTTTGGGAAATGATATACAATGAGTTGGGGGAAAAAATGTTTAAAACAACCTTTGCTTTTAAAAAAAAGCCTGACGCCTTCCTTTTAGAAATTCTAGGTGCCAAAATATTTATGTATGTTACCAGGGCTGCACAGATGTTACTGGCCCAGAGATGGAAAGAAGATAAAGTTCCTAGCAGAGAAGAATGGCAGATGAAGTTAATGGACTATGCTGAAATGGCTAAAATGACCGGAAGAGTCAGAAATCAGGAAGACCAGAATTTTAATAAGGAATGGGGGAAATTGTAAACAGCTAAAATTGTTAGTAGGATTGGAATATCACTTGTAGTTTAAGATTGAATTCTGAACATGATGGAAGAGTTACAGTTAGGCAGCCATGTTGGTCTGCCATAGTCAAAACAAAATAAAATAAAAAAATTCCTTCCAGTAGCACCTTAGAGACCAACTAAGTTTGTTCTTGGTACGAGCTTTCGTGTCCTCATACCAAGAACAAACTTAGTTGGTCTCTAAGGTGCTACTGGAAGGAATTTTTTATTTTGTTTTGTTTTGATAATGGAAGAGGTAAAGGATTTGGAGTATCATAAAAGATGTGGGAGGAAATGATTAATATTAGGACCCACAAAGAGGAGGATGCAAGTCCAGAAGCACTGCTGTCTCTAACTGTGGATTTTGGGGGGGCAGTGGGAGAGGCACAGAAGGTGGGGGACATGATAGAGGTACATACAATTCTGCCTGGAGGGGAAAGTGTATAGAGCTCTTGCCTAATACTAGAACCAGGAGTCACTCAATGAAGCTGAAAATGGAAGATTCAGGACAGGTGAGTGGAAATACTTGTTTTATAGAGTGCATGGTTTAAACTATGGAGTTTGGTATTGCAAGATGTGGTGGTGGCCAGATGCCTTTAAAAGGGGATTAGACCAGGGATCAGCAAACTTTTTAAAAAAATCTTTTTTTAAAAAAATTATTATTATGAACACCCATCAACCTTTCCACGATATTCTAATTTTTTGAGTTTCACCTGTACTAGTTTATATATTAGCATGTAAATATTGGTAAAAGGGTCAACTGTAATGAAGAAATATGACTATGAATTTCATTCTTTATGTGTAATTGTTATTGTTAATTTTGTTATCATGGAAGTTTAAATGAAGTGTATTTTAAATCTTTTAAAAAAAAGGAAGACGGGGTTTTTATTTCAAATTGTTAAAGCTTGTATATTTGCACCAGAGCACCACTGGAGGGTAGCAAAAGCCCAGCACTTGATCCTCATTGCTGATTCTCACAGGGTGGGCTGGTTGTCTCGTTGGTTTTAAGCAGTCAAGCCTGTTCTAGGATCTTTGAAAGCTTCTGGGGTCTTTAGTTACTGAATCAAGTAGCCAATGGGGTGCTCTCCAGATGTGGCTGGCCTCCAATTCCCATCTGCGCCGGCCAGAACGGCCAATGGTCAGGGATGATGAGACCTGTAGTCCGGCAACTTCTAGAACGATTGGCTGTTCCTGGCCTAAAGCTTTAGTTTCTTTCATCCATTGCTTGTTCCAACTAAACACTGCAGTCCTAATTTACACACACACACACACACCCCGCTCCAATTTCCACTTTTCTGTATGTGCTTTGAAAGAATGCAGCTGAAGGCTTTATTTTTTAAAATCCATCTTGAGCCCATTTCTTGACACAAGGCAGTCGTGACAAATGCCCGGCTCCTTCTGCTAGAAAACAAAGTGTCTTTGAAGTTGATGATGAAACTTTGACAAGGCCAGGGGTCCAGCTCTGCTGGAAACTCAAAATACCTCCACCGGAGACTCATGATTTACTTAAAACAGGGTCCCTGACACCACGTAAGGCCAAGTCCTCCTTCCGTTTATCAAGGAACACATAAACAATGTCAGCAAAGGCAGTGTGAAGCCAGGAGACTGGAGTTGACCCTCTGAAATACTGCTCAATGGTCATCAAAGAAGCAGAATGTCCATTCACAGATAATTCTGGAAAGTTTTCATTCTGGTTCTTCTTTGAAAGGGTTTCTTACTACAGTGGTACCTCAGGTTACATACGCTTCAGGTTACATATGCTTCAGGTTACAGACTCCGCTAACCCAGAAATAACGCTTCAGGTTAAGAAATTTGCTTCAGGATGAGAACAGAAATCGCGCAGTGGTGGGAGGCCCCATTAGCTAAAGTGGTACCTCAGGTTAAGAACAGTTTCAGGTTAAGAACGGACCTCCAGAACGAATTAAGTTCTTAACCCGAGGTACCACAGTATGTTCCTTACTAGCATTATCAGTCTATTTGGACTGGACAACTAATCCAGAATCATAGCTGTCAACTTTTCCCTTTTCTTGCGAGGAATCCTATTCAGAATAAAGGAATTTCCCTTTTTAAAAAAGGAAAAAGTTAGCAGCTATGTCCAGAATGTGGCAGCCAGACTGGTGACTGGGCGTGGCCACCGAGACCCCATAACACTGGTCTTGAAAGGCCTACATTGGCTCCCAGTATGTTTCCGAGCACAATTCAAAGTGTTGGTGCTGACCTTTAAAGCCCTAAACGGCCTCAGTCCTGTATACCTGAAGGAGCGTCTCCACCCCCATCGTTCAGCCCGGACACTGAGATCCAGCGCCGAGGGCCTTCTGGCGGTTCCCTCACTGCAAGAAGCAAAGCTACAGGGAACCAGGCAGAGGGCCTTCTCGGTGGTGGTGCCTGACCTGTGGAACGTCCTCCCACCAGATGGCAAGGAAATAACTATCTGAAGGCAGCCCTGTTTAAGGAAGCTTTTAATATCTGATGAATTATTGTATTTTAACGTTTTGTTGGAAAACACACAGAGAGACTGGGGAAACTCAGCCAAATTGGCAGGGTATAAATATATTATTATTATTATTATTATTATTATTATTATTATATGCATTCACAGCACAGAGAGGACTGCATTTGCCAGGGGCCGAAGACCAGCAAAGGAATCATATGGCAGAATGTTCCGTTTATCAAATGCCGTTGCCCATTTGCAATCTAAAGCAACAGAACCTAGGCGATGATTTTGCTACCTCTCTGAAGCCCTAGTCAGGAGTCACAAAAAGCAAAGTATTTTAGGTGTGTGGGGCTGCACACATCTCCGCCTCCAAGTTGTCTACCTTTAGTGGCAAGGTCTAAAAAGGGATTTGCAAGTGTGTTGGCTTCAACACACTTACAATACTCAGAAGCGGACTTCGGGCTTTCAAATTTCAGCAGCGCCATGTGCAAGGCTGAAAACCGGCAGCCCCCCTCCGCTTCTTGTGCTGTGCTCCACATCATTGTTGCAGCACCCCCTGCAGCGCCGCCCCCCCCCCCCCGGTGCAGCTGAACTAATCGTGCTACCCTAGAACCACCTCTGCAAGAGACCCCTGAACAGGGCTGGATTTAGGTTTGATGAGGCCCTAAGCTACTGAAGGTAATGGGGCCCTTTATATGCCCAGCTGTCCTTTGTCAACAACAAATTGTCGCTGTTTTTTGTGCTGAATATGTTGGAGATTCAATCCCCGTGTCTACAGTCATGGGATTGTTGTCTATCACATGACGGTATGTGTTTTCATTCCACAGAATAGGAAGTGACGGAGACAGGATGTTTGTGTTACTGTGTTTCCTGAAGTGGGACTATTGTCCTTTGTTCTTTTTCTTTGCTGTCTGATGCTAGAGAGAGAGGGAGCCATGTTGCAGTGCTCCGTGTGTGTTTATATGTAAATAAAGTAGATTAGCAAAAGTGCTGAGTTGCTGAGTTCTGTTACGCAACTGCGCAAACTCTGCAGATCCACAAGTGTGCTAATGCTTTTTGGCATTAGTCGCTGTGATGTTCGGGCAGATGAAAGCTTTTGAAGCACCCGAACGATCGCCCAGGGGGGAGGGAACATGCCAGTTGGGCATGTGTCTCTGCCAGGGTCCTACTTGTGTGTAGGAAATCCTAACAGAATATATGCTTTATGGACCTAATAGGTATCTAAAGCCATTTGCAAATGCAGAATGTAGCCACCACATATATAGAAATGAGCAAACCAGTGATATTTTAGGGAGCAGACGGGGCCCATTACTTACATCATAGGAGCCTACACAACACAAAACACTGTTACTGTATGCAGGTTTTATTTTATTTGTTTTTTATCTTATAATTTGGAAATGTACACCCAGGTTTTTTTCCCTTTATTTTTTTTTGGGGGGGGGGGGTCCCGCAAGAGTGTGGGGCCCTAAGCTATAACTTGTTTAGCTTATACCTAAATCCGGCACTGCCCCTGAAATCATCATGCAACCTTGCTGTTGAATGTAGCAAGAAGTCACAGCGACTGAACTCTGTGGTTCCATGAAACTGGGGCGGTGGCAACCTTGATGCGCTTCGGGTGGCGGTATGTGTGCATCACACTGCAGGCAGAAAAATGTCTAATAATGATAATCTGCCTCCGAAACCCATTCCTGACATATTTTTGCCGTGACTCACACGAGGCGCAAACTGCTTGAGCAGCGGTAGTAACGAAGTAAAGACAATCTTGGCCTGGCAACGCGCACCAGAAACCGGACACCAAACAGACAACATAGCAACAACAAAAGAAGCCAGAGCAGCTGCACACCAGGCAAGAATAAAAATGTTATTTTACAAAGTTAAAGAAGAAAAGAAAGAAAGAAAATATATTTGAGGGGAGAAAACAAGGAACTTGCCATTTTTGTCAACATAGAGCAGGCTTTTTCTGGTTGCCTCATTGTCACAAGCAAGGAGTGATGTCATCATTTCTCCAGGTTTAAATGCATCCTCATCCTAAACAGGCTAAGTTAATGAGAGTTGGGGTCTAAGGGCTCGTCCACACACACACTTGTCCCAGGAGCGGGTGGCGCTGCGCTCTTTGGGCTTGCCAATCGGAAGGTTGGTGGTTCAAATCCCCATGACGGAGTGAGCTCCCGTTGCTCTGTCCCAGCTCCTGCCAACCTAGCAGTTCAAAAGCACACCAGTGCAAGTAGATAAATAGGTACCGCTCTGGTGGGAAGGTAAACAGCGTTTCCGTGCGCTCTGGTTTCCATCAAAGTGTCCCGTTGAGCCAGAAGCGCTTTAGTCATGCTGGCCACATGACCCGGAAAAGCTGTCTGGGGACAAACACCGGCTCCCTCAGCCTAAAAGTGAGGTGAGCGCTGCAACCCCATACCCACATTTGACTGGACTCAATGGTCCAAGGGTCCTTTACCTTTACCTTTTTTTACCACTTGCCCCACCCGTTGTCCCCAAACTTGCTCTTTACCACTGAATCAGAGCAAACACCAGTCAGGTTTTCTGCAGATTGACGTTTACTCCAGTTGAGTTTTCTGGGGAAATTGTTGCGACAAGAGGGAAACATCTCAGACCTGTGCTTTATAGGTGCAGGACAAGCGCAAGTGTGGGGAAGCCCTAACAACACCCGGAGAACAGCACACTAGATACCCCCTGGTCTAGTCACAAGGGCAGGATACATGTTCTTCCCCATTTTATCCCTTCAACAACTTTGTTTGGTTGGGTAGGCCTAGGTATAAACACCATCTCCAACTCCTCGAAAGATTTACACATCCCTTGGGAAGACAAGCGAACTAATGCCAGTGTACTGGAAGAAGCAAAGATCATCAACGTCGAAGCAAGAATTCTTCAACATCAACTTTGTGGGACTGGTCATGTTGCGCGGATATCTGATTATCGTCTTCCAAAGCAACTACTCTATTCCAAACTTAAAAATGGAAAGTGTAATGCTGGTGGTCAACAAAAGAGGTTTAAAGAGGTCTCTCAAGGCAAATCAAAAAAATGTAGTTACAGGTAGGTAGCCATGTTGGTCTGCCATAGTCAAAACAAAATAAAAAATAAAAAAATTCCTTCCAGTAGCACCTTAGAGACCAACTAAGTGTGTTAACACTGGTCTACAAGCGCTCCAATTGGAGAACAGTCTTTCCCAAAGGTGTCGTGGGCTTTGAAGACGCTCGAACTCAGGACAAAAAGGGAGAAACGAGCTAAGAGGAAGGCACGCTTCGCAAACCCTCACCATGATCAACTCCTGCCTTGAAACCTATGTCCCCACTGTGGAAGGATGTGTGGATCCAGAAATGGCCTCCACAGTCACCTAAGGACTCACTGTTAAAACAGTGTTTGTGGAAGACAATCTTACTCTGCTACGAGTGATTGCCAAAGAGGAGGAAGAAGTGACTGGCCCAAAGAAACCCAGTGAGCTTCGCATTTGGCCTTACAGTTCAAGTCTGACATCACCCACTAGGCCACACTGCCTGTCTTACACGAAAAGCCCATTCGTTTTCAAACTTGAGTGGATAAGGTTACGGCACGCATTCTGTGAAATCACCCCCTTGTTCTGTTTGGATGCCTGTCAGGGGCTTCTAAAACAATTGTACAAAATGTTATTATTTCTTACTCCATGAGTGGAGGCAGCTGTTGTCTCCCACGTCAGGGGCTTGCAATGCATGTGTCCAAAGCATCCATCGCCACCGATTAAAGCACAGCAGCCTTGAACTCTCGTGGCGGTCCGTGTCTGTGTCATAGACCCCAGCGCATGCACTTAGAGCAGCTGCAGCCAAAATATATAGAACTCCAAACTCTGGCTTCACTCCCCGTCCTCCATTTTTCTTACGAGGAGGACCGTGTCAGTTTTAAGAGCACGAGCTGCAGGCCAAAGTTCCAATCAGGACCTCACTATAGGCAAGCTATTATCCCTCTGCATCAAGGAAGTCTCACGTTTCTATTTTGCAGGATAAATGAGATCTCCTGGTTCTGAGTGATGGCTATTTTCCTGAGTCATGCAGAGCAATGCAGTAGCTTCATGCTCAAAGCCCTAGTGATGAAGTAGACTCCATGTGTGGGAATGTTAAAGATAGTAGGAAAGGATATATTGGATAACTATTCTCCTTCCTTCGCTCACGCTAGTGAGTGATGTAGCAGAGTAAATTCTCCTCAATATAGCTGGAAGCTAGTTTGCAGATTCGTTTGAATCTCTTAGTTAAGTTTATTCCTGGTATCCCCTTTCGATCCCTCTTAAAAGAATAAAGACACAAGAGTCTTTCTGAGTAAAGTAGCAAAAAGTTTACTCACACATTCAGTTCACGGTTTGATCCCTGAAAGGCAGGCTTTACTTACCCCCTGCCTGTGCCCACTCTAGGGAAATAAGAAATGTTGCATTTGACTGTACTAATGGATTAGATCCAACACCATGCATAAGACTTTGAAGATAACTCTTTACTTGCAGGATGGCAACTATTAACAAGCAGTAGTATTGATGCATATCAAGTCCAATACAATGTGTTTCTCTCCCTTGAGCCCAAGAGAGGGTCTTCTAGCTTCTAAAAGTGCTTCAAAACAGTCGATACATTATAGCTTGTCTGTCTTCACCCAATCCTCCAGACACAGCATCTCCACACAATGGCAAAACAACCACCCAACCCTCCTATCCCTACAGAAGACACACACAGGCTCACTTTTACAGCGAGTTAACCAATAAGTTACCATAAGAATAAGAAATCAAGATAACATTTTTTAAAATAAAAGAATGTTAAAGGTTTATTGAATATTTACAGATAAATTGTAAACACTGGCAGGATTATTCTAATAACCTGCTGCTACATAAGTTTGTGTGTGTGTGTGTGTGTGTGTGTGTGATAAATGAGTAAGTTAATGTGGAGATGCAGAATATATTAAAAATAAATTTAAGGAACTGCAGAAAGAGGGGGAAGGAAGTCAAGTTTTGAAATGTAAAAATGATTGTAAAATCAGTGAAATGTATATATCTGAAAAGTTTAAATGATTTTTAAAAATCCAATTTATTCTTTGTCAAATACATTTTTTTAACAAATACAGTACAATTACTAACACTAAGGCAGTGGTGGACCTTTGAATACCAGGTGTTAGTGACAAGCAACGGAGAGCCAGTGTGGTGTAATCGTTAAGAGCGGTAGTCTTGTAATCTGGTGAATCGGGTTCGCTTCCCCGCTCCTCCACATGCAGCTGCTGGGTGACCTTGGGCTAGTCACACTTCTTTGAAGTCTCTCAGCCCCACTCACCTCACAGAGTGTTTGTTGTGGGGAAGGAAGGGAAAGGAGAATGTTAGCCGCTTTGAGACTCCTTTGGGTAGTGAAAAACGGGATATCAAATCCAAACTCCTCCTCCTCCTCCTCCTCCTCTTCTTCTTCTTCTTCTTCTTCTTCTTCTTCTTCTTCAATGGGAGGGAACTCTTACCTTCATTCTTCTCAGGCATCTAGCTGGACACAATTAGAAAGAGGATGTTGAACTAGAAAGACCTTTGGTCTAATCAAGCAGGGAATTCTAAGCCCCCGAGGAGCTTGCGGGGAGGGCCATGAAGAACAAAGAGAGCTGGTGTGGTGTAGTGGTTAGAGCCCTGGACGAGGACCTGGGAGACAGGGGTGCAAATCCCCCCACTCACCTCACCGTGTGTCCTTGGGCCAGTCACCGTCTCGCAGCCTATCCTACCTCACACGGTTGTTGTTGAGGATAAAATGTGAAGAGGGAGAATAGTGTACACCGCCTTGAGCTCCTTGAGAAAAGTTGGGGGTATGAATGTGATAATAAACGAAAACATAAATGTGAGCCAAACCCCCTGCAATGTAAGAATCTTTTGCCCAACATGGGGCTCGAACCCAGGACCCTAAGTATCATGGTCTACTGACTGAGCTAGCAGGACATGTGTGACTTCACAAGGTAAATATGAGGTAGTCGGGGCAGACTCTAATTTTGTGTTATGCCATGCCTCCTCACGGAAACCATTTTGTGTTATGCCCTGTCCCCCATTTTGTGACTGGTGCCCATAGTATTTTATCAAAATTTGGAATGTGCCCACTGGTCCAAGGAGGTTGGCAGCCCCTAGCCTATGTCCCTTTAGAAGCACTGAAAAGCATTAATAAACGTCCGGATTTTGATTGGTACAGTATTTTAAATGTGGCCCCCCAATGGGTGGTGGGTTGTTGTTGTTGTTTTGCCACTCCAAAGTGATCCTCATTCACTCTCCACCCCCCCCCCCCGCAGTTAACTGAAGCCAGATGACAATTTTAATAAGCATTGCCATGTTTAGGCACTAAGTATGAAGATGTGAAAAGCAACCCTTAGCAATTCTGGTACTGGGGACGTGAGTCACAAACTCATTTGCATTTTAGGAATTACACTACATAATTTCTCTGGGGTGCCGTTTCAAAACAGATTCGACATCATCTTTGCAACCCAGAACAAACTGGTATTTTAAGGTCTGTACTACTTTTTGTGGCTTTGAACACATCAAGTACACACACACCCCGTACTGTAAAATTAAGCTCCAAATAAATGCACTTTATATCGTGACTGAAAATAACCTCCCCTCTCCTGCAAGAACAAGCTTGCAGTTATGCAATTTTCATTTGCATGGGAAGGAAATGGGAGGTTAATTTGATGACTACTTTAATTAAAAACTGGACAGCCTACTTAAAAGTCCTACCTTCCCGCTGCAGCAGTACCTATTTATCTGGCGTGTTTTTGAACTGCTAGGTTGGCAGGAGCTGGGACAGAGCAATAGGAGCTCACCCTGTTGCGGGGATTCGACCTGCCGACCTTCTGATCGGCAAGCCCAAGATGCTCAGTGGTTTAGACCACAGTGCCTCCTTCCACCCACAACTTACCTCCTTGCTAATTTATGGTATTTGCAGCGCGGCTTCAGGAAAAGTGACGTCATTGGACAGTGAGCAACAAAGTAAGTCATGGGAAAGTTAAGGGTTCATTCCCTCATCAGACTCATTCCCCACTTTCTGTGGGATGTGAAACACGAGAGCGGTCAAGTACAACATTGTTAGAGTGGACATAGAAGGGGAACTCTAGGCCAGCCAGTTGGAACTTGCTGTTTCTCCTGGGCAGGTAAACAAAACCACAGGCTGGCCACCAAGGGGAAAATTTACCAACTATAGCAGATTGGAGGGGAAAACTCCTTGAATTCGTTGAAATGGCCAAAATTACAGCTAATATTAGAGGACGCACAAATAAAGATTTAATTAAGGATTGGGAAGGATTAAAAGAATACATGGAGAAATACTGTCCAAATTACGAAATTTTAATAGACTGAGTAAAGAGATCTCCACATTTTTCTAAGCTAAAAGTCTGCCTTCTGGGATCTTATTGTGAACAGGATGATCTATGTAAGTAAACTCTTTGTATGCTTTTATAGAAGACTGCGTAGTGTCTTATTTTGAGAGGGATTAAAAGGGGAAAATACCAGGACATTTATTACAGAAGTTCTAGCGAACCTGAGCAAGCTATCCGCTGTGTGTGTTTAAAAGGGGAATGTAAGACTCTGCTAAGTTCTGGGACTTGTTATCACAAGTTGGAATAGGATATCTTAAACAATACATCCTCTCCTGCATCCTAAAACATTCCCACACTTTCAATGTGAACAGGGTAGATCTGGCTTTACAAACACAAAGATCTGCATCTTTGGGTATACCACCCATGCTGAACTAATGTAAATCACAGGAGTGTTGTTTGAAATAGTGATCAACAGGGCTATCGGCACATTTTCAAACACTGTCAAGAAGAAGGCCAGGCACACGGATTCCTCCCTTTAAAAAGCAACACTTCTCCCTCATCTCTTTTAACTGCCTTGGCGTTTTCTTTGTTTCCAAGCCATGCCTTTGTGACACTGAAGTTGACAATCTTAGTGGAATTCCTCCTTCCTTAATCCTCCGGAATCATGCATTCTGTTTTGCAATTGAATCTATTTTTAAAGGATAAATTGCCTTTGCCCTAACTAATCATGCATATGCATATAAATTATATTTTGTCTTGCGGCCCACTGAGCCATCAACCTTTTGACACGCAGAGTCCTATTGGGCTGAAAAGGGAAGAACTGGATGTGCGATGACAGTAGGATCAGTGGGGCGAGAATCCCGTCACTCAGCAAAATGTGAATTTTCATTAATCTCTGTATGAGGAGGATTAATGTATAATTGTCTCCTAGAGTTTTCAGCTTTGCACATGTGCGGAGGTTGCTGAGATTAAAATAAACTGCCGCATTTTCACAGTTAGCGGTTCTCAGCACTAGAACTGTCACGTCCTGACAGTAAGCGGTTTCAGAACATGTAGCTATAATGAGCGAAACTCTTTAATAATGTTGTAGGGCAACATGTGTTTCATCTGGCTAATAAAATGGCCCAGTCAACTGGGAACTCCTGGGCAACCTCTGCAGAAATGCAGTTGTAGAAAAGCATCTTAAAGCTGAATACAGACGATAGCTTTTCAGAGACCTGGAGGCTGTATTGTACAGCTGCCATTGTCTGTAGAACAAAACATTAATTTCTCTCTGTGAGTATGTCTCATGCCATCTTCATAGTGGTTGCGCAGGTTTTCTTAATTCATTAAGCAGAAAAAAAGATCAGTAAGTACTCTGGCAACAGACATGTGCATTTTGGTGTGATGTTCACTGCTGCCTATGAGTGCCCAGGTGGGTGGCACTGTGGTCTAAATCACTGAGCCTCTTGGGCTTGCTGATCAGAAGGTCGGTGGTTCGAATCCCCGCGACGGGGTGAGCTCCCGTTGCTCTGTCCCAGCTCCTGCCAACCTAGCAGTTCGAAAGCACACCAGTGCAAATAGATAAATAGGTACTATTGCAGCAGGAAGGTAAACAGCATTTCCATGAGCTCTGGTTCTCATCACGGTGTTCTGTTGCACCAGAAGCGGTTAAGTCATGCTGGCCACATGACGCGGAAAGCTGTCTGTGGACAAATGCTGTTCTCCTTCGGTCTGAAAGCGAGATGAGCACCACAACCTCATAGTCGCCTTTCACTGGACTTAACCGTCCAAGGGTCCTTTACCTTCTTTCGTTTTTTAGCACATATACTGCATATCCCTGCATATACTTTTAGGTAAGCTTAAATGTTTTGTTGGTTTAGAACGTGTGAAAGGATGGACACATACCAGCAAACATGTTCCTACACGCCTTTAAAAGAAAAGAAAGATTTTAAACAGAAATTATCTAGACCAGAAGCTGCTTACAATCTGGTCCAGTCAATTTTGCCATTCTATCACATGTCCGAGACTAAAGAAAGAGGCTGCGCTTAGGCCAGGCTTTCCTTCCACCCAAAATCCTTTCTCTCACTGCATATACTAGCCTTAGCCTTTGGGCTGAGAGTTACAGGTCAAAACATCTGGAGGGCAGTAAGTTAAGGAAAGCCAATAAGCAGGTTATCACTGAGAAATCAGTCAAGGAGCATCTCCACCCCCATCGTCCAGCCTGGACACTGAGGTCCAGCTCCAAGGGGCTTTTGGTGGTTCCCTCACTGCGAGAAGTGAAGGTACAGGGAATCAGGCAGAGGGCCTTCTCGGGAGTGGCACCCGCCCTGTGGAACACCCTGCCACCAGATGTCAAGGAAATAAACAACTACAGTCAAACCTTGGTTCTCAAACGCCTCTGTTTTGGAACATTTCGGCTCCTGAGCACTGCAAACCTGGAAGTGTGTAATCCAGTTTTTGAAAGTTTTTGGGAAGCCGAACATCCGACGTGGCTTCCGCTTGACTGCAGGAAGCTCCTGCGGCCGATCAGAAGCCATGCCTCGGTTGTCGAACATTTCGGAAGCTGAACGGAGTACGTTCGACAACCATGTTTTGACTGTATCTGACTTTTAGAAAACAGCTGAAGGGAGTCCTGTATAGAGAATATTTTGATGTTTGATTTTTTTTGTTTGATTTTTTAATATTCTGTTGTGAGCCAGCCAGAGTGGCTGGGGCAATCCAGTCAGATAGGTGGCATATAAATAATAAAAGTATTATTATTATTATTATTATTATTATTATTATTATTATTAGAAAGGGAAGAAAGGGAAGGGACTTCTGTGGCACAATGGGTCAGTGTGTTTAGCTGTTAACCAGGAAGTTGGTGGTTTGCGCCTACCCAGGCAAGATTCCTGCACTGCAGGGGGTTGGACTAGATGACCCTGGGGCTCCCTTCCAACTATACTTCTATGACTCTGGGTCAAAAACAACCATTTTTGAAGTTTGAGAAACCCTTATAGGAGCAGTTCAAGCTGCGCTGGGGTTTATTTCTTTTTGGCTGACCACTGAACTGAGCAGGAAATTTTGTATTGAGAAATGTTTTTTTTTTTTTTCTGACTATCGGTCGAATAAAGGATATGTATGTATGTAGCTGAGCAGGAATTTCAACAGAAATATAGTGCCCAGATCAAGGGAAGTAATAGTCCCACTCTATTCTGCCTTGGTCAGGCCACACCTGGAATACTGTGTCCATATGTTTATATGGACAACACAATTTAAGAAGGATGTTCACAAGCTGGAAAGTGTGCAGATGAGGGCGACCAAGATGATCAAGGGCCTTATGAGGAACGGTCGAAGGAGCTGGGTATGTTTAGCATGGAAAAGAGGAGACTAAGAGGAGATAGGAGAACCATCTTCAAAAATCACATGGAAGAGAGAGCAACCTTGTTTTCTCCCACTCCGGAGGACAGGACTCAAACCCATGGCTTCAAGTTACAAGAGAGGAGATTCTGGCTAAACATCAGGAAGATTTTTCTGACAGTAAGAGCTGTTTGACAGTGGAACCGACTCTCTTGGGAAGTTGTGGACCCTCGTTCCTTGGATGGTTTTAAGCAGAGATTGGATGGCCACCTGTCCTGGATGCTGTAGCTGAGATTCCTGCCTTGCTTGGGGTTGGACTAAATGACCCTCAGGGGTCCCTTCCATCTCTATGATTCTAGGATTCCTTGGAGGTTTTCAAGGAGGCTTGGCTGGTCATCTGTCCTAGATGCTTTAGCCAAGATTCCTGCCTTGCAGGGGGGATTGGACTAGACGACCCTCGGGGAGTCCCTTCCAACTCTACAATCCAATGTTCTGGGAGTTGCCTTCCTTTGAAATAAGGGACCTGGGAAAACATTGGGAGAGATAGGCGGCTTCCTGGAAGCGGGAGGTGGCGTTCCCCCCTCCAGCCAAGCACACACTCCCCCCTCCCCCCAACCGGCCACACACACACCCACACACACCCCGGGTCTCCCGCTGCGCCTGCTGCTACAAAGTGTTTCCAATTACCGTGGCACTCGTGGTATCTGGATGCATCCCTCCAGCCCGCCATCCTCTCGCCGCCCCCCCTCTCTCTCCCTCCCTCCCTCCCCTCCGTCCGGCGCTGCCTGCCAGACATATGGGATCAATCAGAGCTTAAGCCTCGGTGCCGATGTGTTTGCGCCGCCGGGAATGTTGACAGCCTGGCAGACACCGACGGCGCTCGGGTGACAAGGAATCCGGAGTCAGCCGCGACTTGAGCGAAGGGGAGGAGCAGGAGAAGCAGCAGGAGGAGGAGGAGGAGGAAGACGGAGCTTCCTCTCTCTTTCTCGCCGGTGCCCCCTTCTTCCTCCTCTTCAGAAACACGTCGGGGAAGGGCTTGAGCGACGGCAGCGCTTTCCTTCTTGCTCGCAGTCAGAGGCTAGACGCCGCCGAGCGCGCCCAGGGCTCTCTCTCCACGTGCGCGCTCAAATATAGAAAGGGCTTCGCGCGAGAGAGGGGAGAAGCTCGAGGGGGCGTCCGCCGCGCGCAGCTGGGGGGAGGCGATCCGAGCTGGACCCGGGGGGATGTGGCCCCTGCTGGCGGTGTACTTGTGGGGCGGCGCGTCGCTGGTGTGGGGCTGGGCGCCGCCGCAGCCGCTCAGCCTCTCCCGCCCCGTCGACTTGAGCTCCCTGGCTGCGCGCTCGGCGTCGCCCTCGCCGGCGACGGAGGGCAAAGTGGAGAAGCTGGGCCGGGCTTTCAAGCGACAAGTGCGGCGCCTGAGGGAGCGGAGCGGGTCCCTGGAGCTGGTCTTCCTAGTGGACGAGTCGTCGAGCGTGGGCCAGGCCAACTTCCGCAGCGAGCTGCGCTTCGTCAAGAAGCTGCTGTCCGACTTCCCCGTGGTGCCCACGGCCACGCGAGTCGCCCTCGTCACCTTCTCGTCCAAGAACAACGTGGTGCCGAGAGTCGACTACATCTCGCCCGCGACGGCGCGGGCTCAGCAGCGGCAGCAGCACAAGTGCGCCTTGCTGGGCAGGGAGATCCCGGCCATCGGCTACCGAGGGGGCGGAACCTACACCAAGGGCGCCTTCCAGCAAGCGGCGGTGAGTGGCAGGCGTAACGTCGGAACGCGCAGGGTGGGTGCCAGCGTGGTGCCCTCCAGGCAGGGAGGGCGACTTGAATGTAATGTTAGGGGACAGGTAAGCCCCGTCCTGCCTAATCGATCACATGACCGGCACACCAACTCATTTGAATGGCAATGCCCATAAATTAAATTAATTTTTATTTTTTTTTGCCCCATCAAAGATTTCATTGGGGGACCCAGAGGTGCCAACTTGAGTACAATATTGGGGGACCCAGGTAAGTTCTGCCAGCATTCTTGACCACTCTTTGAATGGCAATACCCAGCGTTTTTCCCCAGGGTACCCGGGACCCAGGTGGCGCTGTGGTTTAACCCACAGCGCCACCTGGGTCCCGGGTACCCTGGGGAAAAACACTGGGTATTGCCATTCAAATAGCTTAGGACTTGCTGATCAGAAGGTCGGCGGTTCGAATCCCTGCCACGGGGTGAGCTCCTGTTGCTCGGTCCCAGCTCCTGCCCACCTAGAAGTTTGAAAGCACGTCAAAAAAGCGCAAGTAAATAAATTGGGACCGCTCCAGCGGGAAGGTAAACAGCGTTTCCATGCACTGCTCTGGCTCTCCAGAAGCGGCTTTGTCATGCTGCCCACATGACCCGGAAGCTGTCTGCGGACAAACACCGGCTCCCTTGGCCTATAGAGCGAGATGAGCGCCGCAACCCCAGAGTCGGTCACGACTGGACCTGATGGTCAGGGGTCCCTTTACATTTACCTTTACCCAGGAATGGGGGAGACAGGTGGCGCTGTGGTCTAAACCACAGAGCCTAGGGTTTGCTGATCAGAAGGTCGGCGGTTCAAATCCCTGCAACGGGGTGAGCTCCCATTGTTCAGTCCCAGCTCCTGCCCACCTAGCAATTCGAAAGCACATCAAAGTGCAAGTAGATAAATAGGTACCCCTCCAGCGGGAAGGTAAACAGCGTTTCTGTGCGCTGCTCTGGTTCGCCAGAAGCGGCTTAGTCATGCTGGTACCATGACCCAGAAACTGTACGCTGGCTCCCTCGGCCTATAGAGCGAGATGAGCGCCGCAACCCCAGAGTTGTCCGCGACTGGACCTAATGGTCAGGGGTCCCCTTACCCAGGACTGGCACCTCTTTTTTGTTGTTAGAAAGTGTGGCACTTACTGTATCAATTTCACGGTGCGTACAGGCACCTATTTTTCTAGAGAAATAGCACTGCCAATGCCCATAATGATAATAATAATAATAATTTATTTGTACCCCGCCCATCTGGCTGGGTCTCCCCAGCCCATCAACTTGGGGGAGCAGGGAGCCCTCAAATATTTTAGGCGCAGCGAAGAGACCTTGGCTCCTTGGAGTTGGTTCCTGCAGATGTTCTGCTCAAAGACAAAGCATCTGCATTGCAGGCAGAAGAGCCCAGGGTCAGTCCCCCGGCATCTCCAGTGCAGATAGCTCAGCTGGTGGAGCACGAGATTCTTCATCTCAGGATCATTGAATCAGAGAACTGCCGAGTTGGAAGGGACCACAAGGGGTCATCTAGTCCAAAACCCTGTGATGCAGGAAACTTTCGCTCAGTGTGGGGCTCAGGGCCAGATTTAGGTTTGATGAGGCTCTAAGCTACTGAAGGTAATGGGGCCCTTTATATGTCCAGCTGTCCTTTGTCAACAACAAATTGTCGCTGTTTTTTGTGTTGAATATATGCTATATGGTAATTTATGGACCTCATAGGTATCTCAAGCCATTTGCACATGTTGCCATGTAACCAGTCCATGCAGAAATGAGCAAACCAGTGATATTTTAGGGAGCAGGCTAGCATGCGGGGCCCATTCCTTACATCATAGGAGCCTACACAACACAAAACACTGTTGCTGTATGTAGGATTTATTTTTATTTTTATATTATATTTTGGAAATGTACATCCAGGTGTTTTTTTCCTTTAATTTTTTTGGGGGGCCCCAAGAGAGTGGGGCCCTAAGCTATAGCTTGTTTAGCCTATACGTAAATCCGGCACTGGTGGGGCTCAAACCCACGCCCCTGAGATTAAGAGTCTCAGACTCTACCGACTGAGCTAGGGTCATGGGTAGGTAGGCCAATGAGCTTGGGTAGGCCAATGGTCTTATTCAGTACAAGGCAGCTCCCTATATTTCTATAAGGGGTTAGAGCGCGAGACTCTTAAGCTCAGGGTTGTGGGTTTGAGCCGCACATTGGACAAAATATTCCTGCATTGCAGGAGGGGTGGAACACATAACCCTCATGCATAGGAGACAACCCTTAGGGTCCGAAGCCCCTTTGCCCCCCCCAATAAAATATTTTGGGGGGCAGAGTTGATGGACATTGCCATTCAAATGGTGTGCACATGCTACACCATGTGATTGATTTTGTGGGGGGGGGGGTCTTACCTTTATGTTCCCTCCACATAAACATTTTTATAGGGATACATTAAATTTAACAAAAGTAAGTGTCTAGTTCTTTGATGTTTGCATTATGCCAGTGTGGTGTGGTTAAGAGCGGTGGACTCATAATCCGGTGAACCGGGTTCGATTCCCGCTCCTCCACATGCAGCTGCTGGGTGACCTTGGGCTAGTCACACTTCTCTGAAGTCTCTCAGCCCCACTCGCCTCACAGAGTGTTTGTTGTTGGGGAGGAGGGGAAAGGAGAATGTTAGCTGATTTGAGACTCCTTCGGGTAGTGAAAAGCGGGATATCAAATCCAAACTCTTCTTCTTCTTCTTCTTCTTCTTCTCCCCAAGAACTTAAAAAATCTTGAATTTCAAAAATTGAGTTCCAAGGATTTCCAAATTTGGGACACGTATCTTCGGAATGTGCATGCCACAAAGTCTGAGCAACATGCACACTAGGAATTATCGAAAATTCTTTCTAGTAGCACCTTAGAGACCAACTGAGTTAGTTGCTGGTATGAGCTTTCGTGTGCATGCACACTTCTTCAGATACACTGAAACAGAAGTCACCAGATCCTTAAATATAGTGGGGGAGTGGGGAGGGGTATTACTCAGAAGGGTGGTGGGAATGGGTGATAGGCTGATAAGTGTGGAAAACCTGTTGACGACTCTAAACGGCTGCAATTAGTCTTGCAGGGAAAGGCAAGGGGTGAGATGGCTAAAGATAGCTTTGTTATGTATAATGAGATAAGAATCCAATGTCTTTGTTCAAACCAGGTTTCTCCATGGTTTTAAGTTTGGTGATTAGTTGCAATTCAGCCACTTCTCTTTCCAGTCTATTTCTGAAATTTCTTTGTATTAAGACAGCTACTTTGAGATCTTTTATAGAATGTCCTGGGAGATTGAAGTGTTCTCCTACTGGTTTCTCTGTCTTGTGATTCCTGATATCAGATTTATGTCCATTTATCCTTTGGCGTAGGGTTTGGCCTGTTTGTCCAATATAGAGAGCTGAAGGGCACTGTTGGCATTTGATTGCATACACAATGTTGGAAGATGAGCAATTAAATAGTCCTGAGATGGTGTGTTTGATGTTGTTGGGACCAGTAATGGTGTTATCCGGGTTTATGTGGCAGCAAAGTTGGCATCTGGGTTTATTGCATAGACTATGGCAGACCAACACGGCTACCCACCTGTAACTAGGAATTATGTATATTACCTTCAGTCTATATTTGTGGTGGCAACTGGTACTGAACATACAGCTCACGGTTGCACTAGTTAAGTTGCAGAAGCCTTTTAAAAAGCAAAGCCGAGTTGCTTACAGAAGGCACTCAAGTAACAGTAATAAGATCTGAACAAAATGTTTGTGTCAGTGAAATTTGCTGACTTCCAACAGGAAACATTGCGCGGTCAGGCGAAGTCCCCCCGCACCCCGGGGCAGCCCCTGAGGGAAATAAAGACTCGTGACAACGTTCTATGGGATTAAATTGGCCACAACTTTATTAATATTTCAGATGTAGGAAGACCTTGGCTCAGGCATTGGGCGTTTATCCTTCCCAGCCCCCCAGCCGGGGTTCTGGGTACCTTCAGGGTTATCCAGCATGATTGGGAAGTGGGCTAGTCTGGAGAACATATGTTCAAGCAGATAGCCCACCCCCCTATGTTCGCTGCCGCTGGAAGGGGAGGGCATTGACGACCCTGGGCGTTTGGTCAATGCCTCCCCCTGAGACCCCTTTAACGGGAACCCTGTTATCGCCGCCACAATGGGGGCTGGGGTCACCGCCCCACGCCCCCCCCAATCCTGTAAATGACTAAAGGATTCCGCCCAAGGCCCGCAACCGCCAAAGTTGTGACGAATTGCTACGGGAAAGGCGAAACCTGCCAATGCAGGAAAATTCCTTTCCGGCCCTTCAACAGCGACCTTGTCATAGCAGCGCCTGCGTGCCTGTGTGGCTGTGGAAAAAAGGTGGTTAAACCTGCAAAGTAAGCATCAGTTGAGGGAGTGGGGGGTGGGGAAGCTCTGATTCCAACGGCTGCTTCCCAGGTATGACTCAAAATCTATTGTGTGTAGTGCATAATCCCTTCCTCTACCTGGCCAATCCCCCTTTGGCAACACCTCCCAGCCGGGATTGGGCGGCTGCTAGCATAGGTGGAGTCCACAGGTATCCCAACCTGGGAAGGTGAAGCCAATCCAACTGCCAGGAGCTGCCTCCGTGATTCAAAGGGACCCCTCGCAACCCCGCAATATGCGCACCCCGTTTTGATGTGGGGAACGCTCATTGTTACCTCCAAAATGAATACTTTCAGCACACATAGACAAATAAAAACATCTACACTACCAAAAACCTGTGTACCGGTAACTATGATATGTACATAGAGTTGTAGTGTCACATGCAATTTCAGGGCGAAACTAGGCTTCATTTCACCCAGGTCAAAGACCCAGTGTGGCACCCGCCTTGCGCATTTGCACACACACACACACACACACACACAGGCTGGAGGTCTCAATGGAGCCCCTCCAGAGGCTTCAGTTGGGGCAAAAAACTGACCAGCTCTCTTCCCCCCCTCCTGCCCCTGGTAGCTATGGCACTGATGTGGGGCTGGGTGATATCAGTTTTTCAACATCACAATGCATCGCCACCCAAACATTGTGATACCTTGGTTCGAATGCCAATTCACCCTCTTGATATACAGTGGTACCTTGGTTCTCGAACGTAATCTGTTCCGGAAGTCCGTTCGACTTCCAGAACATTCGAAAACCAAGTTGCAGCTTCCGATTGGCTGCAGGAACTTCCTGCACACAAGCGGAAGCTGCATCGGATGTTCAGCTTCCGAAAAGCGTTTGAAAACCGGAACACCTACTTCTGGGCTTTCGGCGTCCGGGAGCCGATTTGTTCGTCAACTAAGCCGTTCGTGAACCAAGGTTCCTCTGTATAGTGTTACATTGCGATGTTGAAAAGCAGAGGGAGGAAAAACGTGCATCGAACCTGGGCCCGCAAGGTGCTGGGGAGAAAGCATCTCCGCTCCCTTGGTGGGGGCAGCTTTGGTTTCACCCCAGTCCCTCATGGGTAAGGGATACTGATGGGATACTGAGTAAGGCATACTAATGAAGCCTCCTTCCACACTTGCTTACATCTTATCCTCCACTAAGCAATGTTCCAAGGTTTTGTTGTTGTTGCTGCTGTTTTATTATACAGTGGTGTCTCTGGTTGCGAACGGGATCCGTTCCAGAGGCCCGTTCCCAACATGAAAAGAGCACAACCTGGAAGTGCCAAATCTGCGCATGTGCGCGGCGCGATTCAGCACTTCTGCACATGCCCAAAGCGCAATTCAGTGCTTCTGCGCATGCACGCGCAACAAAACCCGGAAGTAACCCGTTCCGGTACTTCCGGGTTCGGCGCATTTGTAACCCGCAGCGAACGCAACCTGAGGTATGACTGTAATATTTTATTCAGTTTCCATTTTACAATATATAAATACTTCCTCATTTTTCACAATTAACTTTTGCTCATATGAGCTTGTTGAGTCCCCCCCCCTCCCATCTCATGGTTACCTTAATTCTTTACTTTGTCATCGCGGTTGTGTTTCTTCCTGTTTACGATACACCATTTCCCGTTTTTTTAAAGAATATGTAAAGAGGTAGAGCCATCATCCTTACAAGTATTCTTAAGTCAGTCCTGCTAGTGTTCTTAATTGTTTGCAATTGTCTTTCAAATATCGTATAAATTTATCCCAGTCTTGATCACACTGGTTTCAGATTTACCCGGTCAGCTTCGCCGGCTCTGCATATTCCATCATCTTCGTCTGCCACTCTTCAATTGTTGGTAGTTCTTGTTGCTTCCAGTTCTAGGCTAATAAAGTCCTTGCTGCACCAAGGTTTTTTGGGGGGTGGGGGAGGAGTTAATAAAATGATTCCCAGGATTATCAACACTGAATGAATAGAAATCGGTTCAAACACTCAGATCATGAAATTATGTAGGTACATATTCAGGACAGCATCTAACTCGTTTTTATTTTTATTATGTTTTTTTGAGGCTCCAAGTTGTCAAATTGTCATTTTCACATTTTTACCATAATAATGAGACTTACCTGTTTTAGCATGTAACATTATTTCTATGTTTATATGCATTTCTCTTGCCTAATGTGCTAATAGCTGTAATAATTCAGCACACATTAATCACTTGGTAACAGCCCTTATTTATCGAGGAAAGCTGTGATCACATGTATTACTGTCAAATCTCAGTTGTCGAACGTAATCTGTTCCGGAAGACCGTTCGACTTCCAAAATGTTTGTCAACCAAAAACTGAAAGCGGAATCCTCAATACAATGTTGTTGTTGTTCAGTCGCTCAGTTGTGTCCGACTCTTCGTGACCCCATGGACCAGAGCATGCCAGGCACCCCTATCCTTCACTGCCTCCTGCAGTTTGACCAAACTCATGTTAGTAGCTTCGAGAACACTGTCCAACCATCTCATCCTCTGTCGTCCCCTTCTCCTTGTGCCCTCCATCTTTCCTAACATCAGGGTCTTTTCCAGGGAGTCTTCTCTTCTCATGAGGTGGCCAAAGTACTGGAGCCTCAACTTCAGGATCTGCCCTTCCAGTGAGCACTCAGGGCTGATTTCTTTAAGGATGGATAAGTTTGATCTTTTTGCAGTCCATGGGACTCTCAAGTCTCCTCCAGCACCATAATTCAAAAGCATCAATTCTTCGGCGATCAGCCTTCTTTATGGTCCAGCTCTCACTTCCGTACATTACTACTGGGAAAACCATAGCTTTAACAATACGGACCTTTGTGGGCAAGGTGATGTCTCTGCTTTTTAAGATGCTGTCTAGGTTTGTCATTGCTTTCCTCCCAAGAAGCGGGCATCTTTTAATTTTGTGACTGCTGTCACCATCTGCAGTGATCATGGAGCCCAAGAAAGTAAAATCTCAATACAATAGGTAAACTCAAAACAGAAGCCGCATAGCACGTTTGTCTTATGAAAACCGTTCAAAAACCGCAGTAGTTACTTCTGGGTTTTCCGCGTTCGGGAGCCGAAACTTTCCAAAACAGAGGTGTTCGGGAACCGAGGTTTGACTGTAACCATTTTCCAGACAGTTTGTGGCACTTTAAAATATATAAAAAAATTCATTATGGTGTATGCTTTTGTGTCCTGGAACCTACTTCATCACATATAATATATACACAGTGTATATTATAGAAGATCTCTGGAGATCTGCATGGCATTTGTCATGTGGCAAAGTGGAATATGACTGCTTGTGAAGTGTTCTGAACATATTATTTAATAAATGTCTCTTTAGGTATTTGTATAACACCTTTCAAGGTGGCCCACAACATAAAAAATACAACAATCTACTAAGCAGGTGCAAAAATTGAAACAGGGTTCAGTAGCAATCTTGATACTGTTCTATCATCTCAAAAGTGTAATGTAAAGCTAAGGCTTCTATATTTGCTCTTTGAGATAGAAATTATTCACAGTCTCTTGCTTGGGGGCATTAAAATTATCTTATTTTTATGCTGCAACTTAATCACGTTCCTTAAAAAAATATCCTCTGTAACATGTCCTACACAAATACATTCATTTTTAAAGATGTGCATAAAATATAGGGCAAAGTTAAATACTTTCATGTCGTCTTACTGAAATCAGTGGAGCTTAACCTAGCTGCGATCCCACACACTTAACTGGGAGCAAGTCCCATTGAACTCAGAGGGGCTTACTTTTGAGTAAACATGGATTGCACTGTTGCTTAAAGTTGCCTGAATCAGGTCCAGGGAGTTTTGTATGAAAAAGATAAAAAAAAAAATGTTTGTGTTAATGTAGGAACATTTTTTTTTTATTTAAGCAGGGATAAGTAAGAGGTAATGAATATTTTTTTATAATTTATGTTTGAATGATGCATTTCCCAATTCAAATATATGTTGTTGTTGTTGTTGTTGTTGTTGTTGTTGTTGTTGTTGTTGTTTATTAAATTTGTATACCATCCTGTACCCGCAGGTCTCAGGGTGGTTCAAATATAAAAATCATCACTTGCTTGAATATAGATTTACTTGTAAAATGTCTTTCTTGCTTTCTACCTTAACACTAACAAAATTTGCAAGTAAATCCACTAATTCCAGGCGGTTATGGCTGCCATCTAATGCAAGCTTAGTAGGGAGTCAGTCCTGTTGAGGTCTGTGCGGTCTAATTCTATGGGAACATGCTCAGTAGTGCTGCACAAGAGCGTTTTTGACACCTCTATCTTGCCTGCTTATTTCTCTTAGGCTGCAATTCTGTGCATGCTTTCCTGGGAGTAAGCCACACACTGAACTCTGTGCTCCTTACTTCTGAGTGAACGTGCATAGGATTCTGCTGCTGGTATTCACACACAGTTCAAAACGGTCCATCACCACCCATGCACCTCTGCAGTTCTTGATGCAAAGGGATGCATCCAATTCATGAAGTAGCTAACTTATAAAATAAGAACATCTCCCCCCAAAAAGGTTTTTTTGAAGACTGACTGTGATGGCCTGGGAGTCAGACTCTGATGCTGAACCTGAGGGATCCCAGCCTGCACGGGATTCCCCGCCTCCAGAACCAGCTGAGCCGGGGCCAGGGCTTGAGCCTGAAGGATCCCCACCTGTGCTGGATCCCCAGGTGCAGGCATCAGCAGAGTCTGCTCTGGCTCCTGATGGGAGGGAGGACCCATTGCCTGCAGGTGCTCCACTCCCAGCCTCTTCAGAGGAAGCTGAGGCATCCCCTGGGTCCAGTAACCCACCATCCTCTCCTGAGCTACAGAGGCTCAGGGCAGAGAGGCGAAGGGAGTTAAGTGTCTGCAGGAGGAGTGCTCGCCTCCAGGCCCGGAGGAGAGGCGAGTCTCCGGAGGATCGGGACCGCCCTAAGCATAGGGCCAGATAAAAGCCAGCCAGACCCAGCCCAAGTTGCGTGAGCAACTTAGTTGCAAGCGTGTGCTCAACCTGCAACCTTGTGCCTGAACCTACCTTGGACCTTGATCTGCTCCCTGCCTCGCTCCCTGCCGGATTGACCTCCTTTGGACCCCTAGACCCAGGACTGGATTTGGACCTCGCTTCATGGACAAACCCTTGGGGCCAGCACACTGACAAATTTATTATGATATAAGGCTATCTTATGATATAAGTGGCTGAATTGCAACTAATCACCAAACTTAAAACCATGGAGAGACCTGGTCTGAACAAAGACATTGGATTCTTATCTCATTATACATGACAAAGCTATCTTTAGCCATCTCACCCCTTGCTTTTTCCTTAGGACTAATTGCAGTCATTAACAGTCATCAACAGGTTTTCCACACCTATCAGCCAATCACCCATTCCCACCACCCTCACTCTCTCACTATATATAAGGGTCTGGTGACTTCTGTTTCAGTGTATCTGAAGAAGTGTGCATGCACACGAAAGCTCATACAAAGAACAAACTTAGTTGGTCTCTAGGTGCTACTGGAAGGAATTTTTTATTTTATTCTGTTTTGACC